>NW_026889765.1:21522500-22722500 GCF_033153115.1 Saccostrea echinata | reverse complement strand
AGTCACTCATCCAGAAAATGTAAGTCAAATCCACCATCTGAAGCAAGTTTGAGAGTGTTTATCCCATGATGCATCATCATGCAAGTTTGGTCCAGATTGCCCTTATAATTTCTTGGTAATGGACCTGTTAAAAATCTTTAAACCTGGTCACTTATCTGGAAAATGTAGGTCAGATCCAACATCTGAAGCAAGTCCAGTAATGTGCATCCTTAGATGTATCATCCATGCAAGTTTGGTTAACACCAGGCTTATAGTTACTATGAAATGAAATCTGCTCCAAAAACTTTATCCTGGTCACTCATCCGGAAGGAAAATGTAGGTCATATTCAGCATCTGAATGAAGTCAGGTATAGTGTGCATCCTAAGATGTATCATTTGTACAAGTTTGTTCAACCTAGGGCTTATAGTTACTTGGAAATGAAACCTGCTTAATAAAAAACTTTAATCTGGTCACTCATCTGGAAAATGTAGGTCAGATACAGCAATTGAAGCAAGTCCGGTAGTGTGCATCCTTATATGTATTATCCATGCAAGTCTGGTCAATATAGGGCTTATAGTTACTTGGAAATGCTCCTTTTAGCTGAATTTGCAGCATCTGAAATCTTTACTGGTATAATGAAACATACTAGAAGCATCCTTCATGCATCTCTGATTAATATAGGGCATTGAAGTACAGCTGACCTTCTGTTTTTTGAACACGGATGCATCTCAAATACCATGGATATGTCGAAGTTATATTTTGAAGTCCCATCTGCTTATTCCTTAAGTATTTTACCCTGAATATCTTAAATCCTTGGTTATCTCAAAGTATTTTCTTTGTCCCTTTGAGTTCGAGATAACGAGGTTTGACTGTACTTGAAAAGAAATCTGCTCCAAAAACTTTAACCTGGGATGCGGACGCCTGCACTGACGGTATTACATAAGCTCCCCAACTTCGTTGAGGTGAGCTAAAAATTCAAAATCCATATTCTTGACGTTATCATGAAACTAACTTAATGGCATACTGGGCTGTGCAGCTTGTATAAACAATCTATTCACACCTATAATTTTTGTGAAATAGTGTATATTGTTTAATTTTTATATATTTACTAAATCATGGTCTATATTAAAATTATGTTGTAAACATTTGGCAGAGTGGTCAATATCAAGAAAATTATGGCATTTGTCTCAGAACTTTCTGGACAACCCTCATACAAGTACTCCTTTAACTCAAAAATCTTTATTAAGGTCATGGAATACCCAATTTTCATCTAGAATGTCACAATGATCTGCAAAACTCAAAAGGAAAAAAAATGGTGGTACAATTTGGTGAATGAAAATGTATCAAACAAAAATCTAGCATAAAACCCATTATTAAGGTGACCAGAGATATATATATGATCCTTGAAATTTAAAATCTTTATTAAGGTGACCAGGTATTCAGGGTTGTCCATAAGAACTGAAATAGAAAGAGGACATTTTAAAAGTGGAAGGCTGTCTTGGATTCCCCTGCTAGTGAGGGTTGAGGGGGCAATGCAAGAATAACTGGGGGATTATGTCATTACAGGCGGCAAATTTACCTGGCCCCTGAATCTTGAGAACAACCTTGGGTATTCTGCATTTAAGCAACATGATTCCTCACTATTCCTTAACATTGAAGAATAAAACATCCTTAAAAATCAAAAATCTAGCTTACATGCATTAACCCATCATTAAGGGGACCAGAGATATATGCATGATTCTTGAACTTTAAAATCTTTATTAAGGTGACCAGGTATTCAGGTTTGTCCATAAGAACTGAAATAGAAAGGGGACATTTCAAAAATGGAAGGGTGTCTTGGATTCCTCCTCTAGTGGGGTTTGAGGAAGCAATGCCAGAATGACAGGGGGATTAAGTAATTACAGATGGGGAATTTCCCTGGCCCCCACATCTTGAGCACAACCTTGGATATTCTATATTTAAGCATGTAAAACATTAATCAATTACATTTAAGCAATGATTCCTCACTTTTTCTTAAAACTGATGAATAAACTAATCCTATAAATCAAAAATCTAGCTTACATGCATGAAACTATCATTAAAGCTGACATGAATTCTTAAAAGCGCAACATTTGCATCAATGTATGACTTGTTTCATACCAACTAGCCGTATTCTGCCATATTTCTTTCAGATACCTTGTCTTATTGTAACAATATATACCCCAATGCCCTCGTTACACTTGAGTGAGTTTTTGGTTTGGCTATCGACGCGTGCACATCTCCGACAGTAAAGTATCTGGGAACACATGAATTGATGAAAACATTTCAAAACCACAGCAGATATTAAAACAGTCATAAAGATATTTATAAGTATCGTTTTGAATAATATAAATGCAAGTTTGGAAGAAAAAAACATAGTTGTGCATGTTTTTTAAAAGCATGCCAATATACAGATATATAGCATAATTAACTTGGAATAATTCACAGTAAAAATTGTACAAACAATTTGCAATTATCTATTGTAAGAATGGAACAAACAACCAGCATATCTGATATGCATGTCCATATGCAAATATAATGGTGCATACCGAGAGAACGCGTCGAACGCTGTAAACTTATTCATACATGGAAAATAGACCACTGTACCCGTTCGAAGATGTGCACATGCCGAGTGATTTACACCTTGTATTTCATTGAAATATGCATCGCAGAAAAGTAATAAACTCTATAAATACTCAACAGTAAAGACGTTGTCATGTCATCATACAGCCTAGCACTCAAATACACTTAGTCCGTGCTGATCAGATTTTGGTCAGCTAGGGAAAATATCAAAAGTGAGAAGGGGAATTAGTATTTACGCGACTGGATAAAAAATAAGAAATCATTAAAAAAAAGTCTGATTGCTGTTCATGAAGTGAAACTGAAAATTGTCTAGATCTAATAAACATACAAACATTCTTTGTGTGTTATATATTGCATTACAGGCTTCATATATAATTTTTAATTATGAAACAAGTCCTACATTGATGCAAATGTTGCGCTTTTAAGAATTCATGTCAGCTTTAATGATAGCTTCATGCATGTAAGCCAGATTTTCGTAATTATCTAAAAACTAAACTGAGTAGTTTGGTGTGAGAAAATTATTTAGAATACAACATCAAAGCATCTAACCAAAACACAAATTAACAAATATACACACATGTGGGGAGTAGGGGGGGGGGAGAGGGGGGGGGGGGAGATACTCCCTTTTTTGAGAGTGTCTTTCACACACGTAGCATTGTTTTTGAAAGGGGACAGCCGGAAGAAATAATTGACACTTTACTGAAAAATCTTTGACAAGCTAAAAAATGCTCTGGAAAAATGGGAGGGGACATCCCCAATCCCCGCGTTCTAAAGGCCTGTCTTTAATGGTTAATTTTGTAAGGATTTTTTTTAAAGAATGGCTGGTTCTCCCCACTCTCATCCAACGATACTGTATTGAATACTCAAATATTTTTCTTCTGAAAATGATAGTATGAATGGAATCTGTCCTCCCCCTGACTACGGATTTTTTTCAATCCCTTTTTTCCTTTTTCATTTCCCCCCCCAAGTATTTCGGCATTTTTCTGAACCCCTCCAAATTTTTAAGTGCCGAAAGTTTTGTTTTTGTTTTTGTTTTTTTGGCTTATCAATCATTTTACTGCCCCCTGCTCCCCATCGCATATACACATTTTGAGAAACAGTGCTACGTGCCTGTTTTATATGTATGTATAGGAAGCCCATCCAGTTTGAAAATTTTCCCTAGGTAGTATAAAATTTGATACCTATACAATTTCTTGTATTTTAAGAGAATCTGTAAGGATTACTTGAAACCCTACCCGCAAGATTGTGGATAAATACTTTTTTGCATTTTCATACAAGTATACACACACACATTCTCTCTCTCCCTCTCGTGTAAACATACATGAGTGGTTTCAAGAATCTCCTCACTTTACATTTGGGTACACGGTTAGAACTATTTCAATTACCAATATTACTTTCATATATACTAGGGATGTCAATTTTATTCGAACAGCTTAGTCGAATAGTTGGAGGCTTTAGTCGAATGATAGTCGAATATTCGTTGAAATTTAAATTAATTTTTCATGTCATTTTCACTATTTGTCTTTTATAGACTAGTTGTACAATATTTAACCTACGCTATCACCATTATACAACGAATTTCTGATTTGTAAACATTTACGTAGTACAATAAATACTATACATCTACATTTAATATCCAATGCATTTGATTTCAAAATTAATATAATTTTTACTGCACATTTTATCTAAATGCAGGATATCAAATGCTTGCATTTGTCCTTTCTTGTCATAACGAGACTACATGTACCCGTTAATTGAAGCCATTTTTACGTGTCGTGTCAGTGACCTTTGACTGGTAAACAATTAAAGCGTGCCTCTTATAAAAACAGAGAGAACTTTTAATTATAAGATTTTGTGCAAATTATCAATACAATCTTAACAAGAGGCCCAGGGGCCACATCGCTCACCTGAGCACTATGGCTAGGAAAAAGCAGAAATCAATTCAGTCTTGAAAGGTTGAAAAGTTTAAATATAAAAGTGGTTTGGGGGGGGGGAAGAATTGAACAAATTTGAATGTACATTACCTGAGGATGCTTCCAATTAAATATGACCAATCATGGCTTTGCTGTTCTTGAGTAGAAGATTTTTACAGATTTTTCCTATGTATTCCTATGTAAAACTTTGATAACCCATTGTGGCCCCACCCTACCCCCAGGGGTCATGATTTGAACCAATATCACCTGAGGATGCTTCCAAATAATTATGACCAATCAAAAGTTTGCTGTTCTCGAGAAGAAGATTTTTGAAGATTTTTCCTATATACTCCTATGTAAAACTTTGATCGTCCATTGTGGCCCAACCCTATCCCCGGGGGTCATGATTTGAACACTACCTGAGGATGCTCCATTGTAAATATGACCAATCATAGCTTTGCTGTTCTTGAGAAGAAGATTTTTGAAGATTTTTCCTATATATTCCTACGTAAAACTTTGATCGTCCATTGTGGCCCCACCCTACCCCCAGGGGTCATGATTTGAACAAACTTGAATTTACACCACCTGATTATGCTTCCAAATAAATATGACCAATCAAAAGTTGGCTGTTCTCGAGAAGAAGATTTTTGAATATTTTTCCTATATACTCCTATTTAAAACTTTGATCATCCATTGTGGCCCCACCCAACCCCCGGGGGTCATGATTTGAACAAATTTGAATCTACACCACCTACAGATGCTTCCATATAAATATTACTAATCACAGCTTTGCTGTTTTTGAGAAGAAGATTTTTGAAGATTTTTCCTATATACTTTTATGTTAATTAAAACTTTAATCTTCCATTGTGGCCCCACCCTACCCCGGGGTCATGATTTGAACAAACTTGAACCAATATCACCTGAGGATGCTTCCATATAAATATGACCAATCATAGCTTTGCTGTTTTTGAGAAGAAGATTTTTGAAGATTTTTCCTATATACACCTAATAGATGTTAAACTTTGATCGTCCATTGTGACCCCACCCTACCCCTGGGGGTCATGATTTGAACAAACTTGAATCTACACCCCCTGAGGATGCTTCCATATAAATATGACCAATCATAGCTTTGCTGTTCTTGAGAAGAAGATTTTTCCTCTATATCCCTATGTAAAACTTTGATCGTCCATTGTGTCCCCACCCTACCCCCGGGGGTCATGATTTGAACAAATTTGAGTCTACACTACCTGACAATAATTCCACATGAGTTTCATCTTTCCTGGCCCATTGGTTCTTGAGAAGAAGATTTTTCAATAATGCCATTAATTTTTTGCTATTTCGTAATTATCTCCCCTTGGAGGGGGGCGTGGCCCTTCATTTGAACAAACTTGAATCCCCTTCACCCAGTGATACTTTGTGCTAAGTTTGATTGAAATTGGCCCAGTAGATCTAGAGAAGAAGATGAAAATGTGAAAAGTTTACGACAACGCCAACGACGACGACAACGACGACAGACAACGGACAAATTTCGATCAGAAAAGCTCACTTGAGCTTTCGGCTCAGGTGAGCTAAAAAGACTGCATGATATTAATATCCATTTAATTACACTCATAACTGTCCCCCAGTTTACATGTATTTACAATTTTGTAACAGCTGTTTAATATTCTTTATGAATAGTTGCATCACCTCAGATCTTATGGAACTGCAGGTTGAAGCTTTATAATTTGAGTCTACAAAACCAAACAATACTTGAACGTCCTCTCCATTTACAACAATCAGTGGTAAACAATCCTTGATAATCATGTTTGTGATAGCAACATTTTTATTTCCGGCTCTGACATCCCTAATATATACTAATAGTGTAATACATGTACTTACTCAACTTCAATTTAAACCAAAACATGTACTGTAGATTATTTTATATACACATAATTATGTCTGTTCTTGTCGGTAATTGTATCAATCATGCTTGTAATTTGTGATGCCTGACAGGGCCCCGATTTGAAAATAATCTATGTACAGAAACAAATTGTTCAGTGTTGCTTAAATTTACGATATATTAGTTTTAGTTTTATATCTAAAACAGTTGAAGCCAGTTCATTGTACGTATTTAAATATATTTGATCAAGGAAAATCCGACTTTTTTCCGACGTTTGTTTAAAATATATTGAAGAATATATTATACATATTCCACCCCCACCCCCTCCTTTTATTTTCTTTAAAAGATGTAAGATCCGTAACAAGAATGTATGTTTATGTATTAAATTTGATGTAATGAAGCCACATTCATGAACTATTAATACATATATCGAAACAGTTATTTTGATTTCTGAAACGTTTTATTTGCGTGACTTTTTTGTGTAATCAGGCAAAATACCAGTGTCACTTTCACCTTTGATATTTTCCCTGACCAAAAATACTGATCAACAGGGACCACATGTGTTTAAGTGCTAGTGACTATGTGCTTACCGTTGAGTAACAAATGGATTTATTTCTTCCGTGATGCATATTTCATTAAAAAGGAAGTTATTCTCTCGACATGTGCACATCCCTGTACCAATAGCAGTATTTCAGGTAGATTTTAAAGCATTCGATGCGTTTTCTCGGCATGCATGCATGTACATCTGAATTTGTTATACTTGAATGCATAAGTTGCATAGTATGTGCATATACCGTGTAGCAGGCATAATGCTCAATAGTACAGTGTTATTTGAAAAATGAGGTAGCATGTGGTAGCCTTTTCTTGTTTATTGTTCAAATATATGTGTGAATCAAACATGCACATGCTATTTTGATTTTAATGTATTGCATCTAAATTATTCAAAATTTAAATACTTCTTTATGGTTTTCAGTAAAATTCCTAGTTTTTCAGATTTATGGTATGTTCCAAAACTGCTTTATCAGAGATGTGTACAGGTCTACATGTTTTTATGTCAGTTCATGGCGTGTTCCAAGACTTTGCTATCAGAGATGTGTACATGTCGACAGCCAGGCTAGAAAATCACTCAAGTGTAACAAAGGCATCAGGGTCATCAGGGTTTATATAGCCGGTAAAATAAGAGAGCGAATCTGAAAGAAATATGGCGGAAAAAGGGAGTACGAGAATGAAATAAGTTTTACCAGGATGAAAATATCGCATATTTAAGCGTTCATGTCAGCTTTAAGGGGACCAGAGATATATGTATGATCCTTGAAATTTAAAATAATTATTGAGGTGACCAGGTATTCAGGGTTATCCATAAGAAATGAAATAGAAATGGGACATTTTAAAAGTAGAAGGGTGTCTTTGATTCCTCTAGCTATGCTAAAGGGGGCTGAGGGGGGAATGCCAGAATAACAGGGGGATTATGTCATTACAGGTATGAAAATTCTCAGATATTATAAAGTTAAGCAACACATTTCCTTACTACAGGCAACTCCAAATGGCTCAAACTTCGATCTTTCGACGTTCTTGATTGCTTGAAATATTAGCCTTGGTTCTAGTAGCCCTTTTCACAAAAAAACTTAAGTTTTTGCGTAAGATTTTAACTTAAGAATTTCTTACGACAAGAACACATTCGTAGCAGATTGAAGTTATTAATAAGATTTTATTTACGACAGACTTCATCCATAGCAACGACTTCAATATGCTTTATAATCCTTAAATAAGTGGGTGAAAATAAAAATAAAACTTAGTTTTTAACATTTGTCAGCATAACAAACATTATTGACAACAAATATCCAATGCAATCGTTTGTGAAGCAAGGAAGTTTAAAATCTATGTCACAATCAAAAGTCTGACGTAAAAGAAGGTCATAAGTGAAACTTACATCGTAAATATTTTGTAGTGTAATTCACTTAAATTTTTGACAATGATTGTGAAAAAAATATAAAATATTATTGTAAGTTGCTTTACAAAGTTCAATTTAACATGTATTTTGGTTTTTGCGGTTATATTTTTACAATAAAATCATTTTTAAAATACTTAAGAGAGGGTTGGGGCTCTCGTAAAGTTATGACAGATTTTGCACTTACGACTTTCTTAAGAATTTTTGTGAAAACGATTTTTATCATAAGTTTTCACTTAATATAAAAATATGTTGTAAGATTTTTTGTGAAAAGATCCACAGATATTTTCCCTATATAACTTAACAAATTTTCTCTTGATCTCTTAACTCTCAATCTCTCAAAACCCTCAAAGTCAAAATGCAGACCCGCTGTGCATAATCTATTGTATTTTACCATTGATACCTCAAAGTGGATATGTGTACAGCGTTACATAATTAACAACTTTACCTTCACCTTTAGAATATATTTCTTTACAGTGTAACTAAAAAAATCTTTAAGGTGACCAGATTCTGAAATTATATATCATTCTTTCTACATGCAGTAAAACACGCTTATAGCTAACACACTTATAATGAATTGACTCTTAGAGCAAAGTGATTTTTATTCCCTGTGACTTTAAAATATATTGTAAACTTAATGGATATATAAACGAATTACACTTATAATGAAGCAAAATTTTACATCCCTGGCACTTTGTTATAAGCATGTTTTACTGTAATTCTTACAAAATTTTGTGATAAAATATCAGGAAAAAGATGACTTTTGGTCACAAAACTCACCTGAATGGAATTGCATGAATAATTTTATTTTAAATTTCTTCAAAACTAAATATTCTAATGGTTAAATTTCATCAAACAAACAGCCCTAGGAATCAACACTTTAAATTACCTCAATTAAACACCAAATCCTCCTTCCATTCTCATAGTTGTACAACACTTCTTCATGTAAGTCCTTTCTTGTTAGCATGTATATGCAACTGTTTTCTTTTACCAAAACTTTTAATTTGATCCACTGATTGGTTTGTTTCATTTTCATTGTTGACATCTGTAGGGAAATAAAAGCTTCATAATTACAGGTATTTTAATCAAACTCAAAAGTACTTCTCTTAACAGATTATTAATCACTCTAAAATCTAAATGTTTTCCTTAACATGTAAATAAGTCATAACAAACACATTTTTAAAATATAAATATACATTTTTATTTAATCTGTAACCTACTGTAGTAGAAAAGGAATGTATAAAGAAAATAAAAGGTTGGAATCGAACTAAGGACACCTGTTTCACTAGTCAAATGTTCTAACCACTGAACTATCAAGGCTGATTCATATAGTCTAAACTACTATTTTGTTCACTCCCTCAACAGTCTTTCATCTCAAGGACACGTAACAAGTTCACCTATCTGAAATTAATCACAAGCCCCCACCCTCACCCCCATCACACCTTTGTTTGTGAATAAGTCATAACAAACACATTTTTAAAATATAAATATACATTTTTTTTTAATCTGTAACCTACTGTAGTAGAAAAGGAATGTATAAAGAAAATAAAAGGTTGGAATCGAACTAAGGACACCTGTTTCACTAGTCAAATGTTCTAATCATTGAACTATCAAGGCTGATTCATATAGTCTAAACTACTATTTTGTTCACTCCTTCAACAGTCTTTGATCTCAAAGACACGTAACAAGTTCACCTATCTGGAATTAATCACAAGCCCCCACCCCCACCCCCCCCCCCATCACACCTTTGTTTGAATTAAAGGAAGCTTTAAACACTGCTCACTGAAGAGTTCTACATTTAGTATAGGTATCTCTCAATACCTCAAAGTATGCAGGACTGCAATCATGTGTTGTGGGTTTGTGTTCAGTAAAGTGTGCAGAGTTATGCCTAGGTCACATTTAAGCTGATGGTCAGGCAAATCAAATTTTTGTCGTATCGTCAGCTTAAAAACATGATCAGCCGACAGTAGTATCGAGTGACGTGGAGCAGTCACATTAATTCCTAAGAACACTGGTAATTTTCAAAATTTAGATAATTCTAAGTTGGCCAATAGTCGCCCAATCATCGTTCACTAAGCCACAGTTTGATTTTCACCATCAGCCAACATTTACAAAAACCCAATTCCAATAATGTTGACCCATCGACGACCGACTTTAAGAACTGTCTACCAATGTTCGGATGATGATTGAAGGTTGGTCGACAGACTATTGTACGACTGCTTCAATTGAAGGAATCGACCACCGATGCAGAGAAAATTATAACATGGCCCAACAGACACAAAATTGGTAGGCTGACAAAAAAAGAGGTCAAATTCGGGCAAGACAATGGCAGATGAACAGCTGACTGTTGCCTGAAGAAGGTATTTTTGCCTCAAAAACTGTCACCCGTTGGTCTTTCTTGGAAATGTGACTGGGGTTTTTGAAAACATGTAAACATTAAAACATAGACACTTCGAGGTATTGAGAGTAAATAACAACAGATTATGCATATCAAGACTGCATTTTGACTTGGAGGGATCATGGATTTCTGAATCAAGAGACTGAGAGTTCAAGAGATCAAACGTAAATTTGCTTAGTTATATAAGTAAAAATATCTTTGTAGTCACCTTTTCATCACCTGAAAGACTGGAATTTCCCTGTTAATTAACTACCATTTTGCTTTCTTCTTTGTTTTGTTCAAAATTTATTTAATTTTCCCTTTTTTCTCACCATTTTTGCAATGAGGTCAGTCATATTTGTTAAAGGATTTTGTGTCTAATACAAGGAGTAACATAACCACAATTCAGATCATAATAGAATCTGGCATATATATTACATTTAAGGAGGCTGGGGGATCAACAAATTCAGGGTTAGAAACTCCTTAAAACTACAACTCGCAAATAATTGCGAGTACCAAGAAAGTGAACTCGCAATTTTATAAGACTACTCGCAATTCTCATATAAAGTTAAATTCATATAAATTAAATACATGTAACTTAAGGAAAAAGTAACTACTGCACAATACACAAAACACAACTACAGTGTGACTTTTATTTAAATTACTGATTTAAATCAAAGGCATTGTGTTCTGTCATATTATATAATTTTGCTACAATTTCAATGCAAAAAAAATCTACTCGCAAGTTTTTGCGAGTTACTTAATTTTTAACTCGCAATTGGGGAATTCTAACTCGCGTTTTGCGAGTTGTATATAGTGAATTTCGAACCCTGAAATTAACCACAAATTAACCACCAGATTTAACTTAATTTTTTAGATATGGTATCTTAAGCTGTGAACTATCATTTGGCAAAGAAAAATTTCAAAAATTTTAGTTTTAAAATTTGATCATTTTCTATATCTTCATATGGAGCTCTTCTTCTAATGGAGATCAATATAGTCTAAAAATGGCCACAACCCCCCAGCCTCTTTAAATCTTCACATTTTGTTTATGACATCATGGTATGAAAATGAAGTCAATATGTTGATGACTTGTGTCAAAACCAGAAGTCTCTGATGAGACTGTAGCTCTGCTGGTTTGTACTTTAACACTTTTTTTTTAAATAAATAATTTTTAATTAGACAATTTCAATATTATTGTGTGTGTTAATTAATTTCACATGTTATAATGAATATTGGACCATAATCTGTCGTTGTAAGCTGGCAACAAAGAGAAAAGTATAAATTCGAAATGCAAGTCATGTACACAAAACGAAAGTAGGGTCCTGAATAAGTCCTGTGCATCTCGTTATATCCAGAGTCCACTGTACTGGGTTTCTGGTCTTTGTTATGAACTAAATTTTTGTTTTATAATACAGAGGAATATGAATAGCAAGTTTAGTTATTACAGATCCAACCATATTTTCATTAATTTTGGGGATAAATGACTATTTGGAAAATTAACACATTCAATTGGGAAGAAAGGTACCTCTTTTGAATTAGGAATGGGGCCCTTGAATGGCCCTAATTATAGACAATCGAGAGCCCTAAGGCATCCAGGTGTGGTTCCCTGACAGCTTGGCGAAACGAATTGAATAACTATCCTACTCCCCCCCCCCCCCCTTGGGATCCCTAATTCTAAATGTTATATGCAAAGCCAGCTGTTATAATACTGCTAATTTCTTTTCCAAAACTGGTTGTTTTACCATTACTTTCATCACCATGCCTCAAAGAAAAATCCCAAAAATTTCAAGAGTGAGAAAAATAAAAATTCTTTCCGATGGTCATGAACATACACCTGCCTACCAATACATAGCTATAAACATGTGGTAAGCACTTTTTATGAATGTAATGTATTACCGAACATTTTCTAATGTAGTAGGTTATCATTACAGAAAAAGTTAAAACCTGCAGTTTTTAACACACTGAAATTGGATTCCACGTAAAAATACTAATTACAGTTTGTGTACACAATGTGGCATGATTATCTCGCGCAGAAAGACGATGGGATTAGTTAGTTACGCTTCATTGCAAATGATACCTGTGAAATTGATTTCAAATTAATGACATTGTTACATAATTTAGCTAATAAAAAAGAAATATCACCTCTTTACTTGACTACTGACGACATATTTATTATTTATTTGGCACATTATCAGGTCTGGACGATTTCCAAAAATGGAAGTCAAGAACGATAACTGAAAGTTGCCATAAGTATACATCATATACATGTAAATATTTTTCTGCCCAATCAGAACACAGCATTTTTACACATCCCAAAACATATTTCAAAGGGGTTAAAGTTAAAACTTAATATGTATCCAATATTCCACCATCTGCGCTCACCCAACGGTGATACATGTACTGTTAACATACAGGGGTTTTTCTAGGTCTTTAAATCAAGAGCCTGGGCTTTTCTATTTGGAAAAAATAGCAAAATTTGGTTGTAATTAGCAGCAGGGACCTATATATTGTTAGTATATAGGTCCCTGTTAGCAGATTAGAGAAAATATCATATTTAACACTTTTTTTCCTAAATGAATTCGAGTTTTTCTTCATTTGCAAGGTATTAATTGATTTATTTTACATTCAGTTAATCAGTTTATGGAGCATGCCTTTTAAATTTTTTTTATCATCATTCTTGTTACATGTATACATGTTACTGAGTTCGACGGACATTATTCTAACCATACTTGTTTGTTTCGATTGTCTTGTGTGCAGTAGGGCTGTCACGGTTCCAAAATTTTTCGGGTCGGGTCGGTTCTGTAAATTTTTGGTTCGGTTCCGGGTTTTTCGGGTCGGGTATTTACATCTATTTTAAACCTTAATTTCATGAATTTAACTTGAAAAATCTTTATTTGTTACATTATATTTACATTGAAAACAAGTCTTAACCATGCGAACGTTGAGACATCGGTGACTTGGCCTACTATTAGCCACAACCTGACCATTCCTGTTTGTTTTGATAATTATCTAATACTTCCGTGACAAGTGTTTTGTCATGGAATGAAGTAGATTTCAGTTATGATGTTTATTTATCACTGTTATCGTCATCATTCCTTCGATTTTGTCGCCATTTTTTGTATTGAACAGACTCTAATATATAAACCAGACCCGAACCGAAATCCGGAAAAATGGAACCGGAACCGAACCGAACAACTTGGACCGCGGTTCTCGGTTATTTCGGGTACTCGTGACAGCCCTAGTGTGCAGGGGTGTGCAATTACCATCGCCCGACGCCCGGGGCTACCAATTTTAGAGATCGGGCTATCATAAATCTTTACCCCACCTCTGTTGATTTTTCGATGAAATCCTGGCTTACGATTGGTTGAAGTCTGTCACGTGAAGGGGGTGTATTACTTATACCTAGTCGCTTGAAAATCAATACATGGTCGATACGGAGTTATCGTTCTTTTGTAACATTCGAACAACTCGAGTTCACGCGATTTGCCGAGTGTCTGTTGACAATGTTACAGTTAACTAATGTAAGTAACGAAGTTGTAACCTTTTTCTCGGTTTACTGAAAGTCTTCAAAACTGTCAGTACGTTATTACAGCACGAAACACTCACAAAACAACATTACATCACACAACGTGACGTCATAATAGGCATTGTATGAGTGATGAAACATATATATAGTGAGAAAAACAATTTTACAAATCACAGACAATGCATAGATATTTTATCGGTGGGGTAAATTCGTTACATAGTTTTGTAGTGACAGGGTACAGGATGATACCTGGTTAGTAAATTTCATACCTGGCTCGGCTTCGCCTCGCCAGGTATGAAATTTACTAACGAGGTATCATCCCGTACCCTGTCACTAAAAAACTATGTAACTAATAATACTGCGTTAGCCCGTTGGGCTAGTAAACACTGGTAATTCAAAAACGAAAGTATACATATATTTACGGCGACTGAATTGATGTACGAATTAACCTTGTTGTAAAATCATAATCTTTAATTCGTTTTAACCTATATGTTTTGTGTGTTGCTATCGCCAGTCGTTTCAGTGACATAATAATTATAGCAGGGACCTAGTACATAGGTCCCTGATTTTCATAGTCGATAAAAATAGGGAGAAAAAAGCGCAAACCATTATTTGTTTTATTTATTTCAACTTAAATGTTTTTTTTAACCTTTTTGTTATACTTATACATGTATTGTTTTCGGTAGTTAATGGGCTAGTGACTGGCAACCTCGGGCTAGTAACTTTGTTACTGCCACTAGCCCGACGGGCTAGTAACTAATTTTTGTAATTGCACACCCCTGCTGTGTGAGTTCTTACGTCCACTGTTCTTGGCAACTTAGCCCATCTTCCAGTTTCTGACCACTCCATATTGACTTCGGTACAAATTATGAGAGCAATGAATTCCTAATAACTTACCTTTTTTTTTTTTTTTTTGGTTCTCTCCAAGTCTTTGGGTGCAAAACACAGTTTTATGTATGACGTTATCATGACGTTACTAAATGAGGGACATGCTAAAGTGACCCCCATAAAGAAATAATATGAAGACTTGCTACATATACATCTATATATCAATAGAAAGATAAAATTGTGAATTTTATAAATATATAAATATATAGCATTTATCACTTACTAATAAGGTGTACTTGACACATGAAACATGGGGGAAATAGGGAAGTTTATGCATCTAATTGTAGTACACCTATGCATTTTTAGCTCCCTTGATCACAAACAGTGCATAAATTAGAAAATATAAGTGCTGTGCATTTAACAGAGCAAGTCCTTAGGTTTCTTTCTGTTATACTTTTAGGGTACATTTTCCAGCTTTTTAAAGAGCTACTTTACCTGCTACTCAAGTCATGCAATTCTGCACATGTGAAAAATGGGTGATTTTAGAGTTATCTCCCACTATTAAAAAGTCACACAAAAAATAATTCTCAAAAAATATTTGTATACTTTTTTCATTTAATCTTAAGATAAGACTCTACTTTATGCAAATAAAAATAAAAAAGCTGCAATTTTCATGTACACTGCATAAAAATAGCAGGGAAATCCCTGCCCATCATGCTTTTCTCTCAGGAAAACCCCCTGGATTTTATACGAAACTGTGTTTAGCTACCTTTGCATTTACTTAGGCGCCATATTGAGAACATTAAGAATTTCGAACCCGATCTAAATTCAACGGATTTCTCTAAAATCCATATCTTCTAAGTAATTTTTAATAAAATTTTAAGTTCCTTCAAATTTTCATTAATCATATAAATCACATTTTTCCCATTATTTTGAGTACAACTGGAAGTACATGTTTCTCATTTATTCTCATTTATTCCTTGTAAATAAAATTTCACATCAAATATTTATCTTTGTTTTACTTTGTGTTGCTGGAATTCAGTTCAACCTGACTATCCCAAGAGCAGACTATTATCCTCTCTTAGGGTAGCAGTGCAGTAGAATAGAGGGCCGTAGGAACAGAGAAGTGGTAATGGTGGGGAATGTTGGACACAAGCCCCCCCCCCTCCCCTGAAGAAACACTCAAAAATATCATTTTTGAAACAGAGTAGATCATAATTCATTTGTTTAAAGTAACACTGCTAGACTTTCTTTATTTTATATGCGAAAAATGACTTCAAGGATGCACCAGAACCCACCAAAATGTATATTCATTTATTAATGATTTTAATTTAAGGATTGCACAGGATTGAGTCCTGGAAAAATCTTGTGGGTGGAATATGCCCCCCCCCCCCCCCCAAAGGTATAAGTAACACAGGCACTTGATTCGATAAAAAAAAAAAATTAACCCATAATATAATAATATTGCGTTATTACTATACTATGGGTTAAAAAAATTATTACTGAAACAAGTGCCTGTGATAAGTAAGTAGTAATTAAAAATACTAATAAAAGTACTCCATAACACACTAATTGGTACAGTGTGCCCCAAAGAGGCATATAAGTAAGAAAAAGTACAAGTAAACCCAATTTTATTAATACACCAATTAGCAGAGTTATCATACATGTAAGTACATGTATCATACAACAAAAATATGTATGTATACTTATCTTGAAGCTTTTTTGACATTTAAATCTTCTATTTAGAATTTTATTGATTTTTCTTTTTTTAAATTGGGTAGTTGTGGTACACTACCCCCATTTTATATCCTTTTTCTTTTGCTAATAAATACATTTTATCATTTCATATAAAGACTTCAAAATTATCTTTGGTAGACCCAGGATTTTTTAAAGGGGGGTTCAACAGGCTAATAATGGGGTCTGAGCCAGTGAGGGCCACCTTGTGGCCCCAGTGGGTAAAGGACAAAAGCCCCTTTAAGCTCCCAGGATTTGGGTCCTTTTTAAATCAGTTTTGTGAGTTGTGTTATGTATATTTTATGTATAATAAAAGCAATATCTAACCAAAAAAAAAAAAAAAATGATTATTTCACCTTTACTAAATTTTGGCACACATGAGGGGGAAGGGGTATATAGAAACTGTTTTAAGAACAATTTTTTACGGTAATAGAAATTTCATATTCATCCAGGATTTTAAATTTAAAATACGAATAATAGATTTACCTCCTAAAATTATGTTTCTGGGGAACATAACAAATTTTATTTTAATGCTTTATAGGCAGTGAAAAGGAATTATACACTTAAAGACCTTGAAGACTCAGATTCATATTTGAGTTAATATTAATATAATTATGATATATGCTGATAAAACAGATTATGACATAATATTAAAAAATAATATTTATACCTAAAAATTATCAAATGTAGTACCTTAGAAAATTACATGAATTAATAGCCTAATTATTGTTACTACAAAGTAACATATCTTTACTTATAATATCTAAAATTACAGACAGAAACTGTTTACATCATTGAAAACTGCAGAATAGAGTAAAAACCTCTGCAATACCTTAAATTCTTGAACATGTAATTGTAGAAGTAGTCTTTGACAATATATGACATTGTAAGTCTTGTTCAAATCTTAAACCAAATTTTACTCATTGTTCAAAAACTAAAGAGTGTCATAAAAGGAAGGAAGTGGTTTGTGTTGCATTAATTTTTGTAGAATCGTTTGTTATTGTATCTCAAAACACAAATCTCAGATTCTCGTACACAAGAACCCCCCCCCCCCCCCCCCGCGCTTACTATCAGCTTCTTTAAATAATGCGTCAATCATATCCATGTTTCGAACGTCAAACCATGAGCATCCACAAACTTAATAATTAATTAAAATAAATATTTGATGATTTTTAAAAAGATGTATCATTATGAATGAAAAGAAATTAAAAATGTGTATTCAGAATTTCCTCGACGTTCGCTGTTAGTCAATATTGACGCTATGCAAGCGCGTCGTATAAAAAAGGGGAAAATAATATACAAAAGACGTATAAAACATAAAAAAAACAGCTGCAAATGATAGTAAGTAACAGATTTATACTTACGAAAAAGGATCCAAAGCACTTCGAGGCGTCTGCCATCGTCTTCCTTTCTGGTTCTCCAGGTCGACCGGAAACCAGGCAACTTATTGCCAGACAAACATGATTCATTTGTAGACCATGAATTTTCGAAATTTTAAATACTGAACTCACGAATGAATGAAGGGTAAGAAAATATAGGAAATGATTAAACTAAATGGGATATTAATTAAAACTATTCATATATAGCGGATTTTGATTAATATTACACATTTTCTCTGGGCGACTTAATAGATGTATATATTCCTATGAAAATATATGCCGGGTTATAAATAATTTAATTATTTCTCGCTATGCGAACAAAAAATGCAGAAATTATAATTGCATTGAAAAAAATAATTACGAAAGAGTCTTATTTCAGGACATCAGTCATCTTACCACAAAGTACACTGCCTTAATGATCAGTTAAAATATTAGGGAGACCGGAAAAAGTCTGCTTAATCCATCGGGGTCCTAGACCGATATATAAATACTTAACTGGGTTCCCTAACCAAGAAGTCCGGATTATATATATATATATATATATATATATATATATATATATATATATATATATATATATATATATATATATATATATATATATATATATATATATATATATATATATATATATATATATATATATATATATATATATATATATATATATATATATATAACTTATATATGGCATACGATAATTAGCGCGTCGTCGTCTGCACCTGTAAAACATCCGTTATCGCCTGTGGCCGTGTACATACAGTTATTAGTGACCAATCATCGTACACAGCTTTTTTCACCTATCGTGGTCTTTAATTTTTGGATGGCTTCCATGATTGTTTTCAGTGAATATCGTTTAAGTATGGTCTATTATCTTCAAATCATTTTTAAATTACGGCAGCGAAATCGGACATTCGTAGAAATGCCGCTACATGTACCCACTTTAAAAGTGAAGAAATATTTAGAAATAACTATAGATTAAAAATATGTTGGAAGTCAGTTTGTGCAGTAAGTTTAGTGTATACGGGGGAAACAACCAACATATGAAATATCATTAGACTAGCGACTCCAGCAATTCTAATCATCACAAACCTGCGTAACAGATTGTCCTTCTGCGTTGATGAAATAGATCCTATACAAGAACTGTAAACCATTTGTGATTTTTGATGTATTAATTGTGTCTTTTGTGTTTATTTGATAAATAAATTTAGTACCAAAATCATTTCCGTTGGACTCGATGTATATCATGTATATATATACATTTATAAACGTGATAAAAACAGCTTTGAAGTTTAACAGAGATTTACGGGGCTCAAGAAAATCACCTGTCAGGAGTTCGCGTACCTATCGATATTACCAAAAATTTCAGTAAATATAAAAAATACGTAGTACCTATAATAATTTCTAAATATTTCGGTAAAATTGATAGGTATGCGAGGTCCTGTGAAAAAAATAACACACTTATATTTACATATCCGAGTACCCGGGTACTCGATCGGAAAAACGTCCGAGTAACCGATTATCAAAAATTGACCGATTTGACATCCCTAATATATATATATATATATATATATATATATATATATATATATATATATATATATATATATATATATATATATATATATATATATATATATATATATATATATATATATATATATATATGTATATATATACAGGTGACTCTCGATCTCTCGAAGTTCAAGGGACCGCAAGAAAAGTTCGAGACATCGAGGGGTTCGAGAGATAGAAAGTGAATAAAATCCAGAATTTTCAGTTCCTATCATCATTGTTCTACTATTATAAATACCGGAAGAATATGTTGATAATATCATTGCACGTTTTCATGCGTATTTTACAGGTAATTCACTTGATTTCAACAACAATGATCGTATTTTAGTAAATAAAACGATCTCTTTAAGTTTCAATATTTATTTGTTCTCATTTCATGATTGCATAAAACATGAATTGCAATCGTCGGTGTGGCTACCCCCCGGGCTTGATCGGGTCCTTTACCAGATTTCTCGTATTAAACGGTATTAAATTCTTGAGATAGGATTTCTTGTGCAATGTTTGTCATACTGGGACTATGTACACTCTAATAAAACTTCATAATCTATGGAAAATTATTGACACGCCTCTTAAATTATTTTCTAAAAAATTTTGTCTCGCTGTCAAGTCAAAATAAGTTGTGAAGCAATTCCTGTCTAATTTACCAATTATAACCAATTAATTATTTATATCAACACTCGGATGCTCACAGGTATAGTGTCATCTATGTAAACACCCAATTAACACCTCCATGCCAACCCCAGGCGTTCACTGTTATCCAGGTAAGTCCAAGCTGCATTAATTTTACGCTTGATTGGCGTGTACACACGCGCAATCAAAACTTCGAGAGATAGAGAGTAAAAAACAATGAAATGTGTGTAACGGGACCCAGGTCTTGGTTCGAGAGATAGAGAACTTCGAGAGATTGGAAGTTCGAGAGATCGGAGGTAAATTTGCTTAGTTATATAGAGGGAAAAAACGGGACCGGAGGTTCACTTCGAGAGATCGGAGTTCGAGCCATCGAGAGTCACCTATATATATATATATATATATATATATATATATATATATATATATATATATATATATATATATATATATATATATATATATATATATAATGGTGTAAGTACTTACGAAAAGAGTACAATGAAGTGTTCAAAATGAAAGAAAATTATTCCGAATTCGTCAGATTTGTGTCCCTAAAAAGTGGTTGTTTAAATACAAAACATGGCTATCTTTTTTTTTTTTTCAATTTAACCCTTAATTTGATATTTTTTTCCTGTCCATTCACTATATATATACAATCGATTAAATGACATTTCGCCCTTTATGCACTATTCGCAGTATATCAAATTACACTTCTTTTTTTTTCTTTTTAAATTGACAATATAATTATTTTGAACTTGTCAGACGAGAATGACAAAGAAGAAATGTATGGAACATTGAATTCTTAACCTACGTAAAATTAACTAAGGGGTGATTCAAAATTAATACATATATCACAGGGGCTACCTACATTAGATTTACATTAATTCTTAATTTCTGAAACAACTGTTTTGTGATCTGATTTTTGATTACCTTATGCACTACTGTGTTATGTGATTTTCATCATTGATACATACAGTTCATGCAACTAAAAAAAAAAATTAATAATCATATAAGTATACCATTTTTATGAACATATTCAATTAAAATATATAGCGATATACATTTTATACCCAAGCGATATACATTTTATACCCCCATCCGCACCCCATCGCTCTCTTAAGTCTTACATGTGACAAAACTATTTTACTGTGTACCTGTAATTCTTCTTTTACTTCGTGGCACCATGGTGTCAACATTTCTTTCGCGACTGATAAATTAAACGTTGTAAATCGGCATTACAATTTTAAATTTTCGAAAAAAACGTGTCCAGACCAGTTATTATTAGAGGTTGGGAGAATGGAGGGTTCGAATGTAAGGGGGGCTTATACTTACTAGGTACACGCTGACCATAGTACTAGATAATTACAACCCTCAAGCAAGTCTCGGTAAAGAAAACAATACGAAACCATCAATGCCCCTTGCATTTCAAAATAACTCAAAATAACAGGCTGACGATTATAGATACAATATGGCCATTGTTTATCATTTCGACAACTTAAAGGTTCATAGTTAAATAATTGATCAATTAAGGTAATGAACAAAAAAGAAAATGTCAAGGCGTACAAATTTCAGATTGTAGCTGTCAACGTAATGATGAAAATATGTTTTCTTAATAATGTATTTTTGTAAAGGTAAGACACATTCAACATAAATTTCAAATAATAATAATTCTAAAGATTTCTTTTTCTGATTTCTAGGTGCATGTATTTAGACAGAAGGAAATATTTTTTATGTTCAAAGAAGAAAAAAAATCGATTTGAAATAAACGTTAATGAAAAAAGAAATAACAAATAATTGAAGCTATTGACAAATATGTTGATGAAACAAGGATATCAACAGTCTCTTTCAAAGTTAACATTTCGCAAATTCTATAGTCGATACAATGACCTTGTCAACAAATACAATCTCTCATTAAGTTGAATGCATGGCGTTTTTCATACAAATTGGTAGACATTTATTTTCTCACTGAATCGTCTACAGATTTTCCCGTTTACCCGATGATGACATGGAGCACGCGGCGGGTGTGACTGGTCGACAGGAGATGCTTTCTAATCAATGGCAACTAATCCTATCATTGATGTTTTTAGAGGTCCGTGTTTGCTCTGCTCTAAATTTGTATTTTTTTAATGGACTTTTGAGCTTAATTACTGTTCTTTATATTAATATTTCTTTGAATGAAAACTTGTTTCTTAAAATATGAAATTATCTTCTCTTAATCACCATAGTAATCATTTTTCCCCTTACAACCTGTCCGAAAAAAAATACGCAGAAAAGGATTTAAAAATCTGTACATGTTTATATCGATTTTTAACGGAATTAATTAAAAAAAAAATAAATAATTTTGAAATTATTTTAACATTCAATGTTATCTGGAGAATAATTTATAAAAATTTGTTACATAAATACAAGTAAATCTAAATTGTACATAAACATACATTACTTATACTCTACGTATACAAATGTTTTCATTTAAATCGAGATGCCAACCGGCATGCTGATTGGGCGACGTGCTGATTGGTCAGCGCGTAATTGAATGACAGCACTGTTAAGTAAAGCCAATTCGGGAGTTCGCTTTCTGGATGTGTTTCTAAATTCGGGGTCTCTATCAGCGTTCGCTCAGGGTCCGCCCGGGTTGTGCTTTGGGTGCGCTCGGGTTCGCTCGGGGTCAGCCCTAGCGGACCCTAAGCTAACACGGAAAAGGTTTGGTTAGGGTCCATATTCTGTTAGGGTGTGTCTGGTCGGTACTGTCACCAATTTAAAGCGATCAATTACTTTGTGTTTTTTTTTTTTTTTTTTTTTTTTTTTTTTATTGTTTGTTTGTTTATTTCTTTATCTTCCCTCTCGAGAATTTTCACTCATATGGAGACGCCACCACTTGCCGGTGGAGAGCTACAAATTTCGACCTTGAGTAACATTACTAATGGAAATAAGACGAAAATCAATTTCCTTATTTTACGCGAGTACTTAAAATCGCGAAAGGGCCCTTAGACGCCAAATCGCGAGAACAATGATTCGCGAATAGAGGGTTTACAATGAGATTTAACATTAATTTCAACACCATAAAAATAAAAGCGAGTAATTTTATTTCGCGAATGGTGCTCCTTGCGTAATTACGCGTTAATTAATTCCTCGCGTATATTTAGGAATCTACAGTATTTGGAAAAGATTTTTATGAAAGAATCTACAGAAGAACGAACAGATAGTATAGAAAAAAAATGTCTTAGGGTCATGGTCTGAGTTAAATTCAAAAGAAGAAAACAATATCAAAATAGTATATTAGTCCTGAATTAAGAGATTATTTCAGTAAAATTACTTCGAATGAAGAAAATAAAGATGAATCAAATATCCATAGCCTATTTGGTACACTAGATAACGAAAAAAAGTTCTATAAAAATGTTTGCAAAATTAGCGAAACTTTTAATCCTTATAAAATGGATATATATAATGTTTCTAAATTTAGTTTTAAGAATTTGAATGTCTTGAAGGCTCTGTGAATAGCTGAAAAGACTTTAAATTTCTTTGAGGAATATGACCTGATGGGTCGACCTGTTATGTTTCAATTCTCAGACGTAGGTAGCTTCTTAAAAATAGCAATTATTTTTCACATTTGATTTACTCAGATAAATTACGGATATGGAAGTATTCAATATTTTTGAAAACATTTTCCCCAGCCTCAAACAATGCACACTTCGAATTGCAACGCAAGAAGTAAAAAAAAAAATAACAAAACCAGACATTATGTAAAGTTCTTGGTTTTCAGTAAATGATATCCGCTTTGAAACCCCCTGCACGTTTCACAGTATTTAAAAATCAGGGGTGACATCTAAGAAATATTGGATAATTTGCATGATAAAATAAAGTTTTCAGGTGATGAAAAATAATTAGTTAATTCTTCAACCCTTCTACGTTATCTATCAGCCGAACAAAACAGATAAAAACTGCAGTAATTCTAGGAGAATACGTTATCTGTCTATGTCAGTTGTCCGTACATTGGGATATAAATACAATATAACTTTGTCATTTAAATTGAAAATGTAATGCAAATATGTATATTTAGGTCACAGCTTTTACAACAACGTAGGTCCTATTAAATTTATGCATGGATTGTGTTATCTGATTTAAATCTAGACATATATTACACTATTATTTAATATCTTTTTTATTCACATTTACCACCTTGATTATTCAAAGCATATAAATTGAAAAAGGTTCGCTGCTAATCATAATTACAGTGTTTTAATCTGAATTTATTAAGCATAACTTTCTTTTGTTTCATTTTATTAACTTTAATGGAACACAGACCAATCAGTTCACAATCCTGTCTTCTTAATCACGAGCAACACGTAAGAATTGATAGTGTTCATTTGAAATGCAGCGAAAAAAGTGTTTGAATCGTTCTGAATTGGCAGACGTCGAAATAAGAAGAGAACAGATAGAACAGCTTAAACCCCTCCCTATTATAAATGTTGTCAGTGGAATTGAAATTTTATCCCCATTTGATTCAGCTTAGGATGAAGGCAATTGCACTTAAACGTCATTATGATATGTTGTTCATTAATGTATGAATTTTAGACATTGTTTTTATTTAATTTTTTTTTTCTAAATATTATTTTATCTTAATACCACGGGCATGATGACCAGCGCATTCTTTATAAATTAAAACCGCGGTGCACTGTAATTTAACCTGGGTTCTAACTATATTATGTATTTATTAAGTTGTGCTCTCGATTTTAGGAAAACAGCAGCACTTTTCATGTTAAGGAATGTTTCCTTTATATATATTCAAGATCTATTAAGTGTATGCCCTTGCAAAAAGGCGATTTAATGAGGCACCTCGTCGTGACTTAAACAGAATTAATTCAATGCATTCTTTTGATACTTTTAAAATAATGACAATAAACAAAGGTTTCAGATTTGTACTAATGGTCTACCTAAAGTCCGCAAATGATTTTCTGATTGATAATAAAATGCATTTTTCACTATGGAAAATTTTTTTTTTATCCGCCTCTCACTGCACATAAAATGCTTTAAATTTTATAATGATGACGTCCTGTCGACAGGTGTATTGTGATCAGTGTCGTGTTTATATCTTGCTGTGTGGTAATATAAGTTTTGACGTAGTTCATTACTCTTTTGCAGTTTAAACTCGCAAATTATTAGTCCCCTACCGGTGAAACCGGAGGGGACTATAGGTTTCCTCTGAGTCTGTCCGTCCGTTTGTCTGTCTGTCTGTCTGTCCGTCTGTCTGTCTGTCTGTCCCTCTGTCTGTCTGTCAGTCTGTCCCACTTGGTTTTCCGCACTTTTTTCCTAAACGCTTACAGATATTGAGCTGATCTTTGGTATGTGACTTTACCTTGATTAGTTATAGATCAAGTTTGCATTTCGTCCCGCTTCATTGATTTTTGGCGGAATTATGACATTTTAAATTTTTAACGGGAACCAGATTACACTTGCCGGTAGGGGACTAGTATTGCTAATGCAATACTCTCAGAATGCTTGTTTCATTTTCTATTATTGTGAGGAATTGCTGTATTTGTGTCACAGTAAACATTTCACGTATAAATCACAGGCACTTGGGGTATGCCCCCCCCCCCTTTTCCATTTTTTTCTTTTTAAATCTGGGGTCGAGTCACCTTTTTCCTATTTTTGTATTCTAATATGCACTGTATGTTATCAATAATGTAACTCTTTTGTCTCTATAAGCTGTTTTTAAGTATATCGTTTTCGACTGATACATAAAAAGAGAGAAGGCTTGCAACTCTTTTATCATCGTCTGCCTCACCTCGCTTAAACTTCGCCTGATTATTTATCAAAAGAATAAGAAAACATGGAATATGCTTACATCAATAAATTTGTTATACATTCTTCTTTCTTTTCATATTTCCATTAAATTTTTATGTGCCCCCGATTTGTAAATATTTCGATTAAATCATCCGCATCTAGGGTAACTTTTGTTGATGTGCACCAGCTGGGACGGAAGTGCCCGGTATTTTCGGGTATCATCATTAAGTGTTATGTCATTCGGAACATTAAATGCGAGAAGGAATAAATCCCGAATTTTCTCTTCATATAACATGTATTGGTAAGTTCTGTGAATAACAAAATAACTTTAACTTTTGATATTCAATGGCAATGAGAGGCACCTACATGTACAAGTATTTGTGCAGTACACATATGGTTCGATATATATGTTGAAGGTTTTTAAGAGGAAAATAGTAGGCCTACATCTACTGTTTAATTATGTGTAGATTTGTCTCCTACTTCGTACAATTGGGCAAACTTAATTATCTTCAATATTGGTTGTGTCTACCACGGTTGTTTAAAAAGTTTTCCTGTCAATGGTTGCATTAATTTATTGTTAATGCGAGGAATGACATGTGTTTTGTTAATTGACAGTGGTTTAATGGCTACACAAAATCGGGTTCATTTACTTAAAAAAAAAGAATAAATTATTTTCGTTCTTTTTGTCCTTATTATTTTATTTCCTTTTCAGGTGTATTGAGAAAACTAACCACTGAAAATGCTTACAACATTAAGGCGTCATTGAACTCAAAAGATGATGTGCAACTACTCATGCTGTTTTCTCTTTTTTATTTAACAGTGAAACGTAATCAGTTATTATTTTGAAGAAAAATTTAATTATCAATGATTGTTATATTTGTTGTCGTTTCATATGCATCACATTAATCGATTCCATGCTTCCAATTGACAGTTACCGTCACGGTAGCTCATTCGGTACAGCGCTCGCTCCTTGATCGGAAGATCGTGTGTTCAAATCGTGGCCGCAACAGACCCAAGTCGATAAAAAAGGTAGCAACTGTTCCGTCGCCAAGCGCTCGGCACTTTGAAGTTAAAATTTGCGGGTCCTGCGGATGAGACCTTAAAAACCGAGGCCCCCTGTCATGGTAGGCTTTGGTACGATAAAGAACCCTCACTGCTCAATGACACTGAGTGCCGAGTAAAGATCTAAATTTGAAGCCCTTCACCCGTATATGGTTACGTCTCTATATGAGTGAAAAATTCTCGAACGGGACGTAAAACAACATACAATCAATCAATCAATTCAATTGACAGTTACAGTAATAGAAATGTAATAAGATAGGAAATATAGAAGTGTGATATTTTTTTCCCCTCTCTGCTAGAGTTGATTTTAAAATGCTGCAACATGCACTCCCACCCTCCCTAGAAAAAAAAGGTAAATGTGACTGCTCTATGAGCGGCTTTTTGAATTCTGAGCGAAATATTTAATAACTTAATATCATTTAAATCAAACATGATAAATATTCAATTACAGATTTGATAAAATTCATGATGCCTGATATAACAGCAATCCAATTTCGTATAAATGACAATTTCAAATCAAAGTTTCTTAAGATCATACCGAATCTTGAATAACATGTAGTGTTCTTTTTAATCAACTGTACAGAACAGTGGGCCTTAGGGTCGTATGATTCTTTTTGTGATTTTTGCAGGGCAGAAGGTTCTCTTGATTAAGCTATTTGGGAACAGAGAATTCTGAAAGTAATTTATCTCCGTTTTTTTTTTTTAATGTGTACCACACATTTTATCAAATTGCGATTTATAATAGTTTCATTTAATTTATATTAGTTTCATTTAATTTATTGATTCGTCTGCATTACATGCAACTCAAAGTCTTCTGGAATTTCCAGGTCTGTATTTTTTTGACCTGTTAAAAAATTGTACTGTTTGTAGGTCTTATGACATAGATCACTGTTTGCTATTTTAATGAAGCTCTTTTGAATTTTGTGCAGGTAGTAGAGAAAACAATAAACCGTAGAATAAACAAATGTATTTTATTTAAAAAAAAATGAGAGAATATCAAAAAACATACACATACATACACACACTCCCTCTCTCTCCCTCTTTCTGTCTCTCTTTCTCTTTTTCTCTCACAAAGAAAGAAAATACAGCTATTAATTGCTAACCAGATAATGTGACAATCAACTGAAAAAATTCAATAAATGTTTAACACATTCATTTTTCAATAAAACAGATGGCGGTTTGAAAACATAAGTTGTAATTATAACTGGAAACAAAGAAAATTAGAAATAAGCATCCGCATTCAAAAAATCCGTTTTGATTAAATAACTGCTAAAAAGAAATCCGTTAAAATGTAATGAAGTTATAAGTGTTTTCTTTCTTTAAACTGAATTAGAAATTTGGCTATTCAAATATTGTTTAATATTTATTTACTTGACCCCCAGGAGTACGATTCAATGTTCGACAAGGGGATGCAAAGAGGAAAGTCTTTAAAATCTTCTTAAGATGAACAAGTTAATGATGTCATATCAATATGGAAATATCCTAGCTTGATACTTAAATTTATTCCTAGTTCTACTCGAATTCTTTCTATTTATACAAAATAACGACTCAGCTTGCAAATAAAAGGTCATAGATACGAGTACAAGAGATTCACTGTATAAAGCAATACCATAAAAAAAGCATTTTCAGTTTGGGACACAAGCAAAAATGCACAGATTAGAAATTCCTTCGCATGTCCAAAAAAAAAAAAAAAAAAAAAAGAAAGAAAGAAAGAAAAGAAAAGAAAAATTCAATATTGATTTGAAAGTTCTATAACTCTATTTTTTATGAAATAAAATATTATTTGGAAATGTAATATACTGTTAATTTTTCAATTACATGTATAATTATAACAAAAAAGTATCATATTTTAGGTATAAAAAATCTAAGTATGCAATAAAATATTTTCTTGTATCAAACTTTTATGACTTAGGTGCAGATTGGTTTGGAGTATCGTGTTGTTTAAAATAATGAAAGAAAAAGTTGGGTCAGTGATGTAGATTTTGAGAGATTGATCAAAATGTCCGATTTTCAAGCAAAAAACGGTGTAAATTTTATATTGACTTCTTTAATATATCTTCATTTCTTGGCAAAGTCTGTTGCGTGGATGTGTAAAATTCGTTCTAAAAATATAAATTGGGACCTATGTTTAATATTCCTAGCATTTCATAACGGAAAATAAGTAAAAATATGCTGGGCTAAAGTTCCAAGATATTAAATTTGACAAATGTGTAGATTTAAAGAAGTTTCTTCTAAATATCCTTCCACCTCAAGAAATAGTCCCTCATAAATCTTGTTTCTTTATGAATTTGTGAGCGGTATTTTAGTTGAATTTTGAATAATTTGCATCGCTTAATTTAAATATGTTATAAAAATTGAATTGTATTAAATAGTTTTGAAGTTAAAGGTTCTGACTGAAATTTTCTAAAAAGCTAACGAGTGACATACCTTAACTATACCCTTTTTTTGAAGGTTGTTCTTAATTGTACATGTTTAAATAATCATATGATAAAATTTAATCATCAAATTGGGGTCAGTTGAGACATTGAAAGCAAACATATTTTAATCAAGACCCTCCGTGTATTAGTGTATGATTTGTTGAATTGAAGGGGAGCCTACATGTATGAGCTACTTCTAATTTATGTCCGCCACCAAATTTTTCACTCACCTGAACGAAGTTTGGGGGAGCTTATTTAATACACTCGGCGTAGGCGTCGGTGTCCAAGGTTAAAGATTTTGGAGCAAATTTCTTTTCAAATATATCTATGCCCTACATTAATCACAGATGCATAGAAAATACTTCTACAATGTATTATTTTTCATTGTACCAGGCAAGGTTTCAGATGCTGCAATTTCAGCTAAAGAATTACAAAGTTAATGTTTTTGGAGCAGGTTATTGTTTTTGGAGCGGGTTTAAATTTATGAAGCAGATCTAATATCTAAGTAACTATAAGTCCTATTTTGTTTAAACTTGCTTGGATGATACATCTAGGGATGTACAGTACCAGGCTTGTTTCAGACGCTGAATCAGACCTAAATCTGCCGCAGGAGTGAATAGGTTATTTTTTGGAGCAGATCTCATTCCCAGGTGAATATAAGCTCTGTATTGACCAAACTTGAATGGATGATTCATGTAAGGAAGCACACCACCACGCTTGCTTTCGGATGCTGGATCTGACTAATATTTTCTAGATAAGTGACTAGATTAAAGTTTTTGGAGCAGGTTCATTCTAAAGTAACTTTTTGCCCTATATGGACTAAACTTGCGTGGATGATAGTGTAAGAATGCAACTTATTGTACTTTTTCCGGATGCTGAATTCGACCAACATTATCCAGATGAGTGACCAAGTTAAAGTTTTTGGAGCAGTTTCCCTTTAATGTGACTATAAATCCCATGCTAACCAACTTGCACTAAAGATACATTTATTGAGGCTCGCTACCAGAATTGCTTCAGATGCTTGATTCGACCTACATTTTCTAGAAAAATGAGTAGGATAATGTTTTTTGGAGTTGTTTATTCCCAACAACTATAAGAACTACCTTGACAAAACTTGCTTTAATGATGCATCTAGGGATGAACACTACCAGAATTGCTTCAGATGCTAGATCTGACCTAGATTTTCCTGACTAATGACCAGAATATTTTTTAGAGCAGGGCCATTCCCAAGTACCTTTAAGACCTACCTGAACCAAACTTGCACGGTTAATGGATCTAGGGATGCACACTACTACGTTATGAGTTACATGTGGGACTTTGCTTTACTTAAAGACAACAGTCGTTGAGATGCATGAGCTCTGTAATCTCCGAATACTTATACATTTTATATGACATCGAAGTTTCTTACTTTCGCTGTGTTTCTTATTATTTTATTTTTAAGCCATCAATAAACTAGATTTCTTTTGAAATGTAATTTGCAATCAATGGATTATACAATCATCATGTCTTTCTTTCTTTTTACATGTAAGTATACGATAATAACCGGTTACAGAAAAAAATAATAATAGACCCCTCCCGTCCCCACTTCCTTCGCAGTCAGGCAGTTGAAAAAAAAAATCTTTCAGTTACATATTGCCGGTAATGTTGGCATATTGTTAAACTTGAAACATTTGTAAAAATCTTAACATGTACATGTATTTGTATGTCCATTTAAAATCTTTATCACATGTAGATGTTGCTTCTTAAATTTTTAAAATCGGATCATATATACCGTTCTTTTCTTACAACATTCATTTAATAAATTTAGAAGTGACCTTGTACAGAGAATATATATATATATATATATATATATATATATATATATATATATATATATATATATATATATATATATATATATATATATATATATATATATATATATATATATATATATATATATATATATATATATATATATATATATTTCATTTTCTCTTTTCTTTGTACTTTTTTTTTGTACGAAACGTATACGATGGTTATTTACTGACATGATTCATATTCCTTCAGATAGAAACAAAAATGCTCTTACTCTTAGCTGATTGTTGCAAAACTGAATAAACTTATTTAAGTTATAAATTATATATATATATATATATATATATATATATATATATATATATATATATATATATATATATATATATATATATATATATATATATATATATATATATATATATATATATAACTTATTCAACATGTCTACTTTTACATTTACATAGCTTCTGGGGGGAAAAGTTATTGCGTACTAGGTTCTTGGGAATTCCACACATAATTTGTCACTCTCAGTTGTCCATAAATCTGTGTCTTTTGCGATTCTTGTATTGAACTATTAAAAAGGAGTTTTGGGATTAAGTGGTGCTGAAATCATAAATTTTCTGCATTTGTCATCGTCTTTCAAGCTTTTACAATCCAATCGTTTTTATCGTTAAAAGAGCGGTCAAAATGCCTGCATTTAATATTCATGTCAGTGCTATTAATATCTTTATCTTGCTTATTAATAACGCAGCACACGTATTCAATGTCTCTGATCTCCTTGGACTGAGACCGAAATAAATCTTTCTAATTACTTTTTCGTGGAAAATAAAATTTATAAAGCTTCTTTTTAGCAGGAACAATTTATCATATTTTGAAATGGTGATTAATGTATATCTTCAGACCTACACATTCCTTTCAATGCCAACTTAACAAAAAAATTCTGGATGTTGAATAAAGTTATCCAATGTTGTAAGTGTTTTTGTAAGATTTGTTTGACTGAGAAACATGTTATTTTTTAGAGATATTGAGTTTCAAGTATTTTGTTTATTGTGTATGCCAATTTTCACCTTTATGACATTAGTAAAAAAAAAAAAAAAAGAAAAAGAAAACGAAAGAAAGAAAAAAAGAAAATGTTCGCATTTTTTTTTGGGACAACCAGCGTAGAAGGAAGGGTAGAGAAATCCCTCCACCACTGCCAGTGTTTGGAAACCCAACCCCTACCACCACCAGTTTTTTTTTTTTTTTTTTTTTTTGATATTTTGTTCTTTTTTTTTTTACCTTAACATATGAATGATTTCTGGAATCTTACTCTATTTTTCAAAATGATACTTACTCTTGTCATATTCATTCTAATTTCTTTACATATTGCATTGATTGTTTGTTGTTTTAACGTCCCAATCGAGAGTTTTTCACTCATACAGAGACTACACAATATGCCGTTGAACGGCTTCAAATCTATACTCTACTCGGCACTCAGGGTCTTGAGCAGTGAGGGTCCTTTAAAGTGCCAACGCCTACCGTGACACGGGACCTCGGTTTTGTGGGTCTCATCCGAAAGATCCATGACTTTCACTTCTAGTGCCGTGTGCTTGGCAAATAAACAGTCACTACCTATGTTTGCGTTTTAGTTTTGGCGCAACGCAGCAAACGAGAATCGAACACGGGTCTCCCGAACACGAAGCGATCGCCCTACCACCAGGCTACCATGACCGGTCTTTACATATTGAAGAATAAATTAAAAACATAATTGAAAATGGTTTCGTGATCAACATTCGGAGTATTTACTAGTGGTGCATTTTCTTCTGCGCGGATTTGAAAGTTTCTAATCCACCAGACGTTCTCTTGAAGATTCATATTATAGAGAACTTATTGTAAACCTGAAAGAATTGAGACACAGTTCTATACTTATTTATTGTATCTGTTTAAATCTACACTGACCCTTAATATGTTGACGGTGCGACCGTTGGGGCGAGCGCATTGTTCACTTCATTTTAAGATCCGGCTCTTCAAACCGCACGAGACATTTGGAACGTCTAAACTGTGACACGTCACATGACGTCGTATGTTAGCTGCATTTCCATAAACAAAGTTTAAAAAGTGCAAATATTTTAACAAAGAACGTTTAATCTACTATCAGCATGCAATAGCCATTAAATTAAGGTGAGTTTATTTTTTGTGAAATTTTAGTTGTTGTCACCGCGTGAACGAAGTTAGCAGCGAGAACAAGAAGCGATGCATTGTGGGTCAGAATTACTGCGGAAAAAATTCTATGGAATGAATGTGCAGTAGTCCGAATTTTCTCTTCGCCCAGGCGTTGTCGTTAGAGCTCGCAGTGACGAGCGGCGCTTCGCGCCGCTCGCTGCGCTCGCTATTAACAACGACTTCGAAAATATCTTAAGCAACATATACATTTGGAGGACATAATTCTATCGCAAGCCCTCCCCGTACTTGGGATAATAGTATTGAATATTGACCAGAGATCTAAATAACATGAGATAAAAGGCATTGAAAACATTTCAATTATCCTGTCTTTAGGATCTTGTTATAATTAGAAAGAATTCATTTAATTTTAGATGTACTAAAACTGCAGAAATGAATAGACCCAAAACTACAAGGTATTAAAAAAGTTTCAGATACATAAATATAGCAATGATATGGAAATATGGAATACCCTTCTTAATGATAATTGAATCATTAAGAATAAAGAATAAGGATTTTAAATAATGTGCAATTTATTAAGATTAGCATGTATTCAGTGTTACTCCGAGTAGCAAAGGATTTGTTTGTTTTCCCCAAATAGCTCCCAGACGGGAAAAAACAATAGATAAGTGCTTACAACTACTAATTGTCACAATCGATTTTGTTACGTGTACATTTATTTCAATTTTATTAGTATTATCCTGTGGTGATCCTTGTTTGCATTATAGTGTTTTATCTTGTAAGGAGCCCCATTGTGACGCTCAGTTGAGTTTAAATATTTGGCCAGTCGCTATAGAACAGGTCTGGACGATTTCCGGATATGGAAGTCAAGAACGATAACCGTGAATTGCTATAAATACACAGAATAAACAAGGAGCTAGTCCTTCTGACCAATCAGATAACGGCATTTAGACAAACCCATGAGAAAATAAACAAAACACGTGGTTTTTTGCGCAAAAGATTTTTAAGAACAAACTTTATGTAAACTTTATGCAAATTTAGGAATAATATAGTATATTTGACAATTCTACCGTGAACAAACACGACTTGAAAGCTTAATATAAATTCTAAGTGAGATCAAAAATATGTCACTACGAGGTAGCAAGCAAAAAAGTTTAAATTTTGTTAAGAAATTTGACATAAATACGACAGATTTTCAGTTTTAGAGCCTGACATAAAAAAAATTCGCATTGGAATATAAGAGTCTTAATTATTTCCTGAGTGTTTATTACAAAATCGTCCACGCAGTTTCTGATATGCAAGGTGCAAGATATGGTGATAAAAAGCATTCATGAACATTACCTTTTCTCCATGTTTTTCACCTTTCTTTATGTCTATTTAATATATATATGATATTCGGCGCTCATGAAACCTGTGTTATTTTGAAACATGTAGTCTCTACGATGAATACTTGCGTGAAGTAGAGCTATACACTTAAAAACTACGAGTTATCGCAAAATTATATTTACCATCATAAAACTATGTTCTGCTAAATGTTATAATTGTACTTGATACTACCTTGTCGGTGTGATCTATTCCTCCGTAAACGATCGCATAGCTACATGCATTATTTTTTTTTTCTTTTCCGAGATGAAAATGTCGGGTTTGTTCACGGTAAATATGTTGGGAATACCTTATTCTTTCAAACTTTTCATCCTACTTCTAAAGATTCTTTGTCAAAAAATCTTTTGGAGGAAAAAAAAAACAAAACAAAAGCACATGTTTTGTTTTTTGTTCCTTTGAAATACGTTTAGGGGTGTGTAAAAATGCTATTGTCTGATTGGGCAGAAAAGTATATACGTATATATGATGTATATTTATAGCAACTTTTAGTTATCGTTCTTAACTTCCATATTTGGAAATCGTCCAGACCTGTATAAGGTGATGTCAGGTTTGTCTTGGGTAGCGCACGTTTTCCTTGACCAGTGAGGGTTGTTCCACAATCACGTCCATGGAAGGTTAGATAGGTTTATTCGTAGTGACTGAATCTCCCGTCAGGGGAAGTGGAATTCAATTACATTAATTATATTGAAAAGTAATGCACTGTATTTATACCTATTGAGCCTACTCTATTTATATACACGAGACTGTTCAAATTGTATATGTGAAATGTTAAAACGTGCCCGTAGCATGAGTTTAAGCGTAAAAGTAATTATGTTTGTTCATTACTGAGTGTGTAGTGTTATATTGTGCATTTTTTTTTTTTTTTTTTTTTTTTGCTTTGCCGAATGAATATATAAGAGAAAACACTAATTTTAATTAATTTAAACATGAAAATACAGATATTCATTACAAATTCTCGCAATCATCATTAAATAGCTTTCTTTGAGCTCTATTTCCTTATATAGATCTACCAAGGCGGAGCAACTGTCAGGACATCAAACCTCATTATGACCTCATTACCATATTATCTTCACGTGTAGCCTTAACTGAACTGCGACATCACGTGACAAATCTACATAAAAAATCTAATCGTCCTCAACATGTAGTTTTTAACCGTATTAATTTATCTAATATTAGTAAAGCACTAAAATTATTTGTCTACTCTTGTAAAAAAATGTATTTTTGTATCTAAAAAAATCGCCGATATTTCCCTTAAGAAGCTTAATTGTATTGCTTTGTAAGACTATTCGCATTAAGTCTATGGAATATGGAGGTAACAACAGTTTCTGGCTCAATAGTCCATTCAAACAATACAAATCAGGAACAGGCAAACACTGACATCTAAACCATCAGAGATTAGATCAGGTGCCATGGAGGAGTGAGCATCCCCTTCCAACAGGTTACACCAGCCGTGAGCTCTTTGTCATGATCGGGAAAAACGGAAAGAGTCTGTAGACAATTCAGTAACTATGTAAATAATGGCCTAACTATTAGTATGAAAAATTTCAATCAGCATTTTTACCAAGTGATAGATTGTATTTGGTGAAAAGGTCATGTTTTCACTCATAAAACATGCAAAATGATGGCTTTAAAGGAGACTGTTGATATCCTTGTTTCATCAACTTGTTTGTCAATAGCTCGCATCGCTTTAGAAATTGTTCGTCATTTAGAGCACGCTCATGCGTATCAAATCAACTGAGAGATATAAACCCCACATCCAAGTGATAAAGCTATATTGCTACAAAAGTAAGGGAAGGTGACGATTGAAAAGTTGAAGGCACCACGTTTGTGATAAAGCTTGGTTGTAAAGTTACCATTTACATCTTTTCTAGTAATATGTCTAAATATGAAACATATGTGTCAGACTCTGTGGTGTCTTTTATTACAAGCTGATTGGGATATATCGAGTCGACATATGAATGGAAGTAACAATTGTTAATTGATAATACGCCGTCAATATATCTAAATGTCGAGTTGAAGGCCAAAGCAAGTGTTTTCTTCTAGTAGACGTTTTTGAATACATTCTTGTTCTTGTGAACACAGCAATTTATTTGCTAATAACGGGTCGCAATTGGTACCCATGGGAATTCCAACAGATTGTTGGAAGACCCGATCTCGAAAAAAAAAAAACTACATGGATGTCGTCAATTAGAAAACTTTTTATTATCAACTCTGAATAAAAGAAATTTTCAATTATTTGCCGTATAAGCACTTGATCATTGAGTTCTTATGAATCCCGAAGCCGCTCTGGACTAAAAGAATTCGCAAGATCATGATAATTTGTTGGGTACCGGCACATCTTTTGCACATTTTCACAAGGAATCTCACAGCATTTTCCACTCTGGCATGGATCAACCTCTAAATAAAGAAAAAATATATATTAGCAAATCCAAACACATGTACAGTGTATGCATATATGTACGTGTTAATTTTACTCATGCTGATAATGACTTTACATAAGATACATTTCTTGAATGAACAGAAAAGTGCGTGGTAATCATTTTGAATAATAACCCATATTCAAGCAACATCTAGGAAGATGGGATTTTAAATCATTATGATACATGTATATGGCTATTACTTTATATTGCGTATGTGACTCGCGGAACAAACTTGGTTGCGCATACCAAAGTCCTTTATAAGATACGTTACAGTGACTACATAAACCAAAGTCCTAAACGTAATTTCCTCTTTTTTAATCTAGCAGACGAACACATTGGTAGTTTGGTTCATGTGATAGAAGATTTTCAATTTTGTATTGGCAGCGTCTCCTCATATAGAGCATATTTGGCCATTTTTAGTTAAATATGTACGTTGATTGCGCATATTTTCATCGGATTGAATGTTTACTGGTATAATTTTCAACTGACACCGTTTGCCATATTATTTTTATTATTTTACATTGATTGCTTCGTGATGTTAAACTGGATACTTAAAGCATTCTTATAAAAATATTGTTATATTGGTAACATTTCTTTGCATATTTAAGCAGCTTGATAAAGAGACAATTTTTTGAAACATAATTTTGAATTAAAATTCATGACACGTGCATGGAAACATCGGGCTCAATGCCAAAATTGAACGATGTCAGAAAGGGTGGTCACGGATAAGTAGCCTTCCAAAATAAAAAAAAAAGTTTGATTTTGATAATAAAGGCTCATGTTAAGGGATAATTTGCCCATTTGCTCAAAGATGCATGAAATGTAATACCATGCATCCATCAACACTTGCACAACCACATCACACAACATGAAAATTCACATCATTCATTTCAATTTTCTATAATTCAGGTAGTTTCACAGTATCTTCAAAACTACACAGAGGAGCAATCAGCCATTTTTTCTGGACATTGGTTTCAAACTGGGTTTTACGTTACTATATTTAGGACCAAGAACTATTTCTTTTTTCAAATGAATTGGCATCTGCAAATCAGTACGGGGACATTTTGCAAGCTAAAATAAAGAAAGATATAGACGAGAGTCACATGGGGGGGGGGGTTCCATTTTTAGACCCATTGACGCCTAACCTTCATAAATCCCCAATCTGGGTGGTACCCAAAAGTGATGGCGGTTAGCGAATGATCACACGCTTGTCCTATCGACCGCTATCTACATGTATTATTAACGCATACGTGGACCTGAGGGACACAACAATTAACTGCACATCTTTTGACACAGTTGTGGATACAACATACAAGTTGTGGAGGAGGGGGGGGGGGGGCTCTTGGCGAATCCAGACATTTAGGCTTACACCCATATACCCAGGGGACTATGAACTACTAGGAGTTTTTTGAGGGGAGCTAACTACATAGACGATCTGTTGCCATTTTGCTGCTCCATATTATGCATTTTTTTTTAAACATTCTCTATATTTCTGGATGGTGAGAAAAAAAGAGGGTTAGGTACAACATATCACAATTTGGACTTTTAATTTTTGCAGGAAGGGCAGGCACTAGTCATTACAAAGTCTTGGTGAACACATTTCGAAGACTGTATAATGAATTGTTATGCCCCTAAACTCTGAGAAAGCTCAGGGGTCGACCATATGCTTAATGTTCCTGGGTTTACAAATAGACACAATAAAAATGCAAATTCGAATTCCAGCTACAAAGGTTTTAGAAATATCTCAAATCTTCGAGCATCATATCCAAAAAAAAAAAAAGAACAATTACCATAACAGCCCTTCAGAGCATAGTATGTAAATTAAATTTCTTTGTGAAGCCCATTCCGGGTAGCCGTGCATTTAACAGGCCTTTCTATAATGCTATGCTAGGCAATTATAAACCGTATTATTAAATTACTTCGAATTAGCTCCGTGTGAACGCTAAGCGAAGCTAATTCGAATTAATTTTTTTTTTGACGCATGCATAATATCAAAATTAAGTCACATGCCACATGGTCAGATATGGGTACTTCTGCTATTTTTTTTTTTATTGAAAAACAAAGGAAAATTATGTTAATCACTAAAATGTGTACAGACACTTTGACATTGTGTCAAATGGATCTGCTCTGCAAAAGGTGACGTGATTTGAAAATGACTTCATAATAGCCTTGCTGAATATATAGCCCTACTGTAGAAATAAAACAATTAATTTGCATTAGTTTACTTCGCATCAGCTGTGGTGTGAACGCAATTTAATTCGCATTACTTTGATTTGCATTATTTTACTTCGCATTAATTTACTGCGTATTAAACTCTCTGTGTGAACAGTGTATTAGTTAATATACATTCTTAACCTATCCCTTGTGAGAATTCTGGGACAAAAAATTACAGCTTGCACAAATAATATCGAAGTGATACTGTAACAGAATTGCTTACAGAATTAAAAATCAAGCATTTTTAGTGAAAAAAAATTGTAGATGTATGTCCAATTGACATTGTTAATGGGATATTGGCCCGTTGAACAATATTGTATTTGACATTGCTAACACTGTTAATGAGATATTGGCCCATTGAACCATATTGCATTCATTTGACATTGCATTTGATAACCTTTTTGATTGAATATTGGTCCATTCAGTTGACACTGATAACATTGTTAATGGGATATTGGTCATTTTACCCATATTACATGGCGTTGTGCATTCGAGAACTTTACCCAGTGCACAATTAAGCCCTCTTGGGTTTGCCACTTTTGTTGTTGATTGTTGTCGGGGAAACGACCAGGCGTCCGTTCCCAACTTTGTAATAAATTATGTCACCACGACCAGATACGCCAAACTTTAAATAAATATCAAAAACTACAAATGAGTTTTTTCGAATAACATCATGCAGTACACATTTTTGTATTTATCATATGCATGAAGGTCAAATCAAGTGACTAAGCTAAAATCATTATACAATGTAATTATTAAATTCATGCAATAATATTATATTTTTTAAAGTCAGCATATAGTAGATTCTATGGTCGTAATAATGACCTTGTTCAAAAATTAAAATAACATATCACCGGGTCGTATTTTGGCTGACGTGTCTCCTGCAAATTGTTAGGCGTTTTGTTTTTATTTTATACTAAATTTGACTATCGAATCTACCTGATCAATACATGACGAGTGTGACTGAATCAACGGGGGATGCTTATTCCTAGTCACCTGATTACACCTCTGGAATTTCCAGGGCTCCGTGTTCTATGCCTTGTTCATAGATTCGTAATGTTTGTAGATTTTTTGAGAACGATCACTTCGTTAACGTTACTTTTTTCATTCACAAAAATGAATTCAGTTTAAAATGGTGTCTATTTCTGCGCTTCTATATTCCGTTGTTTTTTCATACAACGGCTTATCAGTGCTGCGTCGTGTATTGTTGCTTAGCTGTGGTAAAAAACATGTCAGGAACAAAATGGAGGATTGAATAAATTTTTTTGTTAGAAATTTCACCATATTTGTCCAGTGTAGAAATATGATGATACTTTGAAACTTTACATGAACTTCGAGTTCTCATGAAAAATTACTGTAGAATTTTTATTTTTGAAACTAGAACTTAAGTATTTCTCAAATTCAGAATAATTTTGTTAGTAAGAGACAATATTATGATAGAAGAGCAACATTTCCTTAAAATTTTATGAATATATATCTCAGTTATACGTGTGCTCTATTCAAAAAATATTAAAAAGAAACTTACCTTTACAATCTTCATCACTTTCACAATAGGTTCCCCACCTCAACTAAAAAACACAAACCGGGCAGTACCATCAAGAGTATTAAAAAGAAAACTAAATAAAAATAGATATGACTTGATTTGAATGCGGCATTATGCAGTAGACCGAGCTCCACTTACGGTTTGTAATTCTTGACCGCGATACCTCGATACTTCAACGCATTCCTACTTGCAGACCGTATACACCGATATATATATATATATATATATATATATATATATATATATATATATATATATATATATATATATATATATATATATATATATATATATATATATATATATACATATGGTCATGAATTCGAAAAGTTTGTACATATACAATGATAGGCATTTCACCTTAAAACAAAGGGATTGCAAACAAAATGTAAATTATCTATTATATAAAACTGAATATTTAATATTTCTATCGGTTTGAGTACTTGTGTAAGAGTTTTAATTTAACGCAGATTGCGTTTCTTAATTAATCTATTATGAATTCGTAATAATTTAAATAATGTCCGAGGGATTCCGAACAGAAAATGCAGATCGAGGCCAAGGCCTCGCTTGAGTACTGAACGAAGCGTTTCGTGCACCCTTTCGTGCAAACTGTGCAACCTTTCATGCAAAGCATTATGTGCAAAAGTTATAAACTGTGCAGCATTTCGTGCAATCTGTGTAATGAGCGTTTACCCTTTGTGCAACATACGTAGCACGTTTAGGGGTCTTCATCTTACGGACTAGATGACCATCAAATAACGCACACAAAATATTTGAAACCATTCCAACTGCAGAACTTGCCTAAGGAAATACATGTAATCACCGCCCGAAGAGTGGCTTTTCACAGGTGACTCTGGGAATGAAAATAACAGTAATACACCCGAATTCTTATATTTAAATTATGTCAGGAAACTTAATTCATGACCCCTCCCCCCCCCCCCGTTTATTAAATTGAAGCTACGATAGATACATTTTTAAATTCAACTCCATAAATTTACAAACCACACAACGAAAAATATTTGTCGTTATAGAATATCCTAAAAGGTTTATCGGGTATATTAACTTGCATATTCGAATAAAATATCACCTACAGTGATTTGTATCGAAGATCGTAGAGTAAACACTTAGCTTGAATTTGACTCTATGCACGTTAAGAAAAGTTCACTCTTAAATAGCTCATTTCAAAATTGCCAGGACGAAGTTACATTTATTATTATTATATAAGAGTATATTTCATTTAAAATGTATATTTTGCGTTTGTACAAAAATTACTATTATTTCAGCATCTATATTTTTTTTAATTTTATTATTGTAGCATTTATCATCTTTCTTTCATTCTGCATACTTTGTTTCGTTTAATTTTGTTTTGTTTTATAATTTCCAAGGAAGAAAAATTCACTTTTAGACCAAGACATATTCCTACCTACAATTGATAGGTTGCAACGCGCTGCGAGGATTACCTGTATTTTCTACCCGCGGGGCACGCACCTTCGTCCTGAGATACCTGTACTAATCGCAATCGGGGGTGCGCGGTAAATGCATAAACCGTGTTGCCCTTACCACAATATTAAAGATGGGACCGTTGCAATGTTCCTCCATATCCCAACATATATCATCAGCCTTATCTGGGCATTCTGTTTCCGGTGAAATTGGCTTCATGTCAGTTATATGTGGCAATTCCTCTTCTTCTGGTATTGTCATTGTGTCTGTATCAACAACATTCACACTCTTTTGAGCTTTACTGATCGTCAACGCTTTGTCTGCTTTTAAACTATTTTCGTCAGATCCTTGGGATTCTTTGGACTCCCTCGAGTCTGACTTAAAAAACATATGGAACAAAATTTATAACTAAACTACCTGGAGATGCTTGCTTTTGGAAGCTTTTTTCAGGAAGATTGAAAAAAATAGATATGTTCTTTCATATTCTACTGTGGCCCTAACCTACCCTCCAGAGGTCGAGAAACTTAAATCTACATTGATATATATATATATATATATATATATATATATATATATATATATATATATATATATATATATATATATATATATATATATATATATATATATATATATATATATATATACCAGAAATATTTAGTATAAATCCACACACGTAGTCTTATATATAAAAAAAAATCACAACACTGAAATAAACCGAAGTAAACTCTACAATTACAATAATCTATTCCTCTCGATTCTATAGAGATATTTTATTTGATCTTCCCTTTATTGCACATTCTTTTTGTTTAATAATGTACAAAAAATAATTTTTAAAACAGGCGTCTGGTCAAATTTGTTCGATGCATTCAATTTTAAATAATCATCATCTTTGATAAATTATTCATTTGTGTTTGAAATACCTTGTTTTATTCAATGCTTTTTAAAGTATTTTCTTTTACATGTTTACCTATTAAATTATTTGAATTCTACCGACTGAGCTACTGTGACGGTGTCCAGAATGTAGCAAATGTGATAACAATATCCTTGCTTATTATATCCTTGTACTCTGTTTGCCCCCTAGATACCAATGATGAGAGCAAAGGAGATAATTTTTACAAAAATAATGCAGTGTCTCTTTACATTCATCACAGTTCTTCCCTAATACCAGAATCCCTGATCCAGGAGCTTGCCATTTATAACTTTGTACTTAGTTTGAGTGCTATATACCCAGTAGCATAGCTAGAGAATTTCAAAGAAAAAATCTTTTCACTATATAATCAATAAGTCCCCCCCTCCCCCAGGCAAACACACTGAAGCATCTGTCCCTGAATCTACAAATTTAATAATTAAAGATGCACCCTTGCTCGTCATAAGTATGCATTATTTTTTGCCTAATATTCAGGGGTATAGAACAGTTTTGAAGAAATAATGCATTTTCACTATATAAACAGTAGAGCCCCACCTCAACACCAGAACCCCTGACCCAGGGGCCATAAATCACAGTTATAGAAGGGGCACTCGTGCTCATTTTAACTTTGCACTTACATGTAGTTTGTTTTCTTAATACCAAGGAACAGAGAAAACAAAACAATAATACATTTTCACTATAAAATCAAAAGAACCCAACCCTAACACTGGATCTCCTGACCCAGTGCAATGAAATTCACAATTTTCAAAGAGGCATCCTTGTTCAAATTATGAACGTAATTTGTTTGTTTAATTCTCAGAAACAGAGAAGAGGATCTTCAAATAATTAATGCATTTTTACTACATAAACCAATAGAGCCCCTATCCCCCCTCACACACACACAAAGACACGCACCAGGAACCCTGGCTTTTGCCACAAATTTCATAATATTGGAAGATGCAATCTTTCTCATTATTCCTGTGCACTTCATTTAACTGTTCAATATACAGGGAAGAGGAGAGGATATCTAAAAAATTATGCGCTTCAAGGTTATGGCAGCGAGTTTTTAGCTCACCAGAGCCGAAGGCTCAAGTGAGCTATTCTCATCAAAATTTGTCCTATGTCTGTCGTCCTTGTCGTTGCCGGCGTCGTCGTTAACTTTTTACAATTTCATCTTCTTCTCCAGAACCACTTGGCCAATTTAAACCAAACTTGGCACAGGGTATTCTTGGGTGAAGGGGATTCAAGTTTGTTCAAATGAACGGCCACGCTCTCTTCCAAGGGGAGATAATTACAAAATAGGGGAGAATTAATGGCATTTTTTTAAAAAATCTTTTCAAGAACCAATGGATCAAGAAAGATGAAACTCATGTGGAATCATTGCCAGGTAGTGTAAATTCAAATTTGTTCAAACCATGACCCCTGGGGGTAGGGTTGGGTCACAATGGACGATCAAAGTTTTAAATAGGAATATAAAGGAAAAATCTTTACAAATCTTCTCAAGAACAGTAAAGCTATGATGGGTCATATTTATATGGAAGCATTCTCAGGTGATGTAGATTCAAGTTTGTTCAAATCCTGACCCCCGGGGGTAGGGAGTGGCCACAATGAACGATCAAAGTTTTACATAGGAGTATATAGGAAAAATCTTCAAAAATTTTCTTCTCAAGAACAGCAATGCCATGATTGATCATATTTATATGGAAGCATTCTCAGGTAGTGTAGATTCAAGTTTGTTCAAATCATGACCCCGTGCAGCTGGGGGTCATGATTGCTTATTCAAATCATGACCCCCGGGGGAAGATCTTCTCAAGAACAGCAAAGCTATGATTAGTCATATTTATAAGGAAACACCTTCAGGTGGTGTAGATTCAAAATTGCGCAGTACAGTTAAGGTGCCAAATGGAAATATCGGCGTATTTTTTAGATAGAAAATGCATTCTTTACAAGGATGGGCGTTTCTTTTTAGGACTTTACTATTATCGCACAAATGCAATATGGTTGAAAACTACATGTTGAGGACGATTAGATTTTTTATTTAGACTTGTCACGTGATGTTGCAGTCACGTGATTTTAGCAAATATACCTGAAATATTGAGGTCATCTATAAATTCCAATATTGTAAGGGCATAACCAAGTTAAAAATCTAAGTTTAATTTATAATTATTTTCAACACTCTTTGTAGTTTGTGAAAAGTGCTGCGAACCTATATAGATTCTACTATCTAATTGTTAAAATTACATTTGTTAGACCGTATGTTGAATATCTCGCTGGTCAAGTACATTAAATATAAATATAATTAATTCATTTCCAAGAATTTAACAGGTTCGCAGCACTTTTAAAATATCTTCATACTTCTTGAGTTTATGTGTAAAAGCTTGTCATAATTCATTGATGGTATGCCCTTGCAATACATCGATTTATTACGACCCTTCTATTACCCTTCAATTAATCTGCATACAAATATACGCCAGTATCGCTTGTCTAGTGAATGTATTGGAAGTATATGAATAAAATCATAAAATAGACATCGCATCCAAGTTAATGGCCTGTAATATATCTGCAAATGATATTTTATTTAATTACAAAATACAATTTTCATTGTATAAAATATAACTTGATCCCCCTCTCACTGCATACAAACTGCGTCAAATTTTACGATATGACGTCACAATGACAAGTGCATTGTGATCAGTGAATTGTTTATATATTGCTGTGTGGGATTTAACCAACTACAATAATGCATGCAATAGTTAGTATTCATGTCGTTTAAAGCTATCCAACAGTTTAAAATAGCAAATCATTTCATTTAGTCGTAATTTGAAGAACTTATTTTTTTGAGTGATGTCATAGTAAGCATTTCTCGTATAAATTAGGCCCCGCCTCCTTATTGCAGCCTTAACTGTGCTGCGTGTTCAATTCATGACCCCCGGGGGTAGGGTGGGCCACAATAAAAGTTCAAACTTGTAGGAAAAAAACACAGTCAGAGAAATATGTAAGCATCCTTAGTAAGTGTAGATTTCATTTTATTCAAAAGAGCCACCTTCCATTTTAGGGTTAGGTCGGAACCCCTTATATGCATTTAAGCTTCTCAATACTGAACTGATTTTTGCTTTTTTCCTAGCCTCTTAATCATCATTTCCATGGAGTTTGTTTTTGTTTTCTTTTGTACCTGTGCCGAGGAGAGAGAAGATTTTCAAAGAAATAATGAATTTTCACTTTATGATTAATAGAGCTCGAAGCTAACTCCGGAACACCTGATCCAGTAGCAATAAATTTTACATTTTAGTTAGAGGGCTTTGTGCTTCTTACAATCATACCAAAAGATTAACTCCTTGATGTCCACGAGTTAAGAAGAAGATGTTTAAACATTGCAAAAATTTTATGGCTTTTAACCACAACCCCCCAAAAAAGGGGGAGGCAGGGACTATGAAATTAATAAATTCTGTTTCCCTTCATCCATAGATGCTATATATATCATAACTGGTCAGCAGTTCTCGAAAAGAAACTGAAAAGGTTCAAACGAACGACGACAGACAAAAACAAATACCAAAGTGATTCAAGTGACCTAAAAATCCAATTGTTAGACGGGATTACACTATATCTTGAGCTATCTACATTCACTTTGCTTAGATAAGATAAGCATTAAACTATTATTTTTTTAAAAAAAAAGATGTATTCTCTTAACTGCAATGGGGAGCGCAAACAAAGTAGCCAGCGTTATTCATTTTGCTTGCACACAACGTTGCAGTTATGAGACTACATTCTTAAAAAGTAATAGTTCGTTGCTTAATCAACTGACTGGGAATGTAACTTATTTCAAGAAAAAAAATATTTTTTTTTCTAAATTGAAACTTTAACGAACACAATTTCATAACACTGCAGTCTCCCCGAGAGCAAGAAGGAACAGTACTTTTAAGTTAATGTGAGCTCTCGTCTTTTTTAAAAGTATTTTTTTCGGCAAGGACAGTAAATGGGTTGCTAATTGTTTAGGTTAATCAGAGAGAGAGAGAGAGAGAGAGAGAGAGAGAGAGAGAGAGAGAGAGAAAGCAATAGGAAAGTACTTTTCAAGCACGTGCTTGTTTCACTTTTTCAGCTTGGAGAGTAAAACGGGTCAGTCATTGTCTTAGTTTAACAGCACCGGCTAAGATTGTCAGCACTTTTTTTTAAGTATATAAGTACCGGCAGTAAAATGTCAGTAATTGTTTAAATTTTACAGTAATTATCTTTGTAAATTTAAACTTGAAATGTCAGTTCGTTTATGATTAGTAGTATTAAAATAATAATAAAAAAAATCATCATCATCATAATCATAGCACAAATAATAAAATATTGTAATCAGAGAGAGAGAGAGAGAGAGAGAGAGAGAGAGAGATACCTGCTTTTCATTTGAATTGTCATCGAGATGATGGGTTCTCGCTTTGCTTGAGCATCGTCTAAAAGAGAATCATGTAGGAAAAGTCTTTTTTGCATTTATTTAATTTAATGCAACAATTTATTGAGTGATTGTAAGAAGAGAGAGATGTAGATTTGTACCTTGCTTTTTGGTTAACTTTCTCCACTTTTGAAGTAGATCTTAATCCCCTGGACCCCGCCTACAAGCACATGCAACATCAGTACAAATTTTAACAAATTATTTCATTGAGCAAAAATAAATTATTAAAACGATAAAATAAAATGTCAATACTTACGCAAATAGTACAAAAAAGTGTCAAAATGAAAAACAATTCCAAGTTTTTCATATTTTTGTCCTTTTCAAATGTTATTTTATACAAGAGTATGGATATCTTTTTCATTAATTCCTTAGTTTTATAACTTTCACCTTATATACAATAAATTACATGACGCATCACTCTTCATGCACTATGAGCAAGATATGAAATCATATATTTTTTTTTCTCTCCAAAAATAACAAGAACATAATTATTTTGAACTTGTCAGATGAGAATGAAATAAAAGCCATCTGTGTGTACATGTATCAGCTTGAACATATGTTAAATTAAATTAAGAGGTGATTCAAAAGATATATCAAAAGCGGTACGTTACATAAGATTTGCATTAATTCTTAATTCAAATGCAACTATTTTGTAATCTGCATTTTCATTTGCTCTAATGTTTGAGGCAATTAAAAGAGAATAAATGAGAGTGAAAGGTTTTGTTTGTGAAGTCACTGTAGAAAGATGCATAACCTTTCCTTGCGCATTTAATCTTAAAGAAATAAGGTGTAGACATCAAATAATATGTATAAAATTCATTAGCATGGGAATATTCATCTTCTCATTCGTTTTTTGCGACCGTTAATGCGGGTAATACTCAGTCTGCTGACTCGCAACTAGAATCGATGATATTAGGTTCCGCGGACACAGTTCTTTTTGAAATCTGCATTCTGTGCGTGAAATTTAAAACAAAGTCGTTACAGAAGTTAATCGATTTTAAGCGACATGCTATGATTTCGCATGAAAGGAGATCCATGCATTTCTTTGCGAGAAGTGGTTTGATTTCTTTTTATATAGGATAAAAAAAACTTTTTTTAAAACAATTATTGCAATCTATTCGGAACGATTTTACGGCTGAAAATTTCATCTTGAAATTCCTAAATAAATGAAGCGACATTAAGATTTGCACCGACATTATATTATGGTCATATCGAAACTTTAACTGCATATATATCGGTAAATACTGAAAAAAAAAAATGTGTATGTTAAGTCTTTTAGTTGAAATCGATCTTTAAATTTATAGCTAAGATATTACAACGGTAAATTTGTAAGCGACGTAAAAAAAATCTTAATTTGTCATGTATTTGTAGGATGACGGAGTTTTACGGCTTACCTAAAAGTTTATAAATTGAAAGATCTTAAGAACGCAATAGAATCTCAAAATTCAGAATATATTACCTGGATTATTCCAGTGGATCTATCTTTCTGATCTGTTGTTGGAGGTCCTTACTCGTCTACCCAAAAATCTGAGCCATTTATTAGATATATTGCTAAAGCCGTTTTGTGAAAAGGTACCAATTTTCACCAGAGATGATCTTGACTTTCTGAATTATTTACCAGACATTGTAAATGATAATACTAAATCAGTTACGTTTGAAATTTGTTAGTCTTTATACTAACATTCCAACGGAACTTGGAATAGAAACTACAAAATTAGGGACAGAAAAAGTATCCTCCCCTACATGATGATCGCTTCCCATAGGAACTTGGATTAATAAATACTACATATTAATAGATATTGGCATAACAGGCAACATAAACTTTTTACCCATAGGTCAAGGAAAACAAGGTGACCTTGACCTGCCCTTGTTACTTAAATAAGATGGTCAATATTAACTGAAATAATACCATCACTTAGTGATATTGATTTCTTGTTTGTGTGAAGATTTTATTTATTCTTAAATACAATAAATATGAGAAGAATTCCTCTTTAAGACTGTACCTTGTACATATCAAAAATCATTCGCAAGACGCTGAGAAATATTGAATTAATTACACATAAGATTCAGATTAACAAATAGTTCCCTTCCGTTAGATATAAATTTCGAAACTTCTTCAACATGTCTACTTTTACATTTACATAATTGCTGAGGAAAAATAGTCATTGCGCTAGTTCTTGGAGATTCCACACATTTTTCCCTCTCAGTTATCGTAAATCTGTGTCAAATGCAATTTTTCATTGTCGTCTTGTTGGAATAATATATTCAAATTTATAATCTAAAAATTTCACGTACTTCTGTAATTTTTTTATCAAACTAAAGAAAAATAGCATTGAGTGATGATGAAATCATATATATTTATGTCTGCAGTGGTCATCATCTCTCAAGCTTTTACAATCCAATCATTTGTATCGCAAGTGCTTCCGCCATGTCATAGGCTATTCAGTTCAGGTAGTTATTCAAATGTCAGGTAAGTAACTATATTGCTTTTGGACGTTACCAGGTAACCTACCTGACATTTGTACAACAGCCTGAAGACCCTATATATATATATATATATATATATATATATATATATATATATATATATATATATATATATATATATATATATATATATATATATATATATATATATATAGGTCAGCACTATTATTAGTCTTTATCACTTATAACGTAGCGCAGTTATTTATAACTATCTCCTTTGAATGGCAGAGACCGAAATAAATTTTCCTTATGAATTTTTCTTGGAAAACAAAATTTATAAAGTTTCTCATTTGCAGAGACAATTTATCATATTTTAAGATGTTGATTAATGTAAATGTTCTGATGCTTTTAAAATCTCATTTACAATGCCAACTTAACACACATCTCCTGGATGATAGATAAAAGTATCCAATGTATAATTCCTGAGTTACATTTTGATGTCGTCAGTGTTTCTGTAAGATTTGTTTACTTAAAAACATGCTATTTTTAGAGATATTTTATTGAAATTTCATAACATTTGCTTATTTTGTAAGCCAATTTTTAACTTTATAACTCTAGTACAACAAAAACATTGAAATATTTGCATTTTCTGGGACAACCATCGTAGAATAAAGGGCTGGACTCCCAGCAGTTTTTGTAATATTATGTTGTTTTTTTTCCTTGTATCGTCAATGCGCATTATGTCGATCGTAGGTTCCATTGTATCACGGTATATTCCAAATATGTGGATATATAGCTCATATCCTTTTTGTTGATGGACTATCTGTCTGTCGTCTGAATATTGACTTTTGTGATGATTAAAAAGCATGGAACATGTTTTTCCGTACCGCGATGAGACTCTCCACTTTAGGAGGTAATTAAGACTTCCTGTTTTAAAAATAGACCACAAGCTTGGGGAATAATTTGCCACGAAAAAGTTGGGCAATTGTTAGGTTTATGAACAGCATTTGATGAAAAGTTAAAGTAAGAATTTGGAATATTTTTTTATGCACAAAACAATAAGTATTGCGATATAATGAGACACCAGTATACATATTAATGTTTCCTGGAATCTTACGCTATAATTCAAACTAATGCTTACTCTTATAATTATATTCATTCTAATTTCTTTACATATTGAAGAATAAATAAAAACAAAATTGAGAATGGTTTTCGTGAACAACATTTGAAGTATTTATTAGGAGTGCGTTTTTCTGCGCGGATCAAGTGGCTTTGACGTTTCTGATTCTCAATGTTTCTTTCACTTAACATTATCTCAAAGACTCATATGACTGTGCATTGAAACCTCGAGAGAATTAAGAAACTTATAATTATATATTTCTGGTATCTGTTTAAATCTTCACTGACGCTTTATTAACAGCGCCTTCGAAAATATCCTTAGCAACATATATACAATTAAAAGACACATTTCTGTCCCACGCCCTCTCTGTACCTTCTTGCTTTAGATAACAGTATTGAATATTGCCGGAGGCAAGTTGGAGTAAGTTGTCTAAAATTAGCTATGATTCATTTTTTTAAAAAAGAAATCTTTCTTATTTTTTTCAAAATTTTAATACTTTTTCCTCTTTTAAATTACAATTTCCATTTTGAACAAAATGATTCTGAAAATTAACGTACTACCAATTGCATGGAATATATACAAAGCACCCTCGCTCTCACACAGTGAGAACAATGAAAAAGAAAGAAGAAAAGAAATTCAATGAAAAGAAAGAAGAACATTGTCAAACACTTCAATACCAGAATTAGAGTTGTAATGTTTAATTGTCTCACGGCGAACCCAGGATTTAAAACTAAGGGAGTAAATACTTGATGTGGTTTTGCTTTCAGTACTAAAGTATAAAACTAATAAGAAATAAAATTTTACTTGGTAAAATCAGGAGGAAAAGACAAGTCAGTATTATTAAAAATTTTAATACACTGAAATATTCAAGTGCTAATTTTATTCATCTTTTTTTTTTTTTAATTTATTTATTCATTTCATTTTTTTTCCCGATAAGCTTAACTTAACAGGAAGTAAAAATAGTTTACTAGTTAAATAAAGCGTGGTATATATTTATAATAAACAGGTCATTTGATGAAATAAAAATGCAAGAAATAATGTTTTAGCCATCAAACCGAAAAAAATAATAATTTTGGTCCATATATAATTTTATTGCTTACTTTCATTACTCTACACAATTTCTCAAAGTCCTAGATGTGTATAGCGGGTCTCTAATATTCCGTTCAATGTTTATTACATGTAATCATGTGTGTGAAGTCTTGTATTGGTTATGTATCCTGCGAGCCCCAAGTGGTTTATTTATAAATAGTTATCGTATTTAATTGGTTACTCATACATTACTATATTTACATGAAGGTTGAATGAATGAAGAACCGTTCACGGTAGCTCAGTCGGTAGAGCGCTCGCTCCGTGATCAGGAGGTCGTGAGTTTGAATCTCGGCCGCGACTGACCTAAGTCGATAAAAAATGGGTAGCAACTGTTCCTTCGCCAAGCGCTCGGCATTTTGAAGTGAAAGTTGCTGGTCCTTCGGATGAAGCCTTAAAAACCGATGCCCCGTGTCACGGCAGGCGTTGGCACGAGAAAGATCCCTCACTGCTCAATGGCCCTGATTGCCGAGTAAAGGTCAATATTTAAAGCCCTTCACCGGTATATGGTGACGTCTCTATATGAGTGAAAAATTCTCGAATGGGACGTAAAACAACATACAATCAATCAATCAATCAATGAAGAGGAAAGTAAATTTTGTCTGTGGTTTTCGTTGATCTGAAGACTTTTGTAAGTCCGAACCCCTTCAATCACCTCTGGACCCACCCTTTAATCCTGTCAAAGATGTTTACTAAATCGTCACATTGTTATTAATTTAAAAAATAAATAGTTTAATATACACATTTTACAAGACTTAATAGATTACAAAAACACAATAATTACAACTCTTTTACGTCGGCAATCCCTACCAAAGGCACCCTGCAAGCTTGATTATCACCTCCGTCACTGATAGTCATGTCGGTGGAATCACTCTTGGCTACTCCGTTTAAACAACAAAAAGGCATCCCTATCCCTCCAGTGCCTCAACAGCCATACTCAACCCTTGATTGAGAATATCAATAATGGACCATTACAATAAAATCTCTGGTAATTTTTTAGAACATAAAAAATAAAATTTCCTGAAAAAGTCCCATGTAACATGAAAGCTTCGTTTAGCCTACAACTCTGCATAACGTATTTTGTATTTTATATTTTAGTTTGTTAACTTTCGTAATATGACCTAACTATAATGAGTACTTGATTTTTAACTTGACATTTTTATTATCAGTATTATATAACATAACAGGCTTATAAATCCCTAAACCTAATCTCCACTGCCTTTTATGAAAAACAGACAAAAATTTCTCAAGCTTAGCCAGCTGTGTCTCTTCCCGATGTATCCGTTGCATGCATGCCTTTACAAGTCATCTGGCATGTATGCTAAATAGCATCGGGATCGAAATGATTTAATAAACAAAACAGGAGTGGGGCAAATGGGATCAGTGGGATCGGATGTCAGAGAAAAATAAGTAAAAAGGATCTGATCTCATCTCCCGTCAATTGATCATCCCTGTTGTGAATCCTTTGTATGATCAGTCAATTAAACAAAGTAATCCATTGCCAATAAAAGTATTAAAAAATGGCTTAGCAATTACAGAAATATGAATCATGCCAAACAAAATAGTACAAAATGATATGGTCATTATAGCGATCACATAATTTGCTAAATCCTGACTAAATCAGATTGAAGGCATAAACACTTAACATGCTTAATGCATAAAATGGAGAATCGCGGAATACAGCATGTTTTATTGCATCCCATGTCACCCATTTTTCTGCAATATCAGCCGTTGAGCCTGAAGACTATATCTGGCTATTTACAAGTGACTTAAGACTGGTATGAAGCACTATAGATTTATAAAAGAACAAATAACAAACAATGTCCAATCTCTGAAATCCAGTACAAATACGAATCGTGAACAGGGCAAGGAACATGGACCAATTGAAAAACTACCTGGTGTCTATGAGGAATAAGCTCCCCTGTCAGCCTGTAACGATGTATCGATCAGCTAGACGGACGTATCGTCCCTGTCTGAGTAGGACGTTCCCATCCTGCAGGTAGACAGCAAAAGCTATCCTCTACAAGGACTCTATATCCTAGTGTATATATAATATATTAATAAATTTTAAGATATAATAGGATTTTAGCTGGACAAATTTGCAGAATTCTACAAATATAGAATTTTTTTAAATTGCATTTTGATTACTGCAGAGGTTATAAAATACTGTTCATGTAGCTGCCTCCATTTCTGATAAAATTAGATTGACTATTAGACAAATTTTGCAAGATTTTCATAATGTGAGGACTCTTACCCTTAAAGACATATAAATTGAACTCCTTTATTTCGAAAATTTAGGATTATATGAAATTTTCTACAGATTCCAAAAATAAAAATGCAGTAGCTCTCGGCCTGCCGAAGGACGCTTGACAATTGAAAAATACAGAGCCGTAGGAAGCAAATTCAGTTTGGGGGAAGGTAGCACAACCAAACATTGGTGGGGGGGGGTTATTAATTTTCTTGATACATGTATGTCTAGATCAATAACATTTTTCTCATATGACTGATCTGTCTTTTTTTTTTAAATAAATATAAAAGTGAATACCAGGTACAACTTCAGAACAAAATAGAAAGTCACTAGATGTGACGATGTCATTTTAATTTTATTCTACTAATTTCAGTTTCATTTATTCTTCCATTACAACACTGGATCAAAAGATTGCATTACATAGTCTAGGCCCCTGTCTGCCCCTGTCGTGCGCTTATTGGAATAAAAGAAAGCACAATATCACGGTCATCTGTTGGCCAACGGCAAACTTTCTCCTCTTCTTTTGGAATAGTTGGATCCACGTCACAAGGGATCTCGCAGCACTTTCAACTCTTGCTAAACAAAGAATGTATATTCAAAAATCCTGGACATATTTGTGTGTTATGAATTAAAATAATGATAATTGCTCAATTCTTACTAAAGATTGAAAATTAAAAAACGAAGATGTTTAACATGTTTAAAGCTATTTAAAAAAAACTTTGAGAGTCATAAAGGGTAGACAATAAAAATGAATTTTAGTTTATCTTCCTTAAATGTCAAATTTTATGACAGGTTGTTGATGTTAAAATTTGAAATTTTAAACCAACTGTAAATGTAAATATTATTGTTAATAATTTTTAAAGAGGGTGGCGTTCAAACAAATCGAAAAATTGTTTGAATATTTATATTTTATTTAAAAATAAAGACATCTTTATTGACGTTAGCTGAAGCTATAAGTGACCTCTTTTTTGAATGTCGAAAATGAAGTAATTAGGTAAAGTAGTTTAAGCCCATGATTGCTATTGCCTTTTTAAAAATACATTCAAAAAGAGATATTGCGAGAATAGTATGAAATCGAAATTGTTTGTGTGACCTTTATCAAATTTAAAAGAAAAGAAAATATATACCGCAGTGGCGGATCCAGGAATTTTATAACGGGAAGGGGGGGGGGGGGGTTGCGCAGTAGAAGGCAGAGGGTCTTGAGGCTGCATCGAAGCTCCTAGTGGTTCGATCCTGGGCAAAGCCCTGCCCCCGGAAACTGACGAATTCTAACAAATAAGAGGTGCTTTATCCCTTGATTTTATACTATGATAATACAAACAAAATATTTTAAAAAAAATATATAAAAAAAATCAAACGGGGGGGGGGGGGGTCACGCCCGGCGCCCCGGCGCTGGATCCGCCTTTGTACCGTCCGGTTTGGAGATATGACTCAATGAAACTTCGATAGATGATTGGAATTAAAAAATAACTTACAACGGAACCGGATAATATAGAATCACTATGTAAATGAAAAAGTGAACTCTTATTTACATATCTTGATTTTTATAACTTTTCATTTATAATCTTTCATACAATGCAGAATAAGCTTTGCACTTATCATACAAAAACGTTTAGATCACCTTATATTTTATTCCAATTGAGAAGAAGAACACGATGATTCCTTTTCATGATAATAAATTTAGAAATGATGTTAGTATAAAAGCAAAGATGTAGCATCTCTTACTAATTTAAACTGGAAAATTCAGAATCAAAATGTGAAATTCGAGGAAAAAATTCTTTGATTCACCTTGACAAAAAATGTAGAAAATAAAAGATTCTTTGATTTCCTTTTGTTAACAGGAAGAATCCTTTTTGGAGACTTACGCATTTTTTAAATTGAATGATCAACATTAAAGTGTACTGTATTTTTACGAAGTATGTCATAATACTGAACTTACATACACTCCGACAATCTGCGTCACTTCGACAAAGCACCATGTGCTACAATAATATTTTATGACATGTGTTATTTGAAATAAAAAGAATAAATAAGAATTCTATATCCGTATAAGTCGCCCGCGTGGCGCAGTGGTTAGAGCGTCTGCTCTAGAGTCGCGAAGTAAGGAGTTGATCCTTACGTCGCGGGTTCGAATCCCACTGTGGGACGTGGAGACCGGTCCTTCGGATGAGACCCTATAAACCGAGGTCCCGTGTCGCAGTAGGTGCTGGCACGAAAAAGATCCCTCACTGCTCAATGGCCCTAAGTGCCGAGTATAGGTCAAAATTTGCAGCTCTCCACCGGCAAGTGGTGGCGTCTCCATATGAGTGAAAAATTCTCTAGAGGGACGTTAAACAACATACAAACAAACAAATATCCGTATAAACACGAGTTCCTCGAGTCATAAACGTTCGACGTAATTTCTCAGTGACGTCATAAAGGGTCGACGAGCAATCAATAGATCAAACTTGTGCCGTTGAGTTTGAAAAAATAAAACATTTCACGCGTTAAAGGTTACAATCAGGCTAATATATAATATGATTAAGACTAGACGCTTCATTAATCTGGATAATTTCCGGAGAAACAAAAGCGTTCCGATCTCTGGGGCAAGCTTGTATAGCATATCGTATTGTCACGAACGATTCTGTCGTGAGAAATTATCTCAAAATCATGGTCAATTTACGACTTAAAATAACCCAAAGATTTCTGAAAGCATACACTACAATAAAGTCTTATTTTTTAATCTGATTCCTTGCACGACATCGTTATAGTCGATTAAATATAAAAAAAAATATGATCCAGTTGTGATGTCATGCATGTCGGAGTTACATAGAATAATAAACTGCGAGATAAAAAAAATCGTTTATACATGTATATTGAAGATATGAATGAAATTAATTGGTAAATGTACGTATTAAATTATTTTCATGAATACCAAGCGTGGTCAATCTTTCCACCATATTGACATTACTGATATCTGACATAACATTCCTGATTTTTAACAGGGTATATATGATTCCTTGCATGAAACTGCTGATACCTCAAATGATATTCCTGATATTTTCTTTGATCTTTTTGATATCTTACATGATAAATGTGATTTATCGATCTCATGTGTTTCTTTATATGTTTAATGTCTAACATGATATTTAGATGACTTGCATGATATTTCTGAAGACTAGCATAATATCGGTGATGTCTAACTTGATATTTTTGATGTCTGGTGTCTTTCATGTATATGCTATTCTCTTATCTTGCATGATATTTCTGACATCTTACGTGGTATTCATTATATATTGCATAGCATAACTGAAGTCTTTCATTATATTTCTGATGTCTTACATAATATTTTTGATTTTTTACATGATAGATTTGATGTCTTACATAACATCTCGTATATTCTTGCATGATATTTCTGATTCTTTCAAGGCTCAACTGATGTCTTGCATGATATTTCTGTTGTCTTTTAAATTTGATTTTAAGATATTTTACACGAATTACTACTTTTATGTGATTCATCGATTTTCATATCTGTATATTATTTATACAGAGAAAATGACACAAATCTCAGTACAGAATTTATACTTATTTATTGTGGTGAGTATTGGTCGTGGCACAAGAAAATACAAACATTGTGGGATGCCATTTCAACTGGGCAATCCCACCAAATTCAAACTTCATGTGTTTTTCAAAGTCTAACCGTCCCGGGTTTACCGCGGCGGGTCAGCACACATACAAACTGTTCAAAATCAACATACAAACTGTTCAAAATCAAAGTCATTTCTCAAACTTCAAATATCATATCTTGTACATAATATATCAAATAACTCAAACTTCATAGATCAAACATCTCAAACTTCAAATATCAAACTTTTTCATATTTCAAACTTGTACGATATATTACAGCTCTAAAGTATATATCTCTGTCACCAAGAGTAAGCTAATTAGCTTAATTTACACTGGCATTAGCATATCAACAAGGTTACAGTTCGTACAAGTTTCACACAATTATTCAGTTTTCAGTTGACTTGGTCTGCGTAGACGCTTCACTCTAACGACTTCTCCTTCAGAAGGTGCCACGACAATTTCCTTTAAAGTTCAAACTATCAATCCTTTAATCGATTGTATGCTACCAATTCAGTTTATAAACGATAGTAAATTTTGTCCGAGTTTGCAACACTATTATGTTAGCATACTGCACAGAGACAGCTGAATGCACGTTCCGCACAAACGTTTTAGCTGGCAACGGACATGATGCGGCAAATTCTTCACTTTAACTTTGACGTTAGAAAGCACCAGGATGATTTTCTGTATAGGAATAAGGTATTCATCTCGGACGTCAAGATCACAGCTGTTTCACTGCAAAATAAAGCAAAAACCAAGCAGCAGAAAATCCTACCTTACTAGAAAACAGAAAATTCTAATAAAGGTGGTGGGAGGGAGGGTTTTTAAAATTGCAAAGCAAAAATTAGATGTATTCTTTGCAAGCATTTGTTATGCGTCTTTACCTTTGAAAGGTTCGGCAGAAAGGAATGTGAAGAACAAACCCGACCCATTATATAGACAACACTTGCTGTGTCATCCAAGCCCGACTCTTAAAAGCCAACGTTCAAGGGACCTATATACTAGTATATAGGTCCCTGCAAATATACTTTTCTTGTAAAATAAAGGCATCTATTTTGTATACACAAATAGATGCTATTATTTATACAGAGAAAATGACACAAAACTTAGTACAGAATTTAAACTTATCTATTGTGGCGAGTATTGGCCGTAGCACAAGAAAATACAAATATTGTGGGATGCCAAAATGTTACAAATTATGCCATGTAAAATAGAACGAATTCTTCTCTACATTTTAGTATAAAATATAGTATACACTATTTAATTCACTATATTTAAATTAGCGTACAAAATGTGGGCACATTAATACGACTTCAATATCTTGCCGTTTAATCAGGTGAGGAATTATTTATTAAAACCAATGCTAGCGTATCTATTGAGAGGTCAGTCGCTCACACACAGTCAAAAAATACATGATTGTCCGTGTGTCAAAGTTATGAGAGATTTGAAAAGTTGTCGTCTTAGTTAGTAGTTTGACACTTGCTCAGCATACTTCCTCGTCCACGTATTTCATTTATTCAAACTTGACAACAGTTCTCACCAATTGTGAAATCACCAGCATAATTAAATACCAAGGTTACTCCAAATAGCACCGGGACAAAAACAGATAAAGCAAGTAAACAAAATAAAATAAGTTAACTTAGTATTGATTTAACCAGCGGGAGTACTCTGTATGCAGATAAGTTGATCTTTATTATAGATTACTTGTTTTGTACCCCTCCCCCTTTTTAATTTATTTTTCAATTAAATTAATAACAAAATGGCACAGGCACTTAACGTAGGTATTTTTTTATTATTATTGGTTATCTTATTAGTCTCGCTGGGCTTTATGCACGAATAAAATGGCAACTATTTTTTTCACACTTCCCGGTAATTGATAACTATTTTTTTTAAACAAATAAATGACTGCTTTGGTTTTTCTAAGACAGCCACGTCTCTAAGCCTTCATTAGAACTGCACATGTGGGTTTAACATCTTACGTGGAATCCTCAATGATAAAAATGATTAGGGAACCTTTATAGATCCTGCGAGGAACCCTCGAGGATTAACATGATCAGAGAACCTTCATGGATCATTCAAGGCACCCTTAAGGATTAAAATGATCAGGGAACCTTTTTGGACCATGCAAGGAACCTCAAAGATTAAAATGATTAGGGAACTTTGTAAAATCATGCAAGGAACCCCCGATAATGAGACATAAAAGTGTATTGTTATCATGTTATGTTGAAAATCAGCGATAGATCCATCAAAATATGATTTTATTACTCCAGATTGCTAAAGTTATTTTTAATTCCGAAATCACTTGATGGCTTGGTCGAGTTGTCTGAAAGATGTCTTTGAATCTTCACGTTTTTTAGTCACATTTCTCGCCTCCTCTAGTTGAAGATTGTTAAGTGCGGAACACGATCTCGATTTTAATTTCATATGCTATCGTACTCTGTATACGGATCTGCACATAGATATATTTCTCTCACCTGTTTGACCAATGAAGCATTGCTTTAATTGTGAATGCATTTTCTTAAAGCAATATGAGCTGCAACTTTGATGTCGGAAATTTTTGTTGCAAAATTGTAATTAACTATTTCAAGGTCGGAGAAAAAGAACATTTAAAAACTTCTGTTGTTAATATTCGCCATGGAAGAACAATTTATAAGCTATGATGGAAGCAAAATTACATTATTGTCATCCTGTACAATATTGATCACTTATAAAATACTCTACATTTGATTGCACAGAAATATTTTTTCTGAAACAATATGATACGTTATTTTAGTCTTATTGAGCATAAAGGTTTAAATTACATACAAATTTATCATAATAATACATTTTAACAGCAAATTGAAATTCTCAAAAATGCAGCTCATATTGCTTTAAGAATATGTATATAAATCGTAAATTATATTAGCTTAGGGTCATATTATTAATAGTGATACATTTGGCTTGTACAGCTAATCATGAATAAATGAACTGAATTCTCATGCATAATGTATGATTTTAAGGTAGATGTCATAATATGTCCACCAGATTGATGTCAGCCCCCTTTTTCCCCATTGAACTTCGGTGCATAGGCCGATGGGGACATTTTACTTTTAAAAATTCACTAAATGCAGTAATTATAAAATTTCAGAAAAATTAATTTTATTTTGTTATTCTCAACTCAAATTATGAGAAAAGAAAAAAAACAAGAATTCATCCAACACTCGATCTGTGGTTTGCATTTTTGACTTAAAATAACCCAAGAAAAATTATACTAAATATATATGTCACCTTTTCAAATTAATTTTGGAAATATTTTTCCTCTCCATATGGTCATGAAATTGACAATTATCAACTAATAGCAATGGCCTTAAATGTATACTTACAGACTCAAAGTGATAAAAGTGTGTATTAAGCAACTAAAAATAACTAATTAAAGAATATATATTTAAAAAAAAAATATGCGATTTCTACCTTTAAAAAATTGAATAATTACCAATACAGCAAAATATACTGAAAAAATTTCACATTTCACGGCATTTGCAGCAAATCATAAATTCATTCAATTATTTTAAATAATCAATCATTCTTTTAAAATCTAATCATAAATATCAAGCTTAATGGAACCAGTGGGGAGGTGGGGGTCCTTCCTTTTTTTGGCTTGCTAAGGAATTCGAACAGCACGGTGTCCCTCAAACTGAAAAAAAATATTTGTTTGTCCCCTGGAGATCCAGGCCTGTCTGTCTGATTTCTCTGTCCCATGGAGCTACATGATTGTACAGTTCCACTTTCCGTATAAGTATAATAACATTGTAAGTGAAATTCAAAATACCTAGGCTTACCAATGTAATACTCTAAGGGTATGCAAAGTGTATATTGTATATGAAATACAACTTAAAGTTTGGAAACACCAACTTATTTAACACTGATTGATTACCCTTGCAATTGAATTGGCTTATCCCCCCCCCCTCTCTCTCTCTTCAGAGAGGTTCTGTATACTTTTATCTGAAGTGTACTAAGTCTACTATTTATACAGCAGATAACACATCAGCTACATGTTACTTTTTTCGTCCTTATTTATTATACATGTAATTATACTTATTATCAATATTAAATTTTCAAATAACTCCCTTTGTTGTTTGTTTGCTATTATATTTGAAGACTTAAAGAAAGAGGAAAAAATACAATCCAAATAATAAATCCAAAAAAAAAAAAAATAATAATAAATTAATTAATTAATAAATAAATAAATAAAAAAAAAATAAAAAATAAAATAAAAATTTATAATTTCAATAAATAATTAAAATAATGAAAATATTCTGAAGTTTTTTGTTATCTAATTATTTGATTATGGATATCAAAATAAACGTCTCAATACTTACAATCTAAATCTGTGTTTGTATTTGGGTTCCTATTAATTAAAAAATATCATAAGTTTGAAGCTCTTAAGACATTATAAATATATTGCTTTCAGTCGTTGTGTAACCATCCCTTGTTGATATATCAGGACACTCAGTCTTGACACCTATTGTTTAAATCTTTGGCTACTGTCCGCTGTTTAATCCACCGTTTTCTTGTTTGATATACATTTTCTGTTGAGTGTACACGTTAACCCACAACCATGATAAGCCAACTTACCCACTTAATCATTCTTTTCATTTTTTGATATCTAATTTGTATTGTGAAATTTAATTCAAACAATAATTATTTTTTTATCACAAGTCGTATTAAAAAACAAGTATAGTGAGAGGGTAAATGTATGAGTGAGAGAAAGAGAGACTTAATTTTTTGAGAAAAAATATTTCAAAAATATATAATATAATAATGTTTCAAAATTTTTCTTAGCATGTAACTTTGCCTACAAAATCAGGTTGTTATCCACATTATCGAACTATGGAAAATGACAATGTGACGTTAAAATTGTTTAATACTATGAATGATAATTATTATATATAATTTGATTGCTCAGTAAATTTAGAACTTTAAGACAAGAGGAATCATAATTATCAATTAATAAATGATCTTAAATATAATTTATAGGATTTATTCTTTACTTTTTTTATATATGGTACAAGTGTGTATTAAATGTATTAAGGATGGATTCTTGTCAGCATTTTACGTCGTCAATGGGTCTCCATAAATTATGCAAGTCGTAAAATGCAAAATTCATATTTAATTATACTGAAGGAAAAACTATTAGTTAATTTGTCAGTTTAAGTAATGTTGAATCTATTTCTTTCGAAAGAAATAAAATTTTCGTAATATTTTCTTTGATTTGCGACAATCGCCATTGTATTCGCAGTTCAGTAGCGAATGTCAACATGTCCAGATCATTTCCCGTAGAAAACCCTGAGAGGGTCGTTTTGTAAAATTTACAAACTGTGAACATTATCGAAGCATTGCAGAAGCCCAGGGACAGTTATGACAGATTAAATCATAGTTATTTATGCCCGGGGCATTCCGATCAACCAAAGGGAAGCTTGAACTTGAAGGTCACAAACACGTGCAAGATTGCAGGTCCACGTTGCCTCGTCTGATGTCATGCCGTGTGCAGTGAGCATGTAAGTTAGTTATATATGTCTGAAGATTTTTATATTTTTGAAAATGAATTACATGCTGGTTTGTATTGATTTATGGGAATTCGCACGGAAATTATAGATCTGTTATCAATATTTCGTCTGCTTATTCCCGCGACTTGTCAACATTTGAAGAGGATATATTTCGTGTGTTCGTCAGGTTTATGAATAATAATTCACAAAAATAGCATTTTTTGTATATGATTACAACAAATTTTATATTTTTAACTAGTCTACTTTGTTTAAGACACAACAATCATCAAGTTATTAGAAAAGTAAGGTGTTCCGCTTGGGTACAAATCAAACGGAAAAATAACTTGATATTGTATGTGGAAATATCAATAATATTGAAACACACAATTGTCTAATAAATAGAGCAAAATGAAACATTATTGTTCAAAAACTATTTATATTATTGTTTTTTACATTTCTGTACTTTCAGGATAAAAAAAAAAATGTTTATTTATTTATATCTAATACACTATAATATTTTCTCAGAATATATCATGTCAGAAGCAGGAATTACATATTTATCTGATCAAAGAAATGTTTTTGTAGAAATGTGGAAGTCAATGCATGTTATCAAAGTCAATGCTGCTTTTTGCATGATTCCATTCTTGATTTTTTTTTTTCAGAGACTTTCAGTCAAAAGTATTTTTATTTATAATCATATAATGTTTAATTATTTGATTCCCAAGTACCCGATACAGTGCACGCTTTGTAGAATGTGATTACTTTACAAGATCTTTGATTCAAATTTGAAATTTTACTCCCAGAGTGAATTTTTAAGCATTATCTTTTATTAGATTTCAATGTGAAGATTTACATGTACTGGCATTACAACAACTTGTAAATGATATATAACTAGCTCTATGTATTCAGTTGCTTTACATTTTCTAATACAGTAAAAATCTTAAAATACAGTTCTGATATGCATAAAAATGTGCCTGCTTTATATCATTTAGTTAAAGGGTGATTTTAACAAGAGCATGCTGAACAAAATTGCTGATAGTGGCCGGAATAAAATTTAGATTTTTACAAATGAACTACATATACATGTACTTGCAGTAGAAATCCTCAAGAATTAATTTTTAATTCAATTTCAATACAAGTTATTGACACTGATAAATAAATGTTTGTGTTACAAATTCTCAAAAAGAAATTTCATCCTTGAATAAGTATTTTGCATCTAAATGTGAAATTAAAGTTTGATAGCTGCATGCATATTTTTGTTACAAAGTTCAAGGATGTCATTTTCAGGCAAAGATGTCAAAGGGCATTTGATTGTCATAGATGGCTTTTTTGTTATCTTAAAACTCCAGCAAATTTTATGCAATATATGATCACATTGAGGAGTTATATTTATTGGTGCTGAACAAACTATATACTTATAAATGTATGTAGGTATTTATTGTCCCTCGTTTTTTGCAAAAGCGAGGGGACATTAAATCTCATTCGTCTGTCAGTCTGTCCATCTGTCTGTCACAAAAACTTTAACCTTGGCCATAACTCTTGAGTGAGAAGAGATTGGGCTTTTGTATTTCACATGTACATTACCTGTAACAAGACCTTTCCAAATATAGTGCGAATTTTGACCCTGTGAACTTGGCCTTGAAGTTTGACGTACTTTTCACAAAATTAACATTACCTTAAATTGGTCATAACTTTTGAATGAGAAAAGATAGGACTTTCATATTATGCCTGTTCATTACATGTGACAAGACCTTTCGAAGATATTCTATAACTTTTGACCCCATGACCTTGACCTTGAAGTTTGACCTACTTTTCACAAAATTAACATTTCTTTAAATTGGTCATTAAATTTAAATGAGGAAAGATAGGGCTTTCATATTAAATATGAACATTACCTGTAAGAATACCTTTCGAAATGTACTATGATTTTTGACCTCATGACCATGACCTTGAAGTTTGACCTACTTTTCAAAATTTTTATCTTTGCTTATAACTTTTGATTAAGAATAGTTAGGGCTTTCATATTTGACCTGTGCATTAGTAGTGACAAGGTGTTTTCAAGCAAACTATAATTTTTTACCCTTTTAACTTGACCTTCATGTTTGACCTAAATTTCAAAAATTTTAACTTTGCTGATTACTTTTGAATGACATAAGATAGGGTGTCCATATTTGACAAGTGCATTACCTGTGTCAAAATGTTTCTGAATATGCTATGATATTTGACTCCGTGACATTGACCTTCTAGTTTGACCTAATTTTCAAACATTTCATCAGTTTGCTAACTTTTGAAGGGGCAAAGATAAGGCATTCATATTTGACAAGTGCATTAATTTACCTGTGACAAGCATTTCCAAATGTGCTATGATTTTTTATCCCATGACCTTTACCTTGAAGTTTGACCTAATTTTTAAAAAGTTTAGCATTGCTAATAACGTTTGATTGAGAGAAGATATGGTATTTACATTTGACATGTGCATTACATGTACCTGTTTCAAGACCTTTCTGATTGTATACTCTGGTTTCTGATATTTTTTTTTACATGTGCATCACTTGTGAGAAGATCTTTGGGATTTTATTATGATATTTGACCTCATGACCTTGATCCTGAAGTTTGATGGAGTTTTGAGAAGCTATAGTCTTTGCCATAACTGTTATTAATTCAATAATTTATATCTTTTTTGTTGATGCACAGACAAGACAGGACAAACAAACAAGACAGTTGCAATATGCCATAAATAATGGCATTCCATCCACTAAGACATCAAAAGCGGGGGACCACAATTCTTTGAATTTGTTTGTTGTTTTCAAAAGTCAGTCGACAAATGTAAAATATCCAATATAACACAATACCAGGGACCTACATGTATATGTATATAACTACATATACATGTATAGGTATGTATATTAGTCCCTCTGATATTCATATATTAAGCATTGAATGTCTAGATTCATATGGCATGTTCACTATACATATGTATTGATTTTATGTTTATATCATAAATAATATATTGAAAATCTTTTTTTTAGTCTATGAAATTTTTCTGTATGATTTTTCTCATAATTTTTTTGGAAGGTTTATTATTTATTCCTGGTTATATTGAAAGTTAAGTTGCTTTGAATTATTCCTGTGCATGTGATGAATGTATGTGATAATTTTTTCTGTAATTGCCTTCAGAAAATTTATGTATTTTATAAAATTGTCAAACATAACTTATTCATAAGAATAAAATGTCAGAGGAAATTCGAAATGAATTTTTTGAATATCATTAGTGTAAAATACCATAAAAATAGAATGTATAACTGGTGGAAATGAATGTATTTATGTCACAATTACACCAAATTGATATATTTTTGGGGATTAAAAATCTTTCGTATAGACATTAAAAACACTCTGTAAATTGAAGATTTCAGAAAGTATAGAGTAAATTCGGGCTAATTTTTGTTCGATAATTTGCCTGATTACTATATCTTTTTTCCTTGCAAATTAATCTTGAACCTTTGAATTTTCATCAGACAAAAATCTAAACATTTGACATTATATGGTCAATTGTAAAAAATTGAGATGAAATTTCTTGTAAATTCATGAAAACTGAGAATTTTGAAAAAAAATATCGAGGAAATTCGGATTAAATGTATTTATTGAATGTAAAGGAATTCATGTTATCTTTTCACCAGCTCATTTCATATGAATTAGTCATCAAAAATAAGTAACAACTTTAATTTTATGGTGAAAGATATTTTTTCAGTCAGCAAAATTTATTCATATGCATAAATTTCAAAACTTCTCAGTGTAAAAGTACTATTTTTAGGACTGACTTTCAAATGACCTTGACTGAAAATCAAGGCGATGACACCAAAGTTTCTGGATGTTAAAATAGTGTAAACAGTCTGAATATTGAGTATTCAGAAAATTTAAGATTCTGCCATTATAAGAAATATGAGAAGAATCCATCCTTAACAGCACAAACTTATCAATCTCGAAATAAATATTTTATTCGCTTAAGTCTTAAATACCAAAGGCTTCTGAACAATTAGAGAAGTTAAAAGAGAAGAATAGAATTTAGGAAATTCAAAAGTTAAATTTCATTCATTTAATAAGTCTAAAATGTTCGCAGTATGGTTCAGTGATGTACAGTGCCAAACTGGGATGCGTACAATGAACTTCAGTGATATTCAGTGCAAGTCTGGGATGCGTACAGTGAGCAACAGTGGTGTTCTGTGCTGTACAGAAGTTGAGTACTGTACACGTCAGTGATGTACAGTACTGTACTGTGGAGGCGTACAAGGACAGACAATAGTGTACTGGGCTGTACAGAGAGGACGTACAGTAAAGTACAGGGATGCATAGAAAATAACAGTGGGTTTGTACTGTGATTTACTGGGAATTACAGTAATTACAGGGATTTTGTACAGTGACTGTACAGTGTTTATACAGAGAAAAGCAGTACTTACACAGTGGATAACAGAGTTCATCAGAGAATTTTTCAGAATATCAGGGAATTTTAAGTCCAGTAGTGGCAGTCACCCCAATAATTGGGGGAAGCAAAGCAAGTCAACTGTTTCACGACCAATACTGCCCAAGACACCCCTCCCCGCTGGGTACTTACACACATCTTGATGTATGGATGTGTTAATCCTTCAGCAGACTTGGAATAAATTTTGAATTTCCCCCTATTAAGAAAGTTGCTATAAGACATTAAGTAATCAAAACTTGCCAATGAAACATGTGGAGCAGAGCAAACATGTGCACAGTCCTCTAAAACATAGAGGTGGGATCAGGTGCCATGGAGGAGAGAGCATCCTCTGCCGACCGGTCACACCCGCGGTGTGTTTCTTGTCATGACCGGGAAATAATGGTCTAACAACTACCAGGAAGTATGAAAAACATCAGTCAGCATTTGACTTAGTGATAGATTTTATTTGCTGACACGATCATTGTATCGACCATAGAACTTACGAAATGATGACTTTAAGTGAGACTTGATATTGTGATACAATATCATATATATATATATATATATATATATATATATATATATATATATATATATATATATATATATATATATATATATATATATATATATATATATATATATATATATATATATACATGTATATATAATGTGATGTATCTCACCTATTCCCTCAATGCTTAATAAAGCTTTGGTCTTGTAGAAAGAAACTTCCTTACTATCCTGCGTAGGTAGGTTAAGGCTTCCCGTAGAATATCACAGTGCACTCTGTGCCTTCACATCTCTGAACTACCAAATATGACGTCATAATAGAAAATGACGTCAAGACACAGCAAATATGAGGTGTTATGACGGGGAGAGTGTCATGAACTTTACACTTTATTTCGAACTGCATGTAAAATGCTAGAAAGCTATTGCGAAATTCACGGGTCGTTAAAGGTTTTTTTAAGTCGTATATGTCCGAATATTTTAATAATACACGGCTTAACTACCCTTGATTGAAATTCAGCATGTTCAAAATGTTTATGAAAAATATACTTTTGAAATGTACTCTGTTTTATACCCTTGGTAGGAGGTAGAATTAATTTTGTTTGTATAAAAGAGTCTGGCACAGGTGATTAATGAAGATTAATCTGAGAATTTTTGTGGAAATCTGTAAGAAGAGGTTGTTCTCTAACTGAATCTTACTTGGGAAAAATGTGTGTTGGCTTTGTTTTAATACGGATTACGATATTGTGCGGAAAATACCCTCAAATTTGTAGGTAAGATGAATTTCTCAGGAAATATTTTGTATATAAGTCATACCATAACTTTTCCCAAGCACATTTCGGATACACAAGGATACGATGAGTTTATATATATAACAAAATGTTAATAATTATTGTGTTAATCAGCTGCGCCGAAGCGATTTATATGAAATACTTCAAAAAATTATAAATGACCGTCACGTGATCAGCAAAGTCATGTGATATCATAACAAATATGTTAATATATAGCCGAGGAAACCCTCTATATAAATTGGAAGTACCTAAGTTCAATACTTATAAATTAAAACCAAAACCGACCTCGCAATGACATATTATGTCTTGAGCGCATTTTAAAGCTTCGGGAAGCCTTAACATAGCTGCGTGCTTCACAAATGTATATGCCACCTTGCAATGCATTTTCATAAAGTTTACCATTCCTTGTTAATTTTGTTTTGAATTGTCCATTAACCAAGGCAAGTTTTATATATAGGTTGTAATTCATCAACACAAATATCTGGAGATTTATAACCAAATAGGGGGAATTTCATTCATTATCATTACATGTAGCATAATTCTCAATCCATGAAAATTGCTAGGAAAGCCAATGCATATGCTGCTATTTGATGAACCAAGTTTCATGTCACCGAATGTGACACATTCACTTTCTAATTAGCAAATTTAAGCAGAGCTATTTGAAATCCTTAATCACATTTTCAAAAACTCCAGTTTCAAGGTTGAATCTTACTATATTCCTATTGATGCCCAAATATGGAGTTTCTTGGGAGATTCCCAACCCAAATGTGGATTACACAATTATAAGAATATATCACACTACTTAGTGATGGTTACCGATGGTTGTAGAACTGTCAATTATAGCGATATTTTGAAAACATATACTGGTCTAAATGATATTCCTAGAAAAAGATACATTACCTGATACATGTAACAAGTTTATTCAAATTTATACTTACCAATAACCAGTTTAGCTGCAATGAAGATATCTGGCACTTTGTAGGTGCCAATTTGAACCTGTGATTTTTAGGCTGCAATTTTATTGCAGATGCTTGCAATACTAGTATACTCAACTAATCTTATTTATGTGCTAATTCCTTTACCTCTGATAAAGAGTCTTTCAATAAACATTATTAATGCCTGTGACACATGTATGTGCATCAGAACTCTATACAGCTCTGCATGACCATATTGTTCAAGTGTAGTACAAAATGCATAGCAAAGTATAAAATTCTTTTAGGTATAGATGTTTGATTATTTATGACACCAATTGGAGAAATATTTTCATATGCAATGAACCTGAATATAACTAGTACTGCTATCAATATGAACTTGACCCAAAAAGGAAATTATATTTTCTGGTGTTCTGATTAAAAACAAACCCAAACTCATCAAAAATGTAAACCAAATGCACATCCTGAAGTCTTAGAATCAGCATTATAAACATACATGTCCAAAATTAACAAAATATACTGTAAGCATCCTTCTAGGGGTTTTCAGATCCAAACACCTTAGAATGTAAGCCCAATTCCCGAAGTCAAACAATCAGCATTATCTGTATAAAATTACAAAATTTAAGCATCGACCCTTCTAGGACTCTTCTGAGAAATACTTGCTACATTATTAAGAATTTAAGGTACATGTACTTGACAAAGTCTTTCTTTGGGTCACTTCTGATGTCTAAATACAACTAAATATAGTTAAAATAATACTATATATTCATTTTGCAATATACAATTTGATGAATGTTCTATAAGTTTTAATTGCTTTACAGAAAAAAATTTCACTTTGCTATTTGGAACACCGATATCTTAAATTAGATGGTTACTTCAGATTGACACCTACTCCTCAAGCATTCTACCCTTGACATCTCAAATATCCGACATTTCAACTGAAAGTTTTTTTCATGTCCCATAAGTACAAGACAATGAGGTTTGACTGTATTGAGCTTTTTGATTTAATAATTGGTCATTCAGATATACATGTATTCATTAATAAGTGATCACAAAAACACTCTTGTACAAGATGTTGCAATTTCCCACCTTTCATTTGCACTTTACAGGATCATAATAAAGATATCCTAATTCCAGTAATAGAAAAATTGAGCAGAGAAGATTTTCAAAGAAATAATGCAATTTTACTATATGACCTGTATAGCCCCACCCTAGCCCCAGACCCCCTAACCCTGGGGCCATGAATTTCACTTTTGTGGTAGAGGGCTCAATGCTTATTACAATCATGCCAACAGTTTGACTGCTTGATGTCTAGGAGTAAAGAAGAAGATTTTTAAAGATTGCATTAATTTTAGTGGTTTTTGCCCCATCCCTCAGGCCCCAGGGGGGCAGGGATCCTGAAATTCACAAATTTTGTCCCCCTTTACCCATAGATGTTATATGCCAAATGTGGTTGAAATTGGTTGAGCGGTTTCAGAGAAGAAGCTGAAAGTGTTCAAATGTTAACGCACGACACAAGGACGAAAACGGATAGCAATAGGTAAACTGAGTAAACTCAGGTGACCTAAAAATATTTGCATTTTCCTTTTCATTCAAACTTAATCAATATGAGATTGATAAATTATGAGGTTATACAATGATACCCCCCCCCTTTTGTATTATAAGATCATTTCATTTCCAATTTAATAGCTAGCAAATAGAATCCTCAACGATAGCACCTAAAGTTACGAGACTTGAGAAAGGCCCTTTCTAGAGATTTACTGCTCCCAGACCCCACACAATTAAGATCCCCCTGTTTCAAGTTATATGTATTGAGTTGGAAGCTGTGTAAATCTGTAATAATTTATGATATGCAACTGATCTTATGACTTACCTATATATCAGAGCCTCCTTTTCATAACATTAGTCTAAACTTTCATGAATACAAAGCACTGAACTCCAGAAAAGCTCTGGAGCATTTAAATAAATATAACAATACTCTTCTCTGGGCAAGATAGGTGGTTTCATTCTCCCTTTTATTTAAACTTATCACATACTACAGATTTTTTTTTATAATCTAGTACTCTAAATTTAATTACAAATTATTTCATGAAACAAGAATTTTAGGGCTTTCTTTGGTTCTGATGCTTTCATAGATTAATTGTTTCTCCAAACAAATCTGTTAAGTTTCTGAGCCCTGTTGTAAGTAATGCTTAATAGTTAGATTTGAAAGATTTACCAAGTTCTACTTTTACAATTACACAGAACACTGTATCTGTTATATCACATAGAACCTGAATTTATACAAAAACTAAATTTAATCCTCTCACAAATAGAAACCTAATATAAATGTACATGTATAAAAAGTCCAGAACATTCTACCAATATAACCAGACATATTGCAAAGTTAAGGCTGCTGTACAATGTGCACCTAACAATAGCATCTATGCACAATCTATTGAATTATTTTGACCCTAGTTTTGAATAATTCCAGGCAACTTATTTTGAGAGAATTCTGTGGTAAAATTATAAGATGATTTGAATGTATTTTTCAAAAAGATTATTTTATTGGGGCATAATTTTGTAGGATTTATTGGTAGTTATATTTAAATACATTTTGTTTTGAGCTTGACTTTCTTGTACTTTTGTTTGAAACTTAACTTAATAGTTTTTTTTTTCCTTAGTAAGCCCCCTCCCCTTTCTTTAGGAAAAGAAAATAAATTCTACACCCTAAACTTGGAAGGTAACACTTTAAGCAATGAATTTTTAAAAGCAATATCCATACACTGTATCAGCAGACTATTGCTTATATTTTGGTCTCAATTCTACAGTGGCAAAGATTAGTCAAGTATACACAATCAACTGATTTATGTATTTCAAAGGTGGTGGATGTACCTGATATATTGGATTGTGATGATACATATATTCAATGTCTGGTTTTCCAACTGGTTCACAGATAATTTGCTATTCTTTTCTTTGACTTATATTTGGGCCCATCCTCACTGCGTCCACAAAAAGGTCCGACCGAGTTTCCATATTGTTGTTCCACTATTCTGGGTTTGCATTTTCCGATTTCGGCGCAGTTTGAAACAAAAAGACAGTAATTAATGTTGATTACCAATATTTGATCATTTAATAACAATACAAAGGTAAATTAATTATTTTTTGGCATAACCGCGTGTGGGTCGTCTGCTTCGTTAAAATTTTGAATCCAGCATCATCCATCTTATGTCGCCCGCGTGGCGCAGTGGTTAGAGCGTCTGCTCTAGAGTAGCGAAGTAAGGAGTTGATCCTTACGTCGCGGGTTCGAATCCCACTGTGGGACGTGGAGACCGGTCCTTCGGATGAGACTGTATAAACCGAGGTCCCGTGTCGCAGTAGGTGCTGGCACGAAAAAGATCCCTCACTGCTCAATGGCCCTAAGTGCCGAGTAAAGGACAAAATTTGCAGCTCTCCACCGGCAAGTGGTGGCGTCTCCATATGAGTGAAAAATTCTCTAGAGGGACGTTAAACAACATACAATCAATCAATTTATCAATCATCCGCCTTATTTAATAAACATGAACAGTAATAAAAGCTTTAAAATGGTTGAAAAAATTCATAAATGGAAAAATATACCATTTTTTTTAAAATAACAAAGCAAAAATTAGATGTATTCTTTGCAAGCATTTGTTATGCGTCTTTACCCTTGAAAAGTTCAGCAGAAGGGAATGTGAAGAACAAATCCGACCCTTTATATAGACAACACTTGCTGTGTCATCCAAGCCCGACTCTTAAACGCCAACGTACAAGGGACCTATATACTAGTATATAGGTCCCTGAGATTATGTAGACAGGCAATATTTCTGTTACATTTAGTGTTCTTATTGAAGCATATGCAATCCTTTATTTCATGAATACTCTAAAAAAAAAAAAAAAAAAAAAAAAAAAAATAGAAGTTTTGATCACTTACACCCCAACTTAAAAAATGAAACACTAATTCATATCTGGTTAAATATTCACTGATGTTTCTACTTTTCACTAAATGTTTTGTTGGATATACTTGCTTACACTATACAGAGTATATATACAGTATTTGAGCTAAGAATATTGTGTGCTAGGTAACTGAATGAAATATTATATATGCAATGGTTAAATACTGAGTAAAGCCAAGGTTACTGAGTTGTATAGACAAAAATAGTAATACCGGTATGTCCCCATTCATTTACATCTGAATATTTAAACTTGAAATAATAACAATTCTTTATTTGGATTTCATTTAAAATGTTTACTGAAATATTCCATAATCTGCATTAAGTGACTGAATATGGGGGATAACACATTATCATGTAGGGTATTTTAGAATGAAGTAAATCATTCACGTACAGAAAAATAAAGCTTACAGCTAAATACCTGGGATAAACAGTTTTGATTTGTTATATGTTTACTTTCCAATGGGTTTGAAAACCACAGGGAATGAAAATCATTTCGCTATCAGCATGAATTCATTATAGTGTATTCGTTATAACCATGTTTTACTGTATAGATATTTCTTCTCTTATAGGCCATCTTTAAAAATTTGATTGTTTGGAATTGCCGCCTGGGAGGTTTCAGACCCAGGAGGGAGGGAGGGAAATTATTATTTTATTCAACATTAAAGTTAAATAAAAAAAATTATGATAAAAATTTCAGTAGGCAGTGAACACATTATCTTCTGATTTTTTGTAAAGGTTATCTCCCATCAACCAGGAACCCACTTTTGCTTAGATCCAACACTTACTTTAAATGATTGGATGGCACACGTGATAACAGGCCAAGAATTGATTGAATAAAAAAATCTTCTTATTTTTGGTCAATAAAATTTTTCCAGGAGGGTCATTTCAATGAGGCGGGAGGCAATTCCAAACGAACAATAATTTTATTTTGGCCTTACATCATGGTGCATTTGTATAGATTCATTGTTAAAGCCAATGATTTAAATCATTCACTTATTATACTATGGTGTACATGTACCATAGATTTAGAGTTTGTGCTAGCCAGATATCTTTTGACCTTGATGATATAACATCAAAACTGTTCTCCTTCAGTACAACACAAATTTCACAATTTTAAAATTAAAACCTTAATATATGATATTTACAGTAATATTTTCTATCATTTTTTTTTTCTTTTCTAGATGTGTACCGCCTTGGCAAAATGTTCATTTTCTGAAAATATGACAAACTCTTATATCATCATTTCCAATTTTTTCTTCTGCCACTCCTTAGAAGCAATTTGTGCTGTAAGGCACAAAATATTTAAAGTAGGGGACAAAATAAAGGTTATTTTATATTTATTGTAGAACAACACAGTATACATGTAAAATTTTAAGTTCATGGAAGCAATAAAACAATATTCCCAGTGTCTAAAAATTGCAATTCATTTATAATCAGTGCGAACTTGACCAAGTTATAATTATAATTGATAATAAATTGAATCACAAAATGTCCCATGACAACTTTCAGAATTTTATGAAATAGTGTAATGATGGAATAATCAGATAAATAGTTTTACAATTCATGTCCCATATTCACTGCTTTTTCACTTGTTTGATAAATTTATGTCCACGAAGTCAAATAAATAGAATGGTGTTTGCATGAAAAAGTGAAGCTTTTTTCTTGACCACCAGCAAAGTTTTTTTTCAACAAGTTCACTTTCTTGAAAAACTGGGTTTTTTTTGTAAGTTTTCACGATTACATTATACTCTCCATGTCCTCTACTTTTAGGAAGCAAGAACATTTCTCTTTTAAAATAAAATCATTTTCCAAACAGAATTTTCTTTGAATCATCATTCTAAGACACCACTGTAGATTGCCCCGGTCTTTAAGATGAGACCATATAAACCGAGTTCCAGTGTCGCAGAAGGTGCTGGCACGAAAAAGATCTCTCGCTGCTTAAAGGCCTACGTGCCGAGTACAGGTCTAAGATTGCAGCCCTTCACCGGCAAGTGTTTGTGTCTCCATTATGAATGAAAGATTCTCATGTGGGGTGTTGAAACAACAAACTGTAGACTGTTCATAGAACTCCATTTCTATCAAGTACTCTCATGTTCTTCCACAAAGACCTATAATATGGATAAAATTACATTAAACAAAGAAGCTAAGATTTATTAATTGATCATCTTATCTTTTTTATAAATCTTGCACAACTTAATTTGGGAAAAACACAGATAATGTTTATAGACTTAATTAATTCTGTTGATAAAATCTGGTGTATTTATTATAATTGAATTGAGATCTTATTTGCAAGGGTATTAATGGATTCAAGTACTTAAAATAAAATTTTATTTACCAGGACAATTATACAAACTAGTTTAAACAATGTACCACTATGAAGAATAATGTGAAAAAGAATATGTAGTGTAAAAATTTTAAAATGATCCTCTCCTATATATTATTTTGTGTTATAATGATAATTATTTTTTAGCTACTTGAAATTGAATTTTTTTCTGGTAGATCTACATCATGTACATACACAAATTTATCTGCACATGTTTTTTTTTTTATAAAATTTACGCACCTCCGCATTAAAAATATTTAAACCAGATTCGTTTAATGCTGTGAATAATAGAGAATCAATTATTTGGTTTAATTATTAGGTTTTGTTCAATACACTTCTATGATTATCTTATCAAAGGCACTGCTACTTTTATTTCTGGCTTCCGTCAATTTAGAGGAAATTCGGATTGTGAATTACTTAGTACGTGTTTGCACTTAAAACCCAATAAAAATTAAAGTAAATAGTTTTACACCAAACATCATACTTTTATTGTGTTGTTAAACTTATTTTTCTGACCAAGTGTTACTATTTACCCTTTTATCACCAATTTCAATAACATCAAGCCGTGGCGAGGCCTCAACAGTGGACGCCATAGGACGTTTGGTGATCAGCTGATTCAGATTGAAAAAATATAGCGGAATTATTGCTATTAAATTAATTTAATATTTATCTTAAGATTGTATTGAACAATTTAACCGCAAGAAATACACTATTTGTGTTTGTTCCCGACTGAAATAAGAATATCTACTTGCTGTTTCGTTTTGTGAAAAACGAATCTGTATTATTAGTAAACCAGCATGATCCTGATTTTAAGTAGGTCAATACTGGTTTTTTAATCTAGGTCAATGCTAGCTATGCTAGTTCTATCCTTTGCTTGCTGATACTGATTCTGGTATTGTGTTTTGTAAATGCTGATGCTAGCTCGATCCTGATGCTACTAATGCTTATGATGATGCTGGTTTATGTAACAAAATTAGTTCCCTGCACTGTAGCCTAAAATCATTGACCGGAACAGAAATTGTCGGGCTTTTTTTAAAGACTAAAACCAATCGCAGTCCTATAGGTAAGAGCCCCATTTATAACGAAGTGTTCTAAATTTGACCAGAGATATATTATTTATTGATTTGACAAGCTGAGGGTTACAATAAATGAACACTTGAAAAACTTAAATCTCTATAACCAATTTGATCATTTAGGAAGGCTGATTGATCATGGATATTTTAGCCTATGAAAGGCCGGGGTTGACCTACAATTCTGCCACCTGGTAGACAATTAAACACATAAGGGAAAAACGGCGGAGTTACCTACATCACTGTCAGTGATGCTGATAAGAGCAGGCACTGCATGCAGAGCGACTGAGTAAGCTTTGTTTACACACAAGAAAACTCCAATCTGTTTACTTCAATGTGTTTATCAGTACCATTAGCAATAATTATTAATCTCTATATACTTGAGAATTTGTATAATATCTTCAAACAAAGAGAAATGTTACATATATAATATTAGAAAAAAATCATCAGAACATATACTTTAAATAATTATGAATTACCTGTGATTAATCTAGAGCAGTACATGACTGGAATAAATGTTTATAATTTTATCGAGCCAGAACTCTATGCATTTTAATTTCTTTTTCTTGCTCTGTACACAGATTTAATGTATCTATTCCAAATGCTTTTCCGAAAGTTATATGTAATTTTTTTGTGATTTTTCTTTCCTTTCAAACGACGAGGCATTCTATGGTTTGGTTGCCAGACTGAAGTAAATTCCCTGTCAACATTTTCATTCCGGTGACAGACTGCTAAGTTAGTTCTTGCTTTATACTGATCTTCAGAAAACGAAATTCTTTTGTCCTGATAAACATTTACAACGTTGTTAAAACTTTCAACGTAATATGTGTCCCGGCAAAGTTATTTTTAAAGATAACAGAATTTCTTATAACTCCTAATTTAAGTTTTTCTGCACGTGGACCTGTTATAACCTGTCTTGAAATTTCATAATTTGGATCTTTCCTGCATCATGATGTTGAGTGGCATGCTTCATGGTTGTTTTTATAATGTTGAATGATATTTAAGGATGGATTCTTCTCATATTTCTCATAATGGCAGAATCTTGATTTTCTGAATACTCAATATTCAGACTGTTTACACTATTTTAACATCCAAAAACTTTGGTGTCATCGCCTTTAATTTTCAGTCAAGGTCATTTGAAACTCATTCCTAAAAATATTACTTTTACACAGAGAAGTTTTGAAATCCATGCATATGAATAAATTTTGCTAGCTGAAAAAATATCTTTCACCATAAATTTAAAGTTGTTACTTATTTTTGATGACTAATTCATATGAAATGAGCTGGTGAAAAGATAACATGAAATCCTTTATATTCAAAAAATACATTTAATCCGAATTTCCTCGATATTTTCTTTCAAAATTGTCAGTTTTCATGAATTCACATGAAATTTCATCTCAATTTTTACAATTGACCATATAATGTCAAATATTTAGAGTTTTGTCTGATGAATATTCAAAGGTTCAAGATTAATTTACAAGGTAAAAAAGATATAGTAATCAGGCAAATAATAAAAAAAAAATAGCCCGAATTTACTCTATACTTTCTGAAATCTTCAATTTACAGAGTGTTTTAATGTCTATAAGAAAGATTTTACTTCCTCAAAGATATATCAATTTGGTGTAAGTGTGACATAAATACATTCATTTCTACCAGTTATACATTCTATTTTTATGGTATTTTACACTTAGTCTAATGATATTCAAAAAATTCATTTCGAATTTCCTCTGTCATTTTATTCTTATGAATAAGTTATGTTTGACAATTTAATAAAATACATCAATTTTCTAGTGGCAATTACAGAAAAATTATCACATACATTCTTCACATGCACAGGACTAATTCAAAGCAACTTAACCTTCAATATAACCAGGAATAAACAATAAACCTTCCAAAAAATTATGAGAAAAATCATACATAAAATTTTCATAGACTAGAAAAGATTTCAATAAATTATTTATGATATAAACATGAAATCAATATACATGTATAGTGAACATGCCATATGAATCTAGACATCCAATGCTTAATATATGAATATCAGAAGGACTAATATACAGGCTTATACATGTATATGTAGTTATATACATATAAGTCCCTGGTATTATGTTATTATTGGATATTTTACATTTGTCGACTGAGTCTTGAAAACAACAAGCAAATTCAAAGAATTGTGGTTCCCGGCTTTCGATATTGTAGTGGATGGGATGCCATTATTTATGACATATTGTAACTGTCTTTTTTGTTCGTCCTCTCTTGTCTGTGCATCATACAAAAAAGACATAAATTATTGAATTAATAATAGTCATGGCAAAGACTATAACTTCTCAAAACTACATCAAACTTCAAAATCAAGGTCATGAGGACAAATATCATAATAAAATCCAAAATATCTTCTCACAAGTGATGCACATGTAAAAAAAAAAATATCAGAAACCAGAGTACACAATCAGAAAGGTCTTGAAACAGGTGATGCACATGTCAAATGTAAATACTATATCTTCTCTCAATCAAACGTTATTAGCAATGCTAAACTTTTTTAAAAATTAGGTCAAATTTCAAGGTCAAGTCATGGGATTAAAAATCATAGTACATTTGAAATTGCTTGTCACAGGTAATGCACTTGTCAAATATGAATGCCCTATCTTTGCTTCTTCAAAAGTAAACAAACTGATGAAATGTTTGAAAATTAGGTCAAACTGGAAGGTCAAGGTTACGGGGTCAAATATTATAGCATATTCAGAAACATGTTGACACAAGTTATGCACTTGTCAAACATGAACACCCTATCATATGTCATTCAAAAGTAATCACCAAAGTTAAAATTTTTGAAATTTAGGTCAAACATGAAGGTCAAGGTAAAAGGGTAAAAACATATAGCATGCTCGGAAACACCTTGTCACTACTAATGCACAGGTCAAATATGAAAGCCCTAACTATTCTCAATCAAAAGTTACAAAGATAAAAATTTTGAAAAGTAGGTCAAACTTCAAGGTCATGATCATGGGATCAAAAAGCATAGTACATTTGGTAAGGTATTTTTACAGGTAATGTTCATATTTAATATGAAAACCTTATCTTTTTTCATTTAAATTTAATGACAAATTTAAAGAAACGTTAATTTTTTTTGAAAAGTAGGTCAAAATCAAGGGGTCAAAAGTCATAGTATATTTTTGAAAGGTCTTGTCACAGGTAATGAACAGGCATAATATGAAAGTCCTATCTTTTCTCATTCAAAAGTTAAGACCAATTTAAGGTAATGTTTTTTTTAAGTAGGTCAAACTTCAAGGCCAAGGTAACGGGGTAAAAAATCACAGTATATTTGGAAAGGTCTTGTCACAAGTAATGTACATGTGAAATACAAAAGCCCAATCTCTTCTTACTCAAAAGTTATGGCCAAGGTTAAAGTTTTTTTGACAGACAGACGGACAGACTGACAGACAAATGAGATTTAATATCCCCTCACTTTCGCGAAAGCGAGGGACAATAAATACCTACACACATGTAAAAGTATATAGTTTGTTCAGCACCAATAAATATAACTCCTCAATGTGATCATATATTGCATAAAATTTGCTGGAGTTTTAAGATAACAAAAAAGCCATCTATGACAATCAAATGCCCTTTGACATCTTTGCCTGAAAATGACATCTTTGAACTTTGTAACAATAATATGCATGCAGTTATCAAACTTAATTTCACATTTAGATGCAAAATACTTATTCAAGGATGAAATTTCTTTTTGAGAATTTGTATCACAAGCATTTATTTATCAGTGTCAATAACTTGTATTGAAACTGAATTAAAAATTACCTCTTGAGGGTTTCTACTGCAAGTACATATATATGTAGTTCATTTGTAAAAATCTAAACTTAACCCAGTCACTACCAACAATTTTGTTCAGCAGGCTCTTGCTTAAAATCACCCTTTAACTAAATGATCTAAAGCAGGCACATTTTTTATGCATTTCAGAACTGTATTTTAAGATTTTAACTGTATTTGAAAATGTAAAGCAACTGAATACATAGAGCTAGGTATATATCATTTACAAGTTGTTGAAATGCCAGTACATGTAAATCTTCACATTGTAATCTAATGAAAGATAATGCTTGAAAAATTCACTCTGGGAGTAAGATTTCAAATTTGAATCAAAGATTTTGTAAAATAATCACATTCTACAAAGCGTGCACTGTATCGGGTACTTGGTAATCAAATAATTAAACATTATATGATTATAAATAAAACTACTTCTGACTGAAAGTTTGTGAAAAAATCAAGTCTTGAATGGAATCATGCAACAAGCAGCAGTGACTTTGATAACATGCGTTGACTTCCACATTTCTACAAAAACATTTCTTTGATAAGATAAATATGTAATTCCTGCTTCTGACATGATATATTCTGAGAAAAACTCTTTTCCACAGACAGCCATCATTCATTTGATGTGAGAATTTCTTGCCGAACATGTGTCCACCTGGTGAAAGTCCAAATTTTTTGTTGACCTATAATTTATAAAAAGTAATATATTTTACATAGCAGCACAGATGCTGCATTACATGATAGTTAGATAAAGTCGTGTCCATATTTCTTATATATGTACCTCAATAGTCCATCTGCCAGCACCTCTTGCTCAATCATCCTGCATTCTGACCTCCAGTCTTTTTTCTAGTCTAGGGTAAAGAAGAGTTGTTTTCTCCTAAGAATTAAACATGAGCATTCCTTAGACTATTTTTTTTTTAATTAATGGAAATTGATTATAAGATTAAGAGAGCATGTCAGTAAGCATTGAGCTTTCTATGGAAAGTCAAAAATATGATTTTTTTTTTTTAAATAGTGTGTATGGATTATTTCTGTCACAAATAACAAGAAAAATACAAAATTAATGATTTCAACCATAATCACTGAGTCGTATCCAAGGAGAAACATTTCCTCAGTTACCAGAACAATTTTTGACATTCAAAACGGGCAAAATACTGACATAATTAAATGTAGTTTTCATGCAAATGTTCTCAAAAGATGGTTTTTAACCTACCAGTTTTTTTAAAGATGACTAAATTGATAGTTCTACTTTGCCTGATTAAATTGGATTAAGTTCTTCTGTTATGTTGCTATGACAATGGGAAAAAGCGACAAGTTTAGCATTGAAAAAATATCTGAATTTAAGACATTTTTAAAAGGCATTTGACAAAAATCCGTACAACTGCTTATATACTCTATAATGAAATTTTGTAACTGTTTGAGTATACAAAAAATTTAAAAATAAAATTGGGTAGACATTCAAAAGCATTGTTGCCATGGAGATTCAAAAATATGCAAATTTGGGCATGTTTAGATGATTTCCTGTTAACAATTCAGATTACTAGAAGTAATTTGTCCTTTTAGAAACAAGATATCCTTATTCCATATGGGTGCAGTTGTAACAGGAAATGAGCCATGCACTACTATGACCTTCTCCTCACCTTGACCTTTGACCCAAAGGTTAAATTATTCTGTATTATATATTCTATGTCTAATATTTTTTTTATCTAAATCTACATGGTTCTTGATATTTTGAACCTTGCTCCAAATATTTCATACATTGATGCACAGTGTATACTGTAAGACAATACAAGAAGATAAATTCATGCTCTACTGTTGACCTTGACCCCAATGGCAAGGTCAGTTAATTAATTGAAGTCAAATTTAAAAATTTTATCTGTTATGACCTGTTTTTGAAATACATGTATTTGAAGCGTGTCCAAAGGAATTCATCATGAACAACCTTCAGTCAACACTAAATAATGAGGCTTCAACATCAATAATGATTAAAATGACCTTGATGTTCCCTAAAATGTTCCTCCCCTGCACTATGTAAAACTTTATTCCCATCCATATCTAGAGGTTGACAATCTGAGGGAAAAAACTAAAATCCACATAACTTGGGAATCTTTGCAAATTAATTGATTTAGTTTGGTCTTGCTATTCTTGAAAAGAATATCTGAAAATGTGTACATGTATTCTCATTTAGTCTTCATTTTAGCCTCATCTTAGCCCCTAGGACCACAATTAGTACACAATGACATCTGCACTACCCGAGAATTCCTTGCATAATATGACAAATCCTGGCTTCACTGTTTTTTTTTTTCTGCCTATGTACTTTAATTCCCTGTTGTGGTTTCACCTTAAATCTAATGCCAATTATTTGATATATCAGGAAGCTATCACATCATCTTTTTCTTAAGATTTATGCAAATATAAATGAACCCACCCTATTTTTGGCTTTCCCTGATTATCTCCTCTTGGGAAGGAGCTTGGCCACTTATTTGAATGAACTTGAAATATGCCCCTTTATTAAAGGGTATTCGGTGTCAAGCATGGTCCAATGGTATTTTCAGTAAATTTAAAGATGAAAATGCAGAAGTGTTAAAGATGATGAAAACAACAACACAATTTTTTTAACAGAAAAGCCCATTAAGTACAGCTATGGTTAATGCCATTTAAAAATTTCTCCTTCAATAGTTCCATATATACACTACTGAAAGCACTTACAGGAGAAATCCAATGAAAAATCTTTTTTATTTCCCCCCTCTGCTTATATCATTCAACCTCTTAATTCACATCAGATTGAACTAAAGTCAATGTTTATTTAGACTAAAAAATGATTCAACAAAAATTAATTTGACCACATTCATTAAAAAAATCCTTAAAGTTCAGCCTAATCCCACCCCACCCCCTTTGTTTTTTTTTTAAATAAATGACAAAAATATAATTTGAACCTTTTGTAAAATTTTCAATTTTCTTAAGGAGGAGGTGTCTTTAAAGTGCATGAATATTGCTTCAACTTTTGACAACTACTTCTTAAGAAAATAAATAAAATCAAAAAATAAAAATAAAATAAAATGTTCTTCAAAGTCCCCAATTTTGACTTTGAAAATCTTATAAGAACCAAAAATAGAATTTTAGTGGTTACTTATTCTTGCATTTTCCATTTCCTAATAGCACAAAAATACAAAAAGAATTTTCATAATTTTTCAAAAGTCATTATATCAGATCATTTAATTTTCAGTTTATACACACATGAGGCTCAAAAACAATACAAAAAGTCCAAGCAAGTCCAAGTTTTGCCTGTGATTTGGGCACATACATGTATTAACTGTCTATATCATCCAAAATATACATAACACATGCAATCCTCCATTCCTTCAGATTCAGTTCTGGGGATTACCGGTATGTGATTATTAGACAGATATCTGATTTGGAACATGGTAAAACAAGATTAAACTTTAATAATGGTTCTGATCAAGATATGTTTCCTCCAGTGGCTTCTTTAAAGGAACAGGGTGTCATCTTCAACTATCTATAAAAGCTGTAAAAATAACAAAAGTTTATGTATTACTACTGAATAAGTGATACAGTAGTGCATGATTAACACACATGTACATCCTATCTTCTGTAAAGGTTGCATTTAGAGTAGTTTAACACACATCTACATCCTATCTTCTGCAAAGGTTGCATTTATGATATATGCATATAATTTTCACCATACTAGTCAATGTTAATAATTACATGTATCATGAACCAGTTACATATATGTAGACTAGGGAACAATTTAGATATATGATTGATTGATTGATTGATTGTATATTGTTTTACGTCCCATTCAAGAATTTTTCACTCATATAGAGACGTCACCATATACCGGTGAAGGGCTTCAAATTTTTACCTTTACTCGGCACTCGGGGCCATTGAGCAGTGAGGGATCTTTATCTTGCCAACGCCTGCCGTGACACGGGGCCTCGGTTTTTAAGGTCTCATCCGAAAGACCCGCAACTTTCACTTCAAAGTGCCGAGCGCATGGCGAAGGAACAGTTGCTACCTATTTTTATCGACTTAGGTCTGTCGCGGCCGAGATTCGAACTCACGACCTCCCGATCACTGAGCGAGCGCTCTACCGACTGAGCTACCGTGAACGGTTATTTAGATATATGAACAAGCTGCAAAATATATATAGGAGTTCTGGATTCTGGCATGGGGGTGGGGTGGGGTCAATTTTCATAGACAAACATCATTTAATTCCGCCTTCATACATGTATGTATGACTCTTTTGACCAAATAATGAGGTCTGGTCTCCTGAAGATGGAGGGGTGGTACATGTATGATAATTTTATTGATTACTTTATTACATACATATTATAAACTTGGGTATTGTACCAAATAATTCATTTTTTTTTTCAATTCATAAGTTTTATTCACACTTTACATATAATGATATTAACACTCAGACATATTGATTCACATTTTCAATCATACTTCCTTTCATATACATTCAACAGCCTCAATCCATCGTTTTCTGTTGAATAACTGTTCATTGTGTGAAGTTATATTATTATTTCATCCAAAACTTAAAGGTAAATAAATTTGATGCTATTTTTCAACATTGAATTGGTATCAGTACCATTCCTAATCCATTTGGCAATTGGTAATTGGTAGAGAATTTGATATGTTTGTTGCATTGATTGTTTGGAAGATGCAGGAGAAAAAAAGATTTGAACAAAGTTTTAGTTTTAATGTGAAATAATATAAACTCTGATTTATAAAAGAGGAAGGGGTGAGTTAGAATGACTTTTCTGTGCGGTTAGGGACTTTAGACTTACCTGCAATGTGACCCTATGACCTCTTTATACACTGTATATATTCATAAACATCATAGACATGTCTCTTATCATTTTAAATATCATTATAGCATTTATCTATCCTTAATTGCATTAAGAGTAATCTAACAACTGCAGAATTAAACAGTAGTGGTCATATAACAGGTTGCTCATAAGCTGTAGGTACGTTGTATCACTCAGTCAGACAGTGTATCACATAATGGGAAAGAGAAATGAGTCTGTGAATACCTTTCTAATCTTTAATTTTGCTTTAAAAGGATAAACTTATCAAAAGCTTACCCAAAAATATACATGAAAAAAACATATTCAACATACCACTATCTGTTTTTGTCCAACTACTCCAAGTTGGAAGTTTTCCTTTTTCTCCCGCAATTCCTCTATTGTTGTCTGCTTCATTCTTTCCGACCTCTTTTGCTAGAGAGCTCTTGCAAGGGAGGTAATCCAATCGTTTTTTAAGTGTTTTACAACATTTCATTCAGATATTTTTCTTAAAGTCTTTGGTGTCTACCCAATTTTATTTATTTAATTTATTGAACAGAGTATTCTCCTTCTACAGATATATGTAGAATTTTCTAAAGTTGTCTGGATTTTGCAAACAACATACATGTAGCTCTTCATGCAATATAATTCTATAGGTAAAATCTAATAAAAATCAATTACAAAATAAATTTTCCTTATAAAACAGAAAAATGTATTTCAAAGCACTTTATGACCCACATTATAAAATTATACATGGAGTTTGGATGTAAAATACATGAATTATAACAGGATAAGGCAGTCCAAGTATTTCTGTAATAAAATATAGCAAATGCCATGGTTGCCATGGAAACAAGAGGTCATATGCCTGGGTAGGTATATTTTTTTGAAAGACTATTCATATGCATCATGTTCACAAAATTTGAGCTAGAGATAATTTTTTCCACTTTCCATGTTTATATAGCATGAAGTTCAATGCTTAGTGACATGCTCTCTTAAAAAACTTATCTCATCTGTATTTCATTTATTGATTTAAATGAATGAAGATATTTTAATAGATTCTACCACATGTATAATGTCTTATATTATAGTGTATTAGATATAAATAAACATTTTTTTATCCTGAAAGTACAGAAAAGTAAAAAAAAAAAAAAAAAAAAAAAAAAAAAAAAAAAAAAAAACAATAATATAAATAGTTTTTGAACAATAATGTTTCATTTTGCTCTTTTTTTATTAGACAATTGTATGTTTCAATATTATTGATATTTCCACATACAATATCAAGTTATTTTTCCGTTTGATTTGTACCCAAGCGGAACACCTTACTTTTCTAATAACTTGATGATTGTTGTGTCTTTAACAAAGAAGGCTAGTTAAAAATATAAATATAAAATTTGTTGTAATCATATACAAAAAATGCTATTTTTGTGAATTATTATTCATAAACCTGACGAACACACGAAATATATCCTCTTCAAATGTTGACAAGTCGCGGGAATAAGCAGACGAAATATTGATAACAGATCTATAATTTCCTTGCGAATTCCCATAGATCAATACAAACCAGCATGTAATTCAATTTCAAAAATATAAAAATCTTCAGACATATAAACCTAAATTACATGCGCACTGCACAGTCGAGGCAATGTTGATCTGCAATCTTGCACGTGTTTGTGACCTTCAAGTTCAAGCTTCCCTTTTGGCTGATCGGAATGCAACGGGTATAAATAACAATGACTTAATTTGTCATAACTGTCCCTGGACTTCTGCAGTGCTTCGATAATGTTCACATTTTGTAGATTTTGCAAAACGACCCTCTCAGGGTTTTCTACGGGAAATGATCTGGACATGTTGACATAATCGCTACTGAACTGCGAATATTACGGCGATTGTCGCAAATCAAAGAAAATATTACGAAAAATTTATTCATTTCAAAATAAATAGATTCAACATTACTGAAACTGACAAAGAAGAAGGTACGGTTTTAGCTTTATTGAGCCCTAAAAATTTAATGTTTTCAAAAAGTTTTGAAACTGGCTTAAATATTAGTCGAGTATATGACTGTGTTAATTCAGGAAAGATATGACATGAAGGAATACCAGTCTGAAAATATTACCTCATTAATTTGTTGCATTTCTCTATTTCAATGTGAAAAAAGCCTAAAAATGACCCATTTCAAGGGTTATTTTCCTTAAGAAAATAGTGTCCACCGCCGTCGCCCACTTTAACTTTCGGATATATTGTGTAAAATTCTTTGAAAAATCACACATCTCAAAGTCTTTGTGGGCGATGCCTGTGGACATTATTATCTGAAAGAAAATTCCATTGAAAATTGGTTTCTTCTTCAACTTTTGAAGAAAATACGGGAAAATGCACACATTTATGACGTCACAATTGGCATTTAGAAGGTCATGTAAGAAAAATGATTTGTATGATCCTTCTGCATGTAATTTCAGTGGGTCAAAAAGCATGAGTTTTAACTTTTCACATCCCTTTGATTTTTAAGAAAAACACAGGGCAAGATTTGTATTGAAACCGTACCTTGTTCTTAACTTATAGTTTTTCCTTCAGTGTGATTAAATATGAATTTTGCATTTTACGACTTGCATAACTTATGGAGACTCATTGACGACGTAAAATGCTGACAAGAATCCATCCTTTATAGAAAGGATTGAAGTTTCTCCGGATTTTCCTCACAGTTCCTGATAGCCCAGTGGAACTGGGTAGCCACGGGTTCTACTTTATCATCTAGATGGAATGACCAAGGTTTCCCTTCCAAATATGCTGATCCACTGGAATTTTTTTCATAGCAGATTTCACAGATTTTACAGCATGCCACGTGTCATTTTGACTTTCAGACTCACATTCCTCTCTAATAAATTTATTAATAGATAGATTCCTGTCATGGGCATGAACACCTATTGTAACGTCTTGATCCTTCAGATGTTCATAATTTTTTTTTTTCTTTTCCGAATCTACACTACCAAGATCTTCATTCTCGTATGAGGCAATTTCTTTTAGAACAGATGCATATATGGACTCCTCATATTCTTCCTGTATATACTTTTTGAAATCTTTCCAATGCCAGCACCATCAACATAATGGGATGGTAGCACACCACTGCAGGCAAATGAGTGGTTTACTCTGTTGTTTACCAAATACTCCACATTTGGTAAAAATGGGGAGGGCGACCATAGAAAAGTGTGATTACAAGCTCCACCACTCGAAAATCGTGCAGAAACAACCTGTGCTTTTTTGTATTTTCTTGATTTTTAGATTTTTTTTAAAATATCCTCTGTGGTGTTCTGCCACTTCTACAAGTCTCTGCAGAAATTGTTCTGCACACAAAAATACTTTGTGATTGACATCTTTCTTTTGAAAATTTACGTAGGTACTAGGTGCAGGTGGCACCTCTTGATCATTCTCCTGACCGCAACCTGTTTTATCAAACCAAAGTTTGAACAAATGTTCGATAACCTGTAGATTTCCCATAGGCTTGTTTAATCTGCTGGTTAACTGATTCCTGATCTTTTGCAAATTTTCCGATACAGAATGTTTTTGATTCTCATCTTCTGCGAATTCAATGCGGAAACTTGGATTTCTTTTTCTCTTTTTTGCTGGACTTGCCATTATGGTTCAATGAAAATCAATGATATAGAACAGTAAATGGATCCCTAACCTTTGTTTTAGAATTGGTATGTTCCATCTATTATGTATTGTGAATCAAGGTAAAAGTCTTAACGTTTTTGTACTACAGTTTCCTTACTAAAACTTATTTTTATTTTTGCTTTCACGATAAACAAAAATTATATAAGTTAACGCATCACCTTTTCAATTTTAATGATATAAATATAATAATTAATTGTACTCATATCTGTGTTAATATTTTGATACCCCCATAATGATAATGGCTCCAACTGACACCTAATCCTCTCAGCATTTTAGGCATCTTCAAGCCAAAACTCCTGATCTTTCATCTGTAGTTGACATAATCATGATTAGTGCAAAATTACAAGGGGGTTCTTGCAGGATAATCATCCAAAAGAAATTATGTTTCAGTGTTTAAATTTATGGGATACATATGGTAGGAAAACTATGTCCCAGTGACTAAATCATAGAGTAGATATGCCGAGATGTAAGAAACAACTAAAATGGTCTTTCATCAGTTGCAAAATAATTTACACATGCAGTGTACATCATTGCCCTAATGTACCCTCATACATCATGGGTAAGGCTAAATTTTTAGCTAGACATAGGCCATAGTGAAAATGGAAGGAGTTGAGGAGAGATCTATTTTAGCAATTGGAGTCACTGAAACTCAAAGAGAAACAATTTGCCATCTTTTTAATCATCAGAATAGGGATTTCCAAGAAGTACCGATAGAAGAAAGAGCTGACCAGAGTAATTCTCAGGATAGTGACCAAGAATTTGAGGATTATATTATTCATCAAAATCAGGAAGCAGAGGAGTGTCAACATTGCCTTAGTCGCCCTTGTATAACTTCTGAAACAAGCAGACAACTGTGGTGGATAGAGGAACCGGAAATGCTGAATAGAAACAATTCTAATCGCAGGAAAGAGAAATATAAACGATTCTGGACTATGCTTTTTTCACAGAAATGTTTGGAAAGATCCAAGATAATATGTTTACGGTGTGACCGTTGGGGCGAGCGCAGCAATAAACACCTATTTTAGGTAGGTCTGAATGGCATGAATGCCTGATTAAAAAAACAAGTTTAACATATTTGACTTTTTTTTCAAAATATAGTTACCCATGCAGTGAGTTATATAACATACAAGCAAACAAACTGCTTTTTTGAAAGAGGAAAATAATAAACGCAAATTACTTAAAATTAAATATTTGCGGTATTAATATAATATTAGATGATTTTAGCTTTCGTGCGAGTGTTTCTTGGAACAACTTACAACGCAATATGAAGTCACATGACCCTGACGCGGGATATCAACAACGCGCAGTTTTCATAGCGTTGTCACAACTTGTGACGCTTGTTACTTGCCGGTGAAAACAGCAGTCGGTAAGCTCATAAATTTTATGAATTGTTTGTTGCATTTTATTGTACATGACACAACGCGGCTTGGATAAGGCTGTCCGATAAATATCACAGTGTACCAGCCGTTGGTACTTCTCTGAACTACCAAGATATGACGTCATAATAGAATATGACGTCAAGTCACTGCAAACTTGAGCAGTTAAGACGAAGAAAGTGTCTTAAGTTTAACATTCCTTCCCATGGCATGTAGATTATATTTCGACGTTGATGTTTAAATCAGGTGTCTGAATTGTTGTTTAAAGTTTCTATGTGCTGTAATGATGGTGATTATTTGCAATACAATATCGTTATTCCTTTCTCTTTTTGATAATGTACGTATTCAAACAATAAACAAAAAAAAAATGAATATGAAACGCTTCCCCTTACACGTCCGTAGACAGAGTTAGAATTTATAAATCATGCATATAGTAGACTGGCACAAGTGATTAATAAAGATAAAATGAAGATGTTCTATATGAATCTACTAGAGAAGTGTGTCTTCTAACTGAATTTTGCTGGGGAATCGTATGTAATTTATCCGAATTTGTATAAATTGCGATGAAGTGTGGAAAATGCCCCCTTGTATGTGGGTAAATTGAATTTCTCTCGAAATATTTTCTTAAGAAGTAAAACTCAGACTTGCCCCCAGCACTTTATATATACCCAAGAATACGTTTAATTTATTTATGTAACAAACTGTTCTCAATAATTTTGTTTTTCACTTGTGCCGATGGGATTTTTTTGCAACGATCACAAAATTTTATAAGTGTCCGTCACGTGATCAACACAGTCATGTAACATAACAAATATGCTTTTTCTCAATACGTTATTAAACTCTCTTCACAAATTTACTGCACATGTAAACATAGATTACAAATTGAAATCGAAATCTAGCTCACAATATTATAGGGTATTTCTAATGCATATTATGCCTTCGGACAGCCTTACCATAGCCGCGAATTTTATCTTGAAGTATTACTCATATTTACAGGTCATATCAAACAGAGACATTGATACCTGGCATTTATGTCTCTGTGTCAAAAATACGATGGCGTCATAATACTTCAATGAGGTGAGAAAATGAAAGTGATAACAAAGCAACAAGAAGTGTATTAAATTATCATGCTAGTATACTTACCAATATTATATTTCTTTAATATACTGTGGTTGTTCCCCAATGTAATTACACTGCATGAAGTATCAAGTGTGGAGTAGCTGGTACTGTTTACACATAACTTGTACACATAAATTACTTTAATATATACAGTGCTTCTATTCTATTAGTTGACAATCCTATCTTATCATGAATCCTGCATCCACAATCCTATCCTGTGATTTCAGTCTAATCTTATCCTATCCTATCCTGCTACTTTCAGTTTCTTTTAATATTTAGGAGTTAATTTGACAAAACGAAAAAAATAATAAAATGACCATCATATAAAAATCAGTGATAATTATGGATTTTATTTAATATGTTTTAATGAAAAAAAAAAATTGACATCGACATCCATTAATTCCCGACACCCCATACTAATTAATTTTCGAGTACCCATTTAAAATGTAAACAAAGGGACTGTAATAAAACATAGGCAAGTACTGCTCTAGCGAATGTGTAAAGAATGTAAGCTTTCAAAATAATTAAAGAAAAAAAATATAATCCGACTTTATTTTGATTTAATTTCACAAACTAACGATGATCGAGAGACGTCACGGTATTTGCGATTTCTTTTCGAATGTATACACTTTGAAAAATAAATGGTGTTAAAGTTAGAGAGGGGAAATCGTGGAAAAAAGGGGGGGGGAACAACAACTAAGACTTCAGATACTTTTCTAATGTTATGATTATTAATTAGTAGACTAAACGAACAAAATTTAACCTCTTTAATTATGAGAATCAGGCTATTAATGTCTATACCTTCATGCGGAGAAGGTAAAACGCTGTAGAATAACCGTACCCATTGAAAATACAATTTCTCTACACATACTGAATAATGAAAAAAGAAGGATATGTTGGATGTTTTAACAGTTATATGTTTCATGTAAAAATTATGCAAAACTCTATTTTTCCCTAAACTGTAAACTGAGCACCATGAAAAATAATACATGTATATATACCTATCTTAGATTTTATTCATACTCATGTAAATCCAGAAAGAAGATACATGTATGACAAGACCATAAACCAAGAACAGACATATAGAATATCTTGACTTTTAATTATTAAACATGTAAAAAATTAATTAAAGGTATGATTAAAATTTGTTTTATATTCATTGTTTAAAGTTATTCTTTTTTTGCGATGTTCAGTTCATCATTATTTGAATTTGAATATTTTATAAACATGCTAAAACTTTATCATGTTTGCTAAATAAAAATCAAGATATTCAAAATGTTAAATTTTCTTATTTCACTTCACTTTGTTTTTAGTTTATGGTCAGTTCAGTGTCATACAAATGTATTTCAATAACCATATTTTTATGAGTGAGAATTTAATTTATGTTTAACAGCTAGAAAACATTTTCATAAATCTTCATAGTCAGATAGATTGACATCAATAATTATTGGAGTGAACACACACATATTCATTCGAATTCTTTCTTATAAAACATGTATATGAATTCACAGTAGTTTCAGTATTTATAAGCCATAAATAAGTAAATTTTGTTATTGACATTGACATTTGACCTTGAATGTTATTCAGGGTCTAAATGAGGAACAAAAATGCTTGACCAAGTTGACAATATTTATTCAGGGTAATTGCCTCTTCAGTGTATGGCTGAATTTTACCTTTTTCTATCCCAGAGTAATGCATTTAAAGAAATCAAGCAAACTCAAATCTTATACTGCAACTTCATAGTCATATCTTAATTAAACAAACATAATTTACTTGTAAATTGTAATTCATTTCATCTCGTCAACTTGTAAACTAGTATGAGTACATTTGTTTGGGTTTTTGTTCTCTATTTTGAATTTTTCTGCTTGTATTAATCTATTTATGTTTTTTGTTTGTTTTCTTCTTTGCTTAAAATTTGAATAAGAAAAAAAATATGAAAATACATATAACATTATGATGACCAGAACAATAACACATTGTTTCCAGTTTTACTTTTTTTTAAAAGAAGAAAAATCACTTATTCAGAGAATATACAGAAACTTCATCTCAACTCAGATAATGATATGTATGTATTATACTGATACCCATGCATAAACACATGTTAATAATCATACCTACTTTTTAAATGTAAAATCCTTTTTTCCTCACAAAATATTTTGCTGAGGGCAAGCCAAACCAAGTATCATTCTCTGAAATGAAGAATAATGAATGATTAATTTATAATTCATTACCCAGAATAGGTCATACATATATACAATGTACATGTAAGTGCTGAGTTGGCTTATAATACAATTTAAACAGTAACATAAGAAATGATTCTGTCTTTATTTTATTATAATCGCACTCAAATTAATTTCTTTAAACCACAGTAGGGAAATGATATAGTAATAACAAACTGAAAAAGGCATAATACATCTTATTGTTTTAGAAGACATTGAATCATGACAGAGTATTTGTAAATTTTTAACCCCCTCCCCTTCCTACACTGCCTATTTTTCCACACCCGATTTTTGCCTATATTAATTTTTTTGATAGCTCAAGTTATTATTACATTGTTTAAAGGGGGAAATGTATAAACATGCACACATGTACAGTGTGTAGTATACTTACATGTTCTTGCACCAAACAACTGCGATGTCGATCTGTTAAAGTCCGCCGTTGGCGGTTTGTGTAGTATTATCCAGACAAACAGAGCACATTTAACACAATTACATGTTATTGAACTTTAAAACAAGTAGGAATTGGCTTAATCATCCAAACATGCTGAAGAAAATAAGATCTCTTGATGTCCGAACTCTTTAGATGAGCTTTAGATGATAATAAATATGTTGCTGCAATTTTAATGGACTTATCCAAGGCGTTTGATTGTCTCCCTCATGATCTTGTCCTGCTCAAACTAAAATCTTATGGTCTCTCCCCACCTGCGGTAGATCTGATAAAGAACTATTTATCTTGCAGAAGACAATGTGTCAAAATTAGTCAAAATATAAGCACCTTACTGGATATTTTTAAAGGTGTACCTCAAGGATCAATTCTTGGATCAGTTATTTTTAATATTTTTATTAATGACATTTTCTATTTTGTAAAAAAATCAAACTTGTACAACTATGCAGATGACAACACCTTATCCAAATCAGATCCTATCTTAAAAAAATGTTATTACTACACTTGAAAAGGAAAGTGGTACTCTCATCGACTGGTTTCAGTTAATAAAATGCAGGCAAACCAAGAAAAATTTCAAGCAATAGCTCTGGGGAAAAAGACGCATGATAAAAACATTACTTTAAACTTAAATGGTACAACTCTTGCCTGTGAGGAAGAAGTAAAACTGCTTGGTGTTACTTTTGATTTTAACTTAAACTTCAATTCTCATATATCAAATATTTGTAAGAAAGCAGCTCGACAATTAAATGTGTTAAAACGTGTCGGGAAACATCTCTGTAAACTGGGTAAACTTACCATCTATCATTCCTTTATAATGTCCAACTTTAGTTATTGCCCTCTGGTTTGGCATTTTAGTAGTGAACAGAATTGTATAAAAAAAAAAAAAAAAAAAAAAAAAAAAATCCAAGAGCGAGCACTAAGATTTACATATAATGACTATACAAGCAGATATGACCAGCAACTACTAAAATCAAACCTCCCTTCACTAAAAATCAGGCGTATGAGAGCCATGGCCCCCGAAGTCTTCAAAATTGTAAATAAGCAAAGTCCATTGTTCCTGCAAGATTTAGTTCAAAAGAGAAATTCCATATACAATTTTAGGTACCAAAAGACTCTGGAACTACCTAGGCCAAGAACTACTAGGTATGGAAAACAGTCTTTCAGCTATGTGGCTGCTACGTTGTGGAACTCTTTACCAAACCATGCTAGGGAACTTTCCACCCTCAACCAGTTTAGAACATTCATTGACATATGCAGGGGGGGAAATTGCAAGTGTAGTTCCTGCAGAAACCACAGCGTTGGGGCAGCACAGATGATGAGACAATATTTATTTATATATTTTAGAGTCAAAGTCTTCTATTTTTGCAGTTTTTCATTTATTTTTGAAGTCTTTCATTTGCTTTACTGATACCACCACAATTTATTTTATTTAGTTTTTCTAAGTTTCTTTTATATCTATATATTAAACTTTGTTATTTTCTTAAATTTTCAATAATAAGGACCCTGGGGGCTGAAACCTTTGGAGTAACATCCTATGATGGCAAAGGTGTAAGCTCTCCAGGATCCTAGTTTCTTTTATTTTTGTTTTTGATATCTGCTTTTTCCTAACCTCACAACAATACATATCCTGTCTATGTAGGTAGGGACTGACCCAATCACTAGACAGGATGTGTGTTGGTGAGGAACTTCAATTATTTTTTTGTTTTGTTTTATATTTTGGTTAAGCTGTATCTGCTTGAATTTTTTAGTTTCTAAGCTATCAATTTTATTTTTCTATTATTAATACAATTAGTGCTTTTTAATCTGATCCCATGTGTTTAATGTAGTGCTTTATCTAATTTGTTATTATGATGATGCTTATTTATTAGGTCTTTCCACCTTTCTGTGGAAAGACCTCTTGAAATGCTTATGTTTATTATTATTATTATTATTATTATTCTCTTTCTTCCCGGACTTTTGAAACCACAAGACTTATCGAAAAACTTTATTGTTCATGATACTGGATATTAAAAGTTATTCCGAAAAACGACCCAACGTGTTTGACCTATGACCTCTTACAAAGTTATTGCCCCTTTTGCAAGAATAGCTTGTTATCGCTACTCCTTCGAAACCGTAAATCGTAGAGATACAGAACCTTCACCAATGTCTTTGACTACTTGAGAGGACTTTTCAATCTATTCATTGCGAAATGATTTGTCGACCCCTTCAATGAGTTATTGCCCCTGAAAGTTTTTGAAGTTTACAAATAATGAAAATTTTTCAAAACGATAAGTCGTAGAGACATGGAACCAACTGCATTAGATTCTTTGACCTCAGACCTTGAAATTTTTGTAAAGGTCAAAGGTCAAGGTCATTCAAAATTTGAGAAATTAAGCTCTTTTTATATCTCTTTTGTCTTTCATTATATACTAAATCTCTTTGCATCTTTAATATGTACTCTTCAAACTATTTCAAAGATTTCATACTTGTCCCCTAAGATTTACCCTTTTAAAAGTTATTGCCCCTTTCATTGAAAACCTTCTTATCGCTACTACTCCGAAACCGTAAACCGCAGAGACACGAAACCTTCACTAATGTCTTCAGGGCCTTTAGACACAACTTCAATCTATTCAGTGCAAAAGGATCCGATGACCCCTTATATGAGTTATTGCCCTTTAACATCTTTGCTCTTACTATTCAACCTTATAACTTTGAAACTAAAAGTCGTAGAAGCATGGGGTCAAGTGCAATGTGACCCTTGACTTATGAACTTAAATAATTGTTCAAGGTCAAAGGTCAAGGTCATTTAAATTTTTTTTTTTAATTTCATTTTTTCCATCTCTCAAGCCATTTCTTGTTTCTTTTGTATAAAAATAAACAATAGAGAGTTAAATATGAAAAATATATGAAATTTAAAGAAGGTGGAAAGACCTCTAATTGTTCGAGAACAATTAGTCTACTAGTTTTTTTTATTTTTGTTCTTAATGCAATCATTTTGCTCTTCAGTTTTCTGTTCTTTTTTCTAATTTTTAAATTTCTTTTATCTGCCATGCGTGTGTATATATGTACATGGTTTTTTTTTTTTTTTTTTTTTTTTTTTTTTTTTTTTTGCATGTTAATTTATGTTGTAAATGTTTTTCTCTGTGATATTTTTAGCTGTGATAGTCGGTTTAAGAGCTCTACAGAGCTTATGTTCATTGTTAAACTTTGTAAAAAATGCCGACTTTAAATAAAATTTACTTACTTACTTACTTAACTCTTCGTTGTTTACATGCGAAGATTCTTCCGGTGATCGTTCACGGTTAAATCGTACGCAATGTCACTCGAAGTTAATTATTAATTTGCGTTAAAACAAACAAAATATGTTTATTTTCTATTGTTATTTTATAAATATTTCCTTTGTAAACGTTTTAAAACATATTCCGTTTTGGTAATTAATTCTGAAATATGAATCAACCTTTACTCGAATCTGATTGGCTGTAGGATACAGGATAGGATGGGATTGGATTAACTGCTATATGTTTCTATCGTGAATCCTCAATCCTGAATCCTATCCAAACCCATACCATGTCAACCTGTGGGATAGCAGCACTGTATATACTAATATATTGCAATTAAAAGTAAAAAAAGGGGCTGTAGATTAATTTATAATGTTTAAAAGTAAAAGTTGAATGATTTGACAGTTAGAGACTGGCATGTCTCCCACCATTCACAATCATCAACATACTAAACTTTGTGAAAGTAAAGAGGAACTATAGAAGATTAATGATTAATGACTTGAGAAATTTAGTTTTTGAAGTATGAAAATTATCTGAATGCACATTTGAACATTTAATTTCTTTTAAATCCCAGGTGTCATTCTCTTCCTCCTCGTCCTCAGAAATAAATGTGTCATATCATTTTGAATTGGATGAAGCTGTGAGAAAGGCCGAAATTGAAGTACATATTCTAGAAAACCATATATCAGAAGGAGAATTGTCTGGATGGACCCCATTATAAAAATTTTCATAAGTAAATTTTGAGCATCTTTTTTTTGTTTTTTCCATTTCTTCCCCTTTTCTTAATTGAATTCTTTGTAGTATCTTTATCCAGTCGTATAGGCGAACTGTTTTAAGTTGTATTTATTTCACAAATAGTAGAATTAATAAGTTTGATGTCTTCTTCCATGGTTTCCTGTTGAATAATTAATTCATCTAAAGAGAATTTACTGAAATGGAAGATTTCTTTTTCAATTTGATATTCTTTAAACTTTCTGAGAGACACAGGAGGAATTGTTGCAAATTGGACGGTAGAACAGATGGCAGTTGATGACGGAATTTCTTTAAAGGTGTTTTCAATACACTGAATCAGCGACTGAATTTTGTTGAGGGAGTGATTATAAATAATTTCGGTGCCAGACTGGTGTTTAACTTTTTCTGTGAGATTACAGATGCCTCCCATAAAAACAACATGGTATGGTTTGAAATTGTCAAAAGATTGAAGGAAGTGTTTGGCCTCATGGCTTAATCTTTGTATAGATGCCCCAGGTTTAAAAAGAAAAGTAGCACGCCAATCAGATGGAAATGGGTGCACTTTTTGGAGATACGAGTGGAATCCTCTCCCTTTAGAGTCAGTGGCAATTATTATATTCATTCTCTTAAGTAGTAAAGAAATATAAATTTGAAAAAAAAAATAAAAATAAAAATAAAAATAAATAAATAATAATGTTTTCTTAAACATTTCATCTCGGCTATAAAAGATATAACCATTCAATTAAATTCAAATAAAATAATAGAATATCTGGTAAACTTATCAAATTTGAGTATAGGTTGCAAGGAGTCGGGAAATACAAATTGTTAATTTTAAATTACAGAAACTAGAAAAGGACCAGAATAGTGTGAAAAAGTGAGCTATGCAGAATAAGGTAACTTGCACTAAAAAAAGACATATCTAATTAGAAAAAAAGTTCCTTTTTTAACAACTGATATGCTCCACGTATTTAAATGCAGATGATTTTTGTAGAAATCAAATAAAATTCTGTCACATGTCTACTTCTTTATACAGTAGATAAAACTCAAAGGATGTTGTTATCATATACAGGTTTATAATGTCACAAGTGTCTTGCGTGAATTTGATCAAGTCAAATGTTATTTGTTTTCATAATTAAAACTGTGTAAAAGTTGCGATAACTATGTACAGTAAAACATGCTTAAATGGAAGTGCCAGGGATGGATGAATTTGCTCCTTGTAAGCGTTATTCATTATTTGTGTAAAGTTTGTAAAGTGTAATATTTTTAACTTCCGGGGAATGAAAATCACTTTGCTGTAAGTGTCAATTCATTATATGCATGTTTGCTATAGACATGTTCTACTGTAAAAGGCATGTTTAAAAGATATGATATTTTTATCCTGACTCAGGGAAAAAAAACACACAACTTGAATAAAAAATAAAAAATCATCTCTATTACAACAAACCATGGGAGATCCTATATGTACATCACAGTTTCCACAAGAGGAACAAAAAAAATGACAGAAAATAAAAAAAAAATGGCGATTCTTTCACTTCAGAAACAGTTGAAAAGAAATGGTGCATCAGCTGCAAAAGTAAAGAGTTCAAAGGAATAGTGCAACTTTGTGTTTAATGAGTAACTAGTGGAATATTTATGCAAATTGTACCCTGTAAGACCTATATCCATGCATTCAGAAATCTCAGGTAAATGTAAAAGTGTTCAGTTAGGGACTGATATGTCTCCCACCGTTCACTATAATGAAAAGTATGTTTAAAAAAACATCAGGAAATGATGAATTAGATGATCAGATATGAGAAAAATGTAAAATAGGCATTCCAAAGTAAAAAGAGGCTGGCAGTGTGCAGAAGGAAACAGGGTTTCAGAAAGACCTCAAAATAAAACACAGTTATATTTCATTTTAATTCAGAAGATTTATGGAGAAACTGAATACTGTTAAGAAATATTTCTAAGTTTTGTGTGAGTTATTGGTGTGTAAATCACACAGGCTTGTCACGTAGGCATATTTTATGAAGCGCACTAGCACCTCATGAAAAATATGTAAGTCTGTATGATTTACTTAAGTGAGTTTAATTTTTGAAGATTCACGAGGACATGAACTACGACGCTTCACGCCGGCATATTTTATGAAGTGTGTTAGCGCTTCTTAATAAATATGCAGGCATGTAGCGCTGTAGTTCATGTCCTCATGAATTTTCAAAAATTAATTTCATATCTTATATTTACATTAATTTCTGATGAGTAACCACAAATTACGCCATTCAACTGTCAGTTTTAAAGCAAAATAGTTTGCACTATAGTTTGACGTCAAGTACGGTATTATGACGTAACAATGGAGATATTCATGCTCATCCATGGTAGTTCATGAGAACATGAACGGTCTTCTAATTTGCAAAGAATCTAAGGAAAAATATTTAAAAATGTAAATATATACCAATAATTCACACTAAACTTAAAAACATTCTTTATATTTACATACTTAAATGCACCAAAGATATAATGTTTAAATTTCTAGCTGCCCTATATCATCATTTTTGTTAACGTCTCTGTAGTCTTGTGACGTCACTTAGCGCAAGTTTCTCAGTGTGTATTTCTATGCATGAGTATACATAAAAATAGCTTTCAAATCAATTTCACAGTTGGCCTAGTAGAAAAACACAGCAAATGTAAATATTTTGGGTTGTACCTGGCCATTTATAATTCTGCAAGGGCAACAGGCTGAAAAATACATAAAAAATGTTATACTGGCATTTTCAATTTCAGAGATGGTCATCCGAAATACTACACTATTTAAAATTTAGTCAGAACAACAATACTGTGTACAACAAGTAAGTTATGGAGAGAATATATATATATATGTCATATATATACAAATCATAAACTAGAGAACTTCCTACAATCAGAAATCTGGGTTAAGAATAAAAGTGTTCGGTTAGAGACTGATATGTCTCCCACCGTTCACAATTACTTTACCAGTTGAATTTGCTCTAGAAAGGGCAACAAAAAGAGCACCCGGATTTTTGGATTCAAAGGATCGTGTGCCAGGGTTTACAACAATATATCTATTCACTTCCCCCTTTCCTATGGTCGTTCCTTGGCAACAATGAATGGTTGTTGCCAATCCTAAACGCTTTGGGATTTGATTTCTTTTGCTAAAGTGACACCTACAATCTATATTTCTCTCCACTGGGAATACTGGAAGGAGTTTTGGATAAGAGGATAAGAAAGGGGGACCAGTGTAATTAGGTATATCAACCATTACGACATCAGCGAGGGCAGGTGGATATTCTTCCATTAAAATACAAAATATCTTTAACAATGCAAAGAGCACCCATTAAAAAGACCAAAATGCACACACAAATTTACAGAAAGCATAACTCTTGATTCCTTACATAAGTAAAGAGTGTCAAGAAGACCACCAGCTTTTTCACATTCACCAGTTTTGGAGTGAGAACCCTTTGAAACTGCAATAATTTTTGCAACAGGAAAAACTTTATTCATCTCTAATAACTTTGATTTATTGTGACCCCATTCCTCACTATGAGTAGGAAAAAAAAAGACCTCTGTCTGACATTCTACTTAATAATTTCCATGTGTCTTTTGCATATTGCTCCATTGAAATTGCTGTAACCATTGGGCCTGACTTGGAGTAACTTGGTATTGACGAAGAGCTGAAAGGACATCCTTTAGTTTATTTTCTTGTTCTCCTTGGCGAATAATTGATTTTAAAGTAACAGCTGATTGGAATTCTTGCCACACCAGAAGTCCATGCATTGAGGCTGATTTCATAATTTTAGAGTGATAAACTGGGGCATCCAAAACTGGTGGAAGTTGCACATCATCCCCTAAAATACAACTACTGGGATACCTCCCCATGTCTGATCTGAAATGCCAGTGCCACACCTATCCACCCTAATGTATATGAACCAATTAATGATCTTTCATCAACTAGCAGGACATGGAGGTCAGATAAATTCTCCTGTAGGCTTTCCCCAGTAGAACCCTCTGGTGCTTTCATTTCTCTTCCTTTGAACTGGGTGGGTATTTTAAGGAAACTGTGTAGTGTTACACCAGAGATTAAGTTTGCACTATTACCTGTTGGACACAGAACCTGAACAGATTTATTTGAGTTAAAGAAAAGGCGAATTGCTTTTCCTAAACATTTGATTAGAAAACATTTTCCTGACCCTGCTGTACCTGAGTCAATCATGCGAAGGGGGCTTGTAGTCATACGATTTGTTTGAAAAATTTAGGAAGGTTTTCCTAACAATATTAAATGCTAACATTTGTTCTTGATTCATTTTATGGAGATCTACATTTGGAATGTTTAAAGTTTTGTCATCTGTGTTGTCAGCTTTGGTTATAGTGTTCCACCAGTCTTCACGGAAATCATTTGGATAGTCTTATGATGTTTCGCTCCAGTCATAATCAGGACCACCATCATTAAAATGAAAATCTGCGCAAACTTCGCCAAACTCAGGATTGGGGCGTATAACTTCATTGTTTTGAATATCATCTTTGGGTAAGGAATCATCCGGTTTCTTAGTCTTTGCCCTCTCAATGTCTGCTTTAATGAAATTTGGACAAGTATCTAATTTTAAAACCTGAGAAAAATTTTCGGTCCAAGATATGTTTTCATCTTTAACGTCAGAAAGTTTACGCCAGTTTGGCAAGTGAAGCAACAATGAAGTTTTACAATAATTTTTATCTAATGGCCAGTGTGCCTAAGTGGGACCAGAAATGACGGGGACTTTACCACTTTTGCAAATGAATTGGTATAATGAAGAATTATCATTTTCACCTCTGGAGATATATTTATCAACAATTGTAGATTTTGTAATTGTGGTACTTCCAGATTGGTCAAGTACTCTACACCCTGATAAACTAACTGATTGAAAGCAATGACTAGATCGATAAAGAGGAATGGAAGAAAGCTCATAAGATGCTTCTACTGAGGAAATGTCCCTTTTAACCGTGTCGATTAGAAGCTTGGTACAGAGTGATTTGGCAGTTGCACCAGAAGATTCATCTGCACAATTTACCATATCAGAGAAGAGATCTGAAAGAGCACCAGTGGGTTCATTTCCCTTGCATGCATAACCTGATATGTATTTTTCAGTTACAAAATTTCATCTACTGATGGATTGGAAGGGTCACTTTTTGAAAGAATTAGAGAAATATCACCATTTGCTCTCCAGCCTTGTGTATGGAAGCGAGAGTGCTGAACAAGAACAGGGTGATCTCTCTCCATTTCTAAACGCAAGGATCCATTTTGGTCTTTTACTAAAGTATCTGCTGAGCGTAATTGCTTTGGAAATTCCATTCTGCAAGTTTTTTCAGAATTATTGCATCGTGAAGGTTGCAGGCAGTAATCTGAGCAACGGTGCAAATTGAAACGATTTGCCAAAAGCGAGTGATCTTCCAAAAGTGTTTCTTGGGAAATGCTGACGTCGAGGAGAAGTTTCAACAAGGGATTCTTTTCTTCAGGAGGAGGAGGAGGAGCAGTACCCTCTGGATGAGGCCACAAGTTTCTGAATGGATTATCATTTTCATCCTTACCAGCAGGATGCAAAGCAGAAAGACCAAAGATTTCTGCAGCCCACTGAGAGAGCTTTTCTGCATATTGTTCCTCAGAAAGACCAGCTGAGATTGCATTATGTAACAGATCATGAGGCTCTCTATCTGACCTCCAACAAAGACTATGCCAGTGAACCATACCTCTTGATTTAGCAAACTCTTGCCTATACCAATAAGAATCAACTCCAAAGACAGGTCCCATTACATTTTTGAAATATGACTGTGTTCTGAGATCAAAGTATTGTGCAACAATATGTGTATTTTCCTGAAGAGTTTTAAAAAGAATATTTTTACCAGTTAGATCAACAGAGGTTCCAGTAGTTTCAGAAACATACATTGAAAGCAATCGTCTGAATGGTTTAGTGAAATTCTGCACAACTGCCAGTAGTAAAACATGATGGCAGACCTGCACTTTCATTTATTTTATATTTAACCAAAGCTCCTAATTCCTTGCCTCTCTGCACCAAGCACTGAGTAGTCCCACTTAAATTTCCCCCAAAATAGAGATTTTTTTTTTTTTTTGGAAACAGATGTATCACCGTTTTCAATAAGTTTTTTCAACTCTGTAATTGTAAATTGTTGGTCACCAAGTTTCTGTTTAATGATAAAGCTACTTTGTTCTAAGGCTCTTTTTCGCGTAATCATGTTATGAACAACAAATTTGATATAATGGTGCTTTGCAAACCTGCCATCTTCATACCATAATAAATGATCAGCCCACTGTCCCATACATGATATAGTGATGGGTCTATTTATGTGAAAGTCAACAGAACCATAGGGAAAGAGGGCAGGAAAAACAAGGGTAAAAAAATGTTGCGTAGTAAATTCAGATATTGGGATATCTCCTTTAGAGGGCCAAGGAATTGTAACAGTGCCTTGTCTATTAACTGTAACCCCCCCCCCCCGATTTTCACCTAGGATTTCCTCTATTATTTTCTGGGCCTTTTGTCTAATATTTACATTAGAGTCTGGTAGTTCAGCACCAGAATTCGTAAAACCCTCAGTTACACCTATATCTACTTGTTCAGATGATGGTCCTTTGTCATTTTTATGAACAGTATTTTCTTTGAATTGTATTGCCGTTATATCTGTTAATTGCCCATCTTCAGGAATTGCTTGTAACCCGTTTGCACTTATTAAAATATCAGAATAGGCTGGATTTTTTTAGCCATCTTAAAGACTGTTCAATTTTTAATCGACGGACTCTGAAATCTTTAGATGTATCATTTTCCCCTTGTTTTCTAACTTTGATAATTTGAATTTCGTGAGGTAACCTAGGAAAAATTCTGGCTGGCTCATTAATTTCTTGAGGAAATGTGACGCAGTGACCAGATGATGCAATACCTCCATGATTTAGCATATGAACATTAATACATGGAGCTATCCTGCTAATAAGTTGTTGCTTTATTTTTGTTAAATCTCGAAGTTCTTCAGGTAATGTGCCTGGGTCCATGTTGTTTTCTGCTGAGAACATTTTGATTTGTTGTTTATCTCTAAAGGAACTCCTACAAATGTCAGTTTTGGCCATGTTCATTTCTAGTCTTCTCTCATGACAAATTGTGCAAAATTTAAAAGAATAAGACATTTGCTGAATTTCAAAAGCCCTAATTGAATCCATTGTTTTATTGTAATGAGAATTTTCATGAAGAGGGGGAGGTGGTGGAATATCGTCAGGATTCAATTTATACTTTTCTGATTGTGTTTTAATGTTTTTCAGGATTTTTTTTTTTCTTCTAGCTACATAAACTTGATATGTTTCATTTTCTTTTGGTTTTTCATAATTTAGACCTAATTTCTTTATTAGTTTTTTTTTCATGTTCAGGTGCAAATTTTTGAGTTTTTGATTTATTCTTTTGCTGTGATGTACATTGTCTTTTTCTGATTGATGCATTGTTTGTTTGTTTATTTATTTTTTTTTTTCATTTTCACTACATGCTGTTAATGAGTTAGGTACTTCAGACTCAGACTGCTGAGAAGGCAGTAAATTTTTTAATTCACTAGTATTATATTCTGCTTTTTCTTGACATTGAACAAAATTGTCCACATCTTCAGTTGGAGAGAAATTTGCATAAGAATGTTCAAAGAAAGTGTAGTCAGTATTTGTATGTTGTGTGTCTGAACAAATTTTTGCATATGAATGCTCGGTATGATTATTCAGGTGATCAGTTTTGTTGAAAACCTTATCTACACGTTTGCATAAGAATGCTCAAATGAAACATACTGGTCAGCATTGTGTTTATCTGAGTAATTTTGGAGAAAAGAATGTTCTTGTTTAACATTTCTATGATCATCTGCATTTTTCTTGGAATGGGAATTTTCATTATTTATGGTATTTTTGTCAGGAACTTTATGCGACAGGTTTGCATAAGACTGCTGAGAAAAGTTACAATGTATTGGAGTTTTTTTTTTTCATTTTGTTTTGAATTTTTGTCTTTGGGTATCATGTACAGAAAATGTTGATGTCGGACCAGTAAATTAACGGGACGACCTTCAGACACTGTATTTGGTTGAAATGTTGAAAGGACATGAGAGATAACGTTGTCCTTATTTAAACATTCCAACCAAACATTTATTTGCCAATGATAGAGGCTAGCTGCAACCGCAATTTCACAAGAAGAAGCGTAGTCAATGTTATGCTGAATAGCAACAGTTATAAATGCAAGGAGAGTAATATTATACTGTATTCAGAAATATTAATTTAATATTTTTCTATTCTAAATATATTTGAAATGAGATTATTAAATTAGCTATAAAACAAATAAAAGAGACGTGAAAACTCTATTTATAAACTCTGTTGAAGCACATGGCTACAGCCACTTCCTGTGTAAACAAAACATTGGTTATCTCCGCCTACAGGATAGAAAGAAATAAGAAGAAATTAAAAATTCAGTGCAGCTTCAGAAGCTTTTGTTGCTAAAATACTCAAGAAATATATATTTGTTAACCTTGAAAAGATGGAAACATTATTCACAAACATGGTAGCTACTTCCATGCCAAAAATTGGAATTTATTAAATGCATGAAATTAAGCTTATTTTTTTCAAAACTGTTTCCCAAATCTGAAAGCTGCATAGAAAGTTGAATTTCCCCAACATTTTTCGATTGGCTACCTTTTATACTCGGGCCACGGCCTTTAAAGCCTCCTGGAAAAAGAGCAATAAAACTATCAGAAAATGCATTCAATTTAACAGAAAAATGCACCACCCAGCATATGATACGCCAGTATCACGGATTCCTGATTAACATGACTATATAATTTTGCGTTTTAACGCTAAAGTTTCGCTTTTATTCGCGAAAGTCACGCGTTATAACGCGAAAAATATTTTTTGTAACCTACGAAAATGAGCTCAGTAGGCTTTTATAAATAAATACATGCACGTGTTGGAAGAAGTTAACAATATCCCCCCCCCCCCCCCAAAAAAAAAAAAAAAAAAACAATTAAAATTAGTTTACATGGTGACCTAGAATTTTGTAAATATCTCCAATTTTGATTCAACTACCAGTGCCTTTTATGAAAAAATTTATGGGATGTGTAAACGTTTTTCAAACACATGACATTGCTTTACATAATCTATCACTATTGGAGATAAGATTATGTAGCGTCTCGATTTTTTTTTAAATGTCAATATGTACTCGGAAATAAAGATGTATTTCTTGATATTAATGCATATAAGAAATAGAACTTTATTAATGCTGGGTAAACTGCATTTTATATCAGGGATTCAGCTAGAAACTAGAGTCCTTGTTATGACTGGACTTCTTTTTCTTGGTTACGTGTCGACGTTTGGGTTTGATTCGATGTGGTTACAGTTCGTTCTATTTACAAATTGACCTACCATTACATCTATAAAAGTTATATTTTCAGATACTAATTAATATCAGGATATTTGATTCTAATTAAAGAAACATACTGTAGTATAATCTGATGAATTCATAAATAGGAATAACGTAAATTTGCCCTTGATCAATATCAGCTTTTGGGTCCTGGCCCCTTTGGTTGATATTGGTGTTTCGGAATGTTATATGAAATGGTGAGGATATGCTTTACGATACGTTTTCGCATGTGAGTTAAGGCTAGGTATAGGCGTTTCTATGCAAATGAGCTAATAAAAACGCATAAAAAGTATATTTATTATTCGAAGAAAGTGTTGATTTATTTTCTTATGCGTGCTTAGTACCCACGATATCTTATAGCCAGTACACATTATGACGTCAATCTATGACGTCACTGATCTTACCTACTGGAGGTAATGAAACACATCAACAAAACACCTTCGGCGCAAGGGATTACCCTATTTATTTTTACATAAAACTTGCATAATGCTAAGAAGAATATTCTATAGATTAAATAAGCTGCTGCACAAATCCTAGGCATTTTTTCATTTGATCGGAATTTGAGAAAACATATACCGGACTGTACATTTTTACCCTTATTCAACTTAAAACTTTACACATAGGAATTATACAACTGAGCTGTTGATACTTGTGCAGCAATGCCAGCAAACTTCGGAATATTTTGCTTCTAAATATACCTTCTTTCAGTTAAATTAAATAGACCACGCCCTTGCGCCGAAGCATTTTTGTTGATTTCCATTATAATTTTGTGTAGTAAAGAAGAATGACGTCATAATATGACGTCATAATGTGTACTGGCTTTCTCATGTCGTGGGTACCAAGTATGTATTAGACAAAAAGTTTTAACTTTCTCTGTATAATAGATGTAGATCTTTGGCATTTTAATTACATTATTTGCATAGAAATGCCTATACCTAGCCTTAACTCACCTGCGTTGTCTTGTATAACATGTATATATTAAGCAATAACATATAGAATACATCTATTTCAATATGTACAATTTGCTTTTCATCGACTAGTTTGGCATTATATACAAAATCAAAACATAAATCGGAAGTATTAACAGAGAATGGGAGAGAAAAATGTGTGCTATCATGATTAGTTTTACAGTTTCAAACCCTAATCTGTATCTGCAATAACACAATTAAAACTGGATCTATTTTACAATGATTAAAGTTTTATTTACGTAAAAGTAGCAAATATTGCATTAAATTTAGGCTTATATAATCAGACTTTCCTCAGACCTCAAAACCAACATTTCTAAAACAGTAAATTTCCTATGAAATCTGAAGATAGCGAACAGACTCAATATATGTCATAAGATGGCAGCTTTAAAGAGACAAAGGTCCGATTCTTTCTTGGATGTGTAACTTTTTAAAATTTTTTTGATAAATAACAAAAGCCATAAGATTTTGATATAAGATTCCAAAAATTCGTTTGACTAAAAGTCTGTACTCTTTTAATATCTTCAAAGAGGGGGTTTAACCCTAGATGATAATCATATTTAATAATAAAGTTATAAGATATGGAATTGTTTCTTTACTTCAGTGGATCGAATTTCAAACAAAAGTTTCATGTATTTTGACAACCGAACACTGGATTAAGAAACGCAAATCTTATCCTGTAGGTTTTCTAGACGAAAAAGAATTCATCAGAAGTACAGTAATACTATAAATCTATTATATTTAGCATGTACGATATTTTGCGGAAATTGATTTTTGAACAAGTTAGCGTAGATTTGATTTAGTGCATTTCTTAATGTTCTTATTCATGATTGTATATCAGTGCAAGACAGAAAGCGTTGTACTTGAATTAGCGGAAGTTTCTTTCCGCCAAAAGTGCTAAAAAGAATACACAGCCAAATACGTATACAGTATGTTGGGAACAGACAAACCTTTCTGTACTTCAGATCAACATTTCCGCCTACAGCGTAGGATTGCACAAAATTTTTCCATTTGAAATGCTTCAACCTTTTTGTAAAGAAAAACATATACCCATCTGCTAGCATGCGTCTGTGATTCATACAAAAACTCGATAATCGCTCTTCAAATATATATATATATATATATATATATATATATATATATATATATATATATATATATATATATATATATATATATATATATATATATATATATATATATATATACATATATATATATATATATATATATATATATATATATATATATCTTTTACCGTCATGTTATCTTGATAATTCTTTGAGCATCTTTTTTTTTCTTATAATGACTTGTGTCTGCTTAAATTCTAATTCAATACATTTTCCCTCTCTTGTTTGGGCGACTCTTGACGCTACCATCACTTGTGATGCAGTCACAACAAATCTGACGTCATTTCTTAAGGGCCTCTAAAGTACTCTAATTTCAAAAAGAAATCACTATGGAAAGTGTAAATAATAAATGATTTTAAATATCGAAATGTAAGCGAAACCCGTCGGCCATATTGCAAAATATCAGATCAAACCTGCCTTTCGGATATAAAAATATAGCCCAGAGTCCTGTGTCGCGTTTAAACAAATAAATGTGCGACATTTCAATCCGAGGGAAAATAATACATGTTGGAGGTATATATTGTCAATGATATCCGAAATTGATACTTGTCCATCATCATTGCTGTGAAGTCAACATAACGTGGGGGAATTCGCTTGATAAAGGCAAAGGATCAGACTACTGCAAAATATATGAAGCAGCCCTGGGCGTTGTACCCCAAGGATTCATCCAACTTTTATGACCATAAAGTTTGGGTCCAAAATATGATATTGAGGGAATGTTGTCAGGAAAATAAATGGCGCCATGGGCAAGAAGTAGTAAAGCCGCATTTCAAGGGTTCTTTCCAAAATTACATAAGTTCAAAGTAACAAGTAATATGGTTTCCGATTTAATTATTTTTTTAAGGATTGACGATTATTTTAACAATCAAGGTATGAATGCAGAGAAGTGCCAGTAATGCGGCTGGCTTCCTAACTGCCACATACATGTACAATTCAGACACTGGTATATAAAAGAGTTCTTTGACAACAATTAGCGAAATGAGTGATGAAATAAAATGACATGTATTGAGTAAAATTACAAATAATTGGTCTTTGAGGGGATTTGATAGGATAGGCATGAAAGAAAGACCAATGAAATAATTACATAAATGCTTTTATAAGGTATTAGAGTGTAGTGATGGCGTTCATATTCTACTTATTTGAAGTTCTCAACGATGGTCCAGAAAGTGTCATTATGCAATTAAAGAAATAATATATCCCCTTGTCCGGGAATAAACCGATTTGAAATTAATGCATTATTTACTTATTAATGCGGTGGATGCTATAAAATTGAAGTAGTTTGAACGAGAGACATGAAGTTTTCGTTCATGGAAGTTTACTGTTTCCTTAATGTTTCAGGATCATAAACATAAGGTTTTAAGATTTAGATCCGAAGAAATAGTACCATCGGTAGTCTGTATTTTTTTAATAATAAAAAGCAAGACGTATAAACTTATAGTAAATAAAAATCAAAAAAATCATTAGATATGGAACAATTTTTCTCTTCAGTGTTTCTTTCCTGTTTAACAGAATATTTCAATTATGTTGCCATATGGACACTTGATCAATGGGTTCTTATTGATCCCGATCCCATTCTGGAATAAAAGAATCCACAAGGTCATGATCAGCTGTTGGGTACCGACACGTCTTTGGCTCATTATCACAAGGAATCTCACAGCATTTTCCACTTTGGCAAGGATCAGACTCTGAACAACGAAAAAGAAATACATCAGCAAATTTAGATATATGCACTGTGAATTTATTTATATATGTCAAATTTGTTGCTAAACATCAATTATGATGATTATGGCTTTACATGTGATACATTTTTGAATGAACACAATTAAATTATATTTCTTATACACATGTTGTGTGCTTTCTAACCCTGAGCTTTGGCGAGGGAATAGAAAACGCAAAACTGTACTTGACTTCATCACTGATAGAACACAAGGTTGTTCAACAAAGATATTTACGAGATATATATATATATATATGTATATATATATATATATATATATATATATATATATATATATATATATATATATATATATATATATATATATATATATATATATATATATATATATATATATACGCATAGAAATATACACGGAGAAACTAGTATATTATTGGTGCTTTTAAACATATGAAATGTAGATATAATGGATTTTTCTTAAGTTTAGTGTGAACTATTGGTGTGTAAATCACACAGATTTGCACTTAGGCATATTCTTCATGAAGCGCTTTCGCGTTTTATTAAATATGCCTACGTGACAAGTCTGTGTGATTTACACACCAATAACTCACTATATATATATATATATATATATATATATATATATATATATATATATATATATATATATATATATATATATATATATATATATATATATATATATTATATATAACCGCTCTTGGACCGCTGTTGGACTGCTCTGGGACTCTGGGACCGCTGTGGATATGCTCTAGGAATGCTCCAAAAAGCAAAACCTAGCTGTCCCAGCAATTCCCCTTGTACTTTTTTGGACTGCTTTTGGGTGAAAAAGGTTCTGAGTGACATGAAAGCTCTGCCCTTTGTGTAATCCAAATTTGCAAGTTCCCTGTTGTAGTTTTGTTTACTTTTAACTTAGAGATTGTTAAAATGTAAAAATTAGAAACAAAAACAAATTTCCTTTAAGATTTTAATAAGTAAGGAGAGTTACTGAAGAAAAATGGGATTTTATGTACATGTGTAAACCACCGACTTTTTTTTAATCAAAGAACATTGAAGGTCTTTAGTGTTTGTAGATTTACACCACTGAAGTCTAGAATTAATCAGAAAAAATGAAGGGTTTTTTTGGCAGTTTAATAAGTTAATGTTTGTATTAGCATAATTCTAAATTACAAACTTGTTATCACACTTTTCAAAACCTCGTACTGAGCTAGATTCTCTTAATTGAAAAAAGATAATTCCACCCTTACAGAAAATAAAGAAAATTTCATGCCTTTTTTACCGCCTTCAAATAAAACTAAACAATTAATTAATTAATTAATATCCATGATATAATATCATTCTACCCTTCTTCCATCACATAAACAATTATGAGAAAATTCATGGATTTATTTATAAATTGAATTTTAATTTATTAACAAGTTATAAAAAATACGTATATATTTATTTAAAAAAAAATAATCGTTTAAAAATATTGGAATTTGCGTCTGATTTTTTTTTGTTGGTTTTGTGTATGTTTTAAAAATAGAAACAGTATGGACTTACCGAATCATTAAAAGCTATACATTTTGCATTAAAAGATGTCAATACATGGGGTTGCAATAGCCTCTGGACATGATTAGACGAAAGTCCAGGCATGTTAATTTGGTATTATTTTCACATCACTGACCATGCTGGTCAACAATTTCGATCTTTGTACTGCACATTTCCTTATTTCAATAAATAATAGAAATTTACTTCTGGATTATTTAATTTTGTACATAATCTGGCGTATTCACTTATATGATTTACATTTAAACGCTTATAGAATAAAACACTTGAAATTAGTGTTTTCTGTTACATAAAGATTCTACCGATTATTAAAACGGTAAGTCAGTGAAAATAATCATGACCAAAAATATATATTAAGCGGCAAAACTGAATTAAGAATTTTTCACAAACTCCAACATCAATGAAAAATGCATTCAGTGTTATATGGAAATCGGCCTTGCTCTGTAATCATAATATCTATATTTAGCTAATTCTGGCAGAAAATTAAGCCATTCAATTTAAATTTTCCATAAAGAATATACGGAAACGATTATCAATCATATAAAATACTCAAATCGATTTTTAAAGCGGAAAATTAATATAACACAAGATTGTGGTAAGTATTCATGTGATTAAGCGTGGTCGTCTTTTCCTTCAATAATTTTTCTTTGTTTATAAGTGTTTATATACACGAACTGTGATTTTGCAAACAATTCAGAAATAAATGTCCACTCAGATATTTAGTCTTTCACGTAGGTTTCGATGAAATTTGACAGATAAGACAATTTTTTCTGCAATACTTCGCTGAAAATCTTAATAAAATCATAGTGAATGGATTTCAATGAATAAATTGAAATCATTTTCAGCGTGAGAGGCTGTTAAATTTAACTATATGCAAGACAATTATGAAATTTAAATAATAAATGACTTAATTGAGGGTTAACCGAAATTATTATTTTCATTAATGTGCGTTTTCTAAAAATTTCCTTGCTGTACAAAACAAAGGCAATGTTTCGAATTAAAGCTCATTATCGAAAAGTCAGAATTTTCTTAAGAAACTAAACGTACAATTTATTTCACAGATTTGTATCGAAATAAATAGTAGTTAAACTGGTTCATGCGTAAATCAAAAATAATCGACTTTGAGAAGATATGGATGAAAAATAAAAGCGTAATAGGAAAATGTAAATTAAGTTTTGAAAAAAAAAGAAGAGAGTAGCTTTCATCTGGCATATTTTTGAAAGTTTTCAGTCGAATAAATCGTATACACATCGACATTGAAAAGTCAATTACATTTGGATTTTCGGGCGGTTTGCGCAAAAGAAAAAAGAGGGCGGAATTTGCGCTCCCAGCATTTGTTGTTAAAGAAATTAACAAATAAACATGGGCAGATAAAATAGATATTTGCGATTTTCTGTCAGAAGATTTTTAGTTGAGAAGAAAATTTCTTGAAGAAACAATAAAATGACGAACAATTTTAATGATTCAAACCCTATCAATTCGGGTAAGTAATATTCAAAGTGAAAGTAGATCTACAAAGTGTATATACATACGTATACATATTGGAGGGAAAAACAACAACAACAAGACGGAGAAATATTTTTTACTGTGGCCACGTTGAAAGATGATTATATCGAGGAATATTTTTTTTGTGATTAACAGATGAGTTTTTTCTACAAAATTACTTAAAATTTGTCTTCACAAGTAAAAAGGTACTCTGACTCTGAGCATGCTGAGGGATATGTGTATACTGTACATGCATGGCCTGTAGAGTATGGAAAAACAGGTACCCGTTTCATTACACAGTTAAATGTTTCGTTTAAATACCAAGTGTTGTTCTTTTACAGAAATCACTGTAGTAAACAACCACACTTTTTTTACCTGTGCACAAGGTTCATTACTTTTCAGATCTTTAATGACATTTTTTCAGGCACTTGATTTATTTAAAAGCTAGTAGTGGGATTGACCTTTTAATTGTCAAACCATTTTTCAATTCAATATTAATAATTTTCAATTTTAATGAATTGAGATCAATATACACTCAGAAACATACTTTCACTTTCTTGAAAAGCAGTACTTTCGAAGGTGCATTTTAGCCAATCCCTGTTTAAGAGCACTTATTTTCATTGTCCTTTACTTCATTCTTGTATAAAAATCTAACGAAGGCAAAATAGTGGACGTTGATAGTTAGTGTGAAAATGCATACAAATTTTATAAATGATAAATAAACAACTAAAAGTCAGTTAGTTCTACTGTCACACCTGTCTTTTTAACTTCAAGACAAAGAACTTGTAATATTTTTTTTTGTATGAAACTATTTCGATTTTTCTTACCAATAGAAATATCTTTGTCCTTTTTAGACAAGCAGTTGAAGAAGCCAGTTGATTTTTTGTACTGTTTCTAACCCATGAAATAATGAAAAAATATGTGTTTTGCCACAAAACATCATGCAGAGTCCTGATTTTTATCACATGCCAGCAGCATGCGTACCCGGACAAGGGTAACTTTTGAAAAATTGCATATGTAACAGTCGAAGAAGTGTACAGGTAAACTATGAATTGTTTTAAAAGGTGTCAACATAATGGAACTTCCTATGTGTAAATACAGTTGAGAGACTGAAAAAATGTAAACATTATAGCTACTCTCTTTCAATGCTGTACAATTGACATTGTAAATGAGCTTGATGAAATCTCGCGCGAGAGCAGGGAATTGAATCTTGACCACTATTGACAGAACAATTTCAATCATATATATTAAAGTTTCTACTGACAGTAAATTACAGGCTTATAGCAGGAAAAAATAATTTGTTTAAAATCCTGCAGTTCGTTTCGGAGCAGTAGATATACATCTCTCTCTCTCTCTCTCTCTCTCTCTCTCTCTCTTTTTCTCTCTCTCTCTCGTAAAATTAAAATATAGCAATTTCATTTATTGACGCTTATCTTGATACCTGTTCCAGTATGTTATAGATATTGTACTTTGGGTGCTCTTATTCCATTTCCATCAAGGATAAAAGAGGCGATTATGCATATTTTACTGATAAATTGTCAGTACATTTTTTGGTAAATATTAGCTTTTAACACCCTATATATGCATAGGACTAGCTAGTATTTTATACAAAAGACTCTATTCAGAAAGAAACCTACTGAAATGTATTGATTAAAGCATAAATATTTACATGTAACAGCATAGATATATTTGAACAATACCATACTCATTAATTAACTTTTTTTTCTCTCTACATGTCAGCAAGTTAATTGTAGTAAGGGTTCGCTGCCATGATGCTCTTTGTGGTTAATATGCACATTTTACAGATAAATTTATTAACACAACCTACTAATAGTCTTTCGGTATATAATACATTCAAAATTTATAGTGTTATTAATTGCTTTACCATTATTTCCATACCCATTCACACCAAAGCTTTTATCTTCATGTAGTGATACATGTAATCTCCTCGTTTTTCTATTAAATATCGGGCTCGATGCCATATGATGTTCTAGAAATTTCCGTCAAGATTAAGATCGGTGAAGTATGAAAACGTACTATCACCGTACTCTCTTTTTGCTATTTCCGGCCTGTTTATCGAAAATGAAAGTACACTTTTAATTATGTTCCCCAAACGAAGTTTCTGAACATATTGTTTTTACTCTGTTTCTTATTATTATTATTAGGGTCTTTCGAAGCTTCCTTTCGGAAGACCCTACTGTTATTCTACTGTTTCTTATTATTAATTTATTTTCTTTTCCCGCCGATTTTTGACAGGCGATTTCTCAGAGACGTTTCGTCGGTTTCTTATGAAACTTTCAGGATAGATACATTGCATTAAAGCCTAAAAACAGTTTTTTTTTTTTTTTTTTTTTTTCAATTTTTTGATATTTGCCTCCGTTTATGAGTTATTGCCCTTTAATTGATATTTGGGATGTCTTGTGTCCAGTAGAAATTTCAGAAACGACATAAAATATTTACATGAAAGTTGGAGAATTTGTAGCTTATACATTGTAGATGTGCAGAACGTTAAAATTATTGGCTAATTTTTTAAGGTTCGGAAGCTATGTGACGGCAAATTTTAGGAATTTTTTTTCCATGAAATTTTGCTGCTTTTTGTGTAATAACTTTTAAACTGAGAATAATTTGGTAAGACATGTAGAACAAAAGTTGTTTGTAATTACAAGAGATTTCAGATAAGATCAAGAAAAAAGGGCTGGTCCCTATATTTAGGGGTCAGTACGTCATAAATGTCTTTTTTTCAAATAGCTAAAAATGTTGAAATTTCCTACAAAATTTTTACTTTATACTATCTAGCATACTAAATCTTTTTATTTGCCATAAAAAAAGACAATCATGCTTTAGTTAAAGCTATTTTACGAAATGAATTTCATGTAATAAGTTATAAGAACAAGTTGTCTACAAGCTAAAAATGGATCAATGCGAACATGCCTTGTCAGACCTAAATGTAATCAATTATTACTATATGACGGGTTTCTGTTATGCTGGTACTGAAATGTGCAGCCTATATATTTGTCACTTTATACACCTATCTAGATTTTAATTCATATGTTAGTGTTACAATATCGCAAAATGTTTTGGTTCGATCACACAGGATGTAAACATTCAACGGCATTGTGGGTAGGGGACCAGCATGGCGGCATGTGTCAAGGAACCAAATATTCGCACTGTCTGTTTGATATTGATTGTGTATGTAGACGTGCATTATTCAATCCGCTGCTAGGCTTATGTGCAGATTAACATTTCTATATAGAGCATTTGTGTAAAGAAGGATTTATTCTGAGTTTTAAACTAAAGATCTTGTGTGCGATTGCGAGGAAATTCTGACGGCAGTGTATTTGTGTAACGAGTAAGAAGAGTTATCAATGATGTGGTAGTGCCTATGTCATTCCTGTGAAGTATGAACGATTCAAAAGAATTAAGGTAAGATTTTTTTTTCTTTCTTTTTTTTTTTAGGTCTTCCGTTTTCAAGGGAAGACCTAAAGTGATTCTACGGTTTCTTATTATTATTATTATTATTATTATTATTATTTTTCATTTTTATTTTTTGACCTTTTCAAATCGCGATATCTCAAAAACTACCCATTCATTTTCAGCCAAATTTTCAGGAATGATGTATTATATCATGCCATTTTGAAATATTGAAAAATTTACTTCCGGTCGGGAATTATTACGATTTTTCATTTTTTCAACTAAAAATCTAGTCCGTGAATGTTCTCAGAAACTGTTAAAGGTAGGAGTCCGAAACTTTCAAGTATGTTAGAATTTGGTTTGTACATTTGTGATGGATACATTTCGTGTGTCGTCGTCACTTCCGGTCGTCACAGGAATTGATTTAAAAAGGGTAATTTTTTGAACTTTTTTATTTTTCGTTATTTTTTTATGATGTTGATAGGCTAAATAAGGAGTCTTACAAGAATGCTAAATATGTAGTTTGTTTTAAAATTGATTAACCCATACTCTAAATATTTATCATTTTTCAATTTTAAGCGATGGTGTTTGATAGCGTAATTGTTAGCATGTTGAATTTTCACGTGGGCGATCGGAATTCAATGCAAAGAATGTCCGAATTTTTTTCTCACTTTTTGGGGCTCATATTTAAGATTTTATCTTTAAAGGGGGGGGGGGGGCTATGAGCAGCGGTATTTGACGGCACAATATCAGCGTGTCTTTTTACTCCCTCATAAAGAGTTTGCAGTTGAATTTTGCACTAATTAATGTGCATAGATGCAATTGTGATATGACAAAATGAGGAAAACATGTTGGTACAAATGTATATGTAGCTAGATACCTATGCAATTGTATCATAAATTGGAGAGTTGCCGAATTGTATTTTGAAAGTAGAATTTGTTACTTTCTCATGTTGATTGAATAACATATAGCAATTTCAAATGAGAGAAAAATAAACTTCAATGATATTTTTCTTTGATTTTAGTAGGGCAATATTCCTTTATAGATGCAAGTTACTGAGCATAATAGGTATCAGATTCCTTGAGCGTCATATGGCGAGACGTGTTTTGTTGCGAAACATTCCATTCTTTTCATTAATGTGTTACTAATTGGAATAATCCACTTTGGGGGTAAAGAGGAATTTAAAATGTGTAAGAAAACTTAGCGCTGCATTTATGTTACTTGTCCGTATACAGTATGTTATATGTACAGTGTGATAAATACACATTCTTAGGCTAGAAAATCAGGCTATAGCAACATATTTTTTTAAAAAATTTCATTGAAGCTATCACGTACACTTATTCAATTGAAGACACATTCCAAAGAAAAGGCGCGAAGATTTACTCGTGACATTTGGCGCGAAATAATTATCTTGACCCGCCTTTCACAAATGGTCTGATGCAGTAGTGTAGAAGTACAGAAAAAGATTACAAGGACATGTCTGAATTTGGAATTGCATAGAATAGAAAGTTGGATGCATAAAGAATAAAGGAAGTAAACACAATAGTTTTTTTTTATAGTTTTTATCAGTAACAGATTATTTTCTCTGCTATCAGTTATTGTTAAAACTCAAGTAACAAATCAGATGTAAATCTATTAGTACTTGCACAAAATTTAGCTGGCTAGTTTTCATCCCATACTTCCACACTATAAAAAAAAAGAAGATTAACCTGCCTGACACTCGTTATGAGTGCAAGGTAAACATCGATGATGGCTGGTACAGTGCGCTAGTGTAGTGGTTTCAATATTAAAGAACAAGGTTCACTTAGGGTCTTTTTTGGCCCTGTGAATTTCAGAAAAACTGAAACTGCTTGGTTTTAGTTGACAATGCATTAAATATCATTTAGACCTTTGATGACTGCGTATCTATCAAAAATGACGTAATTTTCTGGCTAGCCAATGCATTATGACGTCATGAAATGCGTCATTTTCCTAATATCGTGAAAAATTCTACAAAGCCAATTTTTTAATCTATTTTCGATATTTAATATAGAGCAAAACCTCTTATCTTAAATATGCAACTATAAAATGATAGAACTATTTCTAAGGATTACAAAACCTGTTTTATTTTTAAGATCAGAGGGTGCGCTCATATTATTTCTCTTCTGTGAAAGTACTCAAATATACTTGTTTTCCTTAAAATTCAAGAATATTGCAATTTCTTGAGCCCTGTTTTCCAAAACCTTGGCTATAAGGAGAAAATTTTTTAATAGGAAATGAAAACACTAAGTCTCTACTCTATCTTGATGTTTAAAATGGAACATAAAGTGTTAGTCAATAAATTGGTATATTTATAGGGTCATTTTATGCATAAATTGAACCTAGCTCTTTTCGGGCAGCCGATCTTGGTTTAATCCCGACTATATCTGAATATTTTCCTTAAATTTACGTTTTCATCTTCATCAATGATGTTGAACTTTTTTTTCTCTTTGTGAATTCTGTGTTCTTTTTCTTTCTTTTTTTTTTTAATAAATAAAAAATCTTTTTTTAAAGACCCATGTTAAATTTTTAGGTGTCTTTAAAACGAGCAGATAAAAATGTAATTTCACGTGCAAAGAATATCACAGTTAAGGATGGTTATTCGGACTGAAGACCTCTCGTTGCTCGCAACGAGTATCTAGTTCTTGCTATTCTTAGGTTTCTTTTCCACAGTTTTTATTATTCTTTTTCTTACCAATTTTGTGCACGCGAGTTCTCGGAAACGGCTTGCTCGATTTTCATGAAACTTTCAGGTCTGATAGAACATCAAAAAATCTAGACATATAATTTTTTGTTTTGATGACGTCACTTCCGATTCCAAGATTTCTGCATTTTAATGAATTTTAGAGGGTTGGTTTGTCCGCGAGTTTTCTCAAAAAAGGCTTAAGAGAGAAACTTGAGATTTTCAGCGATGACAGAACAATATATGTAGATATGACAAATGTATTTCATTCTCACCGAAATTGCTGCACGCCGAAGCTCGCTATGGCCAGAAAAAAGGCATATCGAGAATTTCAAAATTTCTAACACTTTTTCTACAATATCTTTTTACCTGTAAATATTTTGTTACAACATATAAAACAAAAGTTGTGTAGAATATCACGATCTTTCAAAGGATATCAACAATAAGGGGCTGGCACCTAAAATTAGGGAGCTAGAGGGGCCAAAAGCGTTTTCCTGTTATCTCAAAAAGTATTGAGAATTTGTATAACATCATAGAAGCAAAGTTGTTGAAAATGACAAGTAGCAGCCAAGGAGATCATTAAAAGTCGTCAAAATGACGTCACTCCTGTCAAGCCGGAAGTAATGGTAGATGGCTCATTCTTGCTCATATGAATTTTTTTCTTACCGATTTTGTGCACGCAATTTCTCGAAAACGGTTCATTCAATTTTCATGAAACTTTCAGGTCTGATAGAACATTAAAAAATCTTGATACATATTTTTTTTATTTTGATGACATCACTTCCGGTTCGAAGATTTTTGCGATTTTGTGATTTTTGGACGGCCAGTTTGTCCGCAGGTTTTCTAAGAAACCACTCATCACATGGACATGAAACTTTTAGGGAAGACAGAGCAATATATGTAGATCTGTAATACGTAGTTAACTTTCACCGGAAGTGCCACACGTCGAAGCTCGCTATGGCCTGAATAAAGTCGTATTGAAAGTTTCAAAATTTCGAACACTTTCTGTACGATATCTTTTTACTTGGAAATATTTTGTTAAAACATATATAACAAAATTTGTGCAGAATTATAAGATCTTTTAAATGATATCTCAAAAAAGGGCTGGCCCCTAAGATAAGGAATCTAAAGGGGCCAAAATATTTTTCCTGATATCTCAAAAAATATTTAGAATTTGTAATACTTCAAAGAAGCAAAGTTGTTCAACATGACAAGTAGCAGCTTGCGAGATCATCAAAATACGTCTAATGACGCCACTTCCGGTCAAACAGGAAAAAGTGGAAAATAGCTTATTTTCACAGATATTGATACAGTGCTGCTATCCCACAAGTTGACATAGGATTGGATAGGATTCAGGATTGAGGATTCACGATAGAAACATATAGTAGTTAATCCAACCCTATCCTATCCTATCCTGTATCCTACAGCCTTCAGATTGGAGTAAAGGTTAATTCATATTTCTAAATAAATTACAGAAACGCAAAAGGACATAGAACTTTTACAAAAGAAATATTTATAAAATCACAAAAGAAAATAAACATTTTTTTCTTAACACACATTTATTCTACTACCTTCGAGTAATATGGCGTATGATCTAACCGTGAACGATCACCGGAAGAAGTTTCGCATGTAAACAAAGAAGAGATCGGACATCAAAAGATCGTATTTCTTCAGCATGTTTGGATGATTAACTCGATTCCTACTTGTGTTACAGTTCAATAACATGTTTCTCTGTTAAATGTGCTCCGTTTGTCTGGATAATTCCACTTGAACCGTCAGCGGCGGACTATAACAGATCATAATCACAGTTGTTTGGTGCAAGACCATGTAAATATTCTACACACTGTAAATGTGTGCATGTTTATACATATCTCTCCCTTTAAGCAATGTTTTAATGACTTGAACTAATAAAATTTTATTCTATTGTAATATACACAAAAATCGGATGCGGAAAGAAGAGGTTGTGTAGAAAGGGGGGTAGGGGGGTTAAATATTTACAAATACTTTGTCACATGATCAGATGTATTTACACTTTTTCACTTTGTTATTGCTATATAATCATTTCCCTACTGTGGTTAAAAAATATTTTTTCTTATCTGATCGCAATTTTAAAAAAAATTAATGCAGAATCATCATGATCATTTCCTATGCTACTTTCAGGTCTGGTACAATCACTAGATTTAGCTACGTAGCTTGAATTACCTACATAGCATTATTTACCTACCTGGAGTAGCTTTATTAACTTACTTTATTAACTTACTAAATCAAACTTCTTAAAGAAGAATTTTTCACAGAAAGTGCAGAAAATAGCACTTTGATGCAATGATAATTTTCAACTTTGAACTCATCTGAAAACAATTCATGAAAAAATCACTCTTGGAGATGTGTCTTTTTTAGCGCAATTGTAATCAAAGTTCTAAAAGTTTTGGGGCTACATACAACAGTTAATTTGTGACCTAATGGCTACTTCTTGAGTGTAATAACAAAGAAAACCAGTTTTGCTTAACATGAGCACAATGTGAAGTTATTATACTTATCCACGCCTCATCGCGCACAAGGTGTGTACAGTTACTCAAACAATGCGAATACATATTTTCCTTAAAAGTGATCAAACGCAGCAATGTTAAAACTATCTCTGCTTTAGATTGCTCTTTAAATGATAGCTAGAATAAATATCAGTAGACATTTTCTTGCGACTTTTTGGCTTTTTAAAATAAAAAGCAAAATTGTGAAAAGTTGCCTTGAAATAGCTAAATAAAGCTACCTGAGGTAGGTAAATAAAGCTACGGTAGGTAATTTTAGCTAAATGTACTGGACCTGACTGTGTATACACTTGCATGTACATTGTATGTATGACCTATTATAAATCCTAGATTTTTAGAAAATTTTGAAATCAGGTGTAGTGCCTGAAGACTTACTTACTTTTGCTTGAAATATCAGTTTTCACTGTAGTAGATACTGTCTAAATGGGTAGTGTGTATATAAGAAGCTAATATAATTGAATTATCGTTTATTTTTATTCATTCATGTTTTTATTGTGTTCCAATTACATATTTTTATTCTTTATTTTCAGTCATAATTATTATTTCTTGGGTAAATGTCTTTTATGCAGTGTATCTGGTGTTCTAGTGTTGTGTCTGTAGAAAATAATGACACATGCGCAGATGGGGGTTAGTCGATGCCTGGCATCAAAAATCGACTAACCCCCATCTGCGCATGCGTCATTATTTTCTCGCTAAATTCTGCAGTTTTTTTTTTTGCAATCAAACGGCGACATTAAAATAATCCATCGAATGTCCGTCATTAAATTATCCTACGACTCCACTGTTATCGCAAAACGTTCCTTCCGAGTTGTAGATATCCATTAACAACAACGCACGGATTCATAGTCCCCATGAATGAAGACCCGACTAAAGAAATGACTCGCAGCAAACGAAAATACATACCGATGCGACAACTGCAAACACCTACACATGTTTTCACAACCGTAACATCTTTTAAATCCAACGAAACGCCCAGAAAAACGCAGCGATGTAAACACTACCAAATTTACACCAGCTTCCTTATGCAGACAACCACTACTCGACGTCACAGTCGTAAAATACGACGTCACAGGTACACTCTTTTCCCGAACTTTTCTAAAACAAAATGGCGATTAAGCATTGTACGTAATATAAGGCATACTGTCTTTGTTTTTCATCACACGTAATTTTAATTGTTTGCAAAAAGTTCTCCTTTAACCAGGTAATTAAATATCACAAGAGGAAAGGAAACTGGAATGTCTTTAGTACAGAAATCGGTCTTTGAAAATTGAAGATCCATGATCCGCCTACTTGTTTCACCTCCAGCTAAGAGGTGCATATTTAGTGTGCAAATGGAGAGTTTTCAAGCCATTGTGACGTCACCCTCAATAATTTGTAACAGATCAGTGAAATCTTACAAATGGATCAATAAAAAAAAAAAAAAACAATAAAGAATTAAACTGTGGAAAACATTAGTCTGAATTCTTGTGTACCATAAACAAATTCCCAAGCCTTTGTGACATTACTCTTAAACTTGCAATGACGGGGAACAGAGAAAAATACTGCGTCATAAATATTATAATAATACTATTTGAATACACCAGTCAGATTAATCAACCCCGTGTCCTCTTTCGTTTCTTGTACTTTACAAACGTATTTTTTTTAGACAGAATACCCCCCCCCCCCGGCGAAAAACGGATCGAGTACTCAGTTCAAATATTTTTATTTTTTTTTATTATTTTCATCGTCAATATATATAAATATATATTTGTATTGGCTCCAAAAAAAATATTGAACAAGTTAAATTGATGCAAAGCATCAAATCGACCTCAAAAGTATATAAAGCAAAAATATATAGAGCAGTCTGAAGTATTTCCAAAAGAAAGAGCTCCCCCCCCCCCAAATGCATTTATGGCAGAATCTTGGAGATGTGGATCTAAGAAAAAAAAATTAAATATTTTCTTCAGTGGCATGTCTGATGCACCTTGGAATTTAGTGTTTTTTTATTTTGTGTTATGGCCTTAAAATATTTCTGAATCTAGGGAGAATCCACAGTGTGCAAGTCTTTCTAAGACACTGAGTTACCCCAATACCCTGCATATTTCACTTACCCATTGAGAAGAAGGTAAACATGGCCTATTTACACCCTTCATACGTTCAAAGGCAACATTTTTCAATATTTGAAATTTTAATTCTTTTCCCCAGACACTCTCCTTCCTATCTATGCCCTAAAATCAGTCCATCCCACCCCGTACGAATCTAAGACATATTTAAAAGTTATTTAACTTTGTTTATTGTTTACTCTTTTATTTTCTATAATTATATGTTTCATTTTAAATGTATTATTATTATTATTGAGCACATAAAATATTGAAATCCCCCCCCCCCCCCGAAAAAAAAATTAAAGGCGTCATATTATTCTTTAAAAATAAAATTTAAAGCTTTAATCTTATATCTGTAAAAGTTTTGGATCCTTCCCTCAACACTGTTGACATCATTTGTCTCGGATAATATAAAGATAAGCGTAAGCCAGCGTTAATTGCGCTTTGATTGAATTCAGTCTACATGCAGCTACACCAGAGAAAATCCACAGAATTTCTTCCCATGTAGAAAAGTGCATCTTTATGATAGTTTTTTTTTACACTTGTTCGACTTTTCTGTGTATTTTTTATCCCCTCGCAACGGAGTTGCGTGTTTGTTTGTGGGTGAGTGAGATAATTCTGTGCGAAACGAAAGTGACGTAATTTGCATTGGAATCGATGTTGGATGCTGCATTAGCTTATGGATAATAAACTGCGCAGCTCGATCACTATATAATAGTATGCTGCTAATCAATTAATATGTTAGACGGTGCGACCGTTGGTGAGGGCGGAACCATCAAGTGAACATTTCTACATTTTATTGTTTAATGATAATTAAATCAGTGTCAAAATCAAGTTGTAATTAGTGTCAGAAAATCATAACGAAGACCTCAGTCCTTTTAAAAAAAAGCTTTAAGTTCTCTTACCTCAGATTTTTTTCATTTCAAATAAAGGAATTTAAGGGTATTTGGTTTTATAAATCTGGAAAACTTTTACTAAGATATTTCATCATGAATTGCCTAGACAGAGCACTCAAAATCATATAGCATAACGGGGAAAGAGCGTGCGTGCACTGGATCTGTCAAGGATTCAACCTACCAAGGCCCAAGAACTCTTAAACGTTAACTCTTTCATCTATGTATCTGTCCAGCAATTAGTACGTAAACTTGCATGAGCATCATTTCCTTATCTTTCACGACTTGATTTAAAAACCCCAATCCAGAAACATGAAGTCATTTAATTCTCATCTTTTACTTCCAATGCATGGTCATGACATCAAATACAAATAAGGACAATTGTCAGGGACTACATCGGAAGTCAAACTTGGGAGCAAAACTACAGAGAGATGATCTAACTCCTGGGTTATCAGGACACTTGGAAACTGATAGTCTGACCAACACAAGGGCTGTGCATTGTGAGGGCTAAATTAAAATATCATCAGCATCCCAAAATTTTGGAGAATTATTTTCTTAATTTTAATGGAAAAAATGTAGAGTGAATTTAATGTTTCTGTATTTTTTTAAAATTAATCTGATTCGAATAGTTTTTAGTGCTTCCTAAAACTAACATAAAAACAAGATTTTTTTTTTTTTTCTTTTTAATATCTGGAAAAACAAATTTAACTCAATAAAAGTTTTTTTTCCAGATATTAAATTGTTTATGCGAAAACTATTAGAATTTTAAAACCAAAACTTGTGAATAATAGGGTACATTTCTGGGAAGTATCGAATAGAATATTTATCGATGTATCGACACCCCCCCCCCCCCATCAGTAATTGATGTTTTGTGACATCCCTATCCACCACATAATTAATAAAAAGGATCATATATGGATGCTTAAAACAAAAAGAAGATATTTTAGTACTACTCAACAAAATTAAACTCTTTATATGGATTACCATGGGTAATGTCAAATGAAGATTCTGTTGTTGTTGTTTTTTTTAGCCAAGAGACCATTAAACTTTATTAAATAAATATACATTTTTTGGTAGTGCCCCCTCAACTGTCAACTGAAAAATGTTTGGCTGTGCCCCCCCAAACTGAAATTGCTTCCTACGGGCCTGATGGAACATGTGTTTGATGTGGTAGTTTGAGCTTCAGACATGTCCAAAGATTTTTCTTTTGATGGTGAGCCTCACGAAACTGAAATTTGACACTCAAAAAAATGATAAATCTTTTGAGAAAAAAAAATTCACAACAACAAAAATGAGACACAGGCCTCCATCTGCAAATGTATATGGGAGCAAGCAAGTAATCAAAGACAAAAATGAATGAATGAATGAATGAATGAATAAAAAAATAAAAATATATATAAATAAATAAATAAATAAAATGCATACCCCTTCCCCCCTTCTTGTGTTCATACAAGAATTCAGTAAAGCTTTTCATGCAATATTTACATTTCATTTAAAAACATTTTTAAATGTATTATTCAATAGGACAAAAAAATCTTATATTTCTAGTTTGTGTATTGAAAATAATCCTGAAAACATTCGTAATTAATAAATTTTATTAACAAATAAATTAGGGTTGTTTCTTTTCCCTAAGGTCTGGTGAAAGGGGCCACAGAAAGATCCGCCCCTCCATAGTGCGTAGTACGCAGTCTAGACAGTGACGTCACTGGAATTTGTTAAACAGTTTTTTTTTGTTTCACCAAAATATAGTAAGGTTTATTGAAAGGTGAATAAATCTGTTTTTAAAAAGAGAGTACGCATATGAAATATCAATTATTACAGGTTGTTAAAAATTTAACAGTTTCCGCTGATTCAGTAAATGAATGACGTCACATGTCAGGTCTATGACGATCGAGTGCAAGTTAGATGAAAACGAAAGTAAGAAGGATGTGAACTATAAGGGTGTTTTTGATTATTAGAATTGACAAAACTTCATTAACGCAGGATTGGAATTAAAATTACGATTCTCCAGCATCTCGTTTATGCGGGAATTTGTCGCGAGATTCAAGATGGAAAAGACTATGGACGCCATATTGGCGACAAGGTTCTCAGTTCCATAGGTATTGTAACAAGTAATAGCTTTTCAAAAAGCTTGCCTGACTAATCAATCAATATCTATGGAACGTATAAGCAAGAGAGGTGCTAAACGTTTCCATCATCAAGGAGCGACATAGTTGCGATACTTCATTACACAAGATGTACAATTGACTTTCTCAAATCTCATAACCAAATACTGCAGATTAGCGAATATCTAAGACATGCCACTATTCAATCATTTATTAGTTAGCCCACGGGCTGACAAGTTACGTTGGGATGAAACTCTAACTTTAAGTCGATAGCGTAGATTATAATTTGGGGGAAAATAGTTAGATGATTCTAAAGAAATTCATATTACATGTACTCTCTTAGTAGAGGGCGCACTTCTCTGGTCTGTGATAGATTGATGAGACGGCATCTTTTTATAGACTGGTCTGTTTTCCGTCGTTCTCGACGTCGAAGTAAATTATTAACAGTTTTAACTGCCTTTTCTTGAAGTGTTTGAGACAAAAATGCTTCAATGCTGCTCTAGAACTCAAAGTAAATGGACTGTACACTTTATAGCTACAGCAAAACAAGATACTAATAACCCCCCCGCCCCGGACGAAACTCACGCGCTGATGATCTTACCATATACATGTACATATATTATAAATGAGTTTAAAAATAAATCTATATTTGCAGTTTTAAAATTGTTTAGTTTTTCTTTTCAATCGATTTCATGACCTTTCTCATAATTATAATAACGTGTTTTAATATGAAATGTAAACTAGTACAGATCATGATGTCTTCTTCATTTTGCCGATTCTTTGCTTAGCCTGAACCTTACGGGAGTTAAGCCCATTCCTCTATGGGTACTGACCTACTATTGTCACTATCCTTGTTCATCACAAAGCATGAATTAATATGCTACTGGCTGACTTTCTAAGCTTTTTTTAAAAACCTAACCTTGTAACGTACATTATTAATAAATGTAATATTGAAAGTAAAGGTGGGAAACAGACTGAATCAAGAAGGGATGTCCCATTTACTAGGTCGAGGGAGTTTGCTTATGATTGGACTAGTTCACTTATGGGATAAATAGTAAGAATAATCAGCAAATCCATTGCTTTAGTGTTGCCTGCCCATATACAATGTGTTCTTTTAAAAATGAGATAAAATTTACTGTTAATAAAAAATCTGAAGCTTAAGAATCAGGTTAAAAGAATAAACGTTATTTATTTCCATAGAAGTTATCACACCCATTCAATAGAACAATCCAAGAAAAAGGCGCGAAGATAATTTACATGTGACATTTAGCGCGAAATGATTGTGTCACCCCTTTTGTAGAAGGCAAATGGACTGATCCAGTAGTTTAGAAACGCAGAAATAATGTTACACGGACATGCCCGTACAAAGAATCGCAAAGAATAAACATGTGCATGCCAAAAAAACTGAAGGAATTAAACACAACATTATTTTGCATCAGTAATACGATTATTTCTTCTGCAAACTGTATTTGTTTAAATGCAGGTAACAAATTCCAGTGTAAATCAGCTTCCAGAAAACCTAGTTCATTAGGAATGATCGCTTAGTTTCGGATCTTGAAAAAATTAATCCTTATACTGCCTGACGCACGTGGCGTCAGGCAATAAAAATATAGTTTACAATAGAATTCAATATATTTTACATACATACGTGTTACCTATAGGGAGAGCTTCGCTCTCACGGGCCCTTCGGGCCCGTGAGAGGGCTCCGCCCTCTATTATTAATTATCATTTTCTTTAGCTTCATGTGGTTTTCTACCTTCTCAATATTTTTGTCCCAGTTTCAGACAATTGTGGATATGTTACAAATCTTGCATTTTCACGAGTATCTTATTTGTGGTATTGTAATTTTCCATTTATACCTACATGTTAAATATAACATTATAAATATTCTGCCATATTACGATATTTTAATATTATTTAATTAAATGTGATCTTATTGTAATAATTGCATTTGTCCTCTGAGCGCCCTTGATTGGTGAATAAACATACTATTATATATCATATTTCAACAACATGGGAATGGGAAGGGGCTGTAAGCCTTTGAATGAAATTGTCCATACAAGGACTATTTTCCGACAAACTATTATTGCGCAGATTTAGAGGGATATCGGGAGTGTCCAACTCCACCCTCAGATATTTTCTGGGATATAAAATTTAAATAGCAAAGTAAACCAAAATGCCCCCCCCCCCCCGTTTAAAAAAAAACTCGGACACTTAGGACACCTGGTAAAATGTGATCGAATGAGTCATTTACATGTACTAACACCCGCTCCCAAATAGGTTGTTCGCTTATTCTTGGCTACTCCAAAAAATTGGAATTTTTTTTTCTGTTAGAGTAGCCCCCTCATTCTCCTAACCTCAGAAAATAATCACACGTTTCAAAGCACACCATCATGTAAGAATTATAAATTCGTTTATATTTCACATAAATTAATCCTTCTAAATGTAAATCCTGTCTCTCCATATAGCGTCCCTGCATTGATGATGATTTTCCTTGTCGATGTTCACAGGCTCGACTTGTAGTACTAGTAATGCAGTGCTGGATTTTCAAACTCGCAATCGCGTGGCAATATTGTATAGGAAACAGATCATGTCACATTTTGATAAAATATTTTGGAAAAAAATAAAATAAACAAGCATTCTGAGAGTATTGCATTAGCAATACAAGTCCCCTACCGGCAAGTGTAATCTGGTTCCCGTTAAGAATTGAAAATGCCATAAATTAATGAAGTGGGACGAAATGCAAACTTGATCTATAACTAATCAAGGTAAAGATACATACCAAAAATCAGCTCAATATCTACAAGCGCTTAGAAGAAAATTGCAGAAAACCCTTAAAAATTGAAAAGGCCGTAATTCCGTCAAAAATCAATAAAGCGGAACGAAATGCAAACTTGATCTGTAACTCATCAAGATACACTCACATACCAAAAATCAGCTCAATATCTGCAAGCGTTTAAGAAAAAAGTGCGGAAAAGCAAATGGGACAGACTGACAGACAGACAGACGGACAGCTAGACAGACAGCTGGACAGACAGACGCACGGACAGACTCAGAGGAAACCTATAGTCCCCTCCGGTTTCACCGGTAGGGGACTAATAATAATGATAGTGAAGGTAACATTATGTAAGCAAAATCATATAATTGTTCTTTTTTTGCGGGGAAAATTGTTAGACTGGAGTGATGCTTTTATAATATGCACAGTATTATTTCTTCTTCGAACAACAGTTAACACTTTACATGGAGGTTTACAATTCCTTAATTTTGTTGATACTAATGTAGATTAAATATTATCGATAATGTAAACCTTTTGTCTTTATATGCTATTTTTCAGCTGATGCATAAAAAGAGAGATTTCTTTTTATTGACAATGCAGCCCCGTAGAATGCCGGGTGGGGGGGGGGGGGGGGGGGTCTAAGTATAGTTTTTCACTGTTGTAAAGCTTTATTTAAATGCTTCCTGTAGTCTCCCCCGTTTTGTTGCAGCATTAAGATCGAGCACTCGCAAACTCCTGCAGTTGAAAAAGAAATGTACTAATGTACAACCCCCCCCCCCACCCACCCTTCGAAATAGATGTTTTGAGTTTGGAGACTATAGCCTTTTTTTACTGCATAAACATGATAAATATTGCATCTCAAAGTAATTGCCCCCCCCCCCCAAAAAAAAAAAATCTCAGTAAATGCTAATGATAGATTTATAATTAAGCTGTCAGTGCATAATATCAAATAAAGTAGTTCGTCGTATAATGTAAGCGTTATTGTTTATATTTGCCGTAACATAGAATCAGCTACAAGCAAATCTTTAAAAAGAAAGTTGACCTAGCGCTGTGGCCATCATAAATCACACAAGCAGATATCTGAACCGTTGGTTGCTGAATCGATTAATTATAAATAAAAAAAAAGGCATAGTGATGAACTGGGGGGGGGGGGTTCAATTCAGAAAGGTGAATCTAGAGTGGGCTTCACATCGGCAATGGCATTACTCATTATCATTTTATAAGCATTCTGCAGTTTACTGTATTTTAAATTTTAAGGTGAAAAATAAGAGATCAGTAGAACCAATGAGCACCTGGTTTAAAATATTCCATGCAGTGTGGTACTGTTTTGTAGCAATCGCATCTTCTCGGGTCTTTCCGGCAAGCTTGGCAAGCGTATCCGAGATTGTTATCCGAGCGTATCGGAAAGTAGTTAAGAAAAGCTATATATTTATCATAACTTCAGAATTAACTGATATCTTCAGTCTTTGCATTATAAGACCTAAGTAACTGTTACTTTTCGTACATTTACATGTATGTAAAAGTTAAACAACAAAGCACGAATCTTTTACAGATAATGAAACGAAATTGTCATGGTACAGTTTATCTACAATTGTACGCCCAGGATGCCCTACCGTAAGGTCGAGCATGCGTATTCCAGAAAAAAAGAGTAACGTAGTTGCTAGCGAACCCATCACAAAAAAAATAATAAAGAGAGAAAATATGTAGTAAAATTTGTTGTTACAACACGATAATTTATTTTTGATACATCACATTTCAGTAGTAATCATAAAATTGGTATCATCACGTAACATAGATCCAGGGTAGTATGATGATCACACGTTGAAAGATTGCTGCCGATTTCTTTCTTTGTTTCCTTCTCCAACTGTAATTGGCAAAATGGCAGCAAGAACATTCTTATTAAGTTTTTTCTGTGTAGCGTCCATTCATCTTTCAAAAATCTACCCATCTATATAGTTCTTACTATTTTAAGAGCAATAATGGATCGACAAAAGGAAGACTAAGTGTTTTTCATAATAAACAAAGAAAAAGATATTCTAAAATTCACGGTAATGCCTAAAATGAACACACTTGCACTTTGATGGTGTTGTATTTTCGCTGTATTTTCCTCAAATGTTACCGATGGTGAGAACGCAAAGTACACTTCAAATTACTTTAAATAAATAAAGTACACTTCAAATTACTTTAAATAAATAAATGCATACATTCAGTACTTTAATGTAAACACAAACATTGGGCTAATCCAGGAGAGGTAAGGCAACAGCACTTAAAACGGCATCAATATGTGAAAAATGGAGAGCTTAACTAAGCAGTTCAAATTTCAATTGAAGTTTTTGCAGAAAGAGACAGATAGAAGGACAGACGGTACAAAAGCATTATGCCACCATCTACATGTAAGTTCGTCGGGGGGAAAATATTCCTCTAGCAAATTCTTCTGAGTTTCATAGTTAAGATTGTTGGCACATTCAATCTCATCTAACAAGCATGCATTCAAATCTAAATAGTTTGGATACATAACTCAAAATGTCTGTCTGTATGTTTGTTTGTATGTTGTTTCACGTCCCTCTCAAGAATTTTTCACTCGTATGGAGACGCCACCACTTGCCGGTGGAGAACTGCAAATTTTGATCTATACTAGGCACTCAGGGCCTTTTTCGTGCCAGCACCTACTGCGACATGGGACCTCGGTTTATATAATCTTATTCGAAGGACTGGTCTCCACGTCCCGTAGTGGATTCGAACCCGCAACGTAAGGATCAACTACATACTCCGCAACTCTAGAGCAGACGTTCTAACCACTGCGCCACCCTAACGACTAACTCAAAATGAAGTACATGTATCTAATCACTAGTTAAAATATTAAGCAAATGCTAATATTTGTGTTTGTAATTCATTAAACTGGAGTTCACAGGATATTCAAATATCTTTACTTTCAAAAGAAAAAAAAATCCTCAGCTGCTTTATTTGTGTATTTGTGGGGCTTGAAAATGAAGGGCATTTAGCATAATCACTTAAAAATGAAATGACAGTACATTAGATATATGACGTTTTGTGTGAAAATATTATCAAGCATACTTTACAGAGTGGATTGATCATGTGTTTAAAAAAAGGGGATGAAGGACGATCGTCCGAGTAACTATATGCTTATTCTTACAAACAAAGGGTAAAGCATTAATTCGTGTTTGTTGCCACAAAATCCATGACTTCAAAACTTTTTATCTGGATTGCACAAAGAAAACAAATTCATTCAAAAGAATTCACAAATGATTTACTGGCATCATGAGGAATAATTCAAGCACGAAGCATCGTTTTTCAAGAAATGGGGGGGGGGGGGGGTAATTGATGACGTCTGAAAAATTTTGACAAGCATACCCCCTTCCTCGAAAAAAGAAAAGAAATAAAAGAAAAATACCAAAACTTGCAAAACTTATTTCGGGGGGGGGGGGGGGAGTCCAATTTAGTACCATTAAACCTGCTGAAGAGACTTCTATACAATAGCCAGAAACCTTGCTAATGCCCTTAAGTACAAAACAGTAAAGCTGCAGTCTCATCAGACACTTCTTTTTTTTTTTTTTTTAAATACAGATGGAATCGCAGGTATAAGTATTGAGATGCATACATAATACGTTACCTTAGATTTCTTTAACATGATTTTCACCTGTAATTTTACATACTCAGTAAATTAAAATGGTACATGTATCAGATAAAAATATACAAAACACAGTATCACTATATTTCATTTAACCGAAAGCCTAGGCTTGATGCGCGAGTCAAAGACTCAAAGGAGGACGAAATGTGTTTGTAATCTCTTAATTTTTTGTCTTTACAAAATTCAAGAGGCAAAGACATGTTATGTAATTACTTTTATTTAATTCGTTTTAGACTTTCCGATGAGGATGACAGTTATTAGAATAATAATAAATAACATGCAACTTCCGGAAATACACGTACTGTAACCCCCCCCCCCCTTCCCCTTTTTTTTTTATTTTTGTTGAATGGGTTATTCAGTATAGGTCGACAAAATATTCTCATGGTGTTTTTTTATAAATATTAAAATGATTCTTGAAGGAATCTAACTTGCGAAGAACAAAATAAAACACTCGCGGCCAGCACACCTAGACAAACCATTTGACAGACTAATAGATTTTCAAAAAGCTTGCCTGACTAATCAATCAATATCTATGGAACGTATAAGCAAGAGAGGTGCTAAACGTTTCCGTCATCAAGGAGCGACATAGTTGCGATACTTCATTACACAAGATGCATGTACAATTGACTTTCTCAAATCTCATAACCAAATACTACAGATTAAAAAGAATATCTAAGACATGCCACTATTCAATCATTTATTATAGTTAGCCCACGGGCTGACAAGTTACGTTGGGATGAAAACTCTAAGTGCGCTGGCGTAGATTATAATTTTGGGAAAAATAATTAGATGATTCTAAAGAAATTCATATTACATGTACTCTCTTACTAGAGGGCGCGCTTCTCTGGTCAGTACGTGATAGATTGATGAGACGGCCTCTTTTTATAGACTGATCTGTTTTCCGTCGTTCTCGACGTCGAAGTAAATTATGAACAGTTTTAACTGCCTTTTCTTGAAGTGTTTGAGACAAAAATGCTTCAATGCTGCTCTAGAACTCAAAGTAAATGGACTGTACACGTTATAGCTAGAGCAAAACAAGATAATAATAACCCCCCCCCCCCCCATCCGGACGAAACTCACGCGCTGATGGTCTTACCATATACATGTGTTATAAATGAGTTTAAAAATACATCTTTAAGTGCAGTTTTAAAATTGTTTAGTTTTTCTTTTCAATCGATTTGAGGACCTTTCTCATAATTATAATAACGTGCTTTTATTTGAAATGAAAACTAGTACAGATCATGATGTCTTCTTCATTTTGCCGATTCTTTGCTTAGAACCTTATACGGGAGTTAAGCCCATTCCTCTATGGGTACTGACCTACATGTACTCTCGTCACTATCCTTGTTCATCACAAAGCATGAAATAATATGCTCCTGGCTGACTTTTTAAGCTTTTTTAAAAACCCTAACCTTGTAACGTACATTATTAATAAATGAAATATTGAAAGAAAAGGTAGGAAACAGAGTGAATCAAGAAAGGATGTCCCATTTACTAGGTCGAGGGAGTTTGTTTATGATTGGACTAGTTCACTTATGGGATAAATAGTAAGAATAACCAGCAAATCCATTGCTTTAGTGTTGCCTGTCCATATACAATGTGTTCTTTTAAAAATGAGATATAATTTATACTGTTAATAAAAAATCTGAAGCTTAAGAATCAGGTTAAAAGAATAAACGTAATTATTTCCATTGAAGTTATCACACCCATTCAATAGAACAATCCAAGAAAAAGGCGCGAAGATAATTTACATGTGACATTTGGCGCGAAATGATTGTGTCACCCCTTTCGTAGAAGGCAAATGGACTGATCCAGTAGTTTAGAAACGCAGAAAAAATGTTACACGGATATGCCCGTACAAAGAATCGCAAAGAATAAACATGTGCATGCAAAAAGACTGAAGAAATTAGACACAACATTATTTTGCATCAGTAATATGATTCTTTCTTCTGCAAACTGTATTTGTTTAAATGCAGGTAACAAATTCCAGTGTTAATCAGCTTCTAGAAAATCTAGTTCATTATGAATGATCGCTTAGTTTCGGATCTTGAAAAAAAATAATCCTTATACTGCCTGACGCACGTGGCGTCAGGCAATGAAAGTATCTTTTAGTGATCGAGTTTTCACTTGAAAAAAAAATACATATAAGCTTTTCTTAAACAAAAATCGTATACAAAGATTTAAACTTCAAAATGTTTTTAATGTTATTTTTTAATGTAGAAGAACTGCTCTCTTAGACGATAGAAATTGAGCAATGGAAGTCATTTAAGTCATGAGTCATTTAAGGTTGAGGCTATCTGGTACCGCTTGCAGGGTGGCTGGCAGGAGTTATCTCTCCATAAGTGCGTACGAGTTATCTCGCATTACAACGGTGATAACCATGAATTTGTACCCTTATTAAAAAGTTCCACATCAATCGTTCTATAGAAAGGTTAATGTTTATTTAATATGTAAAACGTAATAATTAAGAAAAAGAAAGGGAGCGAGACAAATAAAGTCCTCTAATTACTGATTTGGGAGCATCTAGTGCACGCCCCCCCTCCCCCCCCCCAAAAAAAAAAATGTATGATGAAGTTCATTTTTTAAATTATTTAGTTTATATATATATATATATATATATTATTTTATGCACATATTTTTATTATTTATTTATTTATCTATTTATTTATTTATTTACTTATTTTTGTAAATACATACCTTTTGTTTATCACTCGAGACTACGATGTTTTCAGTTACCTTTTGTTGTTATTCTTTTCTTTTGACAATGTTCACTCGCTTTGTCATTCTCGCAGACATATGGCACGATAACCGAACGTCTTTCTTCTTGAAATTGAAACTCTTATAAATTAAATTAAAACAAATTAGGGAATTTTGAATCCCACTCCATGTATCAGCGAATGCCGGTATGCAAAGACTCTACAAAGACCTTTTATTATATACTTATTTACAATCTAATCAAGGGTCGAAAGGAAGTGTTTTTGAATGTCTCCAAGTTATTAACAGTTCTCTCTGTCTCTGTCTGTCTGTCTGTCCCTCTCTCTTTCTCTCTCTCTCTCTCTTTCTCTCTCTCTGACGGTAGTGAACCCCTGACTCAATCCGTGCTTGCCGTGTTCTACATTTATTCTAAATTTCAGACACTCTTTTTTAGCTTTCTGGTTATCATCTTCTAATTCACCGAAAATTTTTCTGTTTTTTTTTTTTCCTTTAATATATTTCATCCCATATTTACACAGTGAACATAACAATGCCATGATAACCTTGTACAATTTACTAATAATGATAGCGTTTATAACATAGGTCCAACTAGTATTTCAAAACTATCCCAAAAATATAATTCGGCATCTATATGTATGCCCTCCCCCCACTCCCGATGAAAAAACTAAAAATTCTTAAACAAGTATTTAATAGTGATATTTATTTTCTTTAGTGCAAAATATGAATAGGGGAATGTTTTAACTCCGAGAATCAACATTTAATAGTTCTAAATATGTGTATAAAAGTTTAGACATACTAAAGTCACCTCTATCTAAGTTTTGCTAAGATTGTCAAATCTTAGCATGCTTTTAGTTACGGTATTGTTTGACACTGTACATTCTTCAGTCCTTCTTAAGCAAGGTCTTAGATTTAAGTACCCTTTATGTTACGACCCCCAGAAAATGAAACTGCCCACCTCTAACAGGTACTACATTACGTAGCCTGTAACTGTAAAATAATTACAGATATCGAGACATGATACTTCCTACCTCTAACAGGTATCAGATAACAGGACAGCCTACCTCTAACAGGTACCAGATTACAGGACAACCTACCTCTAACAGGTACCAGATTACAGGACAACCTACCTCTAATAGGTACCACGCAGATTTCAAAGCTACCTACCTCTAACAGGTACCAGAGTTCAAAGCTTCCTACCTCTAACAAGTACCAGATTTTAAAGCTACCTACCTCTAACAGGTACCAGATTACAGCACCACCAACCTGCATCAGGTACCAGATTTTAAAGCTACCTACCTCTAACAGGTACCAGATTTCAAAGTTACCTACCTCTAACAGGAACCAGATTTCAAAGCTACCTACCTCTAACAGGTACCAGATTACAGGACCACCTACCTCAAACGGGTACCAGATTTCTAAGCTACCTACCTCTAACAGGTACCAGATTTCAAAGCTACCTACCTCTAACAGGTACCAGATTTCAAAGCTACCTACCTCTAACAGGTACCAGATTACAGGACCACCTACCTCAAACAGGTACCAGATTTCTAAGCTACCTACCTCTAACAGGTACCAGATTTCAAAGCTACCTACCTCTAACAGGTACCAGATTTCAAAGCTACCTACCTCTAACAGGTACCAGATTTCAAAGCTACCTACCTCTAACAGGTACCAGATTTCAAAGCTACCTACCTCTAACAGGTACCAGATTACAGGACCACCTACCTCTAACAGGTACCAGATTTTAAAGCTACCTACCTCTAACAGGTACCAGATTTTAAAGCTTCCTACCTCTAACAGGTACCAGGTTACAGGTACCAGATTTCAAAGCTACCTACCTCTAACAGGTACCAGATTTCAAAAGCTACCTACCTCTAACAGGTACCAGATTTCAAAGCTACCTACCTCTAACAGGTACCAGATTTCAAAGCTACCTACCTCTAACAGGTACCAGATTACAGGACCACCTACCTCTAACAGGTACCAGATTTTAAAGCTACCTACCTCTAACAGGTACCAGATTTTAAAGCTTCCTACCTCTAACAGGTACCAGGTTACAGGACCACCAACCTCCAACAGGTACCAGATTTTAAAGCTACCTACCTCTAACAGGTACCAGATTTCAAAGTTACCTACCTCTAACAGGTACCTGCAGATTACAGGACAACCTACCTCTCACAGGTACCAGATTGCAAAACTATCTTGTTCTATTACTACGGCTAAGAATCTCTATTATGTACCAAATAATGAATCTACCTACCTCTAACATCAGATTACGAAGCTTCTTACTTCATTAAGTAAGTACTAGGAGGTACCAGATTATAAAGCTACTCACCTCTAACAGGCAACGGGTTATAAAACTACCTACCAGCATGACGTACCAGATTATGAAGTTTCCTACCTGTAAGAGGTACCAGATTACGAATCTAAATACTTCCTACAAATACCATATACAGAAGCTGCCTACCTCTTACAGGTACCAAAATATGAAACTTCCTTACTGTAAGGGGTACAGTATTATAAAGTTTCCTATCTGCATGATGTACCAGATTATGAAGCTACCTACCGGTCAGAGGTTCCAAAATATGAAGTAACTTACTTCTGACAGGCACCATATTATGAAGCTACATGTACCTACCTGTAACAGGCACTAAATTATGAAGCTACCTACCTGTTAGAGGTACCGGATTATGAAGATACCTACCTCTAACAGGTACCAGATTATAAATCTACCTACCTGTAAGGAGTACCAGATGATGAATCCACCTTCCTGTAACATATATCAGATTATGAAGGTGCCAACCTCTAGCAAGTTTCAGATTTTGAAGCTATCCAACCTGAATTAGGTACCGTGTTTTTAATTATAAATAGTCGCCTGCGTAGCGCAGTGGTAAGAGCGTCTGCCCTAGAGTCGCGGAGTAAGGAGTTGACCCTTACGTCGCGGGTTCGAATCCCACTGTGGGACGTAGAGACCGGTTCTTCAGATCATGAGACCGTATAAACTGAGGTCCCGTGTCGCAGTAGGTGCTGGCACGAAAGAGATCCCTCACTGCTCAATGGCCCTCAGTGCCGAGTATAGGTCAAAATTTGTAGCTCTCCACCGGAAGGTGATGGCGTCTCCATATGAGTGACAAATTCTCGAAAGGGACGTTAAACAACAAAACAAACACATTATAAATAACGTATCTCTATTAGGTATAAGATTATTAAACTACTACCTCGAACAGGTAAAAGATTTTGAAACTTTCTACTTTTGATTAATAGCTTCATCTCTTTTCTCATGTTATATATTATGCCAACAATTACACATACATAAAACAAATAATGAGCCTTAGTCTTGCTACAATACATGAAAAATTAAATGTCATGGTTGTAAAGTTCATATAGTCGTTTTGTACATATCGTCAGTGACAATATGCACGTATCCTCATTGCACATAGTGTCGTCAATCGACAGATATTGTTGTCGGCTGAAAAAATTATACATGTATATATATGTATATATGTATATTATATGTATTTTTTGTCGATATAATGAGCTTTCCCTTCTCGTACATATTGTCGTGTCACAGCTAGGGTTGCTTTATGTTTTTGTAGTTTTTTTTTAATGTAATTGCCGTGTAAATCACACAAGCATATCTGTCGAATCCTATTTTATGCAGCGCGATTGTCAAGGTACATATTGTCGTCCTGTCCATATTGTCGCCGGCGACACAAACTACTTGTACTAATGTGACGAGTGCAAATAACATGATATTATATAAATTCATCAAAAAAGACTATGCAGGAATCTCTCTCTCCCTCTGAAGCTTCAATCCAATACCCGCTTTCTGTCAAAAAAGAACTTTCATCACTTTCGTCTCACTGATATATAAAAATTGTCGACCCCAAACATCAATAACTTCAGTATATGTATAAGAATAAAGCAAAAAATAATTTCCGGATAAACATTACTATTGAACAAAAACTTTATTTCAATTTCCAAGTATATATTACAAAAAAAAAGAATAGGCTGGTTTATCAGATATCAAATATCTCAAGAATTACAGTATTTTGGCATATCATAGTGATGTACATAGTGTACACCAATCCTGGACCGAATTTTTCTGAACAAAACATTTTCTCCCTGCTGTATTGCAAGTTATGAAAATTGTTAACTTATTTAAATGGCGTACACTTTGTCTGTCCTTCTGTCTGTATGTCTGTGTGTGTTTGTGTGTGTTAATCTATCTCTCTCTCTCTCACTCTCTCTCTCTCTTCGAAACCTTAGTAAATATTCTTCAACACAATATATCGGCCACAAAATGTGCAAATGAACACAGCTAGTACATATTGTCGCCGACGACAATATGTGCCGATGCGCGACTGTACATTTTGTCGTCTATTATGCAGGATGAAAAAAAGGCTCGGTACATATTGTCGCCTCAGTATATATGTACCGATTGTCGACAATATGTCCAGTGAGGGTAGGTACATGTTGTCACCGACGACAATATGTACAGAATGACAATATGACGTTGTGACGTCACCAGGCACGTAACAACAGGAAGGGGCAGAGGGGGCCTGGCCCCCACTTTTTTCCGAGCATAACGTTTTACTATTGAAATGTTCATATAAAGGCCGGTTGCCTCCCCCCACTTTTTGTTGTAGTAAAGTCAATTAAGAGTAATGTAGTAGTGTATGAATAAAATTTGGTACTGAAAGAACCTTCCCCCCTCCCCCCTCCCCCCCCCCTCCGCAATAGGATTTTCGAGTTTTGTCAATTTCCTTTTTTTTTTCTTGTCAAGCTTTTTCATGTTGGTTGAATTTTTTTCTTTGGCTGCTCCCTTCCCCCCCCCCCACTTTTAAAAACGATGCTACGTCCCTGATCATGACCGTCACAGCCCTGTCTAGCACTATATAACGCTTGACCCAGTGGCCAAGAATTTCACAGATCTTTGCAAAACACCATTACTCAATACAACTTTGCACTTTGTTTGACCCTAGATGCACAGGAGCAGAGAAAGAGATTACTATAGGTTCACTATACATGTATAATCAATAGAGCCACTAAATAATCAACAGAGCCACCAAATAATCAATAGAGCCCAAACCTTAATACCGGAAACCCTGATCCAGAGGCCATATATTTCACAATTTTGGAAGAGGTACCCTTGCTTATCATAACTATGCACTTAGTTTGTATTATAAATACCAAGGAGTAGAGAATATTCTCACAGATGGCTTGGAGAATTTTAATGAAAGAGGGTGTTGCAGAAACTCGCGATTATTCCCTAAATCGAGAAAGACATTTAAGGAAGCTCTAAACACAAAAGAAAAAGTTTTTTTGACTTTGAGAAATATTATTTATATAAAGGTTTATATACTGAGTTTATCTAGTTTATTTTCAACATAGGGTACCTGTCATATTTCTCCAGAAAAAATGTTCAAAGACAATAAAGGACAAATGAACAGAAATTACTGTTGTCTACTTACACTGGGAAAATACATGCAAATAATGTTTCTAATTACTTTATCTTGGTCTAATATAATGTTAAGAATACAATAATCTACCTCGTGTCATTTACTGTAGATTTCCACGTACTCCTTTGCTCATCAAAGAGCAGATCACTCTAACTACATAAAACACTACCATAGATTTAGAACTCTTCAGTGAGCAGTATTTAGAGCCTCCTTAAATACCCACGAGCATGAAGAGTTATCTCTAAATATAGACATGGCCACGTAGATGACTATTTATACGGCGGATATGTACAGCTTGTTATAACAAAACATTTCACATTTTACGTTTATTTCATGCATAGTTTTTCCTAACATAGACTGGCGACCTGTTAGTAAACTTTTTTTTTCACAACGATAAAAAGCACAATTAATGGCAAGTGCACCTCGCACATCATTTTGAAAGATGTACTGTAGATAGCGTGCGTTAATATTTTTCAATATATAAAAATGTGTCCAATAATTACGCTATTGATGCAATATCCAAGAAATTCCATTGAGTCATTTCAATTTAGTTGTTTCAAGTCAAATCTGAGCCACTAATTAACAGAATAATAGCGAAACGAAATAAGTATGAAAAAATTAAATTATTCAGGAACTAAATTGTAATACCAAAAATCATCCAATTAAATTGCTTTGTTATGTTTAATTATTATTAAAATCAATTAAAATTGTGTTTTACTAGAGACTTTAACGTTCAAATAACAGCAACAAGTAAAGGAACTGGATTATAACTGTGAAAACCATATTTTTGCTTGCTGTACAAGATTCAAATGATTTCCTTATCTGTCGCTGATATATATTTTAATTACACTCTATAATCTTGATCAATCTTTTCAAAAAATTGAATTTTTCCTGTGATCTCAATTTTTCTGTATTATGGCTCTTGGCATAGTAACATGTAAGTAAAACTCTGGAACTTGTTACAGGAAGAGTAATTCACAATTTAATAAATCTTAGGTAGGTGATTCATAATCTGGTACCTGTATGTGATAAATAACTTCAGGTAGCTTCATAATAAAGTGCTGCATAGAAGTATGTACATTATAATCTGGTACCTGTTAAAGGTAGGTAGTTTTGATATCTGGTACCTGTTAGAGGTAGGTAACTTAGAAATCTGGTACCTGCTAGAGGTAAGTAGTCTTGTAATCTGGTACCTGTTAGAGGTAGGTAGCTTTAAAATCTGGTACCTGTTAGAGGTAGGTAGCTTTGAAATCTGGTACCTGTTAGAGGTAGGTAGCTTTGAAATCTGGTACCTGTAAGAGGTAGGTAGCTTTGAAATCTGGTACCTGTTAGAGGTAGGTAGCTTAGAAATCTGGTACCTGTTGGAGGTAGGTAACTTAGAAATCTGGTACCTGTTGGAGGTAGGTTGTCCTGTAATTTTGTACCTGTTAGAGGTAGGTAACTTTGAAATCTGGTACCTGTTAGAGGTAGGTAGTTTTGATATCTGGTACCTGTTAGAGGTAGATAACTTAGAAATCTGGTACCTGCTAGAGGTAGGTAGTCTTGTAATCTGGTACCTGTTAGAGGTAGGCAGCTTTAAAATCTGGTACCTGTTAGAGGTAGGTAGCTTTGAAATCTGGTACCTGTTAGAGGTAGGTAGCTTTGAAATTTGGTACCTGTTAGGGGTAGGTAGCTTTGAAATCTGGTACCTGTAAGAGGTAGGTAGCTTTGAAATCTGGTACCTGTTAGAGGTAGGTAGCTTTGAAATCTGGTACCTGTTAGAGGTAGGTAACTTAGAAATCTGGTACCTGTTGGAGGTAGGTTGTCCTGTAATTTTGTACCTGTTAGAGGTAGGTAGCTTTGAAATCTGGTACCTGTTAGAGGTAGGTAACTTTGAAATCTGGTACCTGTTAGTGGTAGGTAGTTTTGATATCTGGTACCTGTTAAAGGTAGGTAACTTAGAAATCTGGTACCTGCTAAAGGTAGGTAGTCTTGTAATCTGGTACCTGTTAGAGGTAGGTAGCTTTAAAATCTGGTACCTGTTAGAAGTAGGTAGCTTTGAAATCTGGTACTTGTTAGAGGTAGGTAGCTTTAAAATCTGGTACCTGTTAGAGGTAGGTAGCTTTGAAATCTGGTACCTGTTAGAGGTAGGTAGCTTTGAAATCTGGTACCTGTAAGAGGTAGGTAACTTTGAACTCTGGTACCTGTTAGAAGTAGGTAGCTTTAAAATCTGGTACCTGTTAGAGGTAGGTAGCTTTGAAATCCGGTACCTGTTAGAGGTAGGTTGTCCTGTAATATGGTACCTGTTAGAGGTAGGTAGCATCATTATCTGGTACCTGTTAGAGGTAGGTAGCTTTGAACTCTGGTACCTGTTAAAGGTAGGTAGCTTTGAAATCAGGTACCTGTTAGAGGTAGGTTGTCCTTTAATATGGTACCTGTTAGAGGTAGGTAGCATCATTATCTGGTACCTGTTAGAGGTAGGTAGCTTTGAAATCTGGTACCTGTTAGAGGTAGGTAGCTTTGAAATCTGGTACCTGTTAGAGGTAGGTAACTTAGAAATCTGGTACCTGTTGGAGGTAGGTTGTCCTGTAATTTTGTACCTGTTAGAGGTAGGTAGCTTTGAAATCCGGTACCTGTTAGAGGTAGGTAACTTTGAAATCTGGTACCTGTTAGTGGTAGGTAGTTTTGATATCTGGTACCTGTTAAAGGTAGGTAACTTAGAAATCTGGTACCTGCTAAAGGTAGGTAGTCTTGTAATCTGGTACCTGTTAGAGGTAGGTAGCTTTAAAATCTGGTACCTGTTAGAAGTAGGTAGCTTTGAAATCTGGTACTTGTTAGAGGTAGGTAGCTTTAAAATCTGGTACCTGTTAGAGGTAGGTAGCTTTGAAATCTGGTACCTGTTAGAGGTAGGTAGCTTTGAAATCTGGTACCTGTAAGAGGTAGGTAACTTTGAACTCTGGTACCTGTTAGAAGTAGGTAGCTTTAAAACCTGGTACCTGTTAGAGGTAGGTAGCTTTGAAATCCGGTACCTGTTAGAGGTAGGTTGTCCTGTAATATGGTACCTGTTAGAGGTAGGTAGCATCATTATCTGGTACCTGTTAGAGGTAGGTAGCTTTGAACTCTGGTACCTGTTAAAGGTAGGTAGCTTTGAAATCAGGTACCTGTTGGAGGTAGGTTGTCCTTTAATATGGTACCTGTTAGAGGTAGGTAGCATCATTATCTGGTACCTGTTAGAGGTAGGTAGCTTTGAACTCTGGTACCTGTTAAAGGTAGGTAGCTTTGAAATCAGGTACCTGTTAGAGGTAGGTTGTCCTTTAATATGGTACCTGTTAGAGGTAGGTAGCATCATTATCTGGTACCTGTTAGAGGTAGGTAGCTTTGAACTCTGGTACCTGTTAAAGGTAGGTAGCTTTGAAATCAGGTACCTGTTAGAGGTAGGTTGTCCTTTAATATGGTACCTGTTAGAGGTAGGTAGCATCATTATCTGGTACCTGTTAGAGGTAGGTTGTCCTTTAATATGGTACCTGTTAGAGGTAGGTAGCATCATTATCTGGTACCTGTTAGAGGTAGGTAGCTTTGAACTCTGGTACCTGTTAAAGGTAGGTAGCTTTGAAATCAGGTACCTGTTAGAGGTAGGTTGTCCTTTAATATGGTACCTGTTAGAGGTAGGTAGCATCATTATCTGGTACCTGTTAGAGGTAGGTAGCTTTGAACTCTGGTACCTGTTAGAGCTAGGTAGCTTTGAAATCAGGTACTTGTTAGAGGTAGGTTGTCCTGTAATCTGGTACCTGTTAGAGGTAGATAGCATCATTATCTGGTACCTGTTAGAGGTAGAGTGCTTTATTTTTGTATCATGTGGCGTAAATGTCTTCTCCTTTTTTGTGTGGTTTTTTTTTTGCATATTTAGAATAAAATTACCCTCAAAATAATCCAGTTCTCGATTCTTTTTTTTCTGTCTAATCTTAATGTTTTGTTTTAATTTCAATAGAATGCATGAGGGGTTGATTGCTCAGCTATGTCCTAATTTCTTATAACAATCCTCTCATGTTTGGCCACATTTCTCAGAGTGCCAAATTTAGATCTATACTACTATATTAAAATAATAGACTCGAATTTTTGGCCTTTAATACCGATAAATCGGAAGAGTACTGTCTTTTGTTTTATATATTTTAAACATCATTGGTACTTGAAGATTACCAATTTGTTTTTATTTTTTCTCAATTAAGCTTCGCTAATTAATAATCAACGAAAATTCCTCAAAAAATTCTGGAAATCATCTGGATTTTTTGCTTTTACAATCTTGCGCGTGCGCATTACATTCACGCTAAATCACGGTGTTCAAATCAGAGAAGACAAAAGTAATTTGTACTAAGTAGATATATATTTGTTATTTTATAATTTCTCTAATAAGAAATCATAAATATATATGAACAAAATATACAGCAAATTTCCAATGAGAATTTACACGTATTTGTATTATTGTTTCTGAGTTTATTCATGCAAATGTGATATTGTGGCCACGTGGGTAATCATTCGCCATCTCGGAGACACATTTATTATAATTATGTTATTTATGTCTCTGGCCATCTCAACGGAGGCAAAAAGCTCATGATCGTAGAAGCAATATTAATGTAACTACCCGATTTTATTTTATCCTTCCTTTCTTTTGTGCTTTTTTGAGGGGAAAAGGGGGGTGGGGGGTGGGGGTGGGGTGGTGTAACAACTGCAGCTAGAATCACATTTTGGTGAAGTAGGCATTCTTTTTCCGCCAAAAATTACAATAACATTATTTTCATTTCTTAACTTTGAAATAAATCGAAATAATTAAATAACGTCAATATAACCGATATTTTCAATTTGAAATGTGTCTAAATGATTGCAACTTGAATTTGTTCGCCATGTTTACTATTACCTTCACTGCTGAGATTTATAACTTCACCTCCAAAAATTTCTTTAACTTTAAAAAAAAGTGGGTGAAATATGTAAATTATTGTTATTGATCTTCAGTACATTATATAGAAGGGACAGCCTGTTCTAGGCTAGATCTTCAAAATATGTAAAGGTTGTCATGGTAACTACGCTTGATAGGTAGTCTGAAGTCAGCCCTTGCGGCCCGTACAGTTCATTCTATCAATGCTGCTAAAATATCGATCATTTGTAAAATATAGGGTGAGTTAACCATGCATTCTCATTGGCTGTCCCAAAATGAAATCGGTCAAGGTCAGTAAACTTAAAAGTTTGCGCTAAACTCAGACTTTACTAAATATTTTGAAAAAATTTATGCTCTGAATAATTAAATCAGAAACATTTATTTTAAAATGTTTCTGATTACATTGTATGATTTCAATTAAAAAATGGAAATGATATTGTATGATCCTCAAAGAGTTGTAACCCCCCCCCCCCCCCCCCCCGAAAAGACTTCATTATTGCAGCAAGAAGTACCTTCAAGTTCCTACTTTCCTACTTAGGATACCCTTGCTTAGCTTATCTAAGATAATGATAATTTTTGTATCCCATATATTTTATACTTAGCATAAACAAGAGGCCCATGGGCCACGCCGCTCACTTGAGCAACTAATTTTAATGGTCAATTACTCTAACCCAAACAGCTTTAACAAATCAGAAATATCTGTACAAATTTAGTTTTTTATATTAAATTTTTGAAACATATTCTAACTTTTTTCTCCAAAGATTTTCATATGTAAAATTTACAGTAAATATTTTGTTCTCCCCTCTCCCTTTGTGGTTGTACCCTATCATGACCCCTGTGATCGTCATCATCAAATTTGAATGTACATTATATGAATTTACATTTCAGAAAACCTCTCTGGTCAAATAGGTTTGGAAAAGAAAATTCATAAAAAAAAATTTCCTATAAATACTCCCATGGATACCCCTCCCCCATTGTGGCCCCACCGTAGCCCCAAGGGTCATGAAAGGTCATGATAAGATTTAAACAAAATTGAGAATGCTTCCACAATAGTTTCAACATTCCTGGCCAAAAGGTTCTTGAGGAGAAGATTTTTAAAGATTTTCCCTATATATTACTATGTAAAATTTCAACCCCCCATTGAGGCCCCACCCTACCCCTTGGGGTCATGAATTCAACAATTTAGAATCTACACTACCTGAGGATGCTTCCACATTAGTTTCAACTTCCCTGGCCAAATGGTTCTTGAGAAGAATATTTTTAAAGATTTACCAAAAAATTTCAATATTTCTTAATTATCTCCCCTTGAAAAAGGGCGTGGTAGTTCATTTTAACAATTTTGAATCTCCTTCACCCAAGGATGCTTTGTGCCAAGTTTGGTTGAAATTGGCCCAGTGGTTTTGGAGAAGAAGTCGAAAATGTGAAAAGTTTACAGACAGACGGACAGACAGACGAAGAGACTGACGACAGACAAAATGTGATCAGAAAAGCTTACTTGAGCTTTCAGCTCAGGTGAGCTAAAAAGTAAAACACATTACATTTGTTGAATCATAAAAGATGAAAAAAACTTTCAAATTTGTTACTATTTATTTCGAATTTTCAATAACTATAACAGGTTTAAACACAACTGAAGCAAACATATTGTTTCCAAAAATCGAATCAAAATTATTATTATTAAAACATATTATTGTAATGGGAATCAAATCGATTCAAAATATTACTAATTCAAGGATATTACATTATTTTTTATCAAAACAGACAGTCATGAGAGCATTTTCTTATATCATATATTTGATAAAGTACATTTGATATTCTTAATTTTTATTATGATCTCTTGAACAACCAGTATGTTTTTTGTTTTGTTTTGTTTTTTTTTTTTTGGAAGGGGGGGGGGGTATTTGCAAGATAATCTGTTCTGCTTCACATCTGCTAAATTGTGTAGAAATACCAGTATAGCACATTTGTCCATTTTCATTTCTGCATTTACAGATTATATACATGTCTATAACCTGTGTATATATAAAGTATATGTATTAGCAGTGCTTAATAACTCTTTTATTGTTGAGGTCATATTTTGAACAAGTTGAGACCTGCAGTGGTAAAATTGTTACAAAATTTATTACACATTTAGTTTAATAACTGATTGTGTAAAAATACCAGCTTAGCACATTTCTTCATTTTCATTACTTTGCTTGATATGTATCAGCAGTGCTCAACTCTTTGTTGTTGTCATATTTTCAATAAATATCCATAATTTCTTTTATTAAATTTGTTTGGAAAGGTGAAATTTATGTAAGCTCCGGCGTGATTCGAACTCATGCTTGATTTATAGCTAAACTTGGGGTCAAACCCATTCTGCGCTACGCCGTTACGCACCAATTTTAAGAACAAAAAAAAAAAAAAAAAACAAAAAAAAAAAAAAACAAAAAAAAACAGAATTATATTCACATTCATTGTTTATTTCAAAAGTACCTTACAATATGAATGTGTCGATGTATCTATTTTGTAAATGTCCGATATGCACATGGATGCATTCATAACAATGTCAACCCGTGCACGCACGGGTCAAAGTCTAGTAAACTTTTATAATAGTTGAAGCATGAGCTAAATCTGTATAATCACAAGCACTCTTTACCACCAATATATCGAATGATAGGAAATAAACCGATATTTTTGTCTAAATGTCTCTAGTTTTTTTTTTTATATGCATTTGATACTGTTTAATGGTGCCAAAGCATTAAAAAAAAAGAAATGAAATGAAGAATTATTCACTGAAAAATATTGAGCAGTTAGAATGAAAAGTGTTTTGCTTGCAGCAGCAAAAATCCATAAATTCTAAAATAGGAATATTATACAGAGAATTATACCGTTAAACTATGAGCATTCTTTTTTTTTTTTTTTTTTTTTTTTTTTTTTTTTTTTTGTAATGCTGTTTATATCAAGACGCATCCCGTTCATAAAATTGCATATCTTGCATTAGGCGGGTTTCTCTCTCTCGCTGTGTGTGTAGGGAGGTGTGTGTGTGAGGGGGGGGGGGGTAAAAAATATTTATTGGTCTGGGAATCGCGGCTCTCCATTGATCCAGGGTTGTGCTCTCTAGGCAATATTAATTAAAAAGTTTGGGGGCAAAACCAAAGAGAAATTCCTTTAGAAGCCAAAATTTATGAATTAAATACATTGTAAATAAATAAAAAAATACAACAATTAAATATTTAAGTAAATAAACTTCGTCATGCATATGTTGGGGGGGGGGGGGGGTTCACAGCTCTGTTAAACACATTTGTTTCCATTTTATTATCATTAATGTTAAAATTATTGTGACGATTTTATTATCATTAATGTTAAAATTATTGTGACGATTTTATAATCATTAATGTTAAAATTATTGTGACGACCCACCCCTTCCCCCTTACCACCCCCAAGTTCGCAAGATCTTAAGATCAGCAATTAGAAAACATAAATTTCTCTCTCTCTCTCTTAATTATTACGTTTTACATATTAAATACACATTAATCTTTCTAGAGAACGATTGATGTGGAACTTTTTATTAAGGGTACAAATTCATGGTTATCACCGTTGTAATGCGAGATAACTCGTACGCACTTATGGAGAGATAACTCCTGCCAGCCATCCCTGGAAGCGGTACCAGATAGCCTCAACCGTCATTTAACGGAAATAAATGCGCAGCACTTCCTTGAGCAGTGTTTGGTAACCCCCCCCCCCTTCTTTTCCTCGGCAATTCTGAGTGAAATTTCCTTCACAGGTCGCCTGGCAGGGATAATAGCTCTAGTAAAATTGATGAGCATGTTATATCTCTATAATACTATTCATAATGAAATAGATATGTGTAGCACAAGAGTTTAAATGGAAATGTGCTACATGTATTACACCGAATCTGTATATTTGAAGAATTTTTCCCCGTTATATAATGACAGATCTACAAGAAATTATAGGGAAAGAATGGAGCGACTAATAGTATATTCGGGGGATATCATACAAGTATTTAAAATACGTCGACAGTAATATATATCTTACTCATTCCATATACTTCGATTTTTCGGCAAGTGACAATATAGCTAAGATTTTAGTCGAACTTATAATCTATAAAGACTAGTTAAAAATTATAAAAAGCGGTTTTATATCCATATATCTCGGCTGAACCAACGGTAAATATTTAAGAAATAAATAACAAGTTTAAAAACTTCAATGGGAATTGAAGTGAGTCGGTCACGTGATCAAATCCTGTGAAGGCCGAAGGCCTTCTCAGAAGATTTGATCACGTACCGACCCACTTCAATTCCCATTGAAGTTTTTTAACTTGTTATTTATTACTTATATATACATTTGAGACGGACAATAGAATGTAATCGAATATAAATATTGCACTAACTGTACGTCGTAGATTTTGACAAATTACGCTAGGTGTAAATCGGCTTGAAAAGCGGTTACGCTTCAAATTCATCAGGCAAAGGATTCTGTTTTGAAGGGAATATTCTGTGAAAGGCTACTTGTGATCAATTATAGTGAGCATATTGGTGTCTGGGAATTTTTGTATTCATGAGAACCCATATTCGATGTTAAAAAACACAAGAAACACGTCCGATGTTTGATAATAAAAAGTTGGAAGAATTTCGGTCGGAAAGGGATGGATGGAGACACTTGTCCGGACCAGATAACTTGAAATCAAGTACAAAATTTGATCAAAAACATAAAATCTACGATTTCAGTAAGGCATATTTATTAATTTATGATGTTGACGTGGAGACGCTGGCGACAGCTTACATTGTTAAGACAACGTCACAACGATCTCGATGATGGAGGTGTGCCTACCGAACTTCCAAAGTGCAGTGTTTGTCAGCTGTTTGTGGCTTGATTGCATTACATTGATATTTTTCAACAGATTTTCAAATTTATTGTGAGTAAAGTTTAATGAAAAAAAATTATAGCATTCAGAGGTCTGCGAGAAAAATAAGGGTAAACGTTGAGACTATGCAGCTCAGACATGGAACTTATAACATGTAGTTTTCTATTCTCTATGTAAAACCGATCAAAAACTGTATTAAATACTCGTTTACATTGTAAATAAAATGATTATTATTTTACTTGCGTATTTTGTACATTTTTATGCATGAAAAACATGCTATATTGCTTAGTGGAGTAAGTCTTTTTATGTAGATATTACTGCGCTGTGTGATTAGGTCACGTAATGACCTATGACCTTCGAAAAACTTCATACAGGTATGAAGATATTTGCTCTCTGCATGTTTATATAATAGAGAGATACCACAAATGTATATATTTATAGAAATGTCTCTTGCACCTGTGCTCAATGGAGGATTTAAAGGGGGTGTTGGGGAGGATGTCCGCAAACACTCCTACACCCCCCCCCCCCCCCTCACACAAATACACACAGAAACACACTAAAAATTCTTATAATACATCTTAATTTTGTTTGTATAAGACTCTATAAATAAAGTGTGAACAAAAGCATGTGTGGCTTTCGATATTTCAATACAGAAACTTACGAATTTCACCGAGTATACGGGAGCATTTTTCCTGGTTGGGGTAGGTATCAAGAATTGTTTTTTTTTTTTTTTTTAATTTAATATTTAATATAAAAAAGGGGATCGTTATCCAATATCATATAAAATCGCTGGGGATTTATAGATATTTTAACAGAAATCCGTTTGCTATTTGCTAAGGCACCTGTATAAACGAAAAGAAGTCGACCCCCCCCCCCCCCCCCCCGTTCCAGTCAAACCACTTCTCGTTAGTTCTTAATCATACACAAATCATTCGATAAAAGGGTTCAATACAAATTCATTTAGGGGGCAAACAAACGGATTATCTACAGTATATTTACATGTACATCAAGTACTACTATATCAATGTGGAGAATCGTTGTGCCTTACACCTGATTAATCAGTTATAAATTGTTTATGGTACACAAGAATTCAAACTAATGTTTTCCACAGTTTAACTCTTTATTATTTTTTTTTATTGATCCATTTGTAAGATTTCACTGATCTGTTACAAATTATTGAGGGTGACGTCACAAATGCTTGAAAACTCTCCATTTGCACACTAAATATGCACCTCTTAGCTGGAGGTGAAACAAGTGGGCGGATCATGGATCTTCAATTTTCAAAGACCGATTTCTGTACTAAAGACATCCCAGTTTCCTTTCCTCTAGTGATATTTAATTACCTGGTTAAAGGAGAACTTTTTGCAAACAATTAAAAGTACGTGTGCTGAACAACAAAGACAGTATGCCTTATATTACGTACAATGCTTAATCGCCATTTTGCTTTAGAAAAGTTCGGGAAAAGAGTGTACCTGTGACGTCGTATTTTACGACTGTGACATCGAGTAGTGGTTGTCTGCATAAGGAAGCTGGTGTAAATTGGTAGTGTTTACATCGCTGCGTTTTTCTGGGCGTTTCCTTGGGTTTAAAAGTTGTTACGGTTGTGAAAACATATGTAGGTGTTTGCAGTTGTCTTGCTGAATACGCATCGGTATGTATTTTCGTTTGCTGCGAGTCATTTCTTTAGTCGGGTCTTCATTCATGGGGACTATGAAGCCGTGCGTTGTTGTTAATGGATATCTACAACTCGGAAGGAACGTTTTGCGATAACAGTGGAGTCGTAGGATAATTTAATGACGGACATTCGATGGATTATTTTAATATCGCCGTTTGATTGCAGAAAACTGCAGAATTTAGCGAGAAAATAATGACGCATGCGCAGATGGGGGTTAGTCGATTTTTGATGCCAGGCATCGACTTACCCCCATCTGCGCATGCGTCATTTTCTACAGATACAACACTAGAACACCAGATACACTGCATAAAAGACATTTACCCAAGGAATAATAATTATGACTGAAAATAAACAATAAAAATATGAAATTGGAACCCAATAAAAACATGAATGAATAAAAATAAACAATAATTCAATTATATTAGCTTCTTATATACACACTTACCCATTTAGACAGTATCTACTACAGTAAAAACTGATATTTCAAGCAAAACTAAGTTAGTTTTCAGGCACTACAGCTGATTTCAAAATTTTCTGAAAATCCAGGATTTATAATTAGTCTAAGATTAAATAATTCCCTGTTTAGAGAGAAAAAAAACAACCAAACATGTACTCATACTAGTTAGCAAGTCGACGAAATGAAATGAATTATAATCTAATTATGTAAATTATGATTGTTTAATTAAGATATTAGTTATGACTTTGAAGTTGCAGTATAAGATTTGATTTTGCTTGATTTCTTTGAAATTAATGCATTACTCTGGGAGAAGAAAAGGTGAAATTAAGACAATTGTACATGAAATGAGAAAGATAATTACAATCAAATACAGTTTTAATGTATAATGTATATGACAAAATTTACAATATACATGCATATAATATTGTGTGTTTTTTTTCTTCAGGACAATCCTGATTTTCAAACCAGTGTCCAAGAGCCCCCTAGAGTCTGAAATGAACGTGTTCTTTATTAAGGAGATCAGTGTGTGATGTATTTGTTTTCTGTGCATTGATGACATTTGTGAAACTGTTTGGTTACTTTATGACCATCTCTCTGACAACTACTTTGACATTTGAAATTCAATCTGAGTGACGGACAAGCAGACCAAATAATAATAATATGCATGTAAAACATTATACAATTGTAATAAGACATTGATAAACTTCAATTTAAACAAACTAGATGTACATGTATCTTTGAGCTTGGCATTGAAATACATGTATACTTTACATGGACACTTTTAATGAATTTGTCTCATGATAATGAACATTCAGTTGTTATACATTGTAAATATAAATTGTAGATAATATGTATTTGGTCCAATATATATAATTATATTCACTGAAAAAAGGAATTTTGTAAACTTGATCAATTATTTTTATTCCTCATTTAGACACTGAATAACATTCAAGATCAAATGTCAAGGTCAAAAACATGATTTACTTAAATTTGGGTTATAAATACTGTAATAACTGTGGATTCTTATGCATGTTTTATAAGATCTAAGGAATATGTGTGAGCTGACTACAATAATTATTGCTGTCAACCAGGGATGGGCACGATTACTGAAAAATGTAATCGATTAATAATCGATTACCTAGAGGAATTTTGTGTAATCGATTATTAATCGATTACACTCATTTTTGTCCTGTAATCGATTACTTTGGAAGATGTAATCGATTAATAATCGATTACTTCCAAGTTTTTATCCCCTCAAATATCAAAGCAATATTTAAATGGTAAATGTTGATGTTATCCACTGAAGTTTGAATTTGAATGTGTTCCTGCAGTTTCAGTGCAGATTCTTTTAAGGTTTTATTCTGGCTAACATTCTCACTAAATGCCCAAATGAGGGATTTTCTACCATGGAAAGCGAAGACATGATTCCTACAATAAAATATGCCAAGGAATTAATTAATCCTTTTAACCTTGGATTTGAACCTCCATATTTATTGACTTGTTGCAAAAATTATCTAATATTTTATTGTGAATTACTTCATTAGAAGTATTTGGGCTGCCTGTATGTTGACAGTACACATTAAACATTCCTGTACTTGTCTTTTTCAAAAAAAAAAAAGAAAAAAAAAAAAAGAAGTAAATTAGAACTCTTAGTTAAACATGCAAATTATATGTATCTTTAAGTAATTAAACTAATAGCACAATTTCATTCTGTATTGAAGTAAGTGTTTTGAGAGCTATTAATTGTTTAATAATATTGTTTGTCTTCAATGGAATAAAAGTTAAACACTAGGTAGTTCACAGTTTACACCTCATTATCTGCAAATCAGGGATGTCTCACTCAATTAATTAGCCAATTAAGATAAGCAAACACAGTGACACTTACTCCCTCTCTTACAGACACTTATATAATCTCTCACTGATATAAAAGCAACCTTACAATTTTGAATGGAAACATGAGAATCAGATTTTGCAAATTTTAAAGTAACTAAAACACAAGTTTTTTTCAGGTACAATGTAGTTTATTTACCAAATTATTTATATTAAATACAGCACTTAAATCTGTTTTTGCTACTTATAATTTTCTATTACAAGACAAAGTTTTTCATCATCTGAAATATGAAAAAGGACATGCAGCAAGAGGACAGTGGGTCAAATGTAAAATGCACACGAAAAATCTGTATATTTTATTAATATTAAATGGTTGAAATACACTTCTGAATTATTTAATACTAGACAAATAATGCAAATTTTATTGAGAACATTATTAAACTTATGATAATAAAAGTTATGAAATCCAAACATTACAGTAGGTGGTTTATATTTGATATTTATGTGTGACTGACTGGAAATAATTCTCCAAAATAACATCCATTTATGTATAATTTAATCGAAAAAGTAATTATAATTACATTGAAAATTTTAGCTGTAATCGATTAAATTTCGATTACAAGTAATCGAAAATCTCTTCGATTACAGATTACTGTCGATTACTTGAAAAGAAGTAATCATTACAATCGATTACGATTACTCGATTACGATTACCCCATCCCTGCTGTCAACCTGCCTGACTATGAAGATTTAGGAAAATGTTTTCTGTTAAACATAAATTGATTAAATTCTCACACATAAATATTTTTTTTTTTTAATTAAGATACACTTGTATGGCACTGAACTGACCATAAATTGAGAACAAACTGAAGCGAAATAAGAAATTTTAACATTTTGAATATCTTGATTTTTAGTTAGCAAACATGATGAAAATGTTGCATGTTTGTAAAATATTCACATACAAATAAATGATGAACTGAACATTTCAAACAAGAATAACTTTAATAATAAATATAAAACAATTTTTTATCATACATTTAAAATTGAATATAATAAGACAATTTTAACATTAAATAAATGAAAGTCAACATATTCTAGATCTAAATTTTGACTTCTGTTCTCGGTTTATGGTCTTGTCATATCTTGAAGTTCTTATTTAGATTTACGTCAAAAGTAAAATCTATTATACAGCTGATATAGGTGCAGTTAGATCTATATGTTATTTTCGTGATGCCTAGTTAATCAAGGGAAAAACCAGAAGTCTCTGATGAGACTGTAGCTCTACTGGTTGTACTTATAAAGGAAGATAAAAGTAGCACTTGGATTTGAAATTTTGCTACAGCAATAAATAGAATAATGATCCTTGGTTTAGTCTGTTTTTGTGGCAAGATTTATTGCAATCAGAATAAAACTATAGGAGGAGTAGCCTTTTAAAATAATTTTACAGAAATTTTGATTTAAGTAACCATGGCAACATCACTCAACAAAATCAAAAAGCAATGACAACTAGGGCTTATTGTAACGGGAACCGTTACAGATGTTCCCCAAACACTCCCAACTGCCTTTTGGTGCCTTAGCAAAAAGCAATGACAACTAGGGCTTATTGTAACGGGAACCGTTACAGATGTTCCCCAAACACCCCCAACTGCCTTTTGGTGCCTTATTCTCTTTAAACTTAATTAAATAAGGCAAAATCTATGAATTTTTAGAATTTAACAACATTTTCCCCGAAGTTTGCCAAGTATATTGAAAATATTAGCATTGCACGCGCGCGCACGTGAATGCATACGCATGATGACCATATCATCTTGTCTACATTATAAATATGTTTTAATATACCGAGTATTAAAGCATTTAATCAAAAAGTAGGAAAAAATACTGCTGAATTTAGTATATTGGTCATTTGAGCATTTGCACGCGCGCACACGTGCATGCATGTGCGCAATGAACAGATCATTTTGAAAACACTATTAATATATTTTAATATACTAAATATCAAAGCATTTAATCAAAAAATATTTAAGAAATCGCTAAATCAAATGTGTTTGTAATTTTCGCATTGCACGCGCGCACACGTGCATGCATGTGCATGATGACCATACCGTCCTGTAGGAATCCAAAATGTCCATCTCTGTTTTAAATTTTATCGTGTTTTGTTGAAAACTAAGAGAGTTATAGCCATTTAAAATTTAAGCCAATCAGATTGCAGCACACGAGCATGCGCGTGATTTCATGAAAAATTCATATATCATATTGTTGGACATCCTAATCTATGACTATGTTTTAAAATTCAAAGTATTTTGTCAAAAAACAAGAAAGATATTGAGATTTTTGTTTCAGCCAATCAGAGTAAAGCGCACGTGCATGCGCGTGAGTTTATGCTAATTTGACCATGTCATCTTATCTACACTACTAATATATCCTTATATTATGAGTTTCAAAGCGTTTCATCAAAAAATATAAAAGTTATGGCTATATCAAGTATTTTGTTCATTTCACGTGTTGCACGTGCGCGTACTTGCATGCACGTGCGCGCAAAATGACCTTCGTTCCACACATCTACATAACATACTTATTAACCCTAAAAAGGTTTTAACTCATTTGGCTGAGCAGTTTCTGAGAACACTTGCGGACAAAAAAGTCCGGAGAACAAATAAGAAAAAAAAAAAAAGAATAATAATAATAACTAGATGCGTTTCTTGTTGCTAGGGCAACAAGTGGTCTTCCGACCGAACTTTTCTCCAGAACGCTATGCTATCTCACTTTATTTAATACTTTATTGAAGGTATTTTTCGTTTGCGTTTATGTAACACAGTCTTTCAACATAGATCATAATTATTAAAGGATTTCTGTAGAATCTCTGTTAACAAAGCTTTAACAAATAAGCAAAAACTATCATACATGTCTTCACGGAGAAAAATATTATTTATAACTGAAAAAAGAGAGAAACAATCTCCCGCCCCAGCAGGATTCGAACCCGCAACATACAATAAATGCAATAAATGCATCAATCAAAATGATGAAACAATACATAGAATTCTTAGAAGACTTTCTATTAACCCTGTAAATATCAAAGAAAAATATTGAAAAACAAAAAAGTTGCAAATTTAACATTTTTGAATTCACTTCGGTTCGCGACCGGAAGTCCGAACGACGAAAAATAAAGGTCGATCACCATATCTCCATTTGATGCTCTATCACGTCAATGAGTTTCAATTTCATATCTTTAGCCGTTCTCGGGAAAATTAACGGACAAAATTCCATTTAAAAAAAGCAAATTTCCCCAAAAATCGAGAACGGAAGTGATTTTTCAAAAAATGAAAAACACGTCTGGAGATATTCTCACGATGCATCTTCCCGGAAAAAATCTTTGAAATCCGTCAACTCACAGCTGAGATATCGGCCGTACTATGAAAAAAGAATAATAATAATAACTAGATGCGTTTCTTGTTGCTAGGGCAACAAGTGGTCTTCCGACCGAACTTTTCACCAGAACGCTATGCTATCTCACTTTATTTAATACTTTATTGAAGGTATTTTTCGTTTGCGTTTATCTAACACAGTCTTTCAACATAGATCATAATTATTAAAGGATTTCTGTAGAATCTCTGTTTACAAAGCTTTAAAAAATAAGCAAAAACTATCATACATGTCTTCACGGAGAAAAATATTATTTATAACTGAAAAAAAGAGAGAAACAATCTCCCGCCCCAGCAGGATTCGAACCCGCAACATACGAGAAAGTTTGGATCGGTCATATCTTTGCAATAAATGCATCAATCAAAATAATGAAACAATACATAGAATTCTTAGAAGACTTTCTATTAACCCTGTAAATATCAAAGAAAAATATTGAAAAACAAAAAAGTTGCAAATTTAACATTTTTGAATTCACTTCGGTTCGCGACCGGAAGTCCGAACGACGAAAAATAAAGGTCGATCACCATATCTCCATTTGATGCTCTATCACGTCAGGGAGTTTCAATTTCATATCTTTAGCCGTTCTCGAGAAAATTAACGGACAAAATTCAATTTAAAAAAAAAAAACAAATTTCCCCAAAAATCGCGAACGGAAGTGATTTTTCAAAAAATGAAAAACACGTCTGGAGATATTCTCACGATGCATCTTCCCGGAAAAAATCTTTGAAATCCGTCAACTCACAGCTGAGATATCGGCCGTACTATGAAAAAAGAATAATAATAATAATAGAAAACAGACGGAAAACAATAAGGTCTTCCGAAGGAATTCGGAAGACCTTAACTAGATGCGTTTCTTGTTGCTAGGGCAACAAGTGGTCTTCCGACCTAACTTTTCTCCAGATCGCTGTGCTACCTCACTTCATTTAATACTTTATTGAATTGAAGGCATTTTTTGTTAGCGTTCATGTAACACAGTCTTTCAACATAGACCATGATTATTAAAGGGTTTCTGTAGAATCTCTGTTAAAAAAGCTTTAAAAAATAAGCAAAAACTATCATACATGTCTTTACAGAGAAAAATATCATTTACAACTGAAAAAAGAGAGAAACAATCTCCCGCCCCAGCAGGATTCGAACCCGCAACAATACGAGAAAGTTTGGATCGGCCATATCTTTGCAATAAATGCAACAATCAAAATGATAAAAACATACTTAGAACTCTTAGAAGACTCTCTACTAACCCTGTAAATCCCAAAGAAAAATATTGAAAAACAAAAAAGTTACAAATTTAACATTTTTGAATTCACTTCCGTTTGCGACCGGAAGTACGAACGACAGAAAATAATGGTCCATCAACATATCTACATTTGATGCTCTATCACCTCAGCAAGTTTCATATTCATATCTTATCATATATATCGAAAGACCTTAATAATAACTAGTAAACTAATTGTTCAGAGAACAATTAGAGGCCTTTCCACCTTTTAAGTGTTTTCGTGTCATTTAGGCTGAAAAAAAAGAAAAATGCCAAAAAAAAAGCAAAAAAATGCAAAAAATGAGAGAGAAAAAAAAAATTCTGACTGAATATCCTGAAATAAATATGAAACATTTAAGTAAGCATTTCTTTGGGTTAAATTAAATATGTGTAGCACAAATTAAACTCCCAACATGCATTTTTAGAAGAGAAACACGACAATGAAAGCGAGAATTGTTTTTAATATACCGAAAATCGCTATTTCTGGAAACTGATTAATTCTAAATAAAAATCAAATAAATTCCAAATGTAAAAGAAAGAGAGAATGCTTGGTATTAAAATGTCGTATCATATCAGGAAAATCGAATGCTACTAACGACATCTGAAGAAATAGCCGATAAAAGGTTTCGATCATTTCTTCGTTCACCTGCACTTTAATTTCAAACACAACAGAACTTGTAGTTTTTGCCGTGAAACTTCATGACTTCTATAAACTTATAAGACTCACCGTAAAACTCTCAAGAAAGTTTCTCTGAGGTCTATACTACATTTGTACCAAATATGGTGTCGATCCGAGGTCTGGTTTGAATTTTACAGAAATATTCTACGTTGTTATTGATATGATTTTTTTTTAAGAAGGGGGGGATGAATTGTTTATTTTATGCCTCTTTTAAACTAAGAATTGTAACTACTTTCATATCTTTAAGCCTGATTGTGACCTTTGGGTCAAGGTCAAAGGTCAAGGTCATTTAAAAAACAAGAACAAAAAAAAACAAACAAAAAAAACAAATTAAAAAAAAAAAAAAAAAAAAAAAAAACAAGGAAATCTTTACTTTCTATGTTTTTACCTGATACTGGAGCTGGATGCATCTCCTTACTTTTCATTTGACCCAATGTCAAGGCCAAAGGTCAAGGTCAAAGTTCAAGGTCATTTGGTGAATTGCTATATTTTACACATATATAAGGAATTTCTTATGTTTTTAAATGACTTTGACCTTGACCTATATTTCAAGGTCAAAGTCAAATATGCCGATGCAGTTGGTCCCATGTCTCTAGGATACACCGTTTTAAAAAAAAAAGAAGTTCATTAAATGCAAGCAGCATAAACTTTCAGGGGCAGTAACTCATACAAGGAACCAAAGAATGCTTTTGCAATGATAGAATGAAGAGCGTATTAAATGAGTCAAAGACACTGATGAAGGCTTGGAATCTCTACGTTTTACGGTTTCGGAGGAGTAGCGATAGCAAGGTTTTATTGCAAAAGGGGTGACAACTTTTGAATGGGTCAAGCTTTGGGGACAAGAATGAAATCCTTAAAATAGTTTTAGAAGGACATATTATAGATGCAAAGATATTCAGTATATGTCGAAAGGATTTCTACAGAATCTCTGACAAAAAAAAAAGCTTTTAAAAATCAGCAAAAACTACCATACATGTTTTTAAAGAGAAAGAAGTCATTAGCAACTGAAAAAAAAAAGAAAAACAAAGAAAAAAAAATTAACTACCTCCATCAGGATTCGAACCCCAGACAGTGGGACAAAGTTTGGATCGGTCATATCTTTGCAATAAATGCACGCATCAAAATATTGAATACATATTTAGAATTCTTGTAAAACACTCTATAAACCCTGTAAATCCTAAAGAAAAATATTGAAAAACAAAAAAGTTGAAAAATTGGACTTTTTGAATTCATTTCCGTTTGCAACCGGAAGTGCCGACGACGAAAAATTAAGGTCGTTCCCCATATTGTAATTTGATGTTCTATTTATTCATTGAGTTTCAATTTCATATCTTTAGCCGTTCTCGAGAAAAAATCTGGACAAAATGCCATTTAAAAAATACAAATTTCCCCAAAAAAGTGAATTTTGAAAAAAAAAAATGAAAAACACGTCTGGAGATATTTACATGATGCATCTTCCGCGAAAAAATCTCTGAAATCTGCTCACTCACAGCTGAAATATTGCCATAACTATGAAAAAAAAAATAATAATAATAAGTAGATGCGTTTCTTGTTGCTAGGGCAACAAGTGGTCTTCCGACCGAACTTTTCTCCAGAACGCTATGCTATCTCACTTTATTTAATACTTTATTGAAGGTATTTTTCGTTTGCGTTTATCTAACGCAGTCTTTCAACATAGATCATAATTATTAAGGGATTTCTGTAGAATCTCTGTTAACAAAGCTTTAAAAAATAAGCAAAAACTATCATACATGTCTTCACAGAGGAAAATATTATTTATAACTGAAAAAAGAGAGAAACAATCTCCCGCCCCAGCAGGATTCGAACCCGCAACATACGAGAAAGTTTGGATCGGTCATATCTTTGCAATAAATGCATCAATCAAAATGATGAAACCATACATAGAATTCTTGGAAGACTTTCTATTAACCCTGTAAATATCAAAGAAAAATATTGAAAAACAAAAAAGTTGCAAATTTAACATTTTTGAATTCACTTCCGTTTGCGACCGGAAGTTCGAACGACGAAAAATAAAGGTCGATCACCATATCTCCATTCAATGCTTTATCACGTCAGGGAGTTTCAATTTCATATCTTTAGCCGTTCTCGAGAAAATTAACGGACAAAATTCAATTTAAAAAAAAACAAATTTCCCCAAAAATCGCGAACGGAAGTGATTTTTCAAAAAATGAAAAACACGTCTGGAGATATTCTCACGATGCATCTTCCCGGAAAAAATCTTTGAAATCCGTCAACTCACAGCTGAGATATCGGCCGTACTATGAAAAAAGAATAATAATAATAATAATAGAAAACAGACGGAAAACAATAAGGTCTTCCGAAGGAAGTCGGAAGACCTTAATAATAATAGAAAACAGACGGAAAACAATAAGGTTTTCCGAAGGAAGTCGAAAGACCTTAATAACTAGAAACCTTGTTGCCATGGCAACAAGAAGGTCTTCCGTCTCTTCTCTGTCTTCGGTGAAGTTGATTCCTCACTAAACAACATGTTTATGTTCTGCATTCCCTGTAACACCTTCGTACAAAAAATAGTTCCTTTGCCATGTGCTCGGTACTTTGAAGTGAAAGTTGTGGGTCTTAGGATGAGACCTTAAAAACTGAGACCCCATGTCACGGCAGGCGTTGGCACGATAAATATCCCTCACTGCTCAATGACCATGAGTGCCGAGTAAAGGTCTAAATTTGAAGCCCTTCACCGGTATACGGTAACGTCTCTATATGAGTGAAATATTCTCGAATGGGATGTAAAACAACATACAATCAATCAATCAATCAATCATACAGAAAATATAATTAAACGTTTATATTTTGAAAATATTGCAAAACTGGAACGTAAAAATACGAGACATCATTTTAAGGGGGGGAGGGGGGGGGGGGGGGCTATGTTCCAAAAACATTTTTTGTGAATTTTTTTGAACTTTGAGATTCTCACACTTAATTGTACAAAACATAAAATTAAGATAAATAAGATTTTTTTCTAAATTGAAGACCTATCTACACTGGTTTGTTTTATTAAATTACCTGATTTCATGCATTTTGGGTTACCCCCCCCCCCCCCCCAAGTCAGCACCACATATACATAACAAAATGATTGACACTTTACTGATGTATTACGTGAACACATTTTTTTTTTCACATACTTTTTCGAGTATACAGATTTTTACGTGTTTTATTGTGTTAATACACTCATGACTGCAAACCATTAATTAACCATACCTTTATGCGCTAAGTTGCTTTGAGCTCTTAATTATGACGGATCTTGCTCTAAACTAAATGCCATTGAAGTTTTTTCCCTCTCTTTTGAAATTGCTTTTTGTTATTCAATCAAGATGAGAAAATAATAAATTCTACTTTCAAAATATGATTAGACAAATCTCCAATTTGTGATTCAATTGCATAGGTACCTAGCTACATTTACATTTACCTTATTTTATCACACACATATGCACATTAATTAGCGCAAAATTCAACTGCAGACTCTTTATGAAGGAGTAAAAAGACACAGTGCCATTGTGAAGTCAAACACCATTGCTCTGACGTTAAACGACATAGCCCCCCCCCCCCCTTTTTAAAGATAAAATATTACCGGTACATTTGAGCCCAAACAACAGTGTGAAAAAATTCGGAATTTCTAGGGATTGAATACGAGTCGTCCACGTGAAAATTCAACATGCTAACCATTACGCTATCAAAGACCATCGCATCAAAGTAGCAAGTAATGAATATCTAGAGTACGGGTTAATCAATTTTAAAACAAATTACATATTCAGCATTCTAATAAGACTCTCTATTTAACTTATAAATATCTTTAAAAAATAATGAAAAACAAAAAAAGTTAAAAAAATTACCCTTTTTAAATCACTTCCTGTGACAACCGGAAGTAGCGACGACACACGAAATGTTTCCATCACACATTTACAAATCACATTCTACTATACCTGAAAGTTTCAGGCTAATACCTTTAACAGTTTCCGAGAACATTCACGGACTAGATTTTTAGTGGAAAAAAAGAAAAATCGTAATAATTCCTGACCGGAAATAAATTTTTCCCAACTTTTTCAATATTTCAAAATGGCATGAGATAACACATCACTCCTGAAAATTTGGCTGAAAATCATTGAGTAGTTTTTGAGATATCGCGATTTGAAAAGGTCAAAAAAATAAAAATGAATAAGAAGAAGAAGAAGAAGAAGAAGAAGAAACAGTAGAATCACTATAAGGTCTTCCGTGAAGACGAGAGACCTTAATAATAAGAAACAGAGTAAAAACAATATGTTCCCAAACTCCGTTTGGGGAACATAATTATGTATCTCAGTGTAGTCTACTTGTTTGCCAAGTTATACTAAAATCAGACAAAACATGTAAGAGGAGTAGCGTTTTGAAAGTATTTCAAAAAATTTCTATTTTTAGTAACCATGGCAACACCGTTCATCAAAATCCAAAACTGGTACAAAGAACTATGTATCTTAGTGTAGCCTACTTGTGTGTCAAGTTATACTAAAACCAGACCAAAACTGTATGAGGAGTAGCATTTTGAAAGTATTTCAAGGAAATTTCTGTTTTTAGTAACCATGGCAACACTTTTCATCGAAATCAAAAACGGATACACAGAATTATGTATCTTAGTGTAGTCTACTTGTGTGCCAAGTTACACTGAAAAGAGATCAAAACTGTAGGATAAGTAGCGTTTTGAAAGTTTTTCACAAATTTCTATTTTTAGTAACCATGGAAACACCGTTCATTGAAATCAAAAACCGATATATAGAATTATGTATCTTATTGTAGTCTACTTGTGTGCTAAGTTATATTGAAATCAGACCAAAATTGTAGGAGGGGTAGCGTTTTGAAAAATTGTTTACAGACGGACGGACAGACAGACAGACGGACGGACGACGGACACCTTACTATCGCATAAGCTCTTCTGGTCTCTGACCAGTAGAGCTAATAAAGTTTTGCATAAATTTTACATGAACAAATGAAACATACACTTGTTAAAACATCAAACAAAGCCTACTTTTGTCATTATTTAGTATGTGTAGACAAGATAGAGAAATTGTTTCTTCAATGGGTATACGGTTATAATTCAGTGTACCTACCCCGCATGAAAGATTTGGTATTCGTGGTCTGATTCTTAGAAAGAGTTTAAATTTTGTTCCTTTTGTCTACTTTATCATAACATTAGAAAAGTATCTGCAATCTTTATTGTTTCCCCCTTTTTTTCCCTCTAATTTTAACTCCATTTATTTTTCTTAAAAAACAAATTAAAAAAAAATCACAAATCCTTGACGTCTCCCGATCATTGTTAGTATGTAAAATTAAACACAAATAAGTTTAACTATATTGTTTTCTTCAATTCTTCCGAAGTTCCAATTTCTTCACATGTTTGCTAGATCAATACTTGCCTACGTTTTACTACAATCCTTTTGTTTAATTCGTGAGAGGTGTCGGAAATTAATGGATGTCGATCTCGATTATTTTTTCTCCTTTAAAATTTATTACATTTAAATTAATTACATAACTATAACTTATTTTTATTTGATGGTCATTTTATAATTTTTTTTCGTTTTGTCAAATTAACTCTTTAATATTAAAAAAAAATGAGAGCAGCAGGATAGGATAGGATTACACTAAAATCACAGGATAGGATTGTGCAGGATTCATGATAGGATAGGATAGGATTGTCAACTTATAGGATAGGAGCACTGTATTGAATTGAATTATGCATGTCACAGGGGACGTCTGATTGTATTTCCTGTCGAGTATCGTCTCTTTTGTCAACTTCTGGCTAAACCAGAAGTAACTATAAATGACGTATTTCTGCAGATATCAACATAAAATCAAATGATTGAATTCAACCAAGACTTTTGACCCAATTTTTCTGTCGATTGGGGTCACTCCCGGTCAAACCGGAAGTCGTCTTGATTTGCTTTATTTAATGAAAATCAGCATAAAAATCATAAAAAAACTAAATACAGATCGACATAATTTTAATTTTGGTCTGGAGGCCTTCTTTTTAACGGATACTTTACTTTCATTTATCCATCTTACAAGCAGTGCTTCTGAAAATCGGACGGAAGACCTACTTGTTGCTTTGCAACGAGCTTTGCTCTAGTTATTATTATTATTGTTTTTTTTTTTCTTCTTCTTACCGATTTTGTGCACGCGAGTTCTCGGAAACGGCTCGCTCGATTTTCATGAAACTTACAGGTCTGATAGAACATCAAAAAAATCTAGATATATATATTTTTTGTTTTGATGACGTCACTTCCGGTTCCCAGATTTCCGCCATTTAGTGATTTTCGGAGGGTCACTTTGTCCGGCAGTTTCCTCAAAAGCCCTTCCAGGTAGAAGCATGAAATTTTTTAGCGATGCTAGAGCATTATGTGTAGATGTGACATACGCATTTCTCTTTCCCCGGAAGTGCCGCACGTCAGCGCTCGCTATGGCCCGAAAAATGTCCTATTGGGATTTTTAAAATTTCTAACACTTTTTCTACAATATCTTTTTACCTGTAAATATTTTGTTACAACATATAGAACAAAAGTTGTGTAGAATGTTACGATCTTTCAAAGGATATCAACAATAAGGGGCTGGCCCCTAAAATTAGGGAGCTAGAGGGGCCAAAAGTGTTTTCCTGATATCTCAAAAAGTATTGAGAATTTGTAAAGCATCATAGAAGCAAAGTTGTTGAAAATGACAAGTAGCAGCTAAGGAGATCATCAGAAGTCGTCAAAATGACGTCACTCTCGGTCACACTGGAAGTAATGGCAAATGGCTCATTCTTGCTCATATGACCGTAGATGTCTCTCGATCTCGATCTCATCTCCTTGAAATTAAGACGGAAGACTTATTTGTTGCTTTGTAACAAGCTCGTCTAGTTAGGTCTTCCGTTTTCAACGGAAGACCTATAGTGATTCTACTGTTTATTATTATTATTATTATTATTATTATTATTATTATTATTCATTTTTATTTTTTTGACCTTTTCAAATCGCGATATCTCAAAAATACTCTTTCATTTTCAGCCAAATTTTCAGGAATGATGTGTTATCTCATGCCATTTTGAAATATTGAGAAAGTTCGGAAAAAGTTACTTCCGGTCAGGAATTATTACGATTTTTCACTTTTTCCACTAAAAATCTGGTCCGTGAATGTTCTCAGAAACTGTTAAAGGTAGGAGTCTGAAACTTTCAGGTATGATAGAATTTGGTTTGTAGATGTGTGATGGAAACATTTCGTGTGTCGTCGTCACTTCCGGTCGTCACAGGAAGTGATATAAAAAGAGTAATTTTTTGAACTTTTTTGTTTTTCATTATTTTTTCTATGATGTTGATAGGCTAAATGAAGAGTCTTACAAGAATGCTAAATATATAATTTGTTTAAAAATTGATTAATCCATACTGTAAATATTTATCATTTTTCAATTTTAAGCGATGATGTTTGATAGTGTAATGGTTAGCATGTTGAATTTTCACGTGGGCGATCCGGATTCAATCCAAACAAAGAATGTCCGAATTTTTATCTCACTTTTTGGGGCTCAAATATAAGATTTTATCTTTGGGGGGGGGGGGGGGGGGAGGGGGCGCTATGTCGTTTGACGTCAGAGCAGCGTTGTTTGACGGCACAATATCAGCGTGTCTTTTTACTCCCTCATAAAGAGTTTGCAGTTGAATTTTGCACTAATCAATGTGCATAGATACAATTGTGATATGACAAAACGAGGAACACATGTTGGTACAAATGTATATGTAGTTAGATACCTATGCAATTGTATCATAAATTGGAGAGTTGCCGAATTGTATTTTGAAAGTAGAATTTGTTACTTTCTCATGTTGATTGAATAACATAAAGCAATATCAAATGAAAGAAAAAAAAAAAACTTCAATGATATTTTTCTTTGATTTTAGTAGGGCAATATTCCTTTATAAATGCAATTTACTGAACATAATAGGTATCAGATTCCTTGAGCGTCATATGGCAAGACGTGTTTTGTTACAAAACATTCCTGTCTTTTCATTAATGTGATACTAATTGGAATAATCCACTTTGGGGGTAAAGAGGAATATAAAATGTGTAAGAAAACTTAGCGCTGCCGTTATGTTACTTGCCCGTACACGATATGTAATATGTACAGTGTGATAAATATACATTCTTAGGCTCGAAAATTAGGCTATAGCAACATTTTTTATTTAAATTTCATTGAAGCTATCACGTACACTTATTCAATTGAAGACACATTCCAAAGAAAAGGCGCGAAGATTTACTCGTGACGTTTGGCGCGAAATAATGTATCTTAACCCGCCTTTCACAAATGGTCTGATGCAGTAGTGTAGAAGTACAGAAAAAGATTACAAGGGCATGTCTGTATTTGGAATTGCATAGAATAGAAAGTTGAATGCATAAAGAATAAAAGGAAGTAAACACAAGAGTTTTTTTTTTTTTTTTTTTTTTTTTTTTTTTTTTTTTTTTTTTTTTTTTTTTTTTTATCAGTAACAGTTTATTTTCTCTGCTATCAGTTATTATTAAAACTCAAGTAACAAATCCGATGTAAATCTACTAGTACTTGCACAAAATTTAGCTGGCTAGTTTTCATCCTATAATTCCACACTATAAGAAAAAAAGATTAACCTGCCTGACACTTGTTACTTCAGGGAATGAGTGCAAGGTAAACATCGATGATGGCTAGAGCATTGCGCTAATGTAGTGGTTTCAATATTAAAGAACAAGGTTCACTTAGGGCCTTTTTTGGCCCTGTGAATTTCAGAAAAACTGAAACTGCTTGGTTTTAGTTGACAATGCATTAAATATCATTTAGACCTTTAATGACTGCGTATCTATCAAAAATAACGTAAGTTTCTGGCTAGCCAATGCATTATGACGTCATGAAATGCGTCATTTTCCTCATATCGTGAAAAATTCTACAAAACAGCCAATTTTTAATGCTATTTTTCGATATTTAATATAGAGCATAACCTCTGATCTTAAATATGCAACTATAAAATGATAGATCTATTTCTGAGGATTACAAAACCTGTTTTATTTTTAAGATCAGAGGGTGCGCTCATATTATTTCTCTTCTGTGAAAGTACTCAAGTATACTTGTTTTCCTTAAAATTCAGGAACATTGCAATTCCATGAGCCCTGTTTTCCAAGAACTTGACTATAAGGAGAAAATTTTTCATAGGAAATGAAAAGACTAAGTATCTACTTTACCTTGATGTTTAAAATGGAACACAAAGTGTTAGTCAATAAATTGGTATATCTACAGGGCCATTTTATGCATAAAGTGAAACTAGCTCTTTTCGGGCAGCCGGTCTCTGTTTAATCCCGACTATATCTGAATTTTTTGCTTAAATTTACGTATTCATCTTTATCAATGATGTTGAATTTTCTTTTTCTCTTTGTGAATTCTGTGCTCTTTTTATTTATTTATTTTTTTTTTATAAATAAAAAACCTTTTTAAAGACCTATGTTAAATGTATTGGTGTCTTTCCAACGAGCAGATATAAATGTAATTTTACGTGCAAAGAATATCACAGTTAAGGATGGTTATTCGGACGGAAGACCTCTCGTTGCTCGCAACGAGTATCTAGTTAAGGTCTTCCGTGTCAGACGGAAGACCTTATAGTGATTCTACTGTTTATTATTATTATTATTTTTTTCCCGTTTTTTGTCCAAGCGATTTTTCAGAGATGGTTCAATGGATTTTCTTGAAACTTTCAGGGATTATGAAAAAGGAAATAAACTCGGAACACTTTAAAGGATTTTGCAAAATTCACTTCCGTTCGTTAAATATTACCGATTTCCGTTTTTTCAAAAGAGATCATATCCGAACGAGATCTCAGAAACGGTAATAGCTTAAGACACGAAACTTTCAGGAATGAAAGATCATGAAAAGTACGTTTGCAGAATTAGTTCATATCTGTCAGCCGTTACTTCCGGTTGTCACAGGAAGTGATCATAGAAATCGAAATTTTCAACTTTTCTTTTTTAATTTTTTTCTTTCATCACATTGTTGCATCTTATTTGTAGTTTCGAAATATGCCAGTCCCACCGGAAACAAAAACGACAACTTCCGGCTATAAGCGAAAAACTGCATAATTTGAGTATTTTACTTTCCCATAAATATTTTTTATAGATAATGTATTTGAACTGATTTATGCATATGTTATCAAGACTGCAAATGTCTAGAGTAACCTCAAATATCTTTGTAAAATTCACTTCCGGTCGCACGTTTAAATGTCCGCAAAATGAAATTTGTCCGAGTGAGATCTCAGAAACGGTAAGAGATTTAGACACCAAACTTATAGGAGTTTTAGACCTTGAGGAGTAGACAAAACCGTTTGGGTTAAGAGCGTCAGCCGTCACTTTCGGTCGTCACGGGAAGTCATCAAAGAAACCAAAAATTTTAACTTTTCTCTTTTGGAATAAGACTTGCATCATATAATTGTATCTTTTTCACAGTTACGATATGCATTGGTCCAACCGGAAACAAAAAACGACAACTTCCGCTTATAAGAGAAAAACTACATAATAGGGGTTTTTAATTTTCCCATACATATCGTTTAAAGATAGAGTTCTTTAAATGATTTTTATATATGTTATTGAGACTGCAGATGTCTAGAGGTACGTGAAATATCTTAGTAAAATTCACTTCCGGTCGCGTGTTTTCTTGTCCTCAAAATGAAAAGTTATTTCAGCGAGATCTCGGAAACGGCATGAGTAAGACACCAAACTTATAGGAGAAAGAAACGTTGGTGAGAAGGCAAAATACATAGGGTTAAAAGCGTCAGCCGTCACTTCCGGTCGTCACAGAAAGTGATCAAAGAAATCGAAAATTTCAACTTTTCTTTTTAAAATTAAAACTTTCATCACTTTATTGCTTCTCTTTCGCTGTTTTGAAATAAGTTAGATTCCACCGGAAACAAAAACTTTAAACTTCCGGTTTTAAGAGATAAACTACGTTATTTCGTGGTTTAACTTTGTCATAAATATCACTTATAGATAAGTATTTGAAATGTTTTTACATATGCTGTAGATACTGCAAAAGTCAAGAGAAAATTCAGAGATTTTTATTCAGTTCACTTCTGGTCGTGTGTTTTCCTGTCCTCAAAATTAGAATTTGTTCTCACAATTGTTCTGCAACAGTAAAAGAGTGAAGTCTAAGACTTTCAGGACTTATAGTCAGTCATCAGTTCATTTGCATCGTGTAGAAATCGTGTGTCGTCATTACTTCCGATCGTGACAGGAAACGAAGCAAAAAAGTATTTTTTTTAAAGTTAATTTGTTTCTACATACGTTTTAGGCTAGTACCAAAGTTGGAAAAGACATGTTCATGCAAACAGGAAGTAGTATAACGGAAGACCTTCTCATTACTAGTAATGAGTTTCTAGTTAAGGTCTTCCGTCTCCAACGGAAGACCTTATTGTTTTCGTTCGGTTTCTTTTTCCCTATTATTATTCTTTTTTTTTTCTTACTGATTTTGTGCACGCGAGTTCTCAGAAATGGCTCAGTCGATTTTCAACAAACTTTCAGATCTGATAGATATTCATCTGAACCTTGTCGGAAATTTTCGTCGTCGATGTCATCACTTCCGGTCGTGAGATATGGACGATTTTCTGATTTTTAGAGGGTCGGCTTGTCCTGGAAACTACTCCGAAACGACTTAAGATATTGAGTCAAGATTTTCAGTGAAGGTTTGGGAAGGTTTGCAGATGTGCAGATGGGTGTCCAAATCTTTCTAGCGCAAAAGGCGCCGAAGCTCGGTAGGGCTCGAAAAAATGTCTCAGAAACATCTCACAAAATTTGACACGTTTTGTTTCATATCTTCGTACCTTTTAATATTTTGTTAAAACATATAGAAGAAAATTTGTGCAGAATGATACGGTCTTTCATTTGATATCAAGAAAAAGGGGCTGTACCCTCAAATTAGGGGCTCAGAGGGGCCAAAAGTCTTTCATCCATAACTCTTTAGCTGTCAATATTTTGTTATCAATTACTGTAACAAAACTGTTGATCTTAACAATTTGCTACTACATATAATAAAATTAAGATCATATATTGCGAAATAAGGGGCCAAAAGGGGCCAGAATGCTAAATCTTTGACGCTTTATATCTCGACAAGGAGAAATATTTTGATAAGCAGTATTGAACAAAAGATGTTCAGAATAAAGTTCTGAACAATATGCATTCTTTCAACTTTTGCAAAACGGCCCCATTAAGGACTTGAAAGGTTGGCCCCTAAATATTTCTATTCTACATATCTCGAAAACGAAAAGAAACTTCTGAAGAATTGTTAAACAGAAATGTTTAAAATCACAAGACCTTTCAATTGATATGAAGCAAAAGGGGCTGACCCCTCAAATTAGGGGCTCAGAGGGGCCAAAAGTCTTTCATCTATAACTCTTTAACTATCAATATTTTGTTATCAATTACTGAAGCAAAAATGTTTATCTTTACGATTTGTAACTATATATTATAAAATAAAGATCATATATTGCGAAATAAGGGGCCAAAAGGGGCCAGAATGCTAAATCTTTGACGCTTTATATCTCGACAAGGAGAAATATTTTGATAAGCAATATTGAACAAAAGATGTTCAGAATAATGTTCTGAACTTTATGCATTCTTTCAATTTTTGCAAAACGGCCCCATTAAGGACTTGAAAGGTTGGCCCCTAAATATTTCTATTCTACATATCTCGAAAACGAAAAGAAACTTCTGAAGAATTGTTGAACAAAAATGTTTATAATTACAAGACCTTTCAATTGATATGAAGCAAAAGGGGCTGACCCCTCAAATTAGGGGCTCAGAGGGGCCAAAAGTCTTTCATCTATAACTCTTTAACTATCAATATTTTGTTATCAATCACTGAAGCAAAAATGTATAAATCAACAATTTGCAAATAAATATTATGAAATTAAGATCATATTTTGCGAAATAAGGGGCCAAAAGGGGCCAGAATGCTAAATCTTTGACGCTTTATATGTCGACAAGGGGAAATAATTTGTAAGCAATATTGAACAAAAGATCGTCAGAATAATGTTCTAAAAATATGCAGCCTTTCAATTTTTTTGTAAAACAGCCCCATTAAGGACTTGAAGGGCTGGCGCCTAAATATTTCTATTCAAGCATATCTCCACAACGAAAAGAAATTTCTGAAGAGTTGTTGAACAAAAAGTCTTAAAAATCATAAGTCATTTCATTTGATATCAAAAAGGGAACCAACTCCTTGAATTAAGGACTCAGAGGGGCCAAAGCTCTTTCATCTCTCTTTGATGGTATTATATAAATCAAAGAATGAAATCTAATGAGGGAAGTCGTTACATTATTATCTTTTTACAAATATCTTGGTCAAAATCACATCACATCTTATCGTAAAATCGGACGGAAGACCTACTCGTTGCTCGCAACGAGATCTCATCTAGTTATTCTTATTTTTCTTCCTGGGTACTTATTTGTCCGTTAATGATCTCGTAAACTACTCATCCGATTGAGGTGAAACCTTTTTAGGGTAACTAGGCATGTTATGTAGATTTGCGGAACGAAGGTCATTTTGCGCGCACTTGCATGCACGTGCGTGGGCGTGCATTGCGTAAAATGACCAATATACTTGATATAGCTGTAACTTTTATATTTTTTTATGAAATGCTTTGATACTCAGAATATAAGGATATATTAAAAGTAAACAAAATGACATGGTCAACATGCACGTGCGCGCATGCGCAAAGCGTAAAATGACCAATATACTTGATATAGTCGTAACTAACTTTTATACTTTTTGATGAAATGCTTTGATACTCAAAATATTTATATTATTAGAAGTGTAGACAAGATGACACAGTCATCATGCTTATGCATGCATATGCATGCACATGCGCGCGTGTGCAATGTGTTAAATAACCAATATACTTAATATAGCCGTAATTTTTATATTTTTGGATGAAAAGCTTTGATAGTAAGAATATACAGATATAATAAAAGTGTAGACAAGATGATGTGGACATCATGTACATGTACATGCATGCACATGCATGCACATGCGCAATCGTGCAATGTGTTAAATGACCAATAAACTTAATATAGCCGTCACTTTTATATTTTTTGATGAAAAGCTTTGATACAAAGAATAAACAAACAAATTATAAGTGTAGAATAGATGGCATGGTCATTATGAACATGCATGCAGGTGCGCTTGCGCGCAATGCTAAGATGACCAATATACTTGATATAGCCGGAACTTATATATATTTTTGATGCTGAGAATATAAAGACGCACTAATAGTATAGACGGGATTACATGGTCATCCTGCACATACATGCACGTGCGCGCGCGTAAAATGCAAAAAACGACCAATATACTTCATTGCCTTATTTAATGAAGCTTACAGGAAATGACCCCAAAAGGGTGTTGGGGAGCGTTTGGGGAACATCTGTAACGGCCCCCGTTACAATTATAACTAGTTAGATTTACGATAATTACTACGCGTGTGAAATCTAAATATAGTTTTCGGGCATCGCCTTATACCTGGTGTATTTTCATAGGAGTATGTATGGACTCTGGTGCAGGCGTTTCGGAGTTTATTTGCAAAATTTATTAATTTATAGGTTACGGATGGTCAGGCTACAAGAAGAAGGTTCTAGTTCAACCAATGCATGTTCATGATTACAAAATAAAAATGGGAGGTGTTGACATATTCAATCAAATACTGAACATGTATCCATGCTATATCAAGTCGATCTTTCATAGGTGGAAAGTTTTGTTCTTACACAGTATAGACATTATCGTTTTGAATTCTTCCATCATCCTTTAGGAATTCATGAAAAATAACACTGCCTTATTAGACTTTGGGGCCTCAGTCAGCTTGAATACTGTAAGAATTTAGCTATTCCATTGATGGATGTGAATTTAATGCATTCCCATGCTAATGTCTGTGATGATCATTGCTGAAAATCACAGACACTGTGTATGCTGTTAGAAGAAGATTCAATGCTAGGATAGAAAGTTCCTTGTACCAAGACATATATTACTATGCAAAATTTAAAGTAACAATTGTAATATTTTCCAACTGACTTACTCTACAATACGCAAAAATAGTTGTTGTTTTTTTTTTACTAAAATTGCCCCTGACCTCAAGGTCAAGGTCATATCTACTCTAAACCTCCAAAGTGTCAAATATTTACATCGGATATATCTGAATCAAAATTTGAAGACCAGAAATATATTCATATTGATTTTAGCAAATGACCTTGAACTTAAGGAGATGACATCAGGTCAAGGTTATTAGACATTTTGGTCACTAATATCCTCTTTGTCAAGTATGACCCTCTGGTACCTATAAGTTATTTTACAATGCAATATCAATATTCATAAAGTTAGAGATAATATTGTGATAGAAGTGTAATATTTTCTTTATATGAAATTTAAAGAATGTGTATCTCTGATTTGTTTTTAAATTTCAGAGTTATACGTGTATTTATATTCAACAAATATTACCTACCGCTATAAAGATATTTAAAAAAAAAATGAAAAAAAAAACTTACCCTCACAATCTTTATCACTTTCACAAGCGTATCCCGGTAGCTAAAAAAAAATAATAACTTACATTATAATTTTATTTTGAGTATTCAGTAGTTTTAGCTTCATTGTTCAATAAACTACTAAATAAAAAATAGAAATGAAATATATATAATTTGATTTGAACGCAGCATTATGCATTAAAATGCGCTCCATCCCCAGTTTGTTAATCTTTACTGCGAAATACACCTCGAGGCGGCATTGTGAGTATCTAAAAACCAGCATATCGGGATTTATTTTATCCGTACGACCATATATATCTATTACATTCACTGCTTCTTGTTCAGTCTATATTGCAAATTTTCAGTATCCAGCTATGTTTAGTTTGCCTGAAACATAAAATTGCATTCAAGTCATATCATTAAATTGCAGATCGGTTTTGATTTCAGTATGTAGACTATGTAGATAAACAAATGCAATTTGCACAAAGGAATCTCTCATTAAATATCAACACAAATGGTACGCACTACGATATCACATAATTCGGTTGATCACATAACGGTCGGTTATAATTTTGATTAGGTATTGCAAATAAATCGCTTCGACGCAAGTCCTTAACACAATTTATATTTACATGTACATTTTGTTAAAAAAGATAAACTACTTGTATCCTGAAAAGTTCTTGTGATGAGCTGAAGTATAGTAACTTTTCGAAATATTTAATGAAAGTTTTAACATATCCACACATTAGAGGGTATGTCCACTCTTCATCGTAATTTCAAAGCGAAGGAATTACACGTCCATTCCGAGCAAGGTTCATTTAGAGAACATTCCTCTCTCACGAATTTCACAAAATATTTAATGTTATTCCTTTTTATCAGTAATGGTAGACTGTTATCTCGTACACACACTTAACATTCTCCAATGTAACCGGATTTGATCGTATGAAAGTACGTCTTTTATTCTCAAAATTAACTCATTAAATAACACACATTTTCTTTATCAATAATAGTACTTCGCGTTTTATACCAACTTCTTATTAACCAATTAATAAAACCTTTTGTATCTCAAATAGTCACGAAAGTGACTTACTAATCCAAGAATTTTAAAAACAAGAGTTTGCAAATTAACAATATTTATTATGGCAACAATTGTGTTTAATTAACAGCACAAAAATATTTGCATTTATATATTTACAAAGAAAACTGATGTACTAACGACCTTCCTATATACTTATGGGCCTCAATAAAAAATAGTGCCTACCTAACAGATGTACGAAGTCCAGAGCCCGTCCTACCCAATGCTTAGTCCGAAGAGAAGTGACCCACCCCTGCACGAAAAATCTACTATGCTTAACCTAACCGGTTTACCAAAAAATAGAAATAAGGAACAGGAAATTAACAAAACAGCTGCAAAAGTGGACGTGTAAATGAAGGAAACAAAATGGCAACTTGAACGAGACAATGCATTACCAAGAGTTTTGAACGGGACAGAGACAGAGACCGGGATCCATCCCGATTATTAGAAAGTGAGCTGGTACGAACCTTTGAGAAGGTTCCAAACCAACTGATCTACACGTAAAATACCGGGCTTTAAATACCCCGCTTTCTGAAGGTGAGTCTCTCTTATCCAATCAAAATCTACGTTCTATGTATAACCCATACAAGGACGTTTCCAAAATCACTGTATAAAGCTAGAAAGTTTCCGAATGTATAATAAACGAAGTTATCGTTATTTTCATACTCAGTAAAATCCAATCCTATCACACATGGAAAATAAAAGTACCATTTTTTATATTCAATAATAATTACACACTCCTTGGCTTAACACAATAGCCAAGACATTTGAACTTTCTTAAATGATCTAACACGTTACAAGTGCACGTGGTTTGAAAAAATGCGTAAACTTTATGACACTATCCCCGTCATGACAGCTCAAGTTTGCAGTGAGTTGACGTCATATTCTATTATGACTTTATATCTTAGTAGTTAAGAGAAATATTGCATGGGATGTACATTGAAATATTTTACGGGAAACCTTAACCTACCCGCGTATATAGGGAAATGTTGTTCTGAACATATTGTACCTACCCCTCCCCCACCCCCATTCTGCAGAAGGAGAAAATGTTTGTCTCGGCGACAATATGTACGGTAAACATTTACACATTTTGTCCTCATATGATGTTTTGAAGAATATTTACCGGGGCTTTGAAGACAGAAAGACTGACACCGTTCAGTCAAAGTGTGTGTGTGAGTGTGTGAGGGAGGTTGTGTGTGTCAGATACACACACACACACACACACACACACACAGAGAGAGAGAGAGAGAGAGAGAGAGAGAGAGAGAGAGAGAGAGAGAGAGAGAAACTGGCAAATAAGAAAACAATTATGTAAGAACAATTTTGGTAAAAGAAAGTTGTGCCCAGGCTCGGTGTATTTACACCAGTATTATATGCCAAGTTACCGGAATTTTGGTATTATCTGATAAATCAGTCTTTTTCTCGTTTTATCCTGAACTTGGGAATTAATAGTAGTTACTGTGTTCAGTAGTAATAATAAGCTACGTCATATTTTTGTGAGACTCAGGGCAGTTATGATATTATTGGGGTTAGGGCTTGACATATTTTAAAAGTCTTATCATTGAACCAACTTCCATAGAATCTGTATAATAATGCATGTACTCTTAAGATTCAACTAAGGAGGGTCCTAAGATTTGTCACAACTGTTTCACAAAACAATCGTAACTTAAATTAGGCCTGAGACATTTGTTGAATTGTGTTATGGACTAATGAAATAATAACCTACACTGCATAAAAATTCTTTGCATATAGTATAAAACGAATGGCAGTATGAAAAATCTTCAGTTTCAATCAGCTTAACTTTGTTAGCAACATAAAAATGAGCCAGAAAGGGGACGTGGTGTTGGGGGATTAACGGTTACATTTCACTTTCAAATGAATTGGACAGAAGTATGATTTAACTGACCCACTCAATTACTTTCATCGACGAGTTTCCTTTTAGAACTAAGCACCACCTTCATCTAAATGATCTAAGTGGATATCCACTGTCACGTAAAAGCTTCTTGGGATATGCTTCTTCTTTAAGTGTTGACAAAAGGTGGATTTGTTCCATACAAATGAATCATGTGATGAGAATATCAGTTTTGCATCACATACAACCATGGTGTTTATAGCCATGATGTTTATAGAGTGATACTTTTTTTTCTGTTTACAAGGACATGTTCTTCAAATTATTCGGCATTTATTCCATCATGTTTATCGTCTATAACATTTGGAAAGCCAAAGAGTCTTGAGAAATCATACATTCTATTTGTAATTTCAGTCTCTTCAATGGAAAAATTATATACCTTGGACTAATATTGATCAGTGACACAGACACATCTCTGACAATTCCAAAAACGCTTGCCTTACTAATTCCATGCAAGTCAGCAGTTATTGTTTGAAAGTGTCCAGTAGGAACAAAAAAAAAACGTTAAGCAGCAGTAACCTGGAAGGATGATGGAAGTGCCGAAACCTTCGCGTAGGCCTTCTGATGTCATTTTTTATCATCTTACAGATGTCCAATATCAAATAACGAGGAAGACTAACCTTTGAAATTATCTTGGGATCATCTATATAGTTCCTAGGATTATTTCTATCCCAAAAACCTTAAACACCCCCTCTCTCCGTTGCAGTCTTCATTCATTTATTATTACATATGCAGCCGCCATATTTAGTTTTCTTCCTAAGACATATACGCTTATTTACCTGTCTTAAAGTTAGAAAAAATTCTTTTCCTAAGATATAACTTCATCCTGAGTTTACTATGTGAAACGAGTCCCTTGTCTTTTTTATATGTCATGTTAATATTTGCACTATTCTCCTCCTTACAGTATTTCTTGTGCGCATGTATATTGAATATACCGTTCATTGCAGCTGCTTCACTGGGGTTGAAAAAAGACAAATAAAGGGATAATTATGGTAAAAAAAAAATGAATTTATCATCTTCAATATCATCATCATCATCAAACATACATATTACTGTAACTCTAACAGAGGGGCGAAAATATGTGCAGTGAAGGTAAGCACTAACTGTTGCAAGCGACAATGTGTAAATGAATAATTTTACAGCATGCAACAATATATACATGTACCGATGGACAACAATATATAAAATATTAAAAGAATGTGTCACAGGTGTCCACTGTCCATGGGATTTTTATCCTATTTTGAAAACAGGATACATACAGTACGTAATATAGATATAATAGATAAGGTTTGTACATATGCGATGATAGGCATTTTACCTTTAAACAAGGGGATGACAAAAAAAAAAAGAACTTCTTTTATTATTCAATACTGAACATTTAATATTTATATCGTTTTATATAGTACTGATATAGCTAGTTTTAAATTAAACTTATCATGAAAGATGGCGATTTTTCTAATTAATCGATGATGAATCCGAAATAATTCAAATAATATCCCAGAGATTCGGAACAGAAAATACAGATTCTGGCCAAAACGAACAGCAATGAAAACACCGTTTTGTATTATCTGTGATCCGTTTCGTGCTTACCGTGTTGTGAGCGTGTACTGTTCGTGCAACGTACACTTAGTATCGCAGGCCATTTCTACTGATTTCAAGAACTTGAATAAAGGAGTAATAAAATCCCGAAGAACGACGTTTCACAAACACATTGAAACACTGAGAATGACAATAACATCCAAAGTCGTGTGCTTCAATTAGTTCATAGCCCCCCCCCCTCCCCTTCTGCCTTCTCTTGAAGTTTAACTGCGATTGGGGTGAATGGTAAATGAGTAAATACATAAACTGTGTTGCCCTTACCACATTAAGATACTCGAGATAGTTGCAGCCTTCCTTCTCAAAATCCCAGCATAATTCATCATCCCTATCCATGCATTCTGTTTTCCCAGGAGCTGGCATCATGTCTATACTGTCAGTTTTCTTTGGCGATGTCTCTTCTTCAGGTATTGCATCTTTAACATTTACTCTCTCTTCAGTTTTCCCGACAGTCAACTCTTGGTGAGCTTTTGAATTTCTTTCGTCGGATTCTTCAGATTCTTTAGATTCGGCTGAGTCCGACTTGAAAACAAGAGTCCCATGGACCAAAACGCTCACTTGAATAACCTTCGCTAGCTCTCTTTTTAAAGAATATTGGCCAATTCTAGTTCCGATGTATTTTTTTCGACAAACTTGAATCTTCAGTCTCTGAAGATGCTTGCATTTTAAAATAGCCAATCATGACCATGTTGCTTTTTACAGAAAAAAAAATACTAAAAACAGTTTTGCTCGACTCTCTACTATAATCCTACTTTACCCTCTGTGTCTGGACACTTTAATCTACATGACCTTACAGTGTTTTGCATTAATATCACCAATCATGTCCTTGTTGTTCATGAAAGGAAGATTTTTCCCCCAAAATAAATATTTCTAGATCTTTGATTCCCTATTGTGGCCAAACCCTATCCCTTGGGACCATGTTTTAATCAAATTATAATCTACACCACCTGCAGATGCATGCATATACATATCCATAGTTCTGCTATACTCGAGAATAAGTTTTTAAGGATATGTCCCTACACATTCCCATCTTTAACTTTAATACAATCCCTTCTCCTGGGGGCATGTTTTGAACAAACTTGAATTTTCAATACCTTAGGATCCTTGAATATTAGTATCACTTATAATAGTTCGCAACACTTGATAAAACTTTAAAGGAATTTCATACACTCCAGTGTAAAACTTTAACCCCTATCGTGATCTCACTTTACCCAAAGGAACCATGTTTTGAGCAACCTGTATGTACAATACCCTGGGAGATTTGCATAATAATAAAATAACTGATCATTGTCCCGGCTGCTATTCATGAGAGAGAAGAATTCAAAGAAATTTCTTTTGTTTTCATATTAAAATTTGTTCTACTGTTGTTTTCCCAACCTAACAGAATAAACTTAAATCCGCAATGCAAGGAAGTTTTCAATAACGTTCCCTCTTATTTGGCACAGTGGTTCTTGAGCGAATCTGTAATCATTCCCATCCTTCTTTTTCCTTTTCTTGATTATCTCTATTTTGATTTCAAGAGGCCATGTCCCTTAATTTGAAGAAGTTTCAATTCATTTTATCTAAGGATTTTCCGTTACTTGCTTGGTTGTAATTAGTAAATTTGTTCTGGAGATGAAGAAAAATTTACATTGACGACAACACCAATGATGACAACAATGGCAAACAACGGACAAATTTCGATCAGAAAATCGGCCCAGGTTAGCTAATAAATAGAGAGAAAGAGAGAGAGAGAGAATTATACCTGTTTTTCATCTGATTTTTCCTCGAGACGATGGAATGTCGTTCTGCTTGAGCACCTTCGGTGAAAGGGGAAATAAATAAAAATAGTTTTTATTAGAAAAAAATCATGCTACCATTTATTGAAAGAAGAGAGAGAGAGAGAGAGAGAGAGAGAGAGAGAGAGAGATGCCGATTTGTACCTTGTTTTGGGGTTAACTTTCTCCACTTTTGAAGTAGATCTGATACCCTTGGATCCAGCCTTCAAGTACATGCATCATCAGTACAAATTATAAAAAAAATATTTCATTGAGATGAAAGAAATCATTAAAACGATATCAAAGCTGTAGTAGTAGTCGTAGTCATAATCATAATGATGATGATGATAATAATAATAATAAAAATAATAATGATATAATATTAACTAGAGCACAGTTCAGGTAAATCTTCCGTTGGAGCTGCTGAAAGGAAGAAGTAACCTTGAGTCAAGGTCATGCCACATATATATTAACAATCTTGTAAGGGATGTAGACTTGCAATGTTTCACCAGTAGAAAGGCAGCAAAGGAATGTACAGTTTCTCTATCAATAATCTTGAACTTGTCCAAATGACCTTGCGTCAAACCATGACTCACTCTGGTTAAGAGCAAACCCCATATCTGGGTTACCGACTTGACAAATTCACACATGTTCTTTCAGACCATTCATCCAGTCAAATGCCTTATTTTTTCATAGTAACCTTGAACTTGAGTCAAGGCCATGACACACTCTGCATGGCATCAGCAATACCCTTATGTGTGTTTCCGACTTGACAAGGCTTTTTTTTTTAGACCATACATCGAATCAAAACATCTTATCCTCTATACATAATGCTCTGACCTCAATTATGGGTGCCGTCATGTTTTGTTCACGTGATCCGACGCCATGAAGGTGCTGACAACGTCATAATCCGGTCATACTATGTGTACTGACTTTTCCCCATTTTTCATTATTAATTGCCATAATACTGACACAAAGAATTGCAAACACAAAATTTAAGTTTATTCACATATTGCTTTTTGTGGTCTCTCTTTTTTTATTTATTTATTTATTTGGTTTGTTACTTATTCTTGGACCTGACGTATATTTTTGATAAATATTACGTCTGACAGTTCTTTGAAATAAATTTTAGAAATAGGTTATACGGTAAAAACTGATATTAGTGTGTATATTTCTTTTACAGATGAGAGAGAGAGAGAGAGAGAGAGAGAGAGAGAGAGACTGTGTGTTTATTTTTTCGCGGATCTGCAATTACACATGAGCACGTGATTTGTAAAGTAGTTTTGGAGAACGGACATTCTACATACATGTAGAAGCAGATTTAGACAAAATTATGTTTCAAGACGGGACTTAGACTCAGGCTCTAATTTTAATTTTACGACGGATTTTTAAGCATGTTCATGCAGTGTACGCGTTAAATAAATCACCAATCAAGGGCCCTCATGGGGTATCGGCAAACGAACAACTTGCATGTTTTAAAGAGGGGTGAGTTGAGGATAACCCTCCCCTTTCATTAGCGAAATACACAACTTACCACTTCCCCTATTTTTTTTCACATTTAACAAAGTTAACCCCTCCCCCTCTAATTTGCTTCCGATATGTGTGCGGCTTGTTTGCAGTATTAAAAATTTATTGAATGTTGAACAAAATTTATAAATGTCGATTAACGCAGTACAGTTAAGGCAACATTTTCTATAAAAAGGCACCAAAAACGAGACACTTAAAGTTCAACCGTCTTATTTTTTAGCATGAAACTCTATCTGAAATATCTTAATGGCTTTATGAAGAGTTTGTCCATCGCTTTTCACATCGGTATTTTTTGTCATCATGTGACCCTCTACAGTCACGTGAGCTCCGATTTTAGGTCAAAATATGAAATGTCAAATTTAACCAAAAAGTGCAAGGGCAAGGCAAACAATATTTGAACTGTACAATGTTTCATTGTGTCCCTTAGTATCTATCCTATCGAAAAACTGATGCTCATTCAGTCAGATTTCTGAGATATTTAAGTTATTCATTGAAAACAAACACCAGTATTTAAAAATAGGGTATTTTTCATCATTTAATCGGAAATTTTAAATTGCCTAATGAATTACAAAGAAATGAGCATCACTTTTTAAAAACTACACAGTAAAATAAAGAATTTAAAATAAAAACCTACCTCTTGGGTTGTCACCTTGCCCTTGCACTTTTTGATTAAAAATTGAAATCTTAACACATTCATTCTAAATATAGTTTTCAAACGCATCAATGACCCAGCATGGGAGATAACTCTGTGATACTTAATAGAGTTTGTGTACCTCGCAAATTTTGAACAAATAATACCTACGGACTGTGCTGGGCTTTATTTCATTAATTCAAATTGGTATGCATAAAAAATCCTTGACTTTACTTTATTTTGTATATCTTCGTTCTTTTATACTCTACACAAGACGTATTTGACACCTACCGCATTTCCTCCGTTCGTCAACAATAGGTCTAAAATTTGCCGCAGCATCATGTAAATCAATTGGAAAATGCCCATGGTTAAAAATATTGAAAGATTCAATCATTTGTAATAGAAAAATAGACAGCCGCTATCAATGATAAAATATTTATTCTCCCCCAGTAGACACACACACATAATATCTCCAACAGAACTTAGTTGTTTGTTTCTTTGGTTTTTTTTTACATATGTGATTATTTTAGTTATCAAACCTTCAACTGTTTAGGGATTCTAGACTACGTGAAAAGTTTTAAGAACAGGAGGAAGGGATTGGGGTGGTTACTCCTGTATTTAATAACCTGTTTTCCTTTCTACACATAGGCGTCGGAAGCAAATTAAAAGTGGGGTGGCTAATTGAAAGTGGGGGGGGGGGGGCTTAACCAACGAAAAAAGGTAAGCCCCAATTTGCAATGCCTATAATATGTATATCTTTGCAAAAAAGGGGGGCTGAGCCCCCCTAGCCCCCCCCCCCCCCGGTTCCGACGCCTATGCTACAGATCTACATCCCCCTCCCCATCACCAGTTTGCCTCTGGCTTCTTTGATACCATTTACCTTACTTGCATGTAAAAAATAAATTATTAAACAGTGTTTACATCAGGTTTTACTTTTTGGGGTATTTAGCACAAATCACATTGGGGGAGGGGGGCTTTAGTCTCATTTTTTTTAGTTATTATCAATCCATGCGCAAACAAGATAATCATAGTAAAACTTTGTAATCAAGAAACATAGCTGTTAAAGAACAGGTGAGCACAATATACATGCTAAAATTTAGATCTTGTTGGTACCCAAAAACACAGACAGGCGCGTAACCAGAATGGAAGTGAAATGTACGCAGAGAACGGCTGGGGTCCGCTTTGAGAACCCCCGTTGGTCCAGGGCGAAGCCCTGACGAGGACCTAGGGGCAAAGTCCCCGGAAGCTCATAGGTTTTACTAAATATTTCATTCAAAATCATGCAATGTCGACTTTCTTTAGAAAATACAAGACATAGTACTTAATATTGTTTTTATCACAAAGTTAAATACTTCCGTGCAAATTTATTGTACAGAGGCTGAATATCTTTCAAAATGATATATTGGTACCATCTACTCTTTTTTAACTTTCAACAACAAATATACCGTATAACGGGTATTTTCTGCGGTTGTCCAATTTTTGCGGAATTTTGCGGATAGGACAAATCCGCAAAAATTACAATCGCAAAATATTTTTCAATATTTCTTCAGATATATATTTATACATGCAAGTATGATAAGTTGTGCGTATGTCACAGGATTCTCATTAATGCAAGAACCTGCGTACTGGACGCAGCAAAATTAATTGGGATGCAACCTTCTTAAAAACGATGCGTCCGCAGACTCATGAAAATTCGGGTGTCATCGAAATTCGAAGATTTTAGATGTCAGGATTTGTCCAAAACATATTGAATCAAAACGTTCCTGTAGATAATATCAATTTATTAATTTTATACAAAAACATCTTTTCTTGTACCTATCTCTTTATTTTATACGGATATAGATGTACAAGTAAATGACTAAAAGAGATTTCGCAATTATTAGTCCAAACTCCGATAGCTGCAAACAACACATAGTAGCTTTTCCTTCTTTCTTTAACACTTTTTTTCAATCTTGTGTTTTATCTTGAGATCATAATTACTGCTTGTATACACAATGTGGCTTGATTGTCTCGTGAATTTCACCTAATGCATAAGACTGACAGGATTAGTTACGCCTCATTGCACATGACACCTGTGATTGTAAGGGTCAACTTTAGGTTACTTGATTATGCAACTGTTTGTTTGAGCTTACAATATAAACACCAGGTTAATTTTGATGGCAATTAACTATAAGTGTATTTTTAGAATATGGCTCGGATGCATTAATTATCTATATATTTAAATATTTTAATAGATCGCATAAAACGTTTGTAACAATGTAGAATAAAGATTTTTATTGTTGTTTGGGTGGACTGATACTGTAATAATTCATTTCAATTAGGACTTGACATAATTTTACAAAGACTAACTAAAAGATATTAGTTTTATTAAGCTTAATAGCTTAATACCAGTTGTCATGCACCTTTGATCAATATGTCTCAATAAATTTATAAAATGTGTAATGTATTTTGTGGGTTCGACCACAGATGAAGTATAGATAAAGAATTTTGCTTTACGTTACTTGACGTATTCAGCTGATTGGATTCACTATGATAACTAACACAATCAATAATAATCAACAACACTATGATTTAAACTGATTCTCTATATTATTATAATTTTCCTTAACTTGTTATCTCCTAGTCTACGTACTAATCCCCTGGTCTGACACTATGTTTGAGCACTAGCTCCCAGACCTATAGTTTCGAACACCGGGATTCAAACACCCGTTTATAATATAGTAATTTACTCTGATTTAGTAACCTGTAAGGATTCATGTAGCTCAAATGGTCCGTCTGCAGCAGTTTGAGACACCGCAAATGAGCTAACACAAATACCTTACCTTGTCCGTGACACGTCCTTCTTCTTCTACGACTTCTCAATAAATGAACACCGAGACTTGAATGAGCCCGCTTATATACTTTATCAAGATCTGCTGAGTCAGATCTTGTTCTTCTAAACGTTTGAAACAATGCCTGGACATAGGAGATAACTTCTGATCGCTAAGACTAAATTTAACCCTGATTATATAATTATTAACTCGATCAAAGGAATTTCACTACAATTACCCATGCCTCCGAAACATATGCGTCCCGCATATAGATAAATAAGATTTCTAATCATAAACTCTTTTTTTTTTCTTTTCTTTATTTAATTATTTGGTTACACAGATAACAGGTTACAGTCATAATAAACGCACCAAAACTTTTATATACATGTATTCTCATTATGTTTATAAGTTTTCTAAAAAGTGCTATTTGCCACTTTCTTACTTTTTTTTTTTCGCCTAAGTCGTCGATCACTCATAAAAGAACTCCTCTTCTTCGATGATCTCCTCGACTTTCTTGTCATCCTTCACGTAGCTAGATGTTGTCTTGTGAAACTTCCTTTTCTTCACAAGGTTTCGTGACTTTTCTTCAAAGTCAGTTTGTGTGCTTTTTGAGAGGTATGACTTAAACCTGAATCGGTCCAATGACATGCCCTTTTCAGGCATGTGGTCAGATGTCTTTCTCTTCGGAGCGAATACAGGTAATGGGGCTGTGGCTTTCCTTACTGTTCTACCTTCCTCCAAAACACTGCTATTGTTTTCTTCCTCACTTTTCTTGTTTGTCTGGTCAACCTGTGATACAGGATTCTGTCCACTTTCTCCTGATGAGATTTCCTGTCCCTTTTCTTCCTCTTCACCACTGTCGCTACTACTATCGTCAGAGCTATCATTGGAGATCTCTCCGATCAAATCGCCAGGATCTTGTTCTAACCACTCTTTGTCTGCTTCACTTTCCTTCTCAAGCGGAACTTCATCTGTATTATGAAACTTTCTCTCATGACGTTGTAGGTAAGAGCTCTTCTTAAAGAGTTTGCCACAGGTCTTACATGGAAACTTTCCTCCATTGCATCTCACCAGATGTTCCCGCCATCTATTATCCAGAATTTCACCAGCACACAAGGGACACTTGCTGCTTGACTTGGCTTTCGTTAACTTGGTATTCGGCATTTTCTACAAAATAAAAAAAAACATCTTGGCTTATTTTCATTAAGAATATACATTTTCAAATAAACTTATATTTTAACTAAGATCTGTCTCATAATCTTGCAACCATTTTGGTTGTTTTCTAATGCGTTTTTGTCTAGCATCTGGATTTAACTCTTCCACAACATCTATTTCATGATGTTCAACTAGATTTGTATCTTCTGATTCTATATCATTTGATTCAAACTCATCTTCAATTATTGCATCTTCAAAGCTAAGAGTTTGAGACCTCTTTTTCCGCATTCTGTCGCAGTGGATTATTTGTTTTTCTCCTTTTCTGCCACATGAAACTGCATATAGCACATCAGACCTTTGCTCCAGCACTTCATATGGTCCGCGCCAAAACGAAGTAAGTTTTGGAGAACAGCCAATCTTTTTCTGAGGAAAGAATACAAAAACTTTATCTCCAGGCTTAAACTTCTCCCATGACAATTTCATATCATGGTACCTTTTCTGTTTGTTCATCGCAGTTTCTAAATTCTCCCGCACGAAACTGTGTGCTCTTTCTAATTTCTCTCGAAGAGTCCAAGCCCAATGGTTAGGACTTTCCTCTTTCATAGTCTCAGGCATCTCATACATCAAGTCTACTGGAAGTGATGTTTCCCTACCGAGCATAAGCATGTTGGGTGTGAACCCCGTGGACTTATGTTCGGCAGATCGGTATGCCATCATGACATAGGGAATATGCGTGTCCCAATCTCTTTGATTTTCTTGCACGTATGCACTTAGCATGGCGGTCAGGGTTCGATTGAACCTCTCTACCATCCCATCAGACTGTGGATGGTAGGGAGTGGTTCTTGTCTTTTGAATGTTCAGAAGCCTACACATCTCTGTAAAGAGCTCACTTTCGTATTGTCTACCCTGATCCGAATGAATTATTCTGGGTGTCCCGAATCTTGTAATTACTTCTTCTACGATCAATTTTGCTACAGTTTTAGCCTCCATGTTAGGCATTGGGAACGCCTCTGTCCATTTTGAGAAGTAATCAGAAATTACCAAAATATATCTGTTCCCATTCTCTGTCATGGGCAACTCACCAAGAATATCAGTTGCTATGCGGTCCATAGGCATGCCAGAGGGTACAATTTCCATCGGTGACACCTTTTTCTTGTTAGGATTTTTCCGCATTGTACAAGCATCACAGCCTGTAACATATTGCCTTACATCTTGTTGCAAGCCCGGCCAATAATATCTTTGGCGAACTCGAGCTAACGTTTTGTGAACTCCTAGGTGTCCAGACGTTCTATCATCATGGCAATGTCTTAGAATATTACGCCTCTCAAATAGAGGTATAACTTGTTGTAGCATATCTTCATTTGTTTCCAACACCGTCCAGCGCCTACAAAGTATACCGTTAATTAGAGTTAGTCTGTGCCACTGGCTCCAAAGTGATCGAAGAAAGTAACCTTTACTTCTTATGTCTTCAAACACAGGTCTTTTGTTGTTCTCAAGCCAGGCCTTGACAATAGAGATATCCTTGTCCTGTTCTTGTATTTCCAACAAGGTCATACTACTAGTGTCTTTTTCCTCAAACACAGATCGAAGTTGGGCTCCAGTTTTGGTTTTTGCCATCTTGCTTGAACAAGAATCGTTACCACACTGTTTACATGGTATTCTACTTAGTGCATCGGCGTTTTTATGTAATCTTCCTGGCCTATGTTGTACTTCAATCTCATATGTAGATAGCGTTTCTATCCACCTTGCTAGCTGACCTTCTGCATCTTTCTTGTTCAAAAGCCATCTTAATGAGCTATGATCTGTTCTGACAAGAAAGGGCTTCCCGTACAGATAATGTCTGAAGTACTTGACAAAGTTCACTATGGCCAAGAGCTCTTTACGTGTCACACAATATTTACGTTCAGCCTTTGTCAAGCATCGACTTGCATAGCTTATAACCCTCTCTTCTCCGTCCTGTACTTGGGACAAAATAGCTCCGACAGCCACATCACTGGCATCTGTATCAAGTATAAATGGTTTGGAAAAATCAGGATGTGAAAGCATGGGTGCTTTTATTAGTTTTTCACGCAATATCTCAAACGCTTCCTGACATTCCTCAGACCATAAAAATCCTTTGCCTTTCTGTGTCAGCACATGGAGAGGTTTAGCTAATACAGCAAAATTTGGCACAAACTTCCTGTAGTAACTACAGAATCCAAGAAAAGATCTCAATTCAGTCACATTGTTCGGACGAGGCCATTTCCGAATGACTTCTGTCTTTTTCGGGTCAGTTGATATTCCTTGCTCAGACACTACATGTCCGAGGTATTCAACCTTTCGTGCAAACAATGTGCATTTCTTAGCCTTGAGCTTTAGACCTGCAGCTGCGAGCTTCTCAAACACCTTTGACAAATTCCTGTTCATTTCTTCAAAAGTCTTAGCATATACTATTATATCGTCAAGGTAAATTAGACATACGTCCCACTGCAAACCTCTTAGTGTGGTCTCCATCAACCTCTCAAACGTGGCAGGAGCGTTACATAACCCAAATGGCATCACGTTAAAATGATATAGGCCATTACGAGTTACGAACGCTGTTTTGGGCTTATCCTTCGGGTCCATTTCAATCTGCCAATACCCAGAGTGTAGGTCGAGAGTTGAAAACCATTTGCACCCTGCAAGTTGGTCTAGGGTTTCATCGATGCGTGGTATTGGATAAGCATCTTTTTCTGTGAGAGCGTTTAGTCGTCGGTAGTCCACACAGAACCTAGTGGAACCATCCTTCTTCTTGACTAAAACAACCCTAGAGGCCCAAGGACTGTTGGAAGGCTCTATGACATTATTTTCCAGCATATCTTGTACATGTTTGTCTACTTCAGCATTCATGTGCTCAGGCAGTCTTCTTGGCACTTCTTTGATAGGTCTATTGTCACCTGTATTAATAGTATGTTTTGTCAGACCTGTCCTTCCTACATCTTTGTCAGACTTGGTAAATAAATGGGCATACTTTATCAACAATGACTTTACAACTTTTGCTTGTTTCTTACTCAGGTTTGAGCTTGTCTTGGTGAATAATGATTTTAGATGTTCAGACAAATTATCAGAGGATTCCGATTCTCCTAATTCGCCCTCAATTACATCCTCTATAGGCGAAAGCTCTCCAACCGTCGTTCCTGAATGTATTATAACATTACTTTCTGATGGGTTAAACAGCCTTACTGGGACGTTTGAACCTCCTTTTACCAAAGTTCGTCCGACCAGTCCTCTGTCAGAATTAAGAAAAGTTGTTGATGGTTCAACTACCCCAACGTCTAAATTAAACTCCTCATTGTCTGGCACAATTACTTTTCCTATTGTCACCACTTCTGTTTTCGATGGCAATGTCATTGTTCCTGAGGCTACTATCCTAAAGCATCCAATTTTTCCTTCAAACTCCAAAGAGTGGAACTCGCCCCCAAGTTTCAGACTTTTATTGCATAAATCTATAACACCTCTATTGGCTTTCAAGCAGTCTAAGCCTAAAACAGCATCAATAGTCATGTCGGCCACTACTACTGTTTGAAATATGACTTTCTTGCCGAATTTAAGTCTCACAACGGCTTTTCCATGTACATTAAGGGGAGTGCCTGAAGCTGATAAAATCTTCTGACTCGTCTCATTCAGTTTCACGTCATGCTTCAAGCAGATTGCATCGAACACCTTTCGTGAAATAAGTGTTACTGTGGCACCAGTGTCAACTAATATCATGGCAGACACATCATTGATGGTTCCACGAATGTACATGCCTGGTTCATTAGACTTTTTGTGGATTCCAATGGAACCCTTAAGTTTCTCTTCTGACTTTCCTTCATTTTCGGTAGCCATTTTGAATTGTCCAGACTTCTCTTTACCGGTCTCTGTATTTTTGACAGCTTTTCTTTTGCCAACAGAGTCAAATGGTAGTGGCTTAGCATAAATCTCACTTTTATTTGGACTTTTGGATCTACAATCCTTCTTGAAGTGTCCAGGCTTACCGCACTTGAAACACTTTTTGGAAGTACCTGTTGTCTGCTTCTTCTCGTCAAACCTCCGAGACGTGTTGTAAGTTTGGTTAGTACGAGACCTCTGTTGCTCAGTTTTCATCTTATTCACATCTGTCTGTAGGTTCAACAGCATTTCCTTGATAGACTTTATAGAGTCTTCTAGACTACCTCTGTTAGTCTCATGACGAGTATCATCGCCTCCTGCTTCTCGAACAAAACCACTGTCTTCATTTCTTCTGCGTTCTGCCCCAACGAATGCATTGAGCTCAACCGCGTGTCGAATGGCATCATTTAGATTCTGGGGTCGTGACTGTTTAATTCTCAAACGCATATCAAAACTTACAAGAGCGTCGATAAAATACTCCTTCGCCAATGTTTCACACACATCTCCTGGAGCTGTTGGATATGCCAGGCGAGTGAGTCGTCTTATATCTTGGCCTAGCTGCGGTATTGTTTCTGACGCTTTTTGTCGTCTTTCCCTAAGTTGCGCCCTATACAGTTCCGTCTGATTAGCTGGAGAAAAACGTTCTTCCAGGGACTTGGACAACTCTTTAAAATCCATTTGCAGATATTCTGGTAAGTTTCCAAGCACACCTTGGGCTAGACCTCTTAAGGACACGGCCAGATACATCCCCTTCTCTTCTTCAGACCAGTGGTTCAAGCAAGCGCATGCATTGAAATGCGACTTATAGTCTAACCACGACGACGATCCATCATAAGTTGCGGGTTTCAGCTTACTGGACTTTTGGTCTTTTCCCACGCGGTCCCGAACATCATGTGCTTCAAATCTATTGTCTCTAAACCTGCGTGTTGTAACATTGCTTGGAACATTTCTAGGTGTTTCAAAATATAGCGCATGGTCTGAAGCTGGTCTACGTGTTCTATCGCTGATGTAGTCAAAATCAGTTTCAGCCTCGGCCTCAAGCTTTATTTTAGGTTTAGCTCCTCCAAACTCTTGTCTTGGTTCAGAACTCACTTGTTCCGAGGCACCCATGCCAGAATCTCTATTTGTTATTGGTGTTGAGGCTTTCTGTCTCTCTTTTTCTCTCAAACGCATACTCTCATTTGAGAACTCTTTAATTTTCTCTTCAAGATAACTTATCTCTTTGTCAACGTCATCCATGGTTTAAGACCTAAAACTAATGTTTCTGAGACAAAGTTCTTTAACAAATAATTGTTCTTAATATAAAAATCACAAGTGGGTTTATCCCACCGCTGCCACCAAAAATTTGTAATGTATTTTGTGGGTTCGACCACAGATGAAGTATAGATAAAGAATTTTGCTTTACGTTACTTGACGTATTCAGCTGATTGGATTCACTATGATAACTAACACAATCAATAATAATCAACAACACTATGATTTAAACTGATTCTCTATATTATTATAATTTTCCTTAACTTGTTATCTCCTAGTCTACGTACTAATCCCCTGGTCTGACACTATGTTTGAGCACTAGCTCCCAGACCTATAGTTTCGAACACCGGGATTCAAACACCCGTTTATAATATAGTAATTTACTCTGATTTAGTAACCTGTAAGGATTCATGTAGCTCAAATGGTCCGTCTGCAGCAGTTTGAGACACCGCAAATGAGCTAACACAAATACCTTACCTTGTCCGTGACACGTCCTTCTTCTTCTACGACTTCTCAATAAATGAACACCGAGACTTGAATGAGCCCGCTTATATACTTTATCAAGATCTGCTGAGTCAGATCTTGTTCTTCTAAACGTTTGAAACAATGCCTGGACATAGGAGATAACTTCTGATCGCTAAGACTAAATTTAACCCTGATTATATAATTATTAACTCGATCAAAGGAATTTCACTACAAATGTAAACATGGCAGCTATCTGATAATTCTTAGAGTTTGGTTCTGTATCTCACTTCCATTCTCAATGACCGTGTAGTGTAGGGCGGCGCTGTGAGAATTCCATCGGCATCGAAAGCAAGTTTATTGACTTGCCTAGATAGCCGAGCGGTCTAACGCGCTGTTCCTGTACTGCTAGGAGACAGATTCCGTAGGTCGAGAGTTCAACCCCGGGCTGGGGCGGAAGTGGGTATCCTTATAAAAGTGAATTTCTTTGTGCTTTCTATATTAATATTTCTTCACTTAGGGCAGTTATGTTATGTTAACAGTAGTTGTAAATTTGCTTTATATATATATATATATATATATATATATATATATATATATATATATATATATATATATATATATATATATATATATATATATATATATATATATTGATGTTGATTCTTAGTTTACGCATACCCAGGATATTAAGTGAAACGCAATGGAAGTTTTTTTTAGATGACTTGTACATGTATATTTACTTGAACATTTTCCTGCATGCATTTATGCTTTTTTTGAAAAATAATTTCTCAGTGTTCTGAATGCAAATGCAGCACTTTTAAAATGTTTAAAGTCTGTTTTCAGCAACCCTAATCTCACATGTGTGCCTTCATCTCATGACTATAAACATTAAAGAAAATATTTTATATATATATTTTACCTGTCACCTTAAGTACAGCATACTCTAAGATAATCCAATATAAAATCAAAGATTTTTGTTTAAATCTTGTTTTCCTGTTCAAATGTTATATTAGTCAAACATGTAAATCAATTTTAAAAAAGGGGGACGGGGATGAGTTATTGACTTTCTCGGCAGGCGTGCTCTATATATAGGGCCCATGTAAGTAATTGTAATTTAAAAATAAAAGATGAAATAAAAACAATTAAAAAATCATAATTTTTTTTTTTAAACATTACTTTGTGTATTAAATTAATGCATAGATTAAAATGAAAAGATATTGGATAAATAACACGACAGGCGAATAGATTATCCATAATATCATTATCGTCTTCCTTAGAAGACGGTATACGGAGTTGAAATATTTTACTGTCTTCGAACTTTGCACTTCCTCTCTTTTGAGATTGGTAGAAAATACATGAAGTGAAAAATTTCAATTATTTCATTGGTTTAAAATGCTGTTCACGGCAGGGGGATAATTTTTTTGTGATCTAATTTTCGTACAACTTAACAATTTTTCTAGATTTTCAATCTTAAAAAAACGCCAACAAAACGAAAAGAAGAATTGCAATTAATGAAACAGTCACTTTAATTTTTTTTTTATAGCAACTATTAAAAAGAGTTTTTTTCCCCCTTTAATTTTAATGGTTAATAGAAATTGAATGCAATCATTAAAATTTGTATTAATCCTTTTTTTGTTTTACTTTGTTTTTGAAATGTCTTTTCTACAGTAGGGAGTCGACCATTTGATTCTGAAATGGGGCGGGGCGGGGGGGGGGGGGACTTCGAGTCAAATTATTTATTTTCATGCCAGTCAAGGAGAGATTATTTATTTTCAAGTTGATCAAGAACAGATTATTTATTTTCGTTTTCAACGAAAAATGTTTGTCCGTTACAAATTTGTTGCAACTGACGAAATACAAAGCCAAGAACAACTAAATAATAATACGGCCTGATAGATGAATATCAGTTTACTGTTTAAGGTTGCTTAAGACGGCATGCTTTTGAAAAAAAAAAAGCTATACTTGTTTTTGTTTTTTGTTTTTGTTTTTGTTTTTTTTGTTTTTTTTTTTTTTTTTTGTTTCTCTTTTTGTTTTTTTTGTTTTTTTTTGTTTTTGTTTTTTGTTTTTTTTTTGTTTGTTTTTTTTTTCATTGTTAAACATGAAGTAAAGGTTCTCTCGGCAGCTTATTTTTTGCCAACAAACTTTTTTTTAAAGTATAACACTACATGGTTTAAAAAAGTTATACATATAAAAGAAAAATAAAAAGACGCTGGATAAATAGCACTACGTGTATATAACCTTTAGTAAAATCAGGGGCGCATATATTATAATAAATAGGTCGATCCTGATTATGGCTGATAAAATCAAATACTTATGAAAATTTCTAAAACATATTGGTTATCTCTGCAGCTAAGCTTATTCTATACCGACATACGTTTGCGGGCGTATTTTAGTACGTTCGCCTTGGAACAACAAAAACAACACATTGTCTGTCACCTCTTTATTCGTAAGACATAGTGTCACTCTTGTCACACTGTCAGCACCTTAATGCGGTCGACGACAACGCAGCCATGTGGCAAAGAAAGATAACTCTATAAAACTTGCCAAAAGGAATCCTGTATACGGTAGTCGTAATTTATTAGGTTTTAAAAGTTCATTGTAATTGCTTTATGTCCAATTTGGATATTGAAAAATGTTGGCTTCTTTGGGTTTCTACACTGGTCTTAAATCTGAAAATCCTACTGTACAAAGGAGTACTAGTGTATTGCCATATACTATCACATTATTTTTTAACGCAGACCATATTGCCTACGTTACAATATTGCCTGCGTTACAACAAGTTAAAGAGATATTTAATTCAGTACTTAATTATCTAGGCCTAATTATCTATGCTGATTCCATACAGAAATATATAAAAAAAAAAATTCAAATGTTTGTATTTTTCGATGTACAAATATACAGTAAAAATGTTTCAAAATTTCAAGTCATATATCATTATACATCTTCAAAATGTTGTGTGTGTGTGTGTGTGTATGTGTGTGTGTGGGTGGGGGTGGGGTGGGGGGCTTTCTCTAACATTTAAGTACATCTTTTGCTGGGATTTGCCCATGCTTGACCGTACAGCAACAAAAAGTGTAGAGGACGCAAGCAGCATGGAAATCAAAATTTACGTATTAAAACTACAGGAAACGACTTTTTCTAGAAAAAAGTCTGAGGACCCCCCCCCCCCTCGGCCCCCCTCGCGTTCTACGGACCTGAAAAAAAAACAAACAAACAAACCAAAAAACATAACCGACCCTACATTCAGAATCCTTAGACTCCAGTGATGAGTGGCAAGTAAAAGGACTGATATCAGTTTATTTCCGCCTATAAGTCAAGTCAATATATCTTTATCTGCATAGTCTTTTTTCTTTGAATTCATCCCAGTGATTGTATGATTTATTGTATATATTTAACGTTGTAGTGGACTTTGAAAATGTCGATATCTTCGGGTTCTGTGCTGTCCTTGAAGCCTAAGGAGTAAATTACCTGCTTTACGATAGATTCAAATAGAAAAAAAAGTAACATGTAATTCAGTGCTTATTGTGTGTTGATTTCATCAGGAAATATGAAAAGTTAATATTTTTTCGATGACATCAATGATTTATAAATTCTTTGGAAAAAAAAATCAAACATTTTACCTGCAAATTTATTCAAAAAGTAAGTCATTTACAACACCGACACGTAGGGGAATTTTTTTTTCTTTTTAATACAGGTACAGTTATTATGAAAGTCATGCTCTGAGTCAAGCCTTTAGAAAGCATTTTCATTTTTTTTGGGGGGGGGGGGGGGGTTATGGAGTTCAGACCTTAGCCACGTGCAAGAGTTACATAACAATACACCAAAGTTCACTATGAATGTTTAATCCAATTCATTGATTTTAATTAATAAAATAACAAATTAAAATAAAGTACGACAAATCGCCCTTATGATTCTCTTTACATGTTTAAATTGGTTAAACCATGAAAATAACCCTTGATATCAAAAAAAAAAAAAAAAAAAAAAAAATGTGTATTGAATTAATTCGTAATAATTCTTGGTGTTGCAAAAGTTTCTTTTCTTTTCCACATGGTAGAATAACCGCAAAACTTTTGCATTAATGGTAAAATAAAAAAGTAACTGCAGATCGGTAGTCCACACGCGATTATTCTTCAAAATAAAGCACATAATTAAACATTATTGATATTTTTTTATAAGGCTAAGGTTTTAGTTAAAACCATGAAATATGAAGAAAACGAACAAATAAATTTTTTTAATTCATTAAATGCACTATCGTTTTGTTATTAAAATGAAATCAGAGATATTAAGATAATTTATTTGAATGATCCGATTTTGATTGAAAGATATTAATTTTCCTTGAATTGTTGTGCTTTTAAAATAGATTTAGAACTACAATGTTTGTGTTGTGTATGGTTACTGGTTGCTGGTTCACATGCATGTGATCTTTTCTTGCCACATATGATTGAAAGAATGATTACGTAATTGTAAACTAACAAACACCGGCGGCATCTTTGCAATTATATTTGAATAAAACCAATAACACGAGACTGAATAACGGGTTGTTTTTTTTTATAAAGAAGTTAAAAGTTGACAGTCGAAGCAAATACAACTGGAAATGATTTAATGAACTATAGCTGTTTTGGATTAAGACTATTACAGTGTATGGTCAAAACAAAGATAAGCCGAAATGATCTGAAAGATTCGATATTATTAAGAACATAATTTTCAATTAATTGTGTTTATAAAAAAAGATTCAATACACCGATATTTGTTTTGTTTACTACTGCGAGTAACTGGTTCACACAGGGTGATCTTAGCCACGCGCGATCGTGGGATGGATTACTGTACACACAACACAGTCAGGGGTGGAGGTGAAAGTAAATGTATGCTTTAAATTTTTCTGAATAATACTGTTTAATAATTAAAACAACGACATTATAATTTTTCTCTCTTTCTCTCTCTATCTCTCTCTTAGAAGAGGTATTTATTTCAGTTAAAAGAGAAAGTATTTATCGTTTTTGATTTACAAAATCCTCGGGTCAAATTAAGCCTTACAACAAAGTCACAGTCCAAAAATCTCTTAAACCCAGCCTCATCAATATATATATATATATATATATATATATATATATATATATATATATATATATATATATAGAAAGCATAATGAATAGCACAAAGAAATTCACTTTTATAAGGATACCCAATTCAGCCCCCAACCCGGGGTTGAACTCTAGACCTATGGAATCTGTCTCCTAGCAGTACTGGAACATAGCGCTCGACAGTTTGGCCATATACGAAAGAAAAAAAAAAACTTGCTTTCGATGGCGATGGAATTCTCGCGGGGCTGTCTTACACTACACGGTCATTGAGATACAGTTATTTTGACTTTACTTTTATTAGAGGATCGTTACCGATACACATTGTAATGAATTAATTTTATACAGCACATTTTACAACAACTGATGAATGAAACTCACGTGCACAACATCGGTAGGAAAAAAAATCTAATGATTAAAATATTGAAATATAAACTTAGGAATAACAAGAAGGTCTTCCGCTGAAGACGAAATACCTAATAAAATCTATACTTACGAAAATGGTACAAAGAAGTGTCAAAATGAAAAAGAATTCCATATTCGTCATATTTTGTCCCTTATAAGTGGCTGTTTAATACAACAAAAGTATGGTTATCTTTTATTTATCTCTTAGTTTTATATATTTGTCTTGTAAGAGCACTAAAAAACCAATAAATTGCATGACGTATCACTCGTTTTGCACCATGCGCATGATATCAAATCAACTTCCTATTTTTTCATCATAAACAAGAAAAAAATTATTTTGAACTTGCCATATAAAAATTGCAATGAAGCTAATTGGTACATCATGAACGTATGCATGAACGTATGCAGAATTATGATAAGAGGTCATTCAAAAGTAGTATCACACGCGTTATGTAATATAAACATTCAAAAAGTATTACTTTTTCTAAATATTGTCAAAATTAATTATCAATTTCATTGACATCATACTTATCTGAATATATAAATACCTAGGAAGTAGCGAACAGATTTAATTAGTTATAATGATTTTTATTTTTAAAGATTTGGGAAATTTAGTTCGTTTTAACAATTCAACAATTCCTTACATTGAATTCAAAATGGGCCTAAATGTGACTCTGTGTAAATGGGCTTCCGAAGTATCATGAGTAAGAAGCTAATAGACACATTAAATATGAAAAATACATCCTGTAAAAAGATTCACATGGAGAAAAAAATTAAATCCAGATCTGACTTACTTCCAAATTTCAGAATTATAACTAAGTTTGTCCCCATAAATCGCATGATATCAGTTACCATTCTGGGGCCCGTTTTACAAAAGAACTTACGACTAAGACCAAAATTTAATTCTGCTTATTGTTTTCTAATTTACATTGATTTGAAAATGGCTTAAATTTAAAAAAAAAAAAAAAAGAATTTAACAAGATATTTTTATGCTAGCAATTTCAAACATAATAAATAATTTTGCAAAATGTTACAATCAACTAAAGATTTTGGTCTTAGTCGTAAGTTCTTTTGTAAAACGGTCCACTGATCACTATCCAATTTTGATTGGCGGTAAAACAAGTGAACTCATAAAGTGAGGAGTTTTTTTTTTTTTTTTTTTTTTTTTTTTTTTTTTTTTTTTTTTTTTTTTTTTTTAAATTGATTTCTCTACCTGCCGAAAAAAAATTCATCGATGTGAATCTAATATAAAAAATAATTAAATTTAAATACAGCAAGCCTTCTTATAATTTTGAAAATATTGATTCTATTGATAATAATGCTTGAATATTTTTAAAGTGATGATTATTCTGAGATACATTACAAATGAAAATAAGATAAAAATCCATTTCCTGCTCAACATATTAAAAAAGAAAATAGCTGAAGTTAATGAGGGAAAGAACTATATATGGTAAGGGCGTATTCCAGCCCCAATAATAGTCAAATTTTGAAAATCTCTTGAAATGAGCAAAAGTGCATATATTGTATAAAATAATCCAAATTAAGACAATATATTAAGAAAATGGAAAAAATAGTTGGCTTTTCTTGTCTCTGTGACGTCACAAACTATTTGGATTTCCGTTATTTTTAAAACAGAGGCCAAAATGCACATAGTTTGTTCAATTTTTACTATAGTATTTATAGAGTGCAAGCTTGCTCAGGTACCATAATCACATATTTCATTGATATTATCATTCTACACATTATATCAAAAGATCTAGTCTGAGCAGACCTGCGCTCGATAATTTCCAATCAAAATACCGACGTAAAATACACTATTTTCTCTCAAAATCATTGCAATTTGGAATTTACGTCATTTTATTGACGTCATATCTAACTAATGATGTCATAATTGATAAACATATTTAATGCTTTGAAGTCTGAAAATATCCACCTGGTTTAGAACATAATTAAAGATTTCTCCATCAAAGTTTTATTTTAGGGGCAGATACTGGCCACTACAGAATATAGTCCTTTTACATATTAAAGAGAATTTTACACAACAATTTACAGAACTAAGAAATAGATTGGGAGAAGGGAAAAAAACAAGAGGCCCAAGGGCCTTAACGGTCACCTGAGTATAATACAACAATTTAGAAGTTAAATACACTGATAGATGAAGCATTGTTGCCCTAAAACTAGAGAAGTAGGAAGATCAGGATCAACAAAATAATTAGTCTAGTATTCAGTATCAACTCATAAATCAAGTTCTAATCTGTCCCCCCACTTAACACTATCACCATGCAGACTATTAACAAACTATTAGTGCTTCTGTACTATTTTTAAACCCATATCAAGAGCTCTAGCATTGACCTCTCTTGTGGTCTTTGAAGAACTTTTAATAAGATAAGTTATTTTTGTCTCATTTTTATTTATCTATTACTTACAGATCAACCTGATTATTAAAACTAAGAAAATACTTTTTGAATTATATGATAAACATTCTTGCATTATTATCTTATTCTATTAACCTTTCAAATACATTATTTACAGTGATTAATTATCAAAGATGAATGGAAAAAGGGAACAACTTGTCTCAGTAGAATACAAATTAATAGAGCCCTGCCCAGGACCAGAATACAAATTAATAGAGCCCTGCCCAGAACCAGAATGCTTAGACGAATGGTCCAGATGTTTAAATATCTAATAGAAATACGCTTACTCATATCATATAAACTTTTACTCAGTTTGCTTCCGATATGCCCAGAAGCAGAGAAGAATTTCACATGTACAATGCATTTTCACTACAGATTCAACAAAGCCTTACCCTAACACCAGAACCCAAGACCAAGGGTCAAGAAATTTACAAATTTGGAAGAGTTACCCTCATCATCACAACTATGGACTTCAAAGAATTAACACTTTTCCACTATATTATCAAAAGCCCCCCCCCCCCCCTCCTCGTTATGCCAGAACCCCTGACCCTAGGACCACAAGATTTAAAAAATTCGGTTCGAAGCTCCCATTTTCATCATAGCTAAGCGATTTATTTATCAGCTCAACACTAAGGAGCAGACAGGATTAATTAATGATTAATTAATAGAATTAATGCTTTTTCACTATATAATCAATAGAGCCCCCCCCCCCCTCAAGAATCCAAAAAACTGAGGCCATATATTTAAAAATTTTGGAAGAGGCATCCTTGTCTATCATAATCATGCACTTAGTTTGTTTAAATAATCTCCAATAGCAGAGAAGAAGATTTTCAAAGAATCAATGCATTTTCACTATATAATCAATAGAGTCCCGCCCTAACACCAGAACCCCTGACCCCGAGGCCATGAAATTCACAATTTTTGAGAAGGCATCCTTATGCATTATAACCATGCACTTAGTTTGTTTAAATAGTCTCCATGAGCAGAGAAGAAGATTTTCAATGAATCAATGCATTTTCACTATATAATCAATAGAGCCCCACCATAACACCAGAACCCCTGACCCTGGGGCCATGGAATTCATAATTTTAGAAGAGGTACTCTTGCTCATCATAACTATGTACTTAGTTACTTTATTAAATATCCAGAAGCAGAGAAGATTTTCAAAGAATTAATGCATTTTCACTATATAATCAATAGAGCCCCGCCCTAACACCAGAACCCCTGACCCAGCTTGGGCCATGAAATTCACAATTTTTGAAAAGGCACTTTTGCTCATCATAACTATGTACTTAGTTACTTTATTTAATAACCAGGAGCAAAGAAGAAGATTTTCAAAGAATTAATGCTTTTTCACTATATAATCTATAGAGCCCCGCCCTAACGCCAGAATCCCTGACCCTGGGGCCATGAAATTCACAATTTTGGAAGAGGCACTCTTGCTCATCATAACTATGTACATGTACTTAGTTTCTTTATTTAATACCCAGGAGTAGAGAAGAAGATTTTCAAAGAATTAATGCATTTTCACTATATAATCAATAGAGCCCCATCCTAACACCAGAACCCCTGACCCTTGGGCCATGAAGTTCACAATTTTGGAAGAGGCCCTCTTGCTCATCATAACTATGTACTTAGTAACTTCATTTAATACCCAGGAGCAGAGAAGTAGATTTTCAAAGAAATAATGCACTTTCACTATATGATCTATATAGCCCCACCCTGGGGCCAGAACCCCTGACCCTGGGGCTATGAATTTCACAATTTTGGTAGAGGGCTTAATGCTTATTACAATGATTGCACTATTTTTGGTGGTTTTAGCCCCACCCCTCAGGCCCGGTGGGGGGGGGGGGGGTTGGGGGGGGCAGGGACCATGAAATTCACAATTTTTGTTCCTCTTCACCCATAGGTGTTATATAACAAATTTGGTTGAAATTGGTTGAGCGGTTCTAGAGAAGAAGTTAAAAATGTTCAAAAGTGAACGCACGACGGACGACGCACGACGCACGACGACGGACGAAAACAGATAGCAATAGGTCACCTGAGTGACTCAGGTGACCTAAAAAAAAACAAGATTTTTTAGTCTCATTGTCTAAGGCATTCATGTAATTGAATTAGAGGGGGGAAGGAAAGCAATTTTATATTAAATTAATAACTACCGAATTCAGTAAAATTGCTCCAAATGATGAAATAAAGGAAATTAATACATTTTTTTTTTTTAAAACAAATCTGGTACACTAAATAAAAAAAAATCTATTTCATAAAAATCTTTTTTTTTTAATTATTTTTAAATGCTTTATTTCAGACTTTTTATACGATGCAATTTCTACATAAATAATATTTCCCAGGAACGTTTAACTCACATTAACTTCCACACTGTCACAATTCATGCCCATAATTGTTTCCATATATTTTTATCAGATTACTGTATAACTAATATTTTTGCCTAATATGTTCTCCATACTTTTAAGCTTGTTCAGCAGGTTTTACCCGGCGATTTAAATCCCGTGCTATTCATAAAACAGATTGGGCGTAGCAACTGACCAGAGCAGTCGTGTTGTAAGACAGCTCAAGTTTTTCCCCTGTATGTTCGATTAATTGCTTAATATTTAATGACTAGAGGTCCACCTATTCTGGGTAAGTGTATTTTATTTATTATTATTATTAATATGGTTTATTGACGGTTTTTATTCCTGAAATGGCCACAGAAATCTGTTCTTTATTTTCATTCGTAAGTTAGAATCAAAGTAGCATTTGCTCATTTAATGTATATATATTAAAAGTAAAAGTAAAAGTGTATTAAATTAGTATATGTATAATGTAGACATAGTGTTTTATGTTCAAAGTATGGCGTATAGTATTCGTCTTAAAGTAAATTTATTGTCTACAAATAGTACACTTAGTCCATGTGTGAACGTAAAAGTTCTGTAAAGTAAAGTTTATTGAAGTAATGGTGTATATGTACAATGTACAGTGCAGTAAAATGCAACTTATTATATGTATAATGCTGTAAAATGCACCTTAGTGAATGTACAGCAAAATGTACAAGTATGAGCAAAGTATATTAAGTATATTATATCTGTATCTAACTTGATTTATATTATAGGTCACATTGTGCCATTATGCCATTATGCCATTAAGTCATTATGCCATTAAGCCATTGTGCCACTAAGGCATTATGCCATTCAGCCATGCAGAAAACACGTCTGTTTTGTATATAATGTAAATAAAAACTATTTTAATAAAATTGAATAGTAATTTTAGGAAGCCGCCAGGGACTCTGTGACACACACGGCGGGTGTGATCGGTCGGCAGGGCATGCTCACCCCTCCATAGCACCTGATTCCACCTCTGATGTTTTGGAGATCCGTGTTTGCTCTGCTCCTATTTTGTGTTGTTTAATGGACTTTTGAGCTTGAATACTGTTCGTTATTTCCATATATTTCACTGCACACATACTGACATAAACAATATTTAATAGTTTAGCATTTTTGCAGCTATATAAGATAGAAAATGAATTGTATATAGCCTGTATTTTTTATATTCATCTTCATTTTAGATGGTTACATTTTCAACATATTTTTCCGTTGTGCCCACATAGACTCTAATTAATTAGAAATCGATTTAAAGTTTTAACAAAATATATTTTCAACATTGTAATACATTTTCAATTAACCTTAATACTCCATGTATATTTGGCATTTTAACACTTTTCAAGCAGTGAAAGATATACGTATAGCATATAAAATTATGATGTTTATGACATACCAATTAAATTCAGAAAAATCTCACCAAAAATTACATTTTGAATATTAAAACCTATCCCTTTTGATGTAGTATTGTAAATATGTAGACTGAGATAATTCCATATATATGCAATATATCTTCGCACATGAAAAAGATATTCGGAATGGCCTCACATTCATTTTTACAAAAATTGTCTTTTTATATCTTATTTTTGTTTAAGATAGTGATTTATAGGTAGTATTCTATGTTAAAGTCGAAACAGTAACCCTTGGAAAGCAGTGTAGCACCGCTAACGTTAGAATGCCTTTTAATAATAGAAATATCATCAGGCGTTGCAATAACCGTAAATCATTACATTAATAGTAAACATTCTCGACCTCTAGTGCTAGTGCTTGATAATAAAATTATATCATTAAGCGTCACGAATGCAGAGCAGACCAACGCTTAATAAAACAAGCAAGTATTTACATGATCGACCGTTAATGGTACAAATTGATGTATCTTTAAGCATTGACGTCGCACCTTTTAATGATAAAAAAATTACCGTAAAATGGTTGTCAATGTTTACGAGAAACTCACCTTAACCTTTCCCCATCCACCTGACAACAGTAGTGTAACCTGTCTAGCCTGACATGTGATGGGAGACCAAATTTGTGTTGGAATAGACAGGGTGTCGGATTACACAGTCTAAAAAAAACATAGAAACCAGTAACATGGGAATTTAAATATGATTCTGAATTAACAACGAAACAGATTGGACAGGTGTCGTATTAGACAGTTTTCACTGTGATACACAATTACTTGCAATAATCAATTGTATATGCCATTGTGCTACTCAACACCGTAATTATTGAAGTTTTGGAAAAAATAATCTCCGAATAAAAAGGCAACCAGTAAAAGTTCAGACTAAAAAAGAGAAACCATCTTAGTTTGGATATAGATACTTGTAACACGGGAGACTCGAACATCCTACTACAAGAAATGATGGGGGGGGGGGGGGGCTATATAAATAATTTTGTACTAAATTAACAGAAAGTGAATATGCTAAGAAAAAAAAAAAACGGAGGAGGGGATGCCACGAAAGTTTTGCTAAAATTAAAAATAAAACTTTTTTGAAATGATCAGCTAAATACATTAAAAATGTAGTCTCTGACAAAAATTACCATTTTATAAATATTCTCAAATTGTTCCGATAAAAGCCGGCTTGCAATTGAATTGCAAAAGGTTTAGGAACTAAATTCAGGTAATATGGACTTTTCCCAAGGGCATTATACTCAATGTTGAAGATAACAATTCCATCGACAGTGATATTATGATAGAAAATATTTATGAAACATGCAGAAAAACAGCAGATTAAACAATAGATTAGACTGTAAAGAAATTACGGACTTTAGCTTCTGATAAATGTTGATATGGCGATATCTTTTAAGAATAAATCACTGATAGAGGAAAATGTACTAGTAATGAGTGGTTATGGGTGTAATATTCAAATGTTATGAAAATGCTCAATATCATCAACCAAATATTAACACCAACTGTACGACAACAAAGTCCATCAAGAAATCTATATTTTGAGAAAGATGAAAGCGGAAAAAACCGGAAGTTCATGTAAAAACTTTGGTGACCGTGAAATATGAAAGGAAGGATTTTTTTTTTTACTGACTATATTGAATGCATGTATGTAATAAATTAGTCACATTCGTGTTCTCCTTTTAAAGAAAAAAAATGTTTCTATTCCAGTCGTGTGCGAACATGCAAAAATACGAGTCATGTTCTTTAATTTCGTGTTTCAGAGATTTTTTTTTAAAATAATAACTAGGAAAAAAATGGTTTGCATAATTTACACTTGAATTAGCTTTCAAGGCGAAAGCGGATACTACTTAAAATCGCCTATGGAGAGATTCAAGTTAGAGCGGTAGAATTTCAAACATTCCAGGGGGATACTGCTTAACCTCATCGCCTCATACAAAAAAAAATATAAACATGTGTGTTGGACGTAATATTTATTTATTGGTTAATGCATATATGTACATTTGATAGCATCGAAATATGAAAAGCTTATGTAGAAGGATATAGCTGATGTCACGGAGGAAGATATAGTCAAGTCTCGCAAGATATTCATGTTCAATTTTAGAAAGATTTCGTCAAAATTGTAATGCAACTGTATTTCAATTCGCTCAGAAAAGTCCAGGTCCGTTTAGTGTGCATATCTATATATATATATATATATATATATATATATATATATATATATATATATATATATATATATATATATATATATATATATATATATATATGTGTGTGTGTGTGTGTGTGTATATAAGAGCCATGGCAGTACAGGTATCTCTTAGATCAAACTATACAATATTTATAAAGAACTTCCCGTAAATCTGAGTTGGAAACCAGACAATCGTTGTAAATATTGACGTGTAATAACATGAGTGGGTAATATCTGACGAGATTCTGATTGTATTAATACCAGAAATCCAGAGAGTTAATATTTCAGATCGAGCATAATGCTACAAGGAATTAATTTTTTCTAGGTTTGAAATGTCTAGCTTTAATAACCTTAAATATAACACATGACTGCGGGCTATATTTGTATGTCCAGCAAGCGAGAATTAGCATCTGGCAAGATGATTGCGAATTGCCAATTCATTCTGACATTAGGAATAATTTTTACAGAAACAATTTTCCATAATGTTTTTTTTAGATTACAGTAGCGGCCTCTTTAAGAAATGATAAACGATTGCTGTGTCCAAGTGGTATAGCAGTAGCGTTGACGGCACAGGTGCCCCCCCCCCCTTTCACAAAATAAACCCAACTATTTTACACATCAAGGCGTATCTGAATTTACTCTTCGCTGATACAGAAAATACATGGGGTGCCATTATCCTCTCGTAACAGATTGAGAGGGGACAAAAGTAACGCGTGTGTATGTGGGTGAGTGAATAGTATTACCTGCTTTTAATTAACTGAAATTAATATCTTTTTTCATATCGAGATCGATGTGCTTTTTTGCAAGGGGATGCCCCACTTTGCGCGCGTTGTGCTTCTGTAGATTGGATCTCTCCTTTTTAGGTCACCTGAGTCACTCAGGTGACCTATTGCTATCCGTTCTCGTCCGTCGGCGTGCGTCGTGCGTCGTGTGTTAACATTTGAACATTTTTAGCTTCTTCTCTGAAACCGCTTAACCAATTTCAACCAAATTTGGCATATAGCATCTATGGTGAAGGGGAACAAAAATTGGGAATTTCATGGTCCCTGCCCCCCTGGGGCCTGAGGGGTGGGGCTAAAACCACCAAAAATAATGCAATCTTTAAAAATCTTCTTCTTTACTCCAGGACATCAAGCAGTCAAACTGTTGGCATCATTGTAACAAGCATTGAGATCTCTACCAAAATTGTGAAATTCATGGCCCCAGGGTCAGGGGTTCTGGCCCCAGGGTGGGGCTATATAGATCATATAGTGAAAGTGCATTATTTCGTTGAAAATCTTCTTCTGTGCTCCTGGGTATTAAATAAAGTAACTAAGTACGTAGTTATGAAGAGCAAGAGTGCCTCTTCCAAAATTGTGAAATTCATGGCCCCAGGGTCAGGGGTTCTGGTGTTAGGGCGGGGCTCTATTGATTATATATTGAAAATGCATTGATTCTTTGAAAATCTTCTTCTGTGCTCCTGCGTATTAAATAAAGTAACTAAGTACATAGTTATGATGAGCAAGAATGCCTCTTCCAAAATTGTGAAATTCATGGCCCCAGGGTCAGGGGTTCTGGCCCCAGGATGGGGCTATATAGATCATATAGTGAAAGTGCATTATTTCTTTTAAAAATCTTCTTCTCTGCTCCTGGGTATTAAATAAAGTAACTAAGTATATAGTTATGAAGAGCAAGATTGCCTCTTCCAAAAATTTGAAATTCATGACCCCAGGGCCAGGGGTTCTGGTGTAAGGGCAGGGCTCTATTGATTATATAATGACAATGCATTAATTCTTTGAAAATCTTCGTCTCTGCTCCTGGGTATTAAATAAAGTAACTAAGTACATAGTTATGATGATCAAGAGAGCCTCTTCCAAAATTGTGAATTTCATGGCCCCAGGGTCAGGGTTTCTGGTGTTAGGGCGGGGATCTATTGATTATATAGTGAAAATGCATTAATTTTTTGAATATCTTCTTTTCTGCTCCTGGGTATTAAATAAAGTAATAAGTACGTAGCTATGATGAGCAAGAGAGCCTCTTCCAAAATTGTGAATTTCATGGCCCCAGGGTCAGGGGTCCTGGTGTTAGGCCGGGGTCTATTGACTATACAGTGAAAATGCATTAATTCTTTGAAAATCTTCTCCTCTGCTCCTGGGCATTAGGGTGATAAACTAAGTACATAGTTATGATGAGGAGGTGGGCCTCTTCCAAAATTGTGAAAGCCATCGCCCCTGGGTCAGGGGTCCTGGTGTTAGGGCGGGGCTCTATTGATTATATAGTGAAAATGTATTGATTCTTTGAAAATCTTCTTCTCTGCTCCTGGGTATTATTTAAACAAACAACGTGCATGGTTATGAAGCATAAGGATGCCTTTTCAAAAATTGTGAATTTCATGTCCCCAGGGTCAGGGGTTCTGGTGTTAGGGCGGGGCTCTATTGATTATATAGTGAAAATGCATTGATTCTTTGAAAATCTTCTTCTCTGCTACTGGAGATTATTTAAACAAACTAAGTGCATGATTTTGATGCATAAGGATGCCTTTTCAAAAATTGTGAATTTCATGGCCCCAGGGTCAGGGGTTCTGGTGTTAGGGCAGAACTCTATTAAATATATAGTGAAAATGCATTGATTCTTTGAAAATCTTCTTCTCTGCTACTGGAGATTATCTAAACAAACTAAGTGCAAGATTCTGATAGGCAAGGATGCCTCTTCCAAAATTTTTAAATAACTGGCCTCAGTTTTTGGGGTTCTTGAGGAAAGGGGGGGGGGGGTCTCTATTGATTATATAGTGAAAAAGCATTAATTCTATTAATTAATCAGTAATTAATCCTGTCTGCTCCTTAGCGTTGAGCTGATAAATAAATTGCTTAGCTATGATGAAAATGGGAGCTTCGAACAGAATTTTTAAATCTTGTGGTCCTAGGGTCAGGGGTTCTGGTATAATGGGGGGGGGGGGGGCTTTTGAATTTCTTGACCCTTGGTCTTGGGTTCTGGTGTTAGGGTAAGGCTTTGTTGAATCTGTAGTGAACATGCATTGTACCTGTGAAATTCTTCTCTGCTTCTGGGTATATCGGAAGCAAACTGAATAAAAGTTTAAATGATAGGAGTAAGGGTATTTCTACTAGATATTTAAACATCTGGACCATTCGTCTAAGCATTCTGGTCCTGGGCAGGGCTCTATTTATTTGTATTCACTGAGAGAAGTTATTCCCCTTTTCCATTCATCTTTGATAATTAATCACTGTAAATAATGTATTTGAAAGGTTAATAGAATAAGATAATTATGCGAGAATGTTTATCATATAATTCAAAAAGTATTTTCTTAGTTTTAATAATCAGGTAGACCTGTAAGTAATAGATCAATAAAAATGAGACAAAAATAACTTATCTTATTAAAAGTTCTTCAAAGACCATAAGAGAGGTCAATGCTAGAGGTCTTAATATGGGTTTAAAAATAGTACAGAAGCACTAATAGTTTGTTAATAGTCTGCATGGTGATAGTGTTAAGTGGGGGACAGATTAGAACTTAATTTATAAGTTGATACTGAATACTAGACTAATTATTTTGTTGATCCTGATCTTCCTACTTCTCTAGCTTTAGGGCAACAAAGCTTCATCTATCAGTGTATTTAACTTCTAAATTGTTGTATTATACTCAGGTGACCATTAAGGCCCTTGGGCCTCTTGTCTGTATTTAATTGGTGAAATCTCGCGCAAGCGCATGGAATTGAATTTATACCCCTACTAACAGATAATATATTGTAGCTTCTACTGACAGCCTACAGGCTTATAGCAGGAAGAAATACTTTGTTCAAAATCCCGCATGAAGTAGATGTACGTCTCCAACCCTCCCTTTTTTGTAAAAACTTGAAAAAAAAAAAAAAAAAAATTTCATTATTTGACGTTTGTTGTGAAACCTGTTATGCTATGCTATGAATATTGTACTTCAGATGCTCTCATTTCATTTCCGTCAAGGATAAAAGCAGCGAATATGCAATTTTACTGGTAAATTGATTTGGAGGGGGGGGGGGTCAAAATTCACAGGTACTTGGGTCTTGCATGGTTTATAAATATGTTTGTACCTTATTGATACATACATATCAATGAGGTACATACATATTTATTAACCAAGCGTGAGTACCTGTGTAAAAATGAGCTTTTAACGCCTTATGAATAGACCGAGTATTTGATACAAAAGACTGTATTTAGTAAAAAAGATCTGAAATGTATTGATTAAAGCACAAAATTTTACATCTTTAATTGTATTTGAACAATACCCTTTTCATTAATTTTCTCTTTTCAAGTAAGCAAGTTTATAACGAAGTACAATTTGTACTTCGGTTTCGTTGCCACGATGCTCTCCGAATATATACCTCAGATTTTACCGATAAGTTTATTAGGAAAGCCACAACATACCTGTATATGTAATTGTATTTCGATATATAAATATATTCACAACTTACAGTGTTATCAATAATTAACCATTATTTCAATGACGATTCATACAAAAGCTTTTCGTGCGCCTCGTTTTTCTTTTTAACATCGGGCTCGATGCTATATGATGTTCTAGAAGCTTCCGTCAATAATAAGATCGGTGAAAGACGAAAATAATTTGCACATTTCCCTTTTTAATCGGTTATCACAACTTATTTCTTTTATATCATTTAAATCAAGTTTTGATTGAATAATGCAGTGATGATGTTTTATGAAATAAATGAACGATTGCCTGTTGTCAGTTCCATTAAATATTGCCAGTAACTTAGATTCGCCAACCGGAAACCCCACCGTACTCACGTTTTCGCTTTCCTTTATATCGTTAAAAGAGCGGTCAAAATGCCTGCATTATGTATTTAATAGTCGTGTTTATTTATAACCCAGCACACAATATTCAATGACTTTGATATCCTTGGACTGAGACCGAAATAAATCTTCCTAATTACTTTTTCGTGAAAAATAAAATTTATAAATAGCAGGAACAATTGATCATATTTTGAAATGGTGATTAATGTAAATGTTCGGTTGCTTTTAAAATCACATTCATTACAATGCCAACTTAAAGAAAATCTCCTGGATGATAGATAACGGTATCCAATGTTGTAAGTGTTTTTGTAAGATTTGTTTGACTGAGAAACATGTTATTTTGAGAGATATTGAGTTTCAAATACTTACGATTTGGGATTTTTCACAGAGTCCATTCTTAGTATTGATAATGTTTTAAGGTAGCTAAAGACCTCTGACCTCCCTAAAACATCCAAATATTTTTTTACTCAAATTTTCACATAGCGCAAAGAAATGTAAAATAAAAATTTAGTGGAGATATGAAAATGACATAGAGGGATAATTACGGAACTAGGAAGTAATGAGTCATCTCCCTTTTCCAGTCATTCCAAATATATATATATATATATATTACCTATAAACGTTTATTATGTAATATGCATTCAATGTTTAAAATTATTTTTAAACAATTTTGATACTATAAAATTTAACAATGAATTTTTTTAACAGAAATATATAAGGAGAAAAGAGCATATAAACCTTTTTTCGTGTAAAAAAAAATGATACTTTTAAATTCTAAAAAAGAAAAAAAAAATCTGTCAAATAGATTTTTTGTGTTGAATCATGATATGAAAGGTTTGTCTTATACCATACTTCACTTAAGAAAAGCTTGGTCACATTGAGGGCAAATAAGGGTACCAAATGGTCCCCTCCCCCCACGCCATGAAAAAAAATATAATAAATGGTTGCAAAGCAAATAAAAAAAGAACCAATTGATGAAATAAAACATAAGTACAAACGATTTCTATTTAATGTAAATATTAATATGACATTGGGAGAAATCATTGAGAAATGAAATGACACTGCACAATACACATAATTTTGTTGCATAGAGTAATAAGAATATAATAATGATAAGAAAATAAGATCATCACTTCTGCAAATTGATTAAAAGTAATTTCATTAAATCAGACACATATGAGCAGGTAGAATGATAACATTAGTCTAAGGAAAACATATTGTAACAGTGTTGTTGACCTTAAAAATACATAAATTAAACATAAAAAAATACAAAAAAATACATAAGAACAGTCCATTACTGCACTTGACAAACACTTCACACAGGACATTTTATATGAAAAATGAAAATTAAGAGTCTACATGTATATGAGGAGCAGCTTATTAACGGATAAGACAAGCCCTCACACAGTAGATAATGCAAAGAATAGTCTTTATGTTGAGAGGACAATTATCGAACCCGACATAACACTTGTACAGAAGATTAAGCATTATATATATATATATATATATATATATATATATATATATATATATATATATATATATATATATATATATATATATATATATATATATATATATATATATATATATATATATATATATATATATATATATATTCTACACATGCAGCAGCCTATCACTACACCTGACACACATGTAACATTCACATAGTACATCTAACATGAAAAAAAGCATCCCCTGCCGAACGGCCACACCCGCCGTGTGCTCCTTGTCATGATCGGGAAAAAACCGTCGACAATTCGGTGTGTAAATAATGGCCTTACAGTCAGTCAGCATTGACTCAATGATAAATTGTATTTGCTGACAAGGTCATTGTATCGACCATAGAACTTACGAAATGATGACTTTAAACGAGACTGCTGATATTCTTGTTTCATCAACTTGTTTGTCAATAATTTACCTCGTTTTAGAAATTGTGCATACATGTACGTAGAGCATGCTCTTGAGTATCGAATCAACTGAGAGATATAAACCCCGTCTGAAGGTAATGAAGGTATATTGCTACATAAGTAAGGGACGTTGACGATTGAAAAGTTAAAGTCATCACGTTTATCATAAAGCTTGGTTGGTAGATTACCATTTACGTCTTTTTCAAGTAAATTATCCAGAGATGTACATGTAAACTCAAACAGGAGATAATATGGAAATTGACAACAAAAGTATTCTACGTTAGGTCAGCTTCTTCAAGTGATTCTTGCCATTTTTTTTTTTTTTTTTTTTTTTTTTGAAGAGATGGATAGTCATTCTTCAGTCGAGTTGCAGTATTTGAATCATTATGATCAAGAATGGTTTGCATCTCACATTCCTTCATCTTATAATGCACTGTACTTGATGAATTTATCTGAAATATGAAATTTAACAATATTATCTGGAGTCCACGTCAAAATATATTCTCCAAAATGTCCACATCCTGTAAATAGAATTTCAGTGATTATGTAATATATATATTTATCACATATTTACCCCTTTATACAGTGGATATAGCTCATTGCATATCGTTTTCATATCCATACTATGTATTCCTACGCCGCGTGACGAAATGTAAATAAACAAATCCATGTGCATGATGGAAAGAAGAATTCCAAATAATTCAATTGTAAATATTGATGGAGGTGGTTCAGGTTTGGTGAAATCTTCTAAATTTGAAAATGATGAAATTATTTATGAAGTCGAAATTGAGGGTACAGGTCTGACATTGCCATTTCCAAGTTATCATCTCAAAATAGTGAATCCTGTCTCGCAGCAGACGATGTCTGGATCGCGATTTGAATTAATAGACGAAAATGATATTCATAAATATATCAATGATCAAGAAAACAAAAACACATGGAAAAAAAACCTCTACTGACATGAATTTGCTAAAATCGTTTCTTGAAACTCAAAATGAAAACGGACCCATAGAAACAATCCCTCCCTCTGAATTGAATAATATTTTGTGTAAAAATTTTTTGAGTGTCCGGAAGCCTGATGGCTCAAATTATGAACCAAACACATTGCGATCTTTTATGAGCAGTTTTGATATACATTTACGTAAAATGAAGTATGGATGTCAGATTGTTTCAAGCATAGAATTTGTTAAAGCGCGCGAAGTTCTCAAGGCAAAACAGCGAAGTCTTAAAGGCGAGGGTAAAGGAAATCTATCTAAAAAAGCAGACCCATTAACTGACATCGAAATAAACTCCTGAGAGTATATTAAACTCACTTTGGCTATTCAACACAATTCAGTGTTATTTATTTTTTAAAGTAGTCCTCTCCGATTTTAATGCATATTTGCCATTGTTCGGACCATGCGCGAATCACGTGATCCAGGCAGTCACGTGACATGCTCCGTAACAGTCTGTTCAAAGAAGCTAATAGAAATTTCCGAGTCATATTTCTTACCATGCAAGTTATTTTTTTTGTAACAAGAACAGACCATCTTTCAGAAATGGCCAAATCTCGGCCATAGGATGGGTGGATAAGGATAAGGATATCCCTTCCCACAATAGCCGTGTTTCGAGTTATGCCGGAACGCCGCTTTTATTCGGTGTTTAGTCATGCCGCATCAAAAATGTTCCTCAACATTACTTCCGGTAATATTCAATAACTTGTTTATATTTCCTTTAAGTTGCCAGCATGGAATTGTCTAGAATTTTTTTTTTGCACACACCACTTTTGTTGTCCTGGTAGAAAAACTCGACCAGACGTCAATATTGCAGAAGATCTACAGCTTACAGTGTGGCAGTTAGACAGGTTAAGCACCTGACTAGTGATGCAAGTACTTGGGTTTTGAATCCTGGTCTGGACCGTCACATTTTTTCTTTCCTGTTACAAGTGTATGTAGATGCTTAAATATTACACACTTGATTTTCTGTGCAGTATCTTGAACACCATTGTGGCAGTACACTCAGCTTTAGTTTGAATTCCAATGTCAAGTTTGATACACTTAATACAGGTACATGTATTTCCTCAATCGTACTTCATTGTAGATCTTATACAATTGTAGTGTCAAGCAGTAGCAAGATATTTTTTTCAAACTGATTTATTGAATTAAGGAATTTTACATGTTTTTATTGATGCAGTTGAAGAAGCCCGAGCAAGTCCTTTTTTCTCAAAATTCTAGCATTAAAAAGCCTTGATCATGTGGGTGGAATTAGGAATATTAACAAATCATGAGATGATGACTTTTGAGCTGATGTACCCAATTATCAGGATTTTTACAATTAATTTCCAATTCATCACGTATTGGAATAATGTTTAAATATGTGTAACAATCATATATACATATAGAACTTTGTGTGTTTATAGAGGACTCAACAGTATTATTTTAAGTCTCATTTTCACCCCCCCTTTTTTTTTACAGTTGCTACAATTCCGCCCAGTTGACAATTCACGACAACTTATGTTGACACTACACGGTCTAGAATGAAATACATGTTCAGCTTATACAGTAAAATGCAACAAAGTAGTCGTTAAACAGTGTTTGTACTATGTATTATTTCCTGATACTGATAGTGATATCGCGGGATATATGAACAAGAACTGGTTTTAACTCAGACTCAGAGAGGAGAACCCTAGATATTTCAAAATAAACGTACATTAAAATATATTTCTACCTTCATGGTAAACACATTATATTAAACACATAAATAGACAGGCGTACATAATCTCGATTTCAGGCGTAACCAAAGTAAACAACCCGACTCGAATGTAAACTGGAAGTAATCTTGTGGAACATTTTCCTAAAATCACGTGATCGGCGTGACTAAACGGGGAATAAAAACGGTGTTCCGGCACAACTCCAAACACGGCTATTAGTATGGTGACCCATCACAATCCGAGACCTCTGTCTCGGGAGAGTCGTTTATCCAATGTGGATAAAGTATGGGCGCCTTCTTTTTATCATGTTTTTCTTTCATGTTCATCTTTTTTAAAGTCTAAAATAAACGATATTTTAAAGATTTAATATGTTATAGTTAAGATATTCAACCATTTTTCTAATTGTATCGTGACGATGTTTCATAACAAATTGCTCAACTAAGGACATATTTTTTCCCCGGCTTGCTCTCGCTGGGCAACAGAACAAAGATCATTTTTAACCATCTCCCTGTCTTTACTTTCAATCCAATTAATGATTGAACTTCTGGTAATTTTTTTTGTTTTTATAAACCTTGTACAAATTATCATATTCTACTGCAAAGGAATTTCCAAGATAAACGTTAAACTTTACAGCCGTTCGTTGCTCGAGTACGACTGAGTCAACCATTTTTTTTTTCACAAGTGGCCTACATATTGATGTCATTTTCACATTATGACGTCACAAACACGGAGCAATACATTATTGAACATTTGTTTTTTATAGAACATGTGTATGACCATATGTGTGCCAAATTTCATTCTGATCTGATCTCTCTCTCTCTCTCTCTCTCTCTCTCTCTCTCTCTCTCTCTCTCTCTCTCTCTCTCTCTCTCTCTCTCTATATATATATATGTATATGTATATTACGTCAGCACTATTAGTAGTTTTGCATATTTATAATGCAGCGAACAATATTCACAGTCTCTATCTCCTTGGACAGGCAGAGACCGAAATAAATCTCCCTAATGACTTTTCATGGAAAATGCAATTTATTAACTTTCTTATTTGCAGAGACAATTTATGTTTTGAGATGTTGATTAATGTAAATGTTCAGATTCTTTTTAAATCACATTTATTACAATGGCAGTAAATTAACAAACATCTCCTAGATGATATATAAAGGTATCCAGTGTATAATTCCAGAGTTACGTTTTGACGTCGTCAGTGTTTTTGTAAGATTTGTTGACTGAGAAATATGTTATTTTTAGAGATATTTTATTGAAATGTCAAAATATTTGCTTATTGTGTAAGCAAATTCTTAACTTTATAACTTTAGTAAACAAAAAGCATTGTAAAATGTTTGCATTTTCTGGAACAACCATCGAAGAATAAAGGGTTGGACTCCTCAGCAGTTTTTGTAATATTATGGGTTTTTTTTTTCTTTTCCTTGTTCGTACATGTATGGATGTTTTCTGGAATCTTACTCTATAATTCAAACTAATACTTACTGTTATAATTATATTTATTCTAATTTCTTTACATATTGAAGAATAAATAAAAACAAAATTAAGAATGGTTTTTGTGATCAACATTCGAAGTATTTACTAGTAGTGCGTTTTTCTGCGCGGATTAAATGGCTTGGAAGTTTCTAATTCTCAATATTTCTTCCACTTACATGTAACATTATCTCAAAGATTCATAGGACTGTGCATTGTAAACTCGAGAGAATTGAGAAACTTATATATGTTTCTGGTATCTGTTTAAATCTTCAACGCCCCTTTATTAACAGCGCCTTCGAAAATATCCTAAGCAACATATATACATTTGGAAGACATATTTCTGCCGCACGCCCTCTCCGTACTATCGTGCTTGAGACAACAGCATTGAATATTGACCGGAGGTATAAATAATTTGGATTAAGTTGTCTGAAATTAACTATGCTTCGTTTTCTTTTTATAAAAAGAAATATTTTTTTTTTCAAAATTTGAATTATTTTCTCGCTTCTACCAAAGTGCTTAAAGTGCTTATTCTTTTAAATAATTTCCAATTACCTTTTTTAACAAAGCGATTCTGAAAAATACCTTGCAATTAATTTAGACTGCTATTTATTCAGTGTTACTGTAAGTGGAAAAGGATTTGTTTGCTTATTCCAAATACCGACCGGACGCAAAGAATAATAGGTAATTGCAGACCACTACAAATTTGCAAGGGGTACATGTATATACAAAGCACCATCGTTCTCGCGCAGTGAAAGTAAGAGAAATTAACTGCGTTTGTTAAACAATAAAATAGATGGAAGATTAAAAATTCTTAATCCAGAGAAACATTTAGCCCTTGTGTCTATATTTTTTTTTTATAAATCATTAATTTATTTATCATATTAATGCTACTCTCCCTTTGCCAGTACCTGTGGACGTGTGTAATGAAGGTGAAAAAAAAAGACAAGTAGAGAAAAAAAAAAACATGCTGTGCCAAGAATAAAAAAAGTTAATGTTAGATTTTTCCTGTTTTCCCTCCTGATCCACAAGCAAAACAAAGATTTTGATATAATGACGCTTGATCCGAAACAATTCAATCAAAAGAAAGAAGTACAAACACTTTTTCCCCATAATTATAGTTTAATTGTAAATCTCACGGAGAATCTAGGATTTAAAACCAAGGGAGTAAATACTTCATGTGCTTTTGCTTTCAGTACTAAATATAAAACTAACAAGAAATAAAATTTTACTGGTTAAAAATCAGGAAGAAAAGACAATTCAGTGTTATTAAAAATTTTGATAAGTGCTAATTTTATTTATTTTTTGTGATAAGTTAATTTAACAGGAAGTAAAGGTATTTTCCTAGTTAGATATATTTATAACGAACAGGTCATTTGATGAAATAATAATGCAAGAAAGAATGTTTTAGGTATCAAAACGAAAAAAAAATGAATTTTGGTTCATACATGTAGCTCTTTCATTACTCTATACAATTTTCTCAAAGCCCTAGATGTGTATAGGGGGTCCATAATATTAACTCAAAAATAAATAGTTTAAGATACACATTCACAAAACTTAATAGATTACAAAATCATGATAATTACAAAGCGTTCATCTCGGCAATTCCTGCCAAAGGCATTCCGCAAGCTTCATTATCACCTCTGTTAGTGATTTTCATGTTGGTTGAAACACTCTTGGCTTCTGCTTTTAGACAACAGAGGAGGCATCTTTATCTCTGCAGTGCCTTAACAGCCATACTGAACCCTTAATTGAGAACATAAATAATGGACCATTGCAATAAAATGTCTAGTAATTTTTAGAAAATAAAAAAAAAAAAAAAAAATAAATAAAATGGAATTTCCTGAAAAAAGTCCCATGTAACTTGTAAGCTTCGTTTAGCCTAAACTTTGCATAATATATTTGTATTTTATATTTTTGTTTGTTATCTTTCGTAATATGACCTAACTATATTTGATTTTAACGGCATTTTATATAATCAGTCTTACAATGTATATAAAATAACATGCTTATAAATCCCTAAACCTGATTTCCACAACCTTTTATGAAAAACAGACGAGAATTTAGCAAGCGCAGCCAGCTGTGTCTCTTCTCGATGTATTCGTTGCATGCCTTTTAAAGTCATGTGGCATGTTCGCTAAATAGCATCGGGATCAAAATGATTTAATAAACAAAACAGGAGTGTGACCAATGTGATCAGTGGGTTCAGAAGTCTGAGAAAAATAACAAAAAAGGTATCTCCTGTCAATTGATCATCCCTGTTGTGAATCCTTTGTATGATCAGTCAAACAAAGTAATCAACTTTAGATTGACTTGTAGACAAATTTCGCAAGATTTTCATAATGTGAGGACTTTAACCTATAAAGACATGAATGTTGAACTCCTTTATTTCGAAAATTCAGGATTGTACGAAATTTTCTACAGCCCCCCCCCCCCCAAAAAAAAAATGCAGTAGCTCTAGGCTTGCCAAAAGACGCTTGACATTTGAAAAATACAAGCCCGTAGGAAGCATATTCTGTCTGGGGGAAGCGAGCACAACCAAATATTTTTTTATTTTTTTAGGGGGTGGGGGTCGGTGGGTGGTATATTCATTTTCTTTATATGCCTAGATCAATTACATTTTTCTCGTATGACTGTTCTGCTTTTGTTTTAAATAAATATACTACTGTATACCAGGTACAACTTCAGAACAAAATAATCAGTCACTAGATGTGGAAATGCCATTTTAACTTTATTCCACTAATTTCAGTTTCATTTATTCTCTCATCACAACACTGGATCAAAATATTGCATTATATCATCCAGACCCCTGTCGTGCTGATATTGGAATAAAAGAAAGTACAAAATCACGGTCATCTGTTGGCCGACGGCAAACTTTCTGCTCTTCTTTTGGAATAGTTGGATCCACGTCACAAGGGATCTCGCAGCACTTTCCCCGATCATCAACTCTTGCTAAACAAGGAAAATATATTTACAAAATCCTGGACATATTTGTGTGTTCTGAATTAACATAATGATAATGGCTTAATTCTTACTAAAGATTGAAAATTAATAAAGAAGATGCTTAACATGTTTTAAGCTATTAAAAAAACAACTTTAAGAGTTATAAATGGTAGACAATAAAAATGAATTTTAGTTCATCTTATTTCAATATCAAATTTTAGGATAAGTTATTAATGTTAAAATATGAAATTTTAAAATAAATTTAAATGTAAGTCATTGTTGTTGATATTTTTTAAAGAAGGTGACGTTCAAACAAGTAAAATTTTATCCAGAAATAAGGTGTTTTTAATGACGTTAAGCTGAAGCCATTAGTGACCTCATTTTTGAATGTCGAAAGTGAAGTTATTAGGGAAAAAAATTTAAGCCCATGATTGCTATTGAATTTTTTTAAAATACTTTCAACAAGAGATATTGATAGAATAGTTTGAAAACGAAGTTGTTTTCTTTGGCCTTCATCAAATTTAAAAGAAAAGAAAATATATACCATATGACTTAATGAAATTTCAATATATGATTAAAACTAGAAAAATAACTTATGACAGAACACGCCAAAATGGAGTAGAATCGCTACGTAAATGAAAAAGTGTGTTCTTATATACAGATATAGTCTGAATTTTCATAACTTTTCATTTATAATCTTTCATAAAATGCAGAATAAGCTTTACTCTAATTATACGAAAACGTGTAGATTGCCAGCAGTAGCTAAATACTTTAGTATTTCTTATTTTTTATGCCAGTTGAGAAGAAGAACATTATTCAATTTTACGAAATGATGTTAGCATAAATGCAAAGAGGTTACATCTCTTCTTAATTTGAATTGGAAAATTCAGAATCAAATTGTGAATTTTGATGAAAAAAATACTTTGATTTACCTTGACAAAAACCGTAAAGAATATATAATTGTTTGGTTTTCTTTTTTAAAAGCATTATTTAATCTGAGTTATAAATGGAAACTTACATATTTTTGTCATAGCTAAAATATATTACATAAATTAGTTAACAGGAAGAAATACTTTTTTGAGACTTACGCTTTTTTTTCAAATTGAATGAATGATCAACATTAAAGTACACTGTATTTCCTCGAAGTTTGCCATAATAATGAACTTACATACACTCCAACAATCTGCGTCACTTCGACAAACCATCATGTGCTACAACAATATTTTATGACGCTCTTATTTAAAGTAAAAAAGAATATATAAGAAGTCACTTTGATGCATCTTTTTTATGATATATTTATTGCCTTAAAAATAATATTTTAAATTCTTATATACACATATACACGAAAATTATGATAATTACGTCTGGTGGGAATTCATCACAGCGTTTCTTTTCGAAATCCCAGCACGTTTCATCAGACTCATCTGTCACAAGTGTCTCCGTCGGCGGTATTTTCGGCGGTATCGTTGTCAGTATCCTTCTTGTGTATGTGTTGTATTCAATTATTGTTGGCAAAATCGTTGGCGGTATCGTTATTGAGTCATCATCAACTACCTTCTCTTTATTTTTAATATCTGTAAAAGCTTTGGCGGAATTTGAGGTATTTTCATCAGATTCTTGGGATTCTTTGGATTCTCTGGAATCCGACTAATGAAAATGAGGAGAAAAATATTTCTCGGTAAGAGAGAGAGAGAAAGAGAAAGAGAGATTATACCTGTTTTTCATTTGAATGTCTATTCAGATGATGTTTTGTCCCTCTACTTAAACACCTTCTAAAACAGAGACATTGCACATCTGAATGTAATATATTGATGTAAGATAATGATTTTTTTATTGTTCGCGTGTGTGAGGGTGTGTGTGTGTGTGTATGTGAGAGAGAGAGAAAGAGAAAGAGAGAAATGTTTACCTTATCTTTTGGCTGTTTTCCTTCATTTTTGAATTAGATGTCACACCCTGGGACATTGCCTTCAAGTACAAACTCATAACTTTTTTTTTTCTTTCACAAAGTATTTCATTGATAAAATATAAATCATATATATAATAATACAGATACTTACGAAAATAGTGCAAAGAAGTATTACAATGTAAAACAATTCCAAATTAGTCATATTTATAACCCCTCAGAAGCTGTTATTTAATGCAGAAGAATGATATTATCCTTCATATCTAACGCTTGCTTTTATATCTTTTTTACTGCATGTGCACTAAGAATACGATGTCAAATTACACTTTTTATATCTTCTTTTTATAATTAAGAAGACTATAATCGATTTGAACTTGTCAGTTGAGAATGACATACAGGTCAAGGCTGTGAAACATCATGAATCTAAGCAAAATTAAAATAAAAAATGATTAAAAAGTATTATCAAATACTTTAAATTTTAGATGCAAGTTCTGAACAAACATGAAAAGGCATTTTAAATAATATTTTGAATTCATTAATTCACCAAAAAATTGATTGCTTCAGTCTCCTCGGCTGGGTGACGTGGTGGTGTGTTTATTTATTTATAATTTATTTATTTTTTAAAAGATAAAAATAGATATACTAAGTATATCTATACGGTCATGCAGAGGCCTGCCCATCTCTACTTTACTAAGGAAGTGTTGAGGAGATGGAACAGTGATTTGAGGCTAGAAGCCTAAGGTGAACAAATAAGAATAATAACAATTCTTATCACCAATGAACGATTTATCATAATAAGATTAATCAAATATATATAAATATACAAAATATAAGCAGAATTAAAATAAAGTATGATCCAAAAGTTATATCAAATACTTTAAATCTTAGGTGCAAGTTCTGAACAAACATGAAAAGGCATATAAAATAACATTTTAAATTCAGAAATTCCAAATACAGTCATTCCGGACACCAACAATTCAACGCTACACCTTCCAGGCGGAATTTAGATTTCTAAATACCTACTATCTTTCCATAATCTAGACGCTTCGTTAATCTGGATAATTCTAGGGAAACCCAAGCGTTCGGGTCGCTGGGGTTGGATCGTTTAGAATATCATATTTTCATGAATGATTCTGACCTGAAAAATTATGGTCAATTTACAGCTTAAAATAGCCTAAAGACACATTTTAAAAATATTTCTGAGAGCATACACTTCAATCCTTACATTAAAATACTACTTTTGTTTGAAAGAAAATAAGATAAAGTCTTAATTTTTCATCTGATTCATTATAGTCGATTATGGATTAAAAAATAATCCCGTTGTGATGTCAGACATGCAGGAGTACTATAGAAATATAAACTCTGAGATAAAAAAAAATCGTTTATATATTGGAGATATCAATAAAATTTATTTGTAAATGTACTTATTCAAGTATTTCCATGAAAACCAAGCGTGGTCAATCTTTGCACCATATTGACATTGCTGATTTCCGACATAACATTCCTGATTTTTAAAAGGGTATACATGATTTCTTGCATTAAACTGCTGATATCCTACATGATATTTCTGATATTTTATGTGATATTTCTAATATCTTTAATGATAAGTTTGATTTATTGATGACATTACTCATGTGTTTCTTTATATGTCTGATGTCTAACGTGATATATAGATGACTTGCATGACATTTCTGAAGACTAGCATAATATCGTTGATGTCTAACTTGATATTTCTGATGTCTGGTGTCTAATATGCTATTCTCTTGTCTTGCATGATATTTCTGACATCTTACGTGGTATCTATTATTTATTGCATAACATAACTGGAGTCTTTCATTATATTTCTGATGTCTTACATATTATTTTTATTTTTTTTTTTTACATGATAAATTTTATGTCTTACATAACATCTCGTATTTTTTACTTACATTTCTGATTTCTTTCATGACTCAACTGATGTCTTGCATGATATTTCTGTTATCTTTTAAATTTGATTTTAAGATATTTTACTTGAATTACTACTTTTATGTGATTCATAGATTTTCATATCTGTATATTTTTCCTGACTCCTTCAACGATACTTCTGAGAAAATAAATGATATCTTTGATTCCTTAAATGATATTTCTGTTTTCTATAATGTCAATATTGATTTTCTAATGACATTACGATTTTCGGATATTACATTACCAATTCGCAGCACTGTTAAGGCGTACTTCGAAGACATCAACAGAATATAAACTTGCATAAATACATACCTTTTTAAACTGAATTTATTTTTGTAAATGTACTATATATATTATCTAATGACTTTAACATTCTTTGAAATAACATTTTATACCCTGCTCTGTACTGAGTGTGGTTTGGTCACGCTATTTGACAGTCACGTGAAAAATGCATGTAATGTGTACTGTATTTAGGTCACAAACAAATTTCAATATCGCAAGGGCATACCCTAGTTAAAATAAAAAAAATTAAAGAAATAGATTGCTTCCACATAACTTGTAGTTAATGGAAAGTGCTGCTGCTTTAAATAGAATTCGCATTTTAATTGTTTAAATTTCAGGTTATCTGGCTAATGTCGAAATATGTGTGACCTATACCAAGTATTGTATTTATTAAGTTATGCTATCGATTTCAGGAAAGCAGCAGCGCTTTTCAAGTTAAGGATCATGTCCGTTATGTGTATTCAAAAAATGGTCCCGATCTATTAAGTGTATGCCCTTGCGAAAAGGCAATTTAATGAGGCACCTCGGCGTGAAACATGCACACCTTGTAGACAAAAACACGGTAGAATTAATTCAATACATCCTCTCGATATTTTTTAAAATAATGGCACTAAACAAACGTTTCAGATTTTTATTAATGGTCTACCTAAAATTTGCAAGTTATATTATGTTTACTAATAAATGCATTTTTCACTGTGAAAAAATTACTTGATCCGCCTCTCACTGCACATAAAATGCGTCAAACTTTACATGTTGACGTCATGTCGACAAGTGCATTGCGATCAGTGACTTGTTTATATCTTGCTGTGTGGGATTTAACTAGCGACAAAAATGAATGCAGTGGTAAGTTTTGATGTAGTTCATTACTCTTATGCAGTTTTGATTCGCAAATTATTTCATTTTCTGTTATTGTGAGGAAATGCTATATTTGTGTGATGTCATAGTAAACTTTTCCCGTATAAATTAGGCCCCCCCCCCCCTTTATGCAGCCTTAATATGCGTCCATATTAGGATGAATGACAATCTAGAAGAAACTATTCAATTATTCTTACACTGAACTGTCCATACCCACGGTACCAATAGCTAGGAGGAATGTTTTTAAATTTTATTTAAAAAAAATATTTATTTTCTGTCGGGGTGCACACTTTGTTGCAATGAAAAAAGAACTATTAAAGGACGATTTGAATATAAGCTTTTTAATGTTTAGTACATATGTCATTGTGTCATCAGATTAAAATTAAAATAAAAAGAATATGAATAAACGTGTTTAAGGTTTTTTTGCTAGTCATTATTATACAGAAATTTTTTTAGCTTCATTTGAATTAAATTTGAATTAACTAGCAAAGTAAAACGAATTAATCTTATATAATAGTGTATGATTCATTAAAATTGCAGGAAAAATCCAAGTTTCTGTATCGTATTGCAATGAGAGAGAGAAAAAAAATTCTTCCTGATGACTCTGTCATTGAAAATGAAAAGTCTCATTTACGGAAATAATAAATCTTATTTTGAAAAGTATGCCCATATTCATAGTACATGTATATGTTACGTGCTGTTTCATAAAGTAGTATCTTAAAGAATGCTTATATATATATATATATATATATATATATATATATATATATATATATATATATATATATATATATATATATATATATATATATATATATATATATATATATATATATATATATATATATATATATATAACTTGATAAGAGTATTTCGTATCCAATGTATTATTCATCGAATTGAATTTGATCAGTTAATTTTCCGTAAATTCTTGTACAAGCAGAAATATAAATTGGGCGTTAGGTTCCTTTTTACATTTAATTATCAACAAACTTTAGTGAAATATATGGAGATACCGAACAGTATTCAAACTCAAAAGTCTATTAAAAAAATACAAATCAGGAGCAGAGCAAACACGGACCTTTAAAACATCAATGGTGGGATCAGATGCCATGGAGTAGTACCTGTAACTAACGGTTATCACTTGAACAATTTATATCTTGTAAATGAATGTATGTGATATTGTCATGACATTAACTAGATCATCACGATAAACCAGGTTGCAGAGTTTATATATGAACGTATTATTTTATCTTACTCTTAAATAACTGATCTGACAAGAGTTTTTATATCAAGGGAAATAACCATTAAAAAATTGTATTTGTAAGTAAATTATCTCTTAACATGCGAGTTTATTATGTCAACATGCAAGATATGCATGTTGACATGCAACTCATTATCTTGCATAGTGACATAAATATCTTGCATGTTAAAATATAACACGTATTTTGACATTATCATTAAGTTGCATGTTGACATAAAGAAATCGTATGTTGACACAAATAATTCGCATGTAGACAAAATTATCTTACATGTTGTCATACTTTTCTCGCATGTTATCATAATTTATCTTGCATGAAGGGGGAAGAAATATGCCACCATACTATTCATTATCAGGAGTTCTAAAATTGACGTCATTTCGCCTGCTATGACGTCATGTTGTCACACTGATTTATCCAAGTCCGTATATCTGAGTGTTTCCTTCATACACCTGCGATGAAAGGTTAACATTTTCTTAATGTTACTTGATCATAAACATAAGCTATTAAGATTTAGATCCCAAGAAATTGCGCCATCGAAAGTCTATATTTTTTTTTAAATATCTAAAAACATAACGTATAAACGCAGACAATGACAATCAACAAGTCATTTACTATGGATATATTTTATTTTTCAGTATTTGTTGTATGTCTAACAGAATATTTCATTATTTTGCCGAATGGGCACCTGGTTATTGAGTTCTTATTAATACCGATATCTCTCTGATCTAAACGTATCTACAACAGTATGATCATCTTCTTTATTTTGGGTACCACAACCTCTTATTCACATTATCACAAGGACTCTCACAGCATTTCCCACTTTCATACGGAACAGACTTTAAACAAAGAAAGAAAATATTAAACAAATCTGGATACATGTACAAAAATTAGTTGGTGGTAATCATGTTTAATAAATAATCTGACAAATAATCTGATTATACAATAAAGTAGATTATACTTTAAAAGATTTATAGAAAATTATATTCTGGCTGTTTTCTCTGTTTTATCTGCAAATCTGAAAATGTTGCAGATAATTTGCTTACACAGGTGTGCAAGAGCTTAAGGTATTTCCACCCTCCTGTGATGTCATAGGTTTTTGCAAAAAAACTGTTATTAATTTAAATTCCTACTGTTATTAATTTAAATTCATACTCCATAAAACATATTTCTTAAAAGAATGCTTTTCAATGGTTGTAATAACAAATATTGTTTAAGAAAAGAAAAAAAAAATATTTTCTTTATTTGACCAATTTTTTAATCTTTAAAAAATGTTTCTTTATTTTACTTCTAACGCAAAATGGTTTTCCTGATTTTTTAAACTTCAAATATATTTATAAAGAAGCAATTATTTTGGAACTTTTAACATCACAATTATGTTTTTGAACCAGTTTTTACACATGAAAGGTGATTCTTCTTTAACCTTTTCATTTGATTTCCGCCACATTTTTTTTTTTTTTTTGCTTTGTCACAGTACCGACCGAGCAAAACCTACTAGTAACAACGATGTGAAGCAAAATCCTCAACAAAATAAAATACTATTGTTAATTATAGCTTACTTTAGTTTACTATATTCTACTATAATATAAAGGTTTTTATTTTAGTAAATCGGGATATTTTTACTATGGATTTCAGATTGTTATATATTTCGTTCATTCTCTTTTTCATACATGTGCATTTCTATAATAAATGAAACCATGAATATTCCCATATTGTATTTCCAAATCTTACATCACTGTTATCAAACGCTGGATATTTTAAGCTTTGAAATATCAAAACAAGTTCTAAAGTTAAGTTTCATGGTAAAGAGGAGTATGTACTAAAGTTAACTACAGTAAATTTTTGATAAGGCCGGTTCCAAATACGCTACTTAAAATGGACAGCACTCCTAAGACTGCTTAAAGAAAGAGGGCCTCATTTTACCGTGACATCAAACAAGAATAACAATTTCTTATAAAATCAGAAAATTAAAGAATTTGCGATTTTTTTTTTTATATTGCATTAGTATTAAACTACTGTGAAATCATTTTTATCCATGGGGTTAATGTAAATGGCCAAGCAAACTTTTAATTGTTCGTGGAAATTCAGTTCCGTGGGTCACTCTTTTATACGGTTGATTCAATAAATTGACATGTTTACAAAATTAACGTTCGTTTGGGAGTAAATTCGTGGCTAAGAGTGACCCAAGAAATCCACAAACATTGGTCCCCCACGAACATTGATGATTCCACAGTACATCAAATCTTACCACTGCATTCTTTTTTTCTCTTAAGTAAAATACAACAGAACACTTTTTAAACGTAATACATTTATCAACATGACGTCATCATGGAAAAAAAATTACGTACATGTATTTAAGGGGAGACAGGACACATGTCACATGACTCAATTGACTACGTCATGACACCGTTAATATTGGTGTTAAACGTTGTTATAATCACCTGTATTTGTATATTTTTTGTTCAACTTGTTGAGCTTTAACATTTTATGTAAAATATTTAAGAATTTTAAACGATCATGTAAATATTTAAAAATTGTGAAATCGATTGATCCACTCCTTTTTTTCTTACGCTGCAGTCTAACATGTCTGTGACGTCATATATGATCTCTCAGTGCGGTGAGATCAAGTACACATTACCTGGTCAGTTTTGAAAACAGATTACCGTCAATGCATCTTGATAAATTTCTTGAAGCAGGAATTACAATAATAATTTTTATGTGTTTGATAGTAGAGATTATCTGAATTAATATAAATAATTCCATTTCGCTTGTAAAATTTTTCGTGTGACGTCACAATTGTTTTCCCGAACTCGGAAAATGTAAACATGAAGCGTTTTTACCACGCTTATATCTTGTTCAACTATGTCTTGTGTGATTAAGAGGTAAGCTCCACCTTACGATATTGCTACAGTTAATTACTACGAAGAAGGACCTTAGTTCAATCGTATGTTTTAAAATATTTATTGACAGAATTTTTTCCCAAGTGGGTGTTTTGTTGTTGAAGCCGTCTTGAAAAGTGTAATTTATCCAGTACATATACATTGTGAAATATGAAAAAAAAAAATGCCGTAAGAATTCTAAACACTATTTATATTCTGAATATTTGAAGAGCTGCATGCCCTTATACATATTTTTTGTTTGTGTTTAAAAATTCCCATTAGACTCAATAATGGACCCGTAAACACGAAGAACCAAAACTTAATACAGACACTGTACGGAGCAATATTTGTATGGCGATATCTCTGAAACAAGATATGCTTTAAGATATGTAGGACATACTAAATTAAAAATATACAAAATATGAAAAAAAAAAAAATTCATTGACTAGATTTTTTTTTCAACTCACCGTCCTGTTCCTCCTTAGGGGACAGTGAGTGGTTCATCAAGCGATCTTTTTTTTTTTTTACATTCAAAAACGCAGTTTATTATTTAACCGAATATTTTGAAGAATGTGTAATATACTCTTGATATCGATGCGCAACCTTTGTTTCATGCCGTTATTTATTATTGAGAGAATGTGTGGAACTATTCTATAATGTTTTGTGTAAAAGGATGGCATTATTAACATCGAGGTGCGTCTTTTAATCGTCTTTTCGCAAGGGAATTCACTAATATCTAGTTCTTGACCATTTTTGATTGTAGTTGAATGATTTGTTCCATAACTTGTTACGTGCTGCTGCTTTTATGAATGAAGATAACAGTACTTAAGAAACACATAAAATACATGTACCTTGTAAAGGTAATACTTTTTTCAACTGTAGTCCTTACTTGAAATTTAAACTAATAAAATGCAAATTACATTTAAAGCAGCAACACGTTCTAGATACTATATGATTTTGTAGAAATAAATGAATGATTTACATTTTAATTTTGATGAGCGTATGCCCTTGCGATATTGAAATTTGTTTATTACCTCCATGCAGTACACATTTTATTTTGTACATATATTTATCACGTGATAGGGAAATCAAGTGACCAAGTTGAAATCATTATAATAATTTTATCATGCGATAATATTGTATCCTTTAAGGTCAGTATTTGTTCATTCTATGGTCGTTATAATGATCTTGTTAACAAAAAATAACACACCACTGGGTCGTATTCTGGCTGAAAAGTCTCATTCCAGTTGTTAGATCTTTTGTTTTTATTTTTTGACCACGGAATATTCCATTCACCTGATCAATACATGGCGGGAATAACCGGATCAATAGTGGATGCTTACTCCTTGCCACCTGATTACATGTACATCTCTGGAATATCCGGGGTCAGTGTTTTATGCCCTCCTCATAGATTCGTATTTTTTGTAAAATGATTGATTGATTGATTGATTTTTCGTTGTTTTGCGTCCCATTCGAGAATTTTTCACTCATATAGAGACGTCACCATATGCCGGTGAAGGGCTTCAAATTTTGACCTTTACTCGGCACTCAGTGCCATTGAGCCGTGAGAGATCTTTATCATGCTAACGCCTGTCGTGATCCGGGGGCTCGGTTTTTAAGGTCTCATCAAAAGGACCCGCAACTTTCACTCCAAAGTGCCGAGCGCATGGCGAAGGAACAGTTGCTACCCATTTTTTTTATCGACTTAGTCGCGGTCGAGATTCGAACTCAGGACCTCCCAATCACGGAGCGAGCGCTCTACCGACTGAGCTACCGTGAACGGTTGGATTTTTTGAGAACGATCACTTCGTTATTGTCATCTTTTTTTCATTTACAAAAATGAATTCAGTTTAGAAAGGGGTCTATTATTTATCATCATCCTTATCCGTTGTTTCCTTCATAGCACACATTATTAGTTGCTAAGTTGTGGTAAGAAACATATTAATATCAGCGTCAAAATAAAAGATAATGAATTAAAATTTCCAGAATTCCATCGCATTAGTCCGATGAAGAAGTATGAAGTTAGTTTGAAATTTTATATGAACTTTGTATTTTTTTTTTTTTTTTTAAAGTATCGTAAAATATTTTTATTTTTGAAACTAGAACATTTGTATTACTCAAATTAAGTATCAATATTTGTAAAGTTAGAGAAAATGTAAATAATATTCTCTTTGAATTTAAATAAAATTTTATCAATATGTTTCTGAGTTATTTAAAATTTCAAAGAGTTCTACTTCTAATCAACAAATAATTCCAACTAAGATTAAAAAGAAACTAACCCGTACAGTCTTTATCACTTTCACAATAGGTTCCCCACTTAAACTAAAACAACAGAACACCTGGCAATACTATTTTGAGTATTAAAAAAACTAAGTAAATACAAAAATAAATATGAGGTGATTTGAACACGGCATTTTGAATTTAACCGAACTCAACCCACGGTGTGATTACTTCATCGCACGCCTATCGTCACAGCCAATATATATATGCTAGTGAGAAAAATTTGTACATAATTACAAACGAAAAGAAAATTATTTATGAAATAGATAAAAGATATTCAATGTTGTAGTTGGATATATAATCACGGGTGGGACGTATTTCTGATATATTTACGAGTGTGAAGCATGAGTGAAAATAAAAAAAATACTGTCTCTCGACTGAAAGAGATTCCATATTCAACTACAAAACATTTTTTGGTTTCTGTTTATTTAATTTTCTTTGATTTTCCTTCGCCTCTGTCTTTTCTTAACACAGTGTCATAGTCTGTGACGTCGTACATGCGCAGCTGAGACGTCATAACGTCGAACTCATGGGATTGAAAAATTTTGACATGGATTTTACAATATACTTTGGAAGAAATTGGCAGCTTAAGTCTTTATCTAAATGATGTTGCTACTACATTTGTATCTCTATCTTTTGAGAGGCAAGAGATTCCAATTTACCTATTTTGATATACTTTCACACTATGATATCTATCATTTTTAATTTAATTGATAAATCATAATATTTCACCGTTGAAAATGTAAAAATTCTGAAAATCTAATATTTCTATCGGTTTATGTAAAGTAATTATGTAGGAATTTAAAAAAAAAATCATCGAGGAAGATGGCGATTCTTAATAAATCTATGATGAATGCCTAATTATTTGAATAGATTCCGAACGGAAAATGCAGTACGAGGTCAAGCGCGCAAATGTAGTGAACATAGCGTTTCTGCATCCTTTCGAGCAAACCGTGCAGCCAGTCATTCAAAGCGTTTCTTGAACACATTGTAAACCCTTTAACGTTTCTTGCAAACTTTGTAGTGATAGGTGTATACCGTGCAGCATTTCGTTCAAACTGTGCAGTGAGCGTGTACCCTTTGTTCATTTGCGTGTGGGGTAGAAAGTTTTTTTCCGGGTCTGTATCTTACAGACTAAATGACCTTCAAATTACGCACACCAAAATATCTCGAACCATTCCTACTGATTTCATGATTTTGCCTAAAGGAATAATCACCGCCCGAAAAATAACGTTGCACAGATTACTCTGAAGATGACAATAACAGTCAGACACTTTAATTATTTTGAGAAATTTAATCCATAGCCCCTCCCTTTTTTTCGCTAAATGAAACTGAAACTACGATAGATACGTTCTTAAATCAAACTCCATACATTTTAAAAAAAACAAAAAACGAAAAACATTAATTATTATCGAATATCCTAAATAGTTTATCGGGTATATTACCTTGTAAAGTCGAATAAAATATCACTTACAGTAAACTGTATTGAAGAAGACACAACAGCTACTTCTAACATAATGAGCATTTAGCTTGAATTTCACTTTATGCATGTTGAGAAAAAGCTCAAGGCTTAGATAATTTATTTTGAAAATGCCAGAACAATTTTAGATATATCATAATGATACAATAGTACATTTTAATACAAACGTAGCTTCAGCTTTTGTAAAAAAAAAAAAATAATCTAATATTTCAGCATCGATATTTTCTTTACTTTAATATTGTAACATATTTCATTTTTCTTTCTTCTGTTCTGCATGCATACATTGTTTCGTTTTATTTTACACTAATCTACACTAGCTGAAGATGCTTGCATTTGAAAACGACAGATCAAAACCATATTGATTTTACAAAAAGATTAAAACAAAAGACATTTTTCCTATTTTCTAATATGCCCTCATGCAGAGGCCCAGAAACTTAAATCAACGTGACTTTACACAACATTTGCATAAAATTATCGATGTTACCAATCATGGCGCATTTGTTCGTGAAAGCAAGATTTTCAAAGGAGAGAGAGAGAGAGAGAGAGAGAGAGAGAGAGATACCTGCTTTTCATTTAAGTTAATTTTTCATTGAGATGATGGATTGTAACTCTGCTTGAGCACAGTCGAAAAGAGAGTCAAGTAGGATTTTTTTTTAATCATTTTAATTAATGCAACAATGTATTGAGTGGTTGCTTGAAAAGATAGATATGCAGGTAGATATGCAGTACCTTGTCTTTTGGTTAACTTCCTCCACTTTTGAAGTAGATCTTATACCACTGGACCCGACTTCAAGTACATGAAACACCAGTATAATTTTTTACACTTTTTTTTTTCATTCAGTAAAATAAATCATTAAAACAATGAAAAAAATGTCAATACATACGAAATTAGTACAAAGAAGTGTCAAAATGAAAAATAATTCAGAATTTGTCATATTTTTGTCCCTTAGAAGGTGTTGTTTTATTCAAATGTATTGATGTATATTCTTTTTATTTATCCCTTAGTTTTATAACTTTCTCTTTATATACACTAATTTACAAGACGCATCACTTTTTAGGAAGTTTGTATAAGTGTCAATCATTGGAGTAAATGACTTTGATTGGTAGTTTGTTTATTTCAGAATAAATATCGCCAGATGGCATCCTTTGCTTTAATGTTTTCAATGTTGACACTACTTTTGCTCCATGGCATGTTTCCGTTTAATTTTAAGGCGTGTTGATAACCGAGTTTTTAGCTAAAAGATGCAAAAATGGGACAGAAAATGGAACGAAAATTACCGGAATCTGTAAATTTACATTAGTATTAATTTTTACATTTCTTAAAAATACAAGAGCGCGAGTTCGACAGACAAGATATCAAATTGCATTTTCTTTTTACAAACATATTATATACAAGATTTACAAGAAAAGAACTAGCTTAGCTCTGATGGTTTAAAGAAGAATTCCATTTAAAATTTCAGTCTTAAATAATCACTCAAAGTGTGCAAAATACAGGATAAAATTTTTAGAAACAATTCATAATGCATGTAAAGTATTGGAATGTAAATGAACATATTTTTCATAAAACAAACCAAAACTGAATAAAATTTAAATACAAATTAAATAAAACGGCTGAGAGCATTTTCCGATGTCTTAACTATTCGTTATTAATCGGATAAAGGAAATATCTTTAAAAAAAAAAAAAAAAAAAAAAAAGACATCTGTTCTTGAAAACGCCGCCAAAAGGACGGCCATCAGGACAGTATACATGTACATGTAACATGCTTCATGAAATTACATGTTAGTCGATTAAAAATTATGATTCTTTTTTCAATTCTAAATTGACGAAGACAGAAGAAATTGGTGGTTTTCATATTGCCCACCATCATTGTTTTTATTTTGTTTGTTTGTTTGTTTGTTTGTTGTTTTTTTTTTTTTTTTTTTTTTGCTGCTCAGGAAATTCTCGCCCCCCTACCCCCCCCCCCCCTCTCCCCCGGAAAAATATCCTGGACATGTACCTGTAACTGAATGTAATGTCGACAACGGGAGAGATAACTCTTCAGAAAGTGATATTCGTCTATTGTGGCATCCGATGATCTTTGATCCTTTTTAAACTTTACCCAAACCGTTTGCATTTCGGTTTATTTTACCCCACTCTATACTTAAACTTGTACTTACCGACTATAATAGGTCCTGTCATCTTCATGAAATATAATCTAATTAAAATACAAAATGAATTTATTTCTACTGATATACATGTAATGATGTGAACACCACGCTGCACCATGTGCAATCTAAAGATGATAATGGTAAAACTAGTATTAGTACTAGTAGGATGGCGCAAGTCCAATGTGATGTAGAAATGTTCAAAAAGGTGTTCACATACATGTAGAGTACAAGAACAAATATTAAATTATCATAACAAATGATGTTTGAACATAACTTTGCCATCTATGCCTATTTCCAAAAACAGGCAAATTGTGTGTGTGTGTGTGTGTGTGTTGTGTGTGTGTGTGGGGGTGGGGCAAAATTGATTGGGTATGGCTTTTCCAGGAGGTTTTTGCCTAATCAAATGCTAAAAAATGTTTGCACATTTTGATAAATTTATTAAAAAAAACGCTTTGCACTAATAATATTATTTGTTGTTGAGAAAATAAATTTTAAAAAGTTCAAATTATGGGCCAAAAATTTATATCCCCCCTTTTCTCAAACCTTATTTACATCATTAATTAAATTCTGTTATTTCAGACTGATAATGAATTAAGCAAAGGAAATACCTATAAGAGGCTCATAAGTCATATGGTCACCTGAGCATTTTATGCTCGATTTGACGAATACATGTACTGTGTAAATTATAGAATTATTTTGACTTTTTCCTTGGCAAGCCCAATAAGGAGGAGTGTGCATTTAGAGGCTAACATCTTAGTGCGGGTATTACTGTGTCATGACAGCATCTAGTTTTAATATGTCCATATTTACAGTAAGCAATACACATGAAATGTATGGAGATAACGAACAGTTTTCAAGCTCAAAAGTCCATTAAACAATACAAATTTGGGAGCAGAGGAAACAGGGACCTCTAAACATCAGAGGTGGGATCAGTTGCCATGGAGGATTGAGCATCCCCTGCCGACCGGTCAAACCCGCTGTGTGCTCCTTGTCATGATCGGGTAATAACGGAAAAATCCGTTGACAATTCAGTATGTAAATAATGCCTAACAATTAGTTTGAAAAAGTTAGTCAGTATTTGACTTAAGGATAAATTGTATTTGCTGACAAGGTCATTGTAGCGATCATGGAGCTTACGAACTGCTAACATTCTTGTTCCATCAACTTGTTTGTCAATAACTTACCTCCTTTTAGAATTTGTTCATACGTAGAGCATGCTCTTGCGTATCGAATCAACTGAGAGATATAAACCCTGTATGCAGGTGATGAAGGTTCATTGCTGGATAAGTAAGGGAAGTTGACGATTGAAAAGTTAAGGTCATCACGTTTATCATAAAGCTTGCTTGTTAGATTACCATTAACGACTTTTTCTAGTAAAATATCCAAATATGAAACAGATGTGTCAAACTCTGTGGAATCTTTTATTTCAAACTCACTGGGATTTATCGTATCGACATCCGAATGGAAATAAGCATTGTTAATTGCCAAAACGTAGGCGATCCATCTAAATGTCGAGTTGAACGCCACAAGTGTTTTCTCCTTTTCACAAAATTTTGAACAAAATTTTGCTTCGTATGAATACAAATATTCAATTATGCATTAGGTTGTATCTTCCTGATCTATATAGATAAAAAGAAAATATTCGCCGGGTATCACTGAAAAATCCCAATAAATGAAAAATTCATTGCATCAAAATAGTGTAGATCAAGTCTGTATTGACTTTTTACACATCGTTCGAATTCCACTCATAAGGTCTACAACATTTTATTTCTGCGTCTTCGAAACTATTCGAAAGAAAGCCAAGAAAAGCTACATTGGGTGGTTGGGAAAAGAAGAAGTCCAGATGGATATACTGTTATTAACCAAATGCTTCTGTCAAAAAAAAATATCAGGCTGAACATTGGCTGTTCAATACATATACGTTATTTAAAAAAAATATCTAGTAAGATGACCAAAAATTGTTTTTAGAGCCCGCTATCCTTTCTGGGACAAAAAAACTGTTTTAAAAGTTGGTATGTGTAAGATATGTTCAAAGAGGAATAGGAATATCATTTAATTTGGAGACGGTGCTGAATTTAGTCAAACATATATCTTGTCCTTTGAAACCTAAAGAGAGAACATATAGTACTAGTATACGTAAAGAATGCGTGCATTTTTTCAAGATTCAATCATTTGTACGATGTCAATGGTTAAAATTTTATCAGCTTTAGAATGTTTACAGTTTAATCACATATAGAGCTCAAGCGTTATATTTCATTTTTTTCCATAGACATAGATGTTATATAATTCAGAGAAGTACATATATTTATACTTCCAATAATTGAGTGATTCCAATGATCTTTACTGAAAACATTTCGTCTTTTGTCCATGACAGTTCGTCAGCCAAAACAAAATTGAAATTATGAAGCCAGAAAAAAAGAAGATTAAAAGATTTTTGAAAAATAAAATGAGGATAGTGTTCTCAAAGGCTGTGATATCCGTATCAGATTTGCAGATCTAAATCAGCACCGTAAAACCGTACCAAATATTGTTATGTCTATGCAATGTAATTTAACTGAAAATCTAAAACCTTTTCTTACTTTGAACAACTTAATGTCCTTGCACTTTGAGTACAAAAATAATCTAGCAGATTACTTACATGAAAACATTGATGTCACAATATGAGAAATCATTATTTCGTCATAGAAGACAATTGAGTACTCTCTGGAGTTTCTCTAACGTGTTACAGAAATAAAACAATACCAATGTATTGGAGTGATGGTACATATACGACAATGAGAAGTACTGACATGTACATGTACGGTATCTCATCTTCGTGATAGATATATCAGTGTTAATTTTCATATCATAGCTTTTTAGGAAATTAATGTTATTTACCTGCAACTGTTCTAATGAGATACAGGAATCTGAATCATTCCTGCAAGTTTGTCATTTCTTTAAATTTCATCTGGACACTGAACCGAAAGACCCAACTATTTTATCCAAAAATCTGACTATGGGATTAAGGAGTGAAAGAAAGAACAATGTGATTATTTGCATAACAATCTGTTTAATAATAACAATACAACCGCCATTCTTTATTCTCGCAAGGAATTTCGCAGCATCTTCCCGGATTGAAGCTATCTACAAAGAAAATGTGAATATATGTACACCTGCAGAAATATTTGTGTATGTTATAGATAACAATGACGATAGTTTCTGTACATTTGAATTCCAGTATAATTACATTGACACAATAAATGACTACATCTTGATATGAACTAGTGTATTTGTACAAAGTTTTTTTTTTTTGTTTTTTGTTTTGTTTTTTTTTTGTTTTTGTTTTTTTTTTTTAATAACTTTTTTTTGGTGTTGTTTAATATGTTCTCCTTTTGCTGTGAACACTTTGTATGAGCATATGGAGTTCATGGAAGCCGTATTCAAAATAAGTACAGTGAACTTCATACTATCTGTCCACGTTACAACTGCCTGTAAAATCTTTGGATTTATTCATATTTTAAAAAAAAAACATTATTCTAAAGAAGAATAGAAACAATTACACATTTTGGAAAAAAAAACCTAATATTTTTAAAAAAAAAAATGTTATGATGGCATATCTGACTTCATGAAAACACAATAAAATTCCGACGTCTCTGTCAAAAGATCTAAATGTTGAGGTTCTGCGGCTGTACAATAATTGTCATTCATCAATTAACTGATATCAAGATGATTCAAAATGGTATACACATCAGAGGAAAATCATTACGAATAAAGTGAATATTTAGAATGAAAATTTGAAAAAGACAAGAGAGAAAAAAAAAGAAATTGCAGTAATCAAGATTTCAAACTTAATTTCTAACTCTTTATCACATAAAGAAAGTCATTAAGTATGCATAATGTATACTAAACTTATAAATGATGGTTTATTAATCAAAGTCATCCTGAATGAAAATTATAAAAGCATATACAACGAAAAGTAATAAACCTTTTAAATAAATTAATCTGTTGTATTTTCTCACAAGTTTCTGATGGGAATAGGTAGTATAATACGCCCTTTATTTAACAATGGCTTAGCAATTAACATGAAATATGCGGACAAAATACTACACAGCGATAGGTTATTTTTGCAACCAATGTCATTATATATAGCGACGATAAAATTTGCGAAATCTAACCAAGTTATCTTGAAGACATAAAGATCTTATATATATGATATTTGAATGTTTCTACATGAATAACAGAAGCTGATGATGTAAAATCTGAAGTCACCTCTTTTGTAACATGTATATAGATTTGTCGTTGGTCATTACATGTATAAATGTCCATAGTTATTATGTGAAACAGACATTAAACACTCCTTTTGTCCTTTTTCTCGAGTTCACTGGTGTTTTTCATTTTTACATAGGTAAAATTTTGATGGATACTGGTCTTTGGTATAAAGCAGATAAAACATAAATGTCTTAAGTTTTTTGCGATCAAATGCTGAGCATTTAAAAGGACCGATAGATTAACTGGATACAAAGGCTCTTTTGATCCTCTAACTCTATGAACATGTAAACATGTACAAAATATGGTATTTTGAAACTTAAGATAACTATGTCAAAACCATAAAAATAACATTATGATCTGCTTAAATTTATTTCTAAAGGTTTAACTGGAGAGAAAAATGGCAAAAAATCTAGTGCTAATTGTAACAGGAACCGTTACAGATGTTCCCCAAACGGCTCTCTTATGATGCCTTATTCCCTACAAGCTTCATTAAATTAGGCAATATATTTGTAATGTAGATGGACACTTTATTTTGAAGGGTATTTTATTGGAAAATAGCCATATAGGTATAAGCTAATCATTTTCAGTGTACATGCTTTCACATGTTTCTACATTTTTCACATATATTTTCTAATAGGTTCTCACATTTTATACATTTGTACATTTGAGTTAGATATCAAAGATTTTCATTGCAAAATACAAGAGAGCCGAAACCCTCTAAGTATTAGCCATTCAGTATTCAGCATACTCGCATGCATGGTCTTGCATCTAATTTTGGTAGTATCATAAAGTAGAAACCTTATGTGCCTATCCATGTCGTAAATTTAATCCTGTTTTGTTGGAAACCAAGGGAGTTATAGACATTTAAAGTTTTAGTCACTCAGATTGCAGCACACCTGCATACGTGTGTTTTCAAGAACTTTCCTATATAACATTTTGTAGCGCCTTACAGTATATACTTATATTCTTAATTTCAAAGTATTTTGTCAAAAAACAAAGAAATAATTGAGATTTTTAATGGGGACGTTTGGTAAAAAAAAAAAGGTTGCACATTGTTTAGAACATTATTTGAACAATTTTTGTTTAGTATGTTCAGTATTGCTTATCAATTTTTTTTTTCACTTTTGAGATAGAAAGGGTCAACAATTTTGCAATCCAACCCGCTATGACCCCTAAATATGTATCATACGAATATCATAATATATAGTTGTAAATTGTTGAGATAAACTTTTTTGCTTTAGTAATGCATTACAAAATATTAATCAATAAAGAGTTATTGATTAAAGATTTTCGGTCCGTCTTAGTCCCTATTTTGAGGAGCCAGTCCCTTTTTCTTCATACCACTTTCAAGCTCTTATGATTTTGACCATTTTTTGTTCAACAACTATTCAGAAATTCTTTTTCTTTTCCGAGATATATGCAAAAGAAATATTTAGGGGGTGGCCCTTCAACTCTTCTATGGGAACATTTAACAAAACTTGAACGGTTGCATATTGTTCAGAGCATTATTCTGAACATCTTTTGTTCAATATATCATATCAAAATATTTTCTACTTTTGAGATATAAAGCATGAAAGATTTAGCATACTGGCCCCTTTTGGTCCCTAATTATGTAATATTTGACATTAATATTATAAAATATAGTTGTAGAATGTTAAGATGAACATTTTTGCTTCAGTAATGTATACCAAAATATTGATTGTTAGGGAGTTATCGATTAAATATTTTTGGCCCCTCTTGACCCCTAATGTGATGAGTCAGTCCTTTTTTCTTGATATAATGTTAAAGATTTTGTCTTCTGCACAAATTTTGTTCAGTATGTTTTAACAAGATAATTATACTTTAAAAGATATGATACAAAATGCCACGAAAATTCACCTATGATTCGTGTCCTGAATTTCGACTCTAGCGAGCTTTCATACAATGCACTTCCGGAAATATCTAAACAAAGGTGCACAATTGCAAAATGTTCTCTATCATCGCTGAAAAAAATAGCGCTCTAGCTTAAGCCGTGTCCGAGTTCCGTCGAAGACATGGAGGTCCTCTGAATTTCAATAAAAGTGCGATAACTTCCGACCGGAAGTTATTTTCTATTAACAGAATTGTCGGAATTAACGTCAGTCAGAAAGGTGTTGATCCTGAAAATTTAAGGCAAATCGATCAAACCATTTCGAGAAATCGTCTGCACAAAATTTGTAAAGAAAAAAAAGGAAGAAGAAGAACTAGATGAGATCTCGTTGCGAGCAACGGTCTTCCGTCCGATTTTTGAATTTTTGATAAGATGAGATGTGATTTTGACTAAGATATATATTCGTTAAAAGATAATGATATTAAGATGTCCCTCATTAGCATTTATATAACATTATCTTGAATATCTTTTGTTCAGTATTGCTGATCAAAATGTTTACCCTTTTCGAGATATAAAGCGTAAAAGGTTCAGCATTCTGGACCTTCATGGCTCCTAATTACGTTACAGAGGATCAAAATTTTACAATATTTTGTTGCATATTGTTACTAAAGCATTTTTGTTTTAGAAATTTATACAAAATACTGATTGTTTAAGAGTTACAGATTAGAATCTTTTGGCCCCTCTGAGCACTAATTTAAAGGGTTAGTCCTGTTTTCTTGATACCGAATGAAAGGTCTTGTAATTTTGGAGACTTTTGTTCAACAACAATTCAGGAGTTTCTTTTCGTTTTCGAGATATGCTGAGTAGAAATATTGAGGGGTTGGCCCTTCAAGTCCTAAATGGGGCCGTTTTGAAAAAAATTGAAAGGTTGCATATTGTTTAGAACATTATTCTGAACATCTTTTGTTTACTATTGTTTATACAAATACTTCCCCTTTTCGAGATATAAAGCTTCAAAGATTTAGCATTCTGTCCCCTTATTACGTAACATATGATCAAAATTTTAAAACATATAGTTGCAAATTGTTAAGATGAGCATTTTTGCTTCAGTAATTTATAACAAAATATTGATCGTTAGAGAGTTATCCATGAAAGACTTTTGGCTCCTCTGAGCCCCTAATTTGAGCGGTCAGCCCGTTTTTCTTGATATCAAATGAAAGGCCTTGTTATTTTGAAGATTTTTTGTTCAACACCTGTTCAGAGATTTCTTTTCGTTGTGGAGATATGCCGAATCGAAATATTTAGGAGCCACCCTCCAAGTCCTTAATGGGACCGTTTTACAAAAAAAAAAAAAAAAAAAAAAAAAAAAAAAAAAAAAAAAAAAAAAAAAAATGAAAGGTGCATATTGCTTAGAACATTATTCTGATCATCTTTGTTCAGTATTGCGTTTCAAAATATTTCCCCTTTTTGAGATACAAAGCGTCAAAGGTTTAGCATTCGGGCCGCTTATTACGTAACATATGAGCAAAATCTTATAATATATTGTTGCAAATCGTTGAAATAAACATCTTTGCTTCAGTAAAGTATTACAAAACATTGATCGTTAAAGAGTTATAGATGAAAGAATTTTGGCACCCCTGTGCACATAATGAGAGGGGTCATCCCCTTTTTCTTGATATTGAATGAAAGGTCGTATCATTCTGCACAACATTTCTTCTAAATGCTTCAACAAATTATGAACAGGTATCAATATATGAAAGTAAAGGTGTTTAATTTTGTGAGATGTTTCTGGGATATTTTTTGAGCCCTACCGAGCTTCGGCGCCTTTTGCCCTAGAGAGGTTTGGACACCCATCTGCAAATCTACAACCCTTCCCGTACTTTCACTGAAAATCTTGACTCAATATCTTCTGAAAATCAGAAAATCCTAAATATCTCAAGATGGAATGTGACGTCATCATCAAAAAAAGATTCCAATAAGGTTCAGATCAGTACCTATCAGATCTGAAAGTTTCATGAAAATCTGCCAAACCCTTACCGAGAACTCGCGTACACAAAATCGGTAAGAATAATAATAATAATAATAGGGAAAAAGAAACCGAACGAAAACAAAAAGGTCTTCCGTTGTAGATTAAAGACCTTAATAAGAAGAATCAAAAAATCAACAAAAACAATTTATCTCCCTTGGAAGGGGAGATATTATACATAATCGTCATAGTTGACAATGACACGAAACGGAAGGAAGCGTTTGCTTTGCGCGACCATACTGCACAAACGGTAGCAGATGTTTTGATTACTGAATTTATTAGTCAGCCCACGGGCTGACTAGTTACGGTGGGATGAAACTGCAAGTGCGCTTGCGTAATTTGGAATTCTGGGAAAAAAGATGTACACGACTTGTTCTAAAGAAACTCTTGCTATTTGCTCCAACCAGAGGGCGTGATTCTCCACAAACAGGACGCGACCTCGATCTATTTATAGACTGCATTGTTCTTCGTCGTTCTCGACGAAAAATTAAAGAAAAGATTGTTCTAAGTGGGAAATATGATACTATGAAAATATTTCAGTGCTTCTTATAGAAGATGAGAAGTTTATATGCAGAGCACATTTAACACTTGATATATATACCCTCAATCGCCGTTGCAAGTTCACGGATTTGTGTGTATTCCTTTGAATGCCTGATGCAACACTCCCTCGATCAATACCTTGCATAAGACATGTACGGGTCGGAATTCACACAATAATCCACTTGCACAAAGGTCCCAAAACAGTGGAAAAAAAGAATCTCTTTTCACTTTAATGATGAAAGTTGTGAACACGTCAGAAGATCACTTAAGATGTGTTAAGTCTTATAATTTACACGATGATAGACATGTATGTGCCGCTTGTGCACGTGAACCGCACCCACAGGTGAGAAACTGACCACAGTAGAATTGCAATAGTTGAGAGAAACTGCGCGGATTTATAAACACCCCCCCCCCCCAAATTAGAGAAAGTGAGCGAGATGGAATCCAGTATCATTTTAGGGTATACGTACTGTATAAAATATTTTGAATTTCGAGTTTATAACTTTATTTTGGAAGCAATTTTTGTCTTTCCTAATGACACTAAAATGAATGCTTAAATTTAGAAAATGAATTAAATATACATACAGTATGCACCCCTCCCCCTTCCCCTATCATGCATTGCCTCGAACATGCACGATTAAAAACTTTTATCTAATAATAATTAACACAATCTAATCCAAGGTCTACCTTCCTTTTAAGTATCATAATCTATATCATTTATAGAATTTTAATAACATTAAAATTGAAAATGTATACATTCTTCAACGTTCAATGATTGGGATCATAGTGGCTTTGTTTATTTCTGAGACGAACTTTATCTGATGTCCGCGCCCAAGAGAAATTAATTGGAGGTCATCATAAAGATCACGATGTAGTCTAACAAAAATTTATTCTAAGCTTTATTATTTATTATGTAAAGCATTATGTTACAAATAAGAAAACGACTGGGCGAATTTTAACGTAGACGACAATGACTTTTAATGAACACAACATGATGGATAAAACAAATCATATACCATCACAAAACAAGAAAGAAACTATCTGTATTCCAGTGGCTGACTCTCAGCTTTTTTTTTAAAAAGCTAACCTTGTATGTCGTTATGGTACTCCATATCGTATTCATATTGATCATGGTAGAGAATTCGAAATCTCAATTACATTGTATTTTCAGAAATGTGTACAAAACTTGACATTTATAAGAAACGTACATGTTATACCCCATATCGACCTCAGGCAGACGGAATGGTCGAAAGATTCAATCGTACTCTACAACAAATGCTTTCACTCTTTGTAAATAAACATAGAACTCACTGGGACGACCATCTGCCATATATGTAATGATGACATACCATGTTGCAATACATGACAGTACCAAATGTTCACCTAATTTATTAATGTTAGGGCGTGAAACAGAATTTCCGATCGATATTATTGCAGGCCGTCCACCTGATTATGAAGAAGATATTTGTATTAATGAATATGTTGAATTTGTGAAGGAAGCAATGTCTTCTGTATTTCAGCATCCTGGAGAATGTCTCCAAGCCAATTTCATTAGACAGAAAAAATATCGTGATGAAAATATTAAAATAAGGACTTTCAGTGAAGGTGATTTAGTTTGGAGGTGGTATCCTCCATGGGTCAAACAGAAATTAGGATAAGGTTGGCGAGGTCCATACAAAGTGATTAAAAAGATCAGTACTGTCACATATCAAACAAGCCCCCCCCCCCCCCCCCCCCCGCTGGATTTGTAGAATTATTAAATGTTTACATTAATATTGAAGCAAATAAAAAATGCCAATATGGATATGAAGATTTGATTGCTTATTCTTTAATATGTGTATAGAAGATTCTTTTTATATAGAATATTTATCACACTGTAATAATGATTTTATGAGTTTGTACAAGCCAGACGTCATAACTTTTTCATTTCACATGCTGAATACTATCATTTATAAAATTAAAAAAAATATCCAAAAAAAAAAAAAAAAAAAGGGGAACATCTATGATTTGAACCCGGGACCTCTCACGTGTTAAGCGAGAGTTATACCCCTAAACCACGGAGGCTCTTGATTATATAAAAAAATTAAATGCAAACATAAGGTCACATATAATGTTTAGATTCACTTTCGATACATTGTATCTAATTTAGCCTTTACTAAACAGTTCTAATAGATGTAATAAGAATATAAAGTCCGCCGAGAACCTGTATTATACGTAACAAGAAAACATTGATGTAACCATCAATTGTCGCCCGGGAAATGGATAAAGTAAACAATGGAAATGAGTCTTGATCATCAAACCGCTTCGATATGTGTGAAAAAGGCATGCGTCTAAATGATGGAGACGATAGTCGAGAATATTTTGAAAACTTATAGTCGGATGAAAATCGAACAAAAATGATACCCTTTTAAACTTTATCAATTTCTCAATAAATGTTGGCTGTATAAAATATAATTTGAAACCAGACACATGCATCCTATATTTTCAAAAATGTCTTTCACCTTAAGAATATAAAACACGAATGTGTAAAGTACGTTTTTACGTTTTTATGCGATAAGTAAAATTCGATGTTCCAAAAAAAGGGACCTGTCGTTTTTTCGATAGTAAATGATAAGCAACTTTATATATTAAATATGAAAAACATAAATATTTTTTACAGATTCACTTTATGGAAGTAAATATATTGTGTATCTCGTAATTTATAAAGGGAAAGAACATTCTGATTAACAATCTTTTTAATGTTTAGAAAATCTTTAATTTTGAATAACTTCTCCCACCTCAATCCCCATATACCAACACTTAAACTTATATGTATAGAGCAGCCCGGTCCTACGGGTTGCAATAACTCTCCACATGCCCCTAAGCTAAAAATAGTGCCAAGCGTATTTTAATGCAATAAATAATAATGATTAAAAAAAAAAAAACGGGGCGGGTCACTTTGAAAGGGGTGAGAGAGGCTCTAGGGCGTTATGGTATAAAATTTCATTGCAAAAGCTCGCGCGGAAATGAAAGTGTTAAAACAGACAAAATTTATGACCTTGACCTTTGATCTTTTGACCCCAAAATCAAAAGGGTTCTTCTTTAGGCCATAGGGAGTTGCTACAAAATTTCATTGCGAAAGCGCAAAGGGTTCTCGAGATATCGCACGGAAACAAAAGTGTTATAGACAGACAGAAATACAGACGGTCGGACGGACATCCCCATAACTATACACTATCCGCTTTTCAAGCGAGTGGTATAATAATGTTGTGGCGAGGATTTTAGTGACCGCTGGACGCGTCACACAGTGGTCGTTCTTTCCAGTTAAAATTCATAGGAAAAATCGTCGGAGGGAATTGAAGCTGGCCGCTGGTCGCGAGTGGACATTGATTTCAATTGGCCGCTAACACAGTATTGATTATAATATAAAATCAGTATTATAATTACCAATGGATTATAAATAGTTGTGACGTTTTTGCATTCAAGTTTTTTAGGATCCCCATTGAGATAAAAGACCTTCTCAGTCGATTGAAGATAGCATCAATTTTAGTGGTATGTTTCTAGAATATTTCTTTAATTTATTAATAGAGTTTTGAATATAGATTATTATTGGGAATTAAAGTACCAGTCGTAAAATGATGTGTAAAAGGTACTAATAACAATCAATCGAATATATTTATCAAGTTTATTGGGTATTCAGTGTTTAATGCATGTTTATTTATTTATTTATTTTTTTTTTTATCTCATTTGCTGATTATTTCAGCATTGAGTTAATAGATTTTGAAATGCAGTGTGTTACAATAAAGTCGGCTATGCCGATAACTTGAAAAGAAAATGCGCTTTAACGCGTTGTGAAATTATTTCAACATCTACAGACGCCCGTGTTTTGACAACGAATGTTAAGGAATATATCATTTCAATACCTATTGGGTATATTTATATTATCATTTCTTTCATGGATTTAGTTTATGTTTACTTATTTTTTTTAATATCACGCGTTATTTTCAATTTTCTTAATTTACTATCAATCCCCCCCCCCCCCAAAAAAAAAAAACGTGGACCCCACCGTCATCACCACAACATAGGTGTTTTTCACATAGAAAAAATCCATGAATTGAAGATTTATAAAATGTTTATATCTTTCTATAGTATAAATCACCGATATCTCAACTGTGTATTCCCAAAACACGTATGAATGTAAAACATTCTTTTCGTGGAAACCGAAATTAAAATCAAAGACATGGGCCCAGAAGGTTTCTTGAATATTCATAGATAATCAAGTTCAATCTTTTTCAACTTCTCAATACAAAATAAGTGCATTGTTTTCTTAGGCAGTTCTTAAGAAAAATGAAGTTGTACATGTATATTGAACAAAATGATGTCGCATTTGAAAGGTTATGAGCAAACAAACTTGCGCTTATACTTAATTCTGCGAAAAAAATGTTCAAAACAAACTTGACTTCCATTGTTATGACTGTGTTAACCTTGATTTAACCTCGATTGACCTATTCAGCATTTAATTCATCAAGTGGTGCCCAGCTGCGCTAGAACCTGCGAAAATGTTATCTCGATCAAATTCAGGTCTGAGAGAGTGTTTGAAGTTTGTTTGTTATTTAACATTTTTCACTCATACACACTGGAGACGCAACCACTTGCGGGTGGAAGACTGCAGATTTATACATATACTCGGCACTTAGGGCCATTGAGCAGTGAGGGATCTTTTTCGTTCCAACACCTACTGCGACACGGGACCTCGGTTTATACGGTTTCATCCGAAAGACCGGTCTTCACGTCCTACAGTGGATTCGAACCCGCGACGTAAGAATCAGCTCCCTACTCCGCGATACTAGAGCAGACGCTCTAACCACTGCACTACACGGGCGACTAGAGCGTGTTTTTTTGCAGAATTGAGCAAATTGTTGTAATTTTGTGTGTGCTCACAATATTTACTAAGGAAATCTTTTGATTTCATATTTGACATCGCTGTTCAGTAGTATTTGTTTTGTTTTTTGTTTCTTTGTTGTTTAACGTCCCTCTCGAGAATTTTTTTCACGTATATGGAGACGCCACCACTTGCTGGTGCAAATCTTAACCTAAATTCGGCACTCTGGGCCATTGAGCAGTGAGTGACCTTTTTCGTCCCAGCAAATACAGCGACACGGAACCTCGGTTTATACAGACTGTACAGTCTCATCCGATGACCGGTCTCCATGTCCCACAGTGGGATTCGAACCCGCGACGTAAGGATCAACTCCTTACTCTTGACCAAACGCTCTAACCAATGCACCATGCAGGTATAAACTGATACCATACTCATATTCGACTTTCTAGAGATAGATAGAGCAGTCTACGCGAAAGTTAAAATTTTTTACAGGACATATGGTCAGGAAAAATATATTTTACCAGAGAAGATTTTACTTAACAGAACGACTTTTTTCTTTTATTTCATACATCATTATGATACTGAGCTTGAAAGGGGGAGGGGGGTTAATTCTCACTGTGAATTGAATTTAAATAAAAGAGTAGTCGAATGATATGAACAAGTTTACTATTAATATTGTGTCTATGTAAACGGTAGTATACAATTGCATACACTTTTTCTTTTCTGGTTGACTCATACAAACAAAATACACAGAGTCAAAGAATCTTTTCTAACTTTAAATCACTTAAAATATATATTTTTATTTCCTGAAATAATAGTAAATAATGGTTACTCTTAAGTTTAATAATGAAAATACTTTCCCCAAACGCTGATCTACGTGTGAGCTATCTACAGATCTCTTTTCCATGACAGAGGGAATTTGAATTAGAAAAAAAAATCTATCATGGCATGGTTGTTACGGATAAAAATTAATCATGCATTACTGATAAAATGGTCAAAAAAGGATATGTGTGGGAAATAGAACCATGTGTATTTGTAAATTCAGATTTATTTTTTTTTTTGGGGGGGGGGGGGAGCTTATTCTTTTTTTTTTTTTTTTTTTATCAGTTAATGGATATTGAATCCCGAAATTCTTTTACCGACATGAACCAAATTTACAGGAAAAACTGACGGTTCGGTGACTTTCCCAAACACAAGATAGAGATGATACAGATCGATAGCCCCGCCTTCTATAGATATTATTAGGGGTTGGTACCGCAGAATAAATTATTTTGCGATATATTGCAATATTTGATGACATATTGCGATAAATATTGCAATATATTGCATTGCTGTCCATTTTTGTAAAAGTTTGAAGTAACCTAGATAGACATGTACATGTATATTATTTATTCCAAGCAGACCGGAATACCCTATCATGGTTCTAATCATTTAACGTTAGCGAATGTTTCCTGTCCACTGGTTACATAGTCATGAAAGTTTCCTGCTGAATTAGTAGTCACAGTTACTTACATCGGAGATCGACGTGTTTACATTTAATTTTTGCAAAGACAGTCGACAGGATTTTATTTTCTTTACAATATCTACGTAAACATTTGAGATACCGCCAGATTATTTCACTTGCATATCTCAGCTTCTCTTTTATTTTTCAACGTATGTCTACTCCGACATAGGACTCGGCATAAAATCCACTAACTTTTCATAGATTTTGTTCAATCGATTTCTCACAATTTATCATGGAATCGATTTCTATCAACTTTTGTCATTGATAAGTCTCAATAGTTTATATTCTGATATCAATTGCGTGGTACTTTAATTATTTTGTTTATGCAAAATTATTTTTTGAACCTTTCAAGATAAAAACGTCAAATTTCAGTGTATACATGAAGGTATAAGATAATTTGAATTTGTACAGACTGCAGAGTATAATGTTTGGGTGCCAAAGGTGTAAAGCGTGGAAATAACAGAATTTTTGGCATTTTTAAATTAATAAATATTTTGTAACACATATTACGGTGAATTATTAATCACCTGTACGAACGAGCGCATTTTAAATAAGAAAATAAATATAACTGCATCTAATCAATTCTAGCTTGGTAAAACAAAAGAATGAAGAGCGATTCTCTCTTTAAGTACTTAAAAGAATTTTCTTAAAACCTAAGGCATAATTTTTTCTTAATCCTCCATACTTAAACCAATGAACATGTGCTTCTTATATATATATATATATATATATATATATATATATATATATATATATATATATATATATATATATATATAAACTAATAAAGTTATTGTGATTTCTCACTTTGGTTTGCAGGGACTAAAACTGTAAATGACAGATGACAGATATTTTTAAATGAAGTCTCTTTGTTTTAGATATTGTACAGAGAATATAAAGACAGCGCGGTGTGTAGCCGGATAACAGGGGTTAAGAAGCAAATTTCATGTATATTACATGTCATGTCTTGTATATTATATGACATTTATTAGAAATAAGGTGGATTAATCAGTTCTGCTGAATTTATTGTCATCAGCTATTTTTAATCCTTTGAAGACAATCAGTCGTGCCTTTATACTGGTTAGGGTTTTCTATGGCATTCTTGACAACATCACAGAATTTTAATATAAGTATTAAATGATTTTGTTTTAGTGAACATGTGTTATTAATAACCTCTGCAGATATATTTACCATGAGGCCTTCATTCGAACAAATATCTTAATTCGTTCGAATAAAGAATTAGTTTGCCTTATATAAATATATATAATATATAAATATACAAATATCTAATTTGTCCTGACGAACTGTTTTGTTTTTGCGTCATCGTTCAAAGTATTGAACCTCTGTGAATTATGAAAAAAAAAAGATTTTTGCTTCGTCTGATCACGTCCGCGCGTGAACAGTTATCGTTATTTGTACCTATATGCGCGAAAAAAAATGTACAGGTAAACTAAAGATACAGCAGCTGTGTTTAATTTGGAGAAAGGTTCATTATACAATTCAATATACTCATCAAATTATTTTCAAAATATTTCAATGTTCCTATATGCAGATGTGTAAAATTGATGTTTCTTGGGTACACCCTAAATTAAAATAACGGGGAATGGCTAAGCTCTTTTACGGTTTGCTTCTTCAACATATTTCTTCTGACTGCTTGTATGTTGTTTTACGTCTCATTCGAGAATTTTTTACTCATATAGATTCGTCACCATATACTGGTGAAGGCCTTAACTAAAGACCTATACACTGCACTGATAAACATTGACCAGTGAGGGTTCTGTATCGTGCCATCGTCTATCTTGACGCGGGACCAGGGTTTTTAAGTCTTTTCCGAAAGAACTGTGACTTTCACTTCTAACGATGGCGCCTGGCGAAGAAACAGTCACTAATTAGGTTTGACGCGGCGCGTCGAACAAGAATCGAACCCAGGCCTTCACTGCAAGGTAACTAATTGAGACTTTCTGTTTCAGAAATCGATGGCTACAACAACATTTTTGGTGATCTTGCTTGTCCATGCGGTTGGTGATAATATGAAGGTAAAAGGTAATCAGACCACTGACTCGATATACAAATGGACCACACCTCTGACGTTAACAACTAAGGCATCAAGTGACATATCCAACGATTATTATCAGGATTCTTACACCACCAATATATTGGCCGAAATTACTGAGCCCGCAATGTACGAACAAAACTGCACTGGTATCACAATGTATCCATCGACAGAATATGAAACATATACCTCCTCCAGCTGGGCTGATTTTACTACAGATAATTTAACATACAAATGGGCAAACACTTCATTCCCCACCGTGGGTCTTTTGCCGACTATCGTTCCCATAGTAATGGTGGGTGTTGGGACTGTGGGCATGGTGTTAAATGCTTTTGTAATGATGGCGTACGTCAGAAACTCCGAACTCCGACACAACACGTACCACAACCTCGTTATGGGCTTATCCCTGAGCGATTTTCTGATGGGATGCTCATGCTTTATTGTTGGATGTCGATTGCTCTTTCCAAAATTTTCAGGAGAGTTTGTTTTGTGCATCCTGGAGAATATATGTGGCACAACGAGTTTGATAATGTCCCTTTTTCAGACTTTCTGTATAAGTCTCCATAGGTTTCTTTTTCTGTCAGAAAATGTCTGGGCACAACACCTCTTTGACGGGAATCGGAAATACTATATCTACACTATAAGTTGGGCTACAACACTTACTCTTTTCTCATCGCTGGTTTCCCCAAAAAGAGACCGAGTGGAGACTTACGAGAAAGTGTTTGGTCAAAATGTTTACACTGTACAAATGATTTTGTGCTCTTTAATTCCAACTCTTATGGTACTGACCCTAATTTTCTATGCACTTACAATCTATCAGGTATGGCAACGATACAAGAAAATGTCAACTGGTTCTGATACTGGAAAGATGGAATATATAAAGCATAAGAGAATAATGAAGTCGATAAAATTAGTAAGCAAGATCCTCCTTGTCCTGTTTTTGTGTTCTGGATCATTCGGTATTGCTCTCATGTTTGATAATATCCCGTATGTAGTTTCTCTGATTGGCTTTGCGGCAATTAATGTCAACTCTCTATTAAACCCTATAATATATTGGTCTCACATATCCCAGTTAAGAAATCAGTTGAAATCAATCTTTCAGTGTAAAACAGTGTAACTGTTGCGGGTACGAGGGTATTTCTGTAAAATCGTAGACAAGTACTCTAGATTAATAAAAAAATAAACAAAGCGTTTTAAAATTTTCTCAGTGGTACGCATTGGTACATTATTCACCAAATACCTAAAATACATCAAATACATGCTCAATTAAAAAAAAGAAAGAAATATTGTCTTTTATGTGGTGTCGACTTAAGGCACACCGACCATGACGTCAAAATATCTTTCGAAATTTCACGTTGCATCTGTTTTGATAATCTGCTTAAAAACATGGGTGAATCTTAACCAGTACAACGATTTTAATCCTTAAACAGGCGAGGGTCCAATTAAGAAAACGCATGAGATCTTTTGAAGTTTTGCATATGTTTTGTTACTTGGGTCCTATTTTAATATTCAAAATTTATAAGCAGTTTCGCGAACAGTTTTTGACAATCTGCGTTGATGGTGCCTTTCACCAGTGCCTAGTATTTCATGGGACTCGAAGCAAAACCTCCGCTTTCAAACTCGATTTCGCTATTTTTACATCAAAGATTAAGAGTAATTCTGATATTTTTTCCTTCTTCTCTTATCATTTAAAAATCTGAAGAAGGCATCTGTTCTAGATTTGCCTACAGTACGACTGCTCTACAGTACGCCTTTACGTCATCAAACTTCGCCATTCTAATTTGTTGTGCTTACTACAATTTCATTTCAAATACCTGGAAACTGGCAAAAATACGCAAATGTCTTTAAATTCTAAAAAAAAAAAAATGACGACATAGTTGATAGTAGCTTTAAAGCTGTACGGTCCTCGAGTGTAATGTATTTTCTTTACCAGTAGAAATTAGTGTATCATATCTTCAAATGACGAAAAATATCCTTCCCAATATCCTATCCTTTGTTTTGTGCCTAAGTTGTAATTTAAAGAAATAATTCTTTGATTTACAAGCAAAAACTCATAAATATCAGCGTAAAGATCTTTCGAGAAGAATAGCGTGACCTTTAGGTAAAACACGTGCGTTTTTTTTTTAATTATTAGTTTATTGAGATTGTTTAACCTTTGCTCTTCTTTTATTGTCTTGATTTCGTCAAAAATAACCAGCTTTCCACACCTCCTAATTTACACTCGTGAAACCTGTTAGTTCGCATGTACATTATCAACATTCGTTTTATTTATTGTCATACCGCAATAATTTTGTTTACCTTCCAATTTCTTTCTCTCTGGAACAGGTGCGAACTACATGTGGAGTGTGTAATTTTTGGAGAGTTAGAAACTTTTACACTGTAATTGAATAATGGTGGTAAATCATTATCTGAGATTAAAGAGATCGGATCATGCATCTCATGAGAATTCTTATTGCAACCTGATTTATTTATTTTTTTTTATTTTAAAATATACATACATAATTGAAAAAACAGTATCTGACGAGACGGTAGCTCTACTGGTTTGTACTTGTAACAAAGGAAGAGAAAAGTAGCACTTACATTTGAAATTATGCAACAGAAAACATAAAATAATGGTCTATGTTATGTCCTTTTTAGTGGCGTATTTATTGCTATCAGACTAAAACTGTTATAACCTTTTGAAAGAATTTCACAAATTTCTATTTTTAGTAACCATTACAACGTCTTTCATCAAAATCAAAAATCAATATAAGGAATTATGTATCACAGTGTAGTCTACTAGAGTCCCAAGTTATATTGAAATCAGACCAAAACTGTAGGAGGAGTAGCTTTTTGAAAGTATTTCACAGAAATTTATATCTTTAGTAACCATGACAATACCATTATTCGAAATCAAAAATCCATGCAAAAAATTATGTATCTGAGTTGTGTGTCAATTTATACTGAAATCAGACTAAAAATTAATAAGATTAGCGTTTTGAAAGTATTTCACAGAAATTTCTATTTTTGTAACCATGACAACAACACTCACAGAAATCAAACGATGATGTATAGAATTATATATCTTAGTGAAGTTACTTGTGTACCAAGTAATATTGAAATCAGATCTAAATTGTAGGAGGAGTAGCGTTAAAAGAAATGTCATTAAAAATCCTATTTTTAGTAACCATGGCAACATCGTTCATTGAAATCAAAAACCCACGCATAGAACTATGTATCTTAATGTATTATATTAGTGGTAGGAGAAATAGCATTTTAAAGTATTTCACAAATGTATACGCTTAGTAACCATGGCAACATCATTCATCAAAAGAAAAACCAATACATAAAATCGTGTATATGAGTGTAGTCTACTTGTATGCCAAGTTATATTAAAATCAGACTAAAACCGTACAAAGAGTGGCGTTTTGAAGGTATTTCACAAGAAATCTATTTTAGTAACAATGGCAACACCGTTCATCGAAATCAAAAACCGATTGGTAAAATTATGTATCTTAGTTTAATCTTCTTGTGTGACAAGTATATACTCAAATCATACCAAAACTGTAAGAGGAGGAGCATTTTGAAAAAAAAAAATGTTTACAGACAGACGGACGAGGGACACCTTACTATCGCATAAGCTCTTCTGGTCTCTGACCAATAGAGCTAAAAGTTATCGTCTATATTTTGTCTCCCGATAATTAAACTCGAATATGATAGAAATAAAACGTGTGTAAAATTCCAAACAGGTGCTAAAATTGTAACTTTTAGCTCTACTGGTTAGATTGTATGGTGTCCGTCGTCCATCCGTCTGTCTGACTGTCCATCGGTTAACCATTTTTTTTTTTTTTTTTTTTTTTTGCAAAATGCTACTATTTCTTCTACAGTTTGTTCTGATTCCAGTATAACACACAAGGAGACTACATGTACACAACAGCGGGTGAAAGTTAAGCATAGGCATATACAGGAGATATCTTTAAAAATCTTCTAAACAACAACTAAGCCATTTTAGTATATTTTTATAGAAGCAAGCTTAGGTATTGTAGATCACGTTTCTTCAAATTATGATTCCCATACTTTCAATATGCTACTCCTCTTACACATTTGGTCTGATTTCAATATAATTTAACACACATAGACTATACAAAGATACATAATTCTGTGTATCGGTTTATGATTTCGATGAACGGTGGTACCAAGGTTACTAAAATTAGGAATTTCAGTTAAATTCTTTCAAAAGGCTACTCCTCCTACAAGTGTGGTTTGATTTCAATAAATCCCGCCACAAAAAGAGACTAAACCAAGGATCAATATTCTATTGTTGTTGCAAAGATTCAAGTCCAAGCGCTACTTTTCTCTCCCTTTTTTATAAGTAAAATACAGAAGAGCTACACTTTCGTCAGAAACTTCTGGTTTCATTCATTACGCTTTGTCTACAATTTTACCGGACAATCCTCGCATACATGTGAATGAAATTTAAATACAGAAAAGCCAGAGGTGGGATCAGATGCCTTGGAGGAATAAGCATCCCCTGTCACCCCTCATGAGCCTGTTGTATTGATCAGGTATCCGGAGTACTCCGTAGTCAAATTAAGCATAACAGCAATGACCAAAGAAATGGTGCGAAACATGTCAGACCAAATTCTACCTAACATACAAACAAGGTCATTAAGATGATCGTAATTTGCAAAAAGCTACTTTAAACGGAGTTGTTGAAATTCTGATAACATCAACTTATTTGCCAGCAGCTTGCCTGGCTTTGGTTTAATTATTAATCATATTCTTGCATATCGAATTGATATGCAGGTGAAGTTTGGAATAAGAAGGTTGAATCTATTTGAAATTTATCGGTAATTTCATACATTGCAAGCATATGCAGGCAAAATAATCACCCTTTCGCTCATCAAATCCACGCCTTTTTACCTTTAAAAAAGTTCTAGTAGTCTCCGAGAACACACTTGCGGACAAAAATGTAGAGATAAGAAAGAAAAGAAAATAATGTGCTGGTTGTGACGGGAACCTTTACAAACGTTTCCCAGACGGATCCTCTGCTTCAATACGATGCCCAATCCCTACAAACTAAGGTCCACTCCCTCCAAACAAAGGTCAATCTGGGTTTTCTTCTTCTTTTTTTTTTTTTTTTTGGTAAATCTTCACTTTATTTTCCGACAAAAATTATTGGATATAGACTTGTGTGACTAATCCAATCAGATTTCAGCGCATGTGCATGAACATTTTATCAAGATTTCTCACGTATCTTAAGATACTATGATAAATACCTATTTGTTTAATCTCAAAGGTTTTCGTTGGAAACTGAGAGATAAAGCCACTTAAGTATTAGTTGATCAGAGTTCAGCACATACGTGCATGCATATTCTTGCATTTAGTTTAGATAGTACCAGAACGCAGGAACGCATTATACTGATCAATGTTTTAAATCCCGTCCCGTTTTGTTGAAAACTAAGAAAGCATTTAAAACAAAAGTCAATCAAATTGTTGAGTTCTTACGTGTTTTTTTTTTCTTTATACAAGTTTTGTATACAACATTTCGTAGGAATTTAAATTATATACCCATATTTAAAATTTCAAAGTTTTTCGGTAAAATATTGAATAATTAAGATGAAAAAAATTATAAAAACCTTTTAAAACAATTTGTATGAAACATGCAAGTCCATATACTAAAAGTATGTCTTAAATGCAAGCAAAGTCATTATAACGATCATAGAATTTGTTAAATTATGACTTTAAACAAGCAGATTAAAAGCCGTAAAACATCAAACTTATTGTCAGTAGCCTGCCCCGATTTAAAAACTAAACATACTCAAAACATGGTCTTCAATACCATTTACTTTGGAGACAATAACTCCATGTGGAAAACTGCGACATTAAAAGGGAAATTTACGATGAAGAAGCTTGTTATTCTGTTATCACATGGTTTACCTAGTCGGCCACTAGGTCGGTGAAGCATCCGAATATGAATCAGAAGTGGAACGTTATGACGCCTTTTATTTCGAGTTCATTAGGATATACTGAGTCGAAAAATAAATGAAAATATCATCATTATTAATTAAAATGTCAAATTGACGCCCATAGCAAGATATTCCTCTTTTCTGATGGAAAAAGTTAATAAATTTGCTTTATAAGAATCCTCACAAGAAGCACAATTAGTTTCAATCAATAAAGATTGCAATTTCGTCCCTTAATATTTTACGGAGTTGCAATGATTTCAATTTTGACGTGGGATCAACCACATTATCCTTGCCTGTGATATAAGTGAAATTGTCTAGTCCAACCGAAAACTAATTAAAACTCTGAAAAAGAATTTTGGTTTGGAAAAAACATTGAAATTTCTTTAATTATCGGTGACATGCTATCAGAAGCTACATTCAGGTGATAATGATTCCTAATTTAACTATCATATCTCGGGATGAAAATTATTGTATGCATGAATCTGTAAAATTTTATTTTTTGTTCATATTTAAGGCTTTCTTTGTGTATGTTTTAAAAACTTATTACGAGTAAATGTCTTTGTTTCACAATAGAATCAGTTTTTTTTTGTTTTTTTTTTTTTGTAGTCGAAAAACATTTTCTAAAGACTATTTGTACATGTATATACAGAGAGAGAGAGAGAGAGAGAGAGAGAGAGAGAGAGAGAGAGAGAGAGAGAGATAAAAAAAATATGTTGTACCTTGACTAATATTGTTTTCACGTCAACAGTCCATAAACTTTTTTGTGATGCACACATAATCATATACAGCACATCTCTGACAAAAAGAGCTAGGTTCACTTTATGCATAAAATGGCCCTGTGGATATACCAATTTATTGACTAACACCTTATGTTCCATTTCAAACATCAAGATATAGTAGAGACCTAGCTAGTGCTTTCATTTCTTATTAAATTTTTTTTCTCCTTAAAGTCCAGGTCTTTGAAAACAAGCTTTATGGAATTGCAATGTTCTTGAATTTTAAGAAAAACGGGTATATCTAAGTACTTTCAAAGAAGAAAAAGAATATGAGCGCACCCTCTGAACTAAAAAATAAAACATGTTTTGTAATCCTCAGAAACGGTTCTATCAGTAAATAATTGCATATTTTAGATCAGAGATTGCGCTCTATGTTAAATATCGAAAAATAGCTTTAAAAATTGGCTGTTTTTGTAAAATTGTTCAGATATGAGGAAAATGACGCATTTCATGACCTCATAATGCATGGACTAGCCAGAAAATTACGTCATTTTTGGTAGATTCTAAATCGCCAAAGGTCTAAATGAAATTTAATGCATTGTCAACTAAAACTAAGCAGTTTCAATTTTTCAGAAATTCACAGGGCCAAAAAAGGCCCTAAGTGAACCTTGTTCTTTAGTATAGTTACCAGGTAACCATTGCTAACTATAGTTAACTTTAGTAAATACTTTGATTTACTATGAAACTTAAGAACTTCTTTTGTAGATTTAGATCTTTAATATATCTAAAATTACATATCAATGATGTAAATTTTTGAAATAATATGTAAATGTACAAGTAATATTTCCTTGTAATGTAAGGAAATTGCCTATAATAATTATATATATATATATATATATATATATATATATATATATATATATATATATATATATATATATATATATATATATATATATATATATATATATACCGATCTTAAAATCACAGTAAAGATACTTTGTTTAACTATAATAGTAAAAATTTTGATTTGCTATTATAATAGTGAAAGCTTTGATACTATAGTTAACTATATCAACTATAGTTTACTAAAGTACTTTTTTCTTAGGAATTTGTCTGTTTTGCATCTTGTACTTTTGTTGAAATATTTTAGGCTTATTGGGTATATTTGTACAAGCATCGTTAAATATTTTAGCAAAAGTTTTTAAGAACTCGTCGTTGTTATATTGAACGTGACAGAAATCTTCAAATCTTTATGTAGTAAACTAGATTTAAAATAAATATAATTCATATATATTGTTGCCTTTTTTATCGTGTGGTCTTGAATATTTTTTTTTTACGTTTTTAAGAGCTATCTCTCTTTGTCGAAGTAATGATAATTTTTCTCGCTATATCGTTTTTAACTTTCCTGTATAAATCTTAAACCTTCAAACGCTTTCAGCCATCACAGTAGCTCAGTCGGTAGAGCGCTCGCTCGTGAACGGAAGGTCGTGTATTTGAATCACGGCTGCGACTACATGTAACCTAAGTCGACAAAAAATAGGTAGCAAATGTTCCTTCGCCAAGCGCTCGGCACTTTGAAGTGAAAGTTGCGGGTCCTTAGGATGAGACCTTAAAAACCGAGGCCCCGCGTCACGGTAGGCTTTGGCACGATAAAAACCCTCACTGCTCAATTGCCCTGAGTGCCGAGTAAAGATCTAAATTTGAAGTCATTGAAGGGTATATGGTGACGTCTCTATTTGAGTGAAAAATTCTCGAACGGGACGTAAAACAATATACAATCAATCAATCAAACGCCTTCAAACAATTCTGTATTGCCATTTTAGGGGGTATCAAATAACAAAATCATCATAATTCGTAATATTATAAAGAGAAATCAGAAGCTCTGGCGACACTGTTACTTTACTGTTTTTTTTTTTTTTTTTTTTTTTTTTTTTGTTTTGTTTGTTTTTTTTTTTTTACTTTACAAAAGCAGTACCGAGTTATATTGAAATCAGACTGAAACTGTAAGAAGAGTAGTATTTTGAAAGAATTTTACAGAAATTTCTATTTTTTAATATCCGTGGCAACACTTAACAGCTATGCATTTTGATATTTTACAGAAATTTCTATATTTAGTAACCATGGCAACATCGTTCACCGAGTTCAGAAACCGACACACAGAACTATGTATCTTCGTGTAGTCTACCTGTCTACAAAGTTACTGTAAATGTATTATATTTAGTGTGTACGATATTTGGCGGAGATTGATTTTTGAAAAAGTTAGCATATATTTGTTTTAGCGCATTTCTTCATATCCTTATTTATGTGTATATGTGCAAGACATTTAGCTTTGTACTTGTTTTAGCGGTTGCTGCATTCCACCAAAGCCACTAAAAAGAATACACAGCCAAATATAATACATTTACAGTATATTGAAATTGGAGCAAAGCTGTAGGAGAAGTAGCGTCTTGAAAAATTGATTACAGACAGACAAATGGGCGCCTTACTATTGCATAAGCTCTTCAGGTCTCTGATCAGTAGTTGGTTACGCCGAATGCCCCCAGATTGACCCCTTAAAGGTAAAAAAAATCTTGTAAATGTGAAATTCGCCTATTGCTAACCAATTTGTATATATTTTGAATTGCATCGTAATATTGATATTTCTTTTTAAAAAAAGTGCTTGACACATCATAGAAAATAACATCGAATCACATTGCTTAAATCTACCTACGATGACGCTATCTTTAATTATCATAATTTAATTGGCGTTAAAAGGAGCCTGGGCGCAGTTGCGTTGTTTTACAATGTTAAATGTTTATTTTTACTTCAGTTTAATGATTTGAACTTACATGAATATTCTAATAGTTCATAGACAACGACATTCTTAATAACATCACGTCAAACACCTGTGTTTGTCAACAGAGCACGAGCTCTGTTATTGTTAGTGTTTACGTTTTACCGGGTGTGTTCAATTTGTTTAGTCTGCACACTTCACCGAGCACGGACTGACAATACTGGTGAGTTGGTTTTGCTTTCTCGCATTTCTACTCCGAACTTTCTGGATTATAGTTTTTATATTTTTCATTAACACACAACAAAATTTCTACTTTTCTTAAGTATTATGGATAAAGTTTACCAAACTTTTCAAAGTGCGAGGATATATGTCAATCAAACACGTCAAATATATTTCGATGTGCTATGCTCTAGCAACATAGAAGTCATGATATTATTTAAAAAATATGAGCTTCAAATCTGTGTCTCAGCCCCTTTAATGTGAAAGGTTTAATACTTTATTTCTCGATTACTTAACATAATTCTTTCGTAGTGAAGGTTGGAAACACTAATTAGTGCTGTTTAATACACTACGAAATTGATCACTGTAAATTTTTAAAGAGTAGATAAGAAAGAAGTCCTGGTGAAATATTTTTCTAAATAATCGATCCACCAGGCAAAAATTTAGAAGATGCTAGTTCTCTTGTGTCACAGTTTTGTAGATATTTTCTCTAAGCCGACTCTTCTTATAAGAACCAATTCTTCCTGGTAATTTCTTCCTGGTTACGTTATTTTGAATGTCCAATCATTCTAGATATGACGGCTTACTTTTTAAAGGGTAACTATATGTCGTCCCTTGTGACGCGAAAGTGCGGGGACATTAAATTTCATTCGCCTTTGCGACCGTCACTCAAAAACTTAAACTTTTGATCATAACTTCTGAATGGGTAAAGATAGAGCTCTTTTGTTTCACAGGTGCATCCCGTATGAAAATACCTTTCAGGGTTTTTTGTGATTTTTTACCCTGTGATCCGAATTTTGACCTACTTTTCCAAAAACACAATGTATTAACTGGTAATAAATTTTGAATGAAATAAGAGGAGATAGTGTTTTTTTTAATATTTCACATTACCCTTGAAAGACCTTTGTGAAATCAATTATATAACTATTATTTTCAAAGTTGACCGTAAAGTTTGGTCTAAATTTTAACGTTCGCTTCAGTTTTAAAGAGGAGAGATAGGGCTATCTTTTTTTTTTTTACATGTACATTGAACAATACCTTTCTAAAGGCACTGGGACTTTTTACATCATGAACAAGACCTACAACTTTGACACCCCCCCCCCCCAAATTAAAACCCTCTAAATCTTGGTCTACATGTCTGCAACAGAATATATATTACTTTGTTCATCATGATGGAGGGACACGAGAGGACAAAAAAGACAGTTGCACCATGTCAAACATCACTGCGTCATATGATGAGGTCGTGGTCGAGCACTTTAATGCATTGGACCCTCAATAATTTACATTTTTACAATGGCTTTGATAATCTACCAATGTTACATTTTGAAAAATAACAAAGTGCAAATTTACCAAGAAAAGAGCTGGGTGCTCCTTTACCAAACTTGCGATGAAAACATATGACTTCTGACATAGGACATTTAGTGTGGTGTCAGAGGACATTTAGTGAAATCAAAGGCGTCAATTTCATCCCAGTAATGTTAAATCTTTTTTCATTGTGCGAGTTCGTTGCGTTTTGTCAAACTAAGAGAAGTTATCTAATGATTACAAAATGTGAACAATGATTTTGACAAGTACATTGTCTTCTTGAATGGTTTATAATGAGAGTTGGTTTCGTCAGTACAGTTCTATTTAAATATATATAGTCTTTTGGTACAGAAACAAATATTTATGGCGAATGAATAGAGTTATTGTAAAAGAAGAAATATTCGTTTGGGTAAATTTTCGTTTTTTCTTCCTAAACAGTTAGCGATGAAATATAGGGAGATAACAAACAGTATTCAAGCTGAAAAGTCCACCCAAACAATAAAAATCAGGAGCAGAGCAAACACGGACCTCCAAAACATCAGAGGTAGGATCAGGTGCCATAGAGGAGTGAGCATCCCCTGCCGACCGGTCACACCCGCCGTGTGCTCCTTGTCATGATCGGGAAATAACGGAAAAATACGAGTCGCCCGCGTGAAAATTCAAATGCTAACCATTACGCTATCAAAGACAATATATAGCAACAAAGTAGCAAATGATAAATATCTAGAGTATGGGTTAATCAATTTTTAAACAAATTACATATTTAGCATTTTGATAAGACTCTCTAATTAACATATAAATATCATGCAAAATAATGAAAAAAAAAACAAAAAACAAAACAAAACAAAACAAAAAAAACTTTTTAAATCACTTCCTGTGACGACCGGAAGTGGCGACGACACACGAAATATTTTCATCACACATCTACAAATTAAAATCTATCATTCCTGAAAGTTTAAGACTCCTACCTTTAACACTATCCAACAACATTCACGGACTAGATTTTTAGTGGAAAAAGTGAAAAATCGTAATAATTCCTGACCGGAAGTAAATTTTTCAACTTTTTCCATATATCAAAATGGCATGAGATAGCACATCATACCTGAAAATTTGGCAGAAAATCATTGAGTAGTGTTTAGATATCGCGAATTTGAAAAGGTCAAATAATAAATATGAGAAATTAGAAGAAGAAGAAGAAGCAGTAGAATATCTTTTTTCCGTTCAGACGGAAGACCTTAATAAGAAAAGTGAAAAATAAATAATAGAATAATAGAAGGGTCTTCCGCTGAAGACGGAAGACCCTTATAATAAAAGTGAAAAAGAAACAAAACAATAATAGAAGGGTCTGCCGTTGGAGAGGGAAGACCCTAACTAGAAACTCTTTGGGAGCAATGAGAGGTCTTTTTTGTCCGAATAACCATCCTTATATTATCAAAACAATTTTAAAAAATAAAACAGTTGAAAATTTCAACTTTTTTACTTCACTTTCGGTAGCGATCGAAAGTACTGACTTCTCACGAAAAGGTGATTTTGTTTACCTATAAGTCATGTAATATACTCTCCAACAAGTCTCCAGTTCATATCATTAGCCGTTCTTTAGATCCTTCGCAGAAAAAAAAAATCATTTTAGAATCAGGAAATTGTCATTAACTTGGCACCAGAAGCGAATTTTTCAAATTTCCTCCCAGATGTTCCCATAAATGCGCAATATTCCTAAAAACTTCATTGAAAACCACTAAATAGTTGCTGAGAAATCCCGTGCAAAATTTTGGAAAAGATAAGAAAAACTAGAGCAAAGCAATGAGTAGGTCTTCCGTCCGATTTTCAGAAGCACTGCTAGTAAGATGGATAAATAAAAATAAAGTATTCGTTAAAAAGAAGGCCTCCAGACCAAAATTGACTTCGATCCGTATTTACTTTTATTTATGAATGAAATCTATGCTGATTTTCGTTAAATAAAGCAAATCAAGACTACTTCTGGTTTTACCAGAAGTGACCCCAATCGACATAAAATTGGGTCAAAAGTCTTTGGTGAATTTAATCATTTGATTTTATGTTGATATCTGCAGAAATAACGTCATTTATAGCTACTTCCGGTTTAACCGGAAGTTGACAGTGACGATACTCGACAGGAAATACAATCAGACGTCCTCTGTGACATGCATAATTCAATTCAATACCAATATCTGTGAAAATAAGCAATTTTCTACTACTTCCTTTGGCCCCTCTATATCCCTTATTTAAGGGGCCAGCCCTTTTTCTGAGATATCATTTGAAAGATCTTGTAATTCTCCACAAATTTTGTTCTATAGATTTTAACAAAATGTTTCTGAGTAAAAAGATATCGTACAGAATGTGTTCGAAATTTTGAAACTCTCGATATAACTTTTTTCAGGCCATAGCTAGCATCGACATGTGGCACTTCCGGTGAAAGTTAACTACGTATTACAGATCTACATATTTTGCTCTGTCTTCGCTTAAAGTTTCACTTTCCTGTGATGAGTGGTTTCTTAGAAAACATGCGGACAAACTGACCCTCCAAAAATCACTAAATCGCAAAAATCTTCGGACCGGAGTGACGTCATCAAAATAAAATATATATCTCAAGATTTTTAATGTTCCATCAGACCTGGAAGTTTCATGAAAATCGAGCAAACCGTTTTTGAGAAATCGCGTGCACTAAATTGGTAAGAAAAAAGAAATAAGAAGAAAAACAGTGGAAAAGAAACCGAAGAATAACAAGAAGGTCTTCTGCTGAAGACGAAAGACCTTAATAATAAGAAGAAACAGTAGAATCACTATAATCTCTTCCGTGAAGACGAAAAACCTTAATAATAATAAGAAACAATATAAAAACAATGTTCCCATTCGTTTGGGGAACATGATAAATGAATAAAAATAAAAAAAAAGCAGAGAGAGAGAGAGAGAGAGAAGAAAATAAAAAAAAGATGAAGATGTTTATAATTAGGAATTCATGATTATATTGATTATATCTGCAAAGATTCTGATATGTTCAGAGGTGTTGTTCATTGTTGAATTCATTATGAATATTTAATTGCTTGTAAATACGGAAATTTTGAGTTGACTTATTAATTGCGATTGACCCTATGATAATTTTTTAACTACATTTATTGCGAGAAGAGTAAACTGAGATGATTTTTTACTTATGAATCTAAAGTAGAATGAAAATATATGTATTCTCGTTTTTGGAGATTTTAAGCAGAATCTTGCTATAATTACAAAAGGCAAGAGGGCACTAAAATGTTAAGACCTTTGAAATCCATCATAATCTTTAAAAAGGAAAAGAAAAAGAAAATGACTTGTCCCTAAAATGCAGGAATTTGACTTTAACATGTCGCCATATCACAGCTTATCTCTTAATCAATTGTTCTTTGCTCAGAAAGAAATAGTTTCTTAATATTATTTCTTTTAGATTTCATGAACACGATAATTGAATAACAACTTAATCAACTGTGTGAATATCTCTTCTATATCATAGAAATGCTGGTGATTTTAAAAGAGGATATAGAATATACCTGTATAAGTATAATTTTTTAATCCCCCCCCCCCAAAAAAAAAATCGCAGTTTAGAACTGAAAAAATTGCGAATGATTTTCGTAGGGAAAGAATGGATGCAAGATAATAAAAACTTTGATCTCTTTCATAAAAGATGTGATACTTTGAATTTCTTTTGAAGATTCTTTAACCCATTGATTGCTATAAGAATGGGGGAACTTACCGTAACAATCTGCATCACTTTCACAACGTATCATACGCTAAAAAAAAGGTTACATGACTAATTTATAACACCAAATCCATCTTTCAGTATACAAATGATAAAAATGAAATTAAAAAAAAATATATATTTCTTTCAATGGATTGCCTTCTCTTGAAAACATTTTTGTCTTAGAATAGATATCTTAAGTTTTGTTTATATATACGAAGATAAAATTATATACATGTACCTCTGTGAGTAGTTTAGGGCATATTGACGAGGGAAATCCCCATCGGCACGTTTCATCAGACAATGCTGTTACCTGAAGCAGTAAAGAGGTTTTTGTCAGTAAAGAGAGAGAGAGAGAGAGAGAGAGAGAGAGAGAGACTTTTTCACTTTTTCTCGACATTTTAAAATTTAAGAAGTTAACCCGCTAAGCACTGCCTTCAAGTACAAAATCTTTGCATTGCTCAACATTTGTTTTCACAAAGCAAATACAAATCTTTAACATGATAATTAAAATAATGTTAATACTTACAAAAATAGTACAAAGCAGCCCCAAAATGAAAATCCGTCCTGAGTTCCTCATTGTTCTCTTGAAAGTTGTTGTTTCGTACCGAAACATGGTTATTACTTTATCATATCGCTTATTTATATATTTTTCCCAAGCTTATGCACTTTGAATGCAATATCAGACCACACTTCTAAAAATTTCTTTTGCATGATTAAGATGAACTTCATTATTTTGAACTCGTCAGTTAAGAATGACATACTTGTGAACTCTGTGGAACATCTTGAATCTTTGTAGAATGAAAATTAGGAGTCAACCAAAAGTAATATCACGGGCGTTACATAATATAGCAAAAAAAAACTAATGTTTACGAGTCCTTCGTCAACATGCATGTATTTCACAATTTATTTTGAATATATCTTTTAAAAATATATATAACTTCAGGTGGATACAATGACCTTGTCAGCAAATACAATTTATCATTAAGTCGAATGCTGACTGATTTTTTTTTTCATACTAATTGTAAAACCGTTATTTACACACTGAATTGTCGACGGATTTTTCCGTTATCACCCCATCATGACAAGGAGCACACGGCGGGTGTGACCGGTCGGCAGGGGATGCTCACTCCTCCATGGCACCTGAGCCAACCTCTGATGTTTTAGAGGTTGTATTGTTTAATGGACTTTTGAGCTTGAATGCTGTTCGTTATCTCCATACATTTTATTTCATGGATGGCAAACTATCTTAATTATTTAAATGCATTCAAAGCAAATTTACACGCTTCGCTGAACTGGAAAAAAAAATATCCAAATAACATTTTTTTTTAACCCTTGCGTTACAGACATGTTTCAAGTTCATCTTTTCATACGTTCTTGACAGCTTCCACTACACTTCTTCCACTAACAAACATTTTTTTTTTACACTAGTGTAAAAATTAAATGCGATCATTTGCAAACCACTATTATATACATGTACGTGACTAATTTCTAACAATTTACATCTTCCATCCCCAAATTTTTTTCAGTCAAATTTTTTCAGCATTCTTGACAGTTTTCATTATTTTCAGTTTTATACATATTTTAGCGAGATATTAACGAGTATTCGAGTACTTAAGAAGTTCCGTCTTCCCGACTATCGACTTAATATGCTTAACTCCATCAAAATGTGCTTCTTAGTAGTTATAATGAAATTGGATTCACCTTATTTATTCTAAGTGCATTAATGTTAGGTCACCTGAGTCACTAAGATTACCTATTGCTATCTGTTTTCGTCCGTCAGTCGTTCGTCGTCCGTCGGTCCTAAACTTTTTAATATTTTCAGCCTCCTCTCTGAAACCATTACAACAGTTTGAAGCAATTTTGTCATACAACATATTTGGAAAAATGGGAACCAATATTGTGAAATTCATGGCCTCTACCCCTCTGGGGCCTGAGGGATTGGGCTAAAACCATCAAAATTAATATAATATTGACAAATCCTCTTTCGTCCTTTACATCAAGAAGTCAAACTATTGGCATGAATTTAATAGGCTTTGAGCCCTCTACCAAAATTGTGAGATTCATGGCCCATATTCAGTGGTGCTAGGGCGGGGCTCTTTTGAATTCATCATGAAAATGCATTATTTTTACAAAAATATTTTTTCTGCTCCTGGGTATAAAACAGACAATCTAAATGCATTGTTATGATGAACAAGGATATCTCTTCAAAAATTAGAAATTTCATTGTCCCTGTCTCAGGGGTTCTGATGTTAGGGCAGAGCTTTAATGATTATATAGTGATAGTGTCTTAATGCTTTAAAAATCTTCTCTGCTCCTTGGTTTTAAACTGATGAAGTAAGTGCTTGGTTAGGATGAGCAAAAGTTTCTCTCCTTAAATTGTGAATTTCATTAGGTTTTGGCGGGACTCTGTTAATCATATCACGAAAATGAATTCATATTCTTTGAAAATCTTCTCTTCTGCCCCTTAGTATTAAGCAAACATACTAAATGCCAAAAAAAAAAAAAAAAATGTAAATGTATAAATATAAATAAATGTGCCTCTTCTATGATCCTTGGTATCTAAGAGGCAAACAGAGTTCAAAATTGTAATAGGTGAAGCAAATGAAAGTTACTCCCCTTTGCTAAATTCTATTAATCAAGATATCTTTGTACGAGGGTTGTTTGGACAGTGTCAATCTTTGTTATACTTTCTTCAAGAAATTTTAAATGAGCACATTATCATTTGAAAAAAAAAAAAAAAATTATTTTGTTGAGGTGTGAAGTGTCATTCCATGTGAATTAATAGAATTCATGTTATATAATTTTAAAATGAACTCGTTTTGGAACCACAGAGCAAACTCAACAATACTGTAACGTAAAAAAAACATACCGACAAAAATACTCTTCCTTTACTTTCACACAGTATTGCCCAATACCAGTGCACTCATAAAAACGTTTCTCTATCACTTCAAATCTGTTTTGCTAACAATTGTTCCGGTAGCATCATTTTGTTTGTCAATGTCATGTTTTGTTTTGTTTTTTTTTTCACTGGATAAGTGTGCTTTCACAAGGTCAGCATCCGTGAAGTGCCAAACTATTAACATGACATTACTAACTTTTCAATGATTTCGATCAGTTTTTTCCAGATAATCCGTTTTCTGACAGATCACCATCTTCTTGTGCAGGGTATCTATCATTCAAATACCGCTTGTACCATGTTAGCACACCCGATTGACATATTTCCTACTTCCTCCGGCATTTTCAGAGTTTTTTTCTTGAGTTTTCCAGAATACAACACAAATTTGTATGGTTAACAGCTGCGCTCCGTGACGTTCTACGACGTCATCTTTTTTACCTTTTCCAATGAGGACTACCTATCTTCTGAAACTGATTTCTCTTCAACGAATCAAATTGTAAAGTCCTACTTTGGAATAAGAAACGATGAAACAATTCTTAATTTGAACGTATAGAATTTTTCCGCTTTTGAGTCATTTTACAGAAGATATGACTTCAGACATGATTTAGTGTCTTGATTTTAAATTACAAAATTTTGACCTGCTCCGTGATCCGATATTCGCATTTTTAAAGTCCAAATAATTTTGAAATAAACTACGATATTTTAAAAAAAATAATACACATCATTCGAATTTATTGTTCAAATATGTCCTCCAGATTTGGATATAATATGATGTTAAAAAAATATGATGTTAGAAATAGTTATGGCGGTAGTCCGCGAACTTTCCAAACTACCATCGTATATTATTTAATTAAGCGGTTACTTGAATGAATGAGAATACAAGAAAGAATGTTTTACGTATAGATAAAAAATAAAAATGAATGTTTGGTTTAAATGAACACAGTTCGCTCAAAGTCGGATTCTTGCCTGTAAGGCAATAAAAAAAAATTACATAAAGATTTTCTATTTTGCGAAATTGCCAATAGTTCAGAGTATTTACTGTTGACATTTAACGAGTAACTGCCAGGCAGAGTCTTTTAGACCATAGATTAATTGGTAATAGCCTGGATAAAATTGTTTTATTCTATATCAAAATGGCCGAGTTATCACAGAGATAAACGCCTGCATAAAGTTGACTACGGACACATTGTAGTTTGTGACAAGTGGCAAAGAGCCACGTTGTATAGCCAAGTGGTGACTGTTGGTCACAAGTATTACCAATTAGTTTGTATACCCCAAGAGGCAAGTGTTGGTTCCAAGTGTTAGCAAGTGGCAAGCAGCTAAGTTGTTTTGTGAAACCAAGAGGCATCACCTCAAGTAAGTATACAGGCATTAGAGATTTCTCTTTGTGTACTTAATTGTAGCACTAGTAGGCAAATTACAAAAACATATCTGTATATATTGAATACCTTACACACTAGGCAAGTGTCCATCGTATTTGTATATTTTGCATTCATTATCATCCTTTTAAGACATTGGACAAACCAAATACGACCCCAAGTAGATCGCTTGGGTCTCGCGCGTTACAAGTTACAATAAGCAAGGGTATTTTTACCAGATTTTTGAAATTTTTGGGCAACACAGCTTATACTATTAGTTAATTTTCCTTTATACTTCTATGGACCCTTTACAGTGCTGTATTACATTCAGCTGACCGTAAAGGCCCAATGGGCCTCTTGTTTCGTAATGAACTCGCTTAGGGAAAGTCTTAAAACCGTTGAAAATATTTGCACATTTATTTTTGATGATCTAATATACATGTATCTTCAAAATCTGCCGTCTGCGTGTATTTCATAATGCTTTGCGATGAAAAGATTGAATAATGTATATTTCGTGACACTGAAATGGAGTTGTCTTTATTAACCTCAAATTTTATATTTAGAGCTATCATTTTTTAATGATTAAAGGCCAACTCCGTCAAATTAGGTCAAAGCCCTTCAAAACAAAATGATACTTCCACAAACATGATCTTAACAGATTTTCTACCTCTAAGTGAGGAAAATGAATGAGACTAAAAACAATTATTTGTATTCTAGCTTTAAATTCAAAACTTCCGCCTCTCAATAATGTAAGATCACGCACAACCATATACATGCATGTACATGTAATTTAGGAAACAGTTATGTTCGTAATCTATCGTACTGTTGATTCTCATGTTCCATATCAACTCATTTCTTTAATATACTGGTTTTTCATACAACATTTTATTGATAACAATTATAGCAAGCTTTATATGTTTTATAAGAAGAACATTTAGCTTTTTAATCAGTTATGGGGTAATGACTTAATTGGAACTGAAAACATGTATTGACCTTGGATACATGTAATAGATCCATCATGTGTAATTAGAGAGGACACGCAAAAGTATTTAAAAGCTTGTTTAGATAATTAATCACTAAAATAATGAATTCGAAATAAAATATATATTAAGTTTATTATTTTTTTAATTTCTACATAAATGTTGAATATCAAATACTAAATATTTGATGGTAGTGCTGATTTATTTAATTATTGAACCTGTCTGAAATGACAAAACCTTGAAACTTACAAACACGTACATGAAAAAGTACTTTTATCAGTACTCGAGTATCTCAATACAAAAGAATGCGATTATTCGACTGAGATGTCATTGATATACCTACAGATAATAGTGGTTAAGTAGTCTAATTTTTTATCCATTCATTGAGTATTTTGTTATAGTGAACACATTTTAATAAAAAATTACATTTTATTTTTTTTATAATAATTAATAGTTTTACAAAAAGGTGATCCATTTGTAATAACACACGAGTGACATAAAATAGCTCTCATCTGCTAGTTGACAAAATTTTGTTTCTTATTACATTTTTCAAAATAGAATTTTCTTGAAATATATTTCTAAGATATCAGTTTTATATATTGATATAGCATTTCCTGTACGTCTTTACATATTCACATGTATACAAAGCTAGATTAAGTCAATCGCGCTGATAATGTATTGTCGCTCTGTTTAAACACCATCTGAAAGAGGGAAACAATTAAAAGGGTTAATATTAATATAAACACAGGATCTTAGCGTCCGAGGCATAACTGAATTAGACAGAAGAAGGGAAACACTTTTACATATTAAAAAAAAAACGAATTCAGTAAATTGAACCAAAGGTAAATCAAACATTTTTAACACATTTTATACACTAAAAAAAATAAATAAATAAATAAATAAAAAAAATAAAAAATAAAAGATAAATATATATAGTGCCCAAAAACTTTAAATACTCAAGCGAACTTGTACAAATCAATCATAGTAATAAACAATATTCAATATTTTAGCATTTTTGCAGCTTTGTAAGGAAAATCATAGTGTATAACGCACGACTTTTCTACTCTTAAAACAACCATCCCCCACGATAAATTGAAGTTCAGGCTTTTTGACATTATAGACAACTGCTTTTTCAATAAAAAGGAACTCGTAAATATACTTACCATGTCATTAGTCATTTACAAAATTATTTTGTTAAAAAAGCACTCAGATTCTACACTCAGGTACTCTGAAGTTGATATTAAAAAGATGCTTGGGTTTCTTACTGACAATATCTATATATAGTTGCGCCCCGTTATTTGCAGACCACTTTTGTATTCGTATGAAGCAGAATTTATTCAAAAACTTCTATATGAGAAGAAGAAAAAAACCTGATGGGGCCTTCAACTCGACATTTCGATATATTGACGACGTATTATCAATTAACAATAGTTTCGTCCGTTCATATGTTGACTCAATATATCACTGTGAGCTTAAAATGAGATACCACAGGTTTTGACACATTTGTTTCATATTTAGATATTTTACTAGAAAATAGATATTAAAGGTAACCAAAAAACCAAGCTTTCTGGAACATGTAAACATGATGACTTATAGAGGAGTATATATGGTACTTATGTAGCAATATACCCTTATCACCTGCATAAGGAGTTTATGTCTTAGTTGATTCGATACGCAAGAGCATGTTCTACTTATGAACAATTTCTAAATAAGGCAAGCTATTGACAAACAAGTTTATGAAACAAGGATATAAACAGTCTCGTTCAATGTCATCATTTTGCAAGTTTAATGGTCGACACAATGACCTTGACAGCACATACAACATATCATGGAACTTTCGAGATTGAATACTGTTCGTTATCCTCATATTTCATGCAGTTATTGTGTCCATATATATACTTAAATTTATCAACAGTTAAGTTTTTAACAAATATGTAGTTTACAGCATTGTTATATATTTTCAATTAACCTAGTAAGCCATGTAAATTTGGCATTTCTACACCTTTTAAATGGTGAAAGATATACTAGATGTATTTTAAAATATAAATTTGTAACGTCTATGACATAGTTTGAATTCAGAAAAGGAAACTCACCAAAAATTAGAATTTGAATATCAAAACCTACCCGTTTTCATGCAGTGTTGTGCATGTAAATACGTAGATTGAGATAATTCTATATATGCAATGCATCTTTACCCATGAAAAATACATATTGAGTGGTTTCACATTCATTTTATACAGAACATGCAAAAATCGTTTTCTTTAATTTTAATTGATTTAAGATGGCGATTTACAGGTACATGTAGTCTTTCATATAAACTTCTAAACTGTAACCATTGGACAGCAGAGTTTGCATATACCTTATACACACTTTTGAAATATCTTTCAACTCCATTTCTGCAAATCCTCTCAAAAACATATCTGACGTCCATTTAAAAGTAGTAGTAGGCTTTACTTTTTTCATATATATATATATATATATATATATATATATATATATATATATATATATATATATATATATATATATATATATATATATATATATATATATATATATATATATATATAGATAGATAGATAGATAGATAGATAGATAGATATATAGATAGATAGATAGATAGATAGATAGATAGATAGATAGATAGATATATAGATATAGATATAGATATATATATATATATATATATATATTATTTTTCAACACGTCTATGATGACATAACTTGACTTATTTGAAAGCTGGGCAAAACAAATAGAAACTGAAATCTTAAAAGTGCAAACATACTACAATTATATTTTTAGTTCGAGTCTTGTAAAACTGTCAGTCGTATATACAATGAATTTATGTATGCTTTGTATCAGCCGATTAAAATTCAGCTTATAACCAAAACGTGTTAGAGGTTTCGCAGGTATGCTAAGGAGGCTGGGGGGTCAACAAATTAACCACAAATTAACCACCAGATTTAATTTAATTTTTTAGATATGATATCTTAAGCTGTCAACTATCATTTGGCAAGAAAAATTTCAAAAATTTTAGTTTTAAAATTTGATCATTTTCTATATCTTCATATGGAGCTCTTCTTCTAAAGGAGATCAATATAGTCTAAAAATGGCCACAACCCCCCAGCCTCTTTAAGACTTCACCCAGAGATATCCTACTTGCCTCTACAACATGACGTCATAGAAAGCTGTATGACGTGAAGTTTAGAAATAAAGATTTCTTAGTATCTATATTTAAAGTTCAATTTCAGGACCAAGAAATGAATGAAATCATTCAAAAGCATAATATAAACAAAATCTTGTCGTTTTGGGGTAGTATCAATAGCTAAGCATTTATTACGGGGGTTATATACCAAATCCATGACGTCATAACTATTGATTAAATATTTGCCGAGTGAAAATTTAACGTGACGAGAGTTCATGTAAACAAATATATAAAATGGGAGTTTTAAAGCATATACTGTGAATGTTATATGTGATTCATGAGGAATTAAAGATTAAGAATCAGGTACGCTGATATATTGTTATCATGTTTTCTTATAATGAACACAGGCATTGCTTTGAAATCCGATCAGCCTTTCCTCTGTCGATCTTTAACAACAAAGTTGCGTTCAACACTACGCCGCATACTTTGAGACCTAATTTTCTTTTTTGAATCGAAAGCTTGTATTCTATAGTACTTGGAAAGTGTTGCTAGAATCGTGTGATTAACATGAATTGATGACAATTCCTTGATCGTTTGTACAAAATGTAATAATTTTGATAAGGTTTCATGCGAAACTTTGGAATATTTTTTTCTGTGTCGAGAGAGTAGGATTCTAGCAGCACTTTTCATGACCCAGTGATGTTTTTACATAATTATTTTCACAAAAAGAAAGGAATTATCCCCGGGGTAGTGTTGAACTTTTCACTTTTTCAATAAAGCAATTTTTCTATTTATAGATGTTACGCGACGACGTCCTAGTGGAGTTCTTCTTTTAGCCTAAGACTCAAAAACGTCTATACAATGGATAATACTAGTAAATGTTTTACCTATGGCTTTTCCGATTTATCAATGCTAAATTTTACGAAAAAAGTCTAAATTCGCCGAAATATGATATGGGTGCTGCCTTAACATACCTGTGTTATTCCTCGTCGGACTCCTTATTATTCAGAGAACATCGTTTTGGATTAGCAGAAAACGTAATATATCTTTCTATGTAATCTTTCTTAGAAAATAAAACATAAAGTTCCTATTTGCAGAGCCAATTAATCTTATTTTGAAAAGTAAAGTTTTTGGCTACTCTACATGTCTAAGGTGCTGATTCTTAAATGACTGTCTTTAAGAATGGCAACAATCCTGGCTAATAGTTTTAGGAATCCAAAGATTCATAGAAATGCTTAAATTAATATACGAGGGTTCTCCCAGAAAAACGCAAACTTTTGAAATATTTCATAAATTACCTGACCAAAATTATTCATTTTTGGCATAATGTTGGAAAACGATTTTTTTTTTTTTCATTTTGGCTAAATAATATAAGTTTCAATTGTTTTATGCATTTATAAACAACATTTAAAGAGTGTAACATGGCAATTTCCTGACTTTCAAAAATAGCATTGACAGCAATATCTTCGTATAAAACTTTATGCATTGAATTCACACATAAACGATTTTGATTGATTAAACCGTATGAAAATAATAGGCTGTAAAAGGCTAATTGATAATAATTATTATGTAGAGCGTTTACAATTTTATATGAATATTGTTTCTTCTTTAATCGATTAGTATTCAAAAGTAAAAGCCAAGGAATTAATAATTTTGTCGCATAACAGGACACAGTAACATGATTAAATCTTGTTAAAAATATAATCGTTCATTTAAAAAAGAAAAAGCAGCCATAGATCCAACGTTTCTGCATCGCCTTGCGCTTGCAGAGATAAAAATAAATTTTCCCAATTAAGCTCTTATCTATCACTTGATCATTATTGATCTGTTTATCAAAAGAGAAAGTCAAGCTTATTTAACTGCTGATTCTTTTTTTTTTTAATTTATACCGTATTTCCTACGGATAATCCTTACAGGTTTTGTTGTTATATTCTTTGGAGATTTTGGACAATGTGATCAGCTTCCTAGTTGAAGAAAAAACTAGCGTAAAGCGAGTTTTGTGTTTTGTAAGGAAATCAGACTTCAAACTTATGTAACTTGTAAGGTTTACATCCGGATACATGGACAATAAAAGTATTATACATGTGGTTTCACATGGGCATTCTTTCATAAGACGTCTAGGATTGATTGATTGTTTTTTTTTTTTTTTGTTTTTTTTTTTGTTTTTTGTTTTTTTTTTTTTATTTAGCGCCAAGTCGGCAATATTTCAGGCATATTTCGGCGGAAGACGTCTAGGAAATAACATGGACAATTCATGTGAATTTGGTAAAGGATCAAATTACTGTAACATTTAAAATCTACTGAACGCTAGGGGGGGAGGCAAAGAACAATAACTTTAAATTAGCAGAAGTTGTGACTCGTTGACATACATTTTGCTCGTGAGGAGACAAACAATATACCGGGTCGTGAATTCTATACTTGATATACTTCCCTGGTGTAGGACATTCTCAATGAAAGCCTGTGTCAGAGAATACCTGCAGTGGTCTAAATTATTAAGAAACAGTCGTCAATTTATCGATCTGCTTAACTTTGAGGTGCCATCACATGTATGTGCAATTAGATGAAAATGGCATTTCGCTACCTAGTACTAGTCCATCCAACATATAACAAAACATTTTATCTTTAGCTTCTTAATTGGCCTTGGCCTGGAGTAAAAACTGTTGTTATTGAGTGGTTGTTTGTTTAAGCAGAAACCATGGGCTTCTTCAAAGGACGTCAATGACAGATTCGTCTTCATAAACGAAATCTTGATGATTGAATGCAAAAAGCTCGTTCTCTTTTAAAATGTGTAATCTTTTCGAATGCAACCATTCTGGAGTAGTATTTGCTTGGCAATCTTGCCCTTCCAGCATAAGACAGGCCGGTATAAAACTTCTTCTGAAGTCATGTTTAAAACACTTGAAAATGAAGACAACACGGCTCATAAATAAAGGCTGAAGTTTCTGTTTTCTTAGATTATATTGCACTAGTTTTACCAGTACAAAGTGTTTTTATTGATAGCAATTCCTGGTTCCCTTTGTAAATGTTAGACCAATTAATGAACTTACTTAAGTTTATTGTCAGTCGTTCACTGTGCCAATTATTTGGGTTGGGTTAGTTGCCTCTTATGCAATGTTTGTATAGTATTACATGTATCAGTATGGGTGCACAGCAATATGATTGATTTAAATTTTCACTGAAGGTGTATTGTAGGATCATATATACACTTCCGAGGGGCATTTCAAAAGTTTTGGCAACTGGTATATAAAATTTTAACTACGTTACGGATTAAAATGACTCTGATACCACTGTAAAGCTTAGGCAAATATGCATTAGTAGTGACGTCATTTTACATTCAAAATGGCGTATAGGTCTGCTAAAATGACGTCATAGTTAGGTATACTCTGTATACTGGGCGTAAAAATGACTGATAAGGAGAAAAATTTTTTGTTGAGCAAAGAGCGTATTGCAAAATTAGCTCATGCTTTACGGCAACAGAAATAAAAGCCGATTTAGATGTAATATATAGAGAGCATGCTCTTTCATATCGAGCAATAGCAAGATGGGTAGTTCAATTTAAAGAGGGTAGAAAATCAATTGAAGATGACCCCCGTTCGTCGCGTCCAGTTTGTGCATATGGCGAAAAAGAAATCGTCGCTGTTCAAAATACGATAGCTGATGATGCTAGATATACAGTTGAGGAAAAAGCAGACTTAACTAACATTAATTCGTCATCAGTTTTTCGTATTTTAAAGGAAAACTTAAAGCTTAGGAAAGTCTGTGCTAGATGGGTGCCGCATCTTCTCTCGGAAGAGCAAAAGCACATCCGGGTAGAAATGACTTCACAGTTACTAACAATTTATGAAGATTGTGACCAAAGGCGAATAAATGAGATTGTAACTGGTGGTAAAACATGGATATATTTTTTTGAACCGGAAACTAAGCTCAATAATAAAGTTTGGATCGGTGAAAATGATACAAGGCCTCGAATTGCACGCAGAAACCGGTCTCTCCGGAGAGTAATGTACGCCTTATTTTTTGATTCTAAAGGCCCTGTTGCTCAAGTTCCGGTTCCAGAACACAGCAGTGTTACTGGTCAATTTTATGCAGAAAATGTCTTGTCTTAGGTTGTAAAGCACTATAAAACGACCCGACCAACAACCAGTACTAGAGGAATAAAGCTCCTCCATGACAACGCACCTGCCCATAGATCAGAGGTAGTAACCAAATATTTAAAGGAAAATGGTATTGCCGTTTTACCACATTCACCCTACAGTCCTGACCTAACTCCATGCGATTTTTGGTTGAATGCCGTTATCAAAGAAGCCCTCCGAGGACGGCGATTTGAAAGTCCTCATGCAGTCGGAAGTGCCGTATTCCAGTGTATGAAGCGTATACCGAAAGAGGATAATAGGGCAGCATTTTCCACGTGGATTTCAAGACTGAAAAAGTGTATCCAGGTCAACGGAGACTATTTTAAGGGATTGATATAATTTATGATAATGACGCTCATTAATTTACCGCACACCAGTTGCCAGAACTTTTGAAATGCCCCTCGTATAATGTTAACTGTGCAGGACCATATGCACAGCTTGCATGTGCAGAGTGATTTGCATAATTTAATGCTGGTATCGTATTTTTAGTATGGATGCATAACCACACGTATGATGACAGTGAATTTGTACTTAAGAATAAGTGTAGGAATAAGGACAGTTTACTGACAGGACCATATGCATATGTATTTTGTTGACTTGTACAGGACTATTAGGCACTTTTATTTTGTTGAGTCGTGCAGGATCATATGCACTTGCATTTTTGTTGACGTGTACAGAACCATAGGTACATTTATTTTGTTGATTATGCAGGACCATATGTACATGTATTTTGTTGACTTGTGCAGGACAATATGCACATGTATTTTGTTGATTGTGCAGGACCATATGCACATGTATTTTGTTGACTCGTACAGGACCATATGCAATTTGTTGTCTCGTGAGGGATCATATGGACATGTAGTTTTAATGACATATACATGAGCGGAAATAAAAACTTTCACTTCAAAGTGCCGAGCGCGTGGCGAAGGAACAGTTGCAACCCATTTTTTTATCAGTTTAGGTCAGTCGCGGCCGAGATTCAAACTCAAGACCTTCCGATCACGGAGCGAGCGTTCTACCGACTGAGCTACCGTGAACGGTCAGTCCCCATAGAAGATTGGTCCAAAATAGCACCAAAACTTGAACAGCTGTTGGCACACTACTTTTAGATGTTGAGACATTGACCTCAGTTGTGGGAGCCTGTTTGTCCTCTGCTGTGTTGTCATTTGTAATTTCCGGTTGCTGTATCTACATGGCCAACATAGCTTCTGCAAGTTATGCGTAGACTGTTTCCGCATTGTGGGTGGATTCTGTTTCCAGTATAACCCCATTTGGATGGTGTCTGTTTTCGATTTGGTGGCATGGATAAACTCTGGAAAAGTTCTAAATGTTAAATACTATACAGTGCATCAAATCTTAACTTTTCAGACCAAGTGCTTTGATCCAAATCATCATATTTTAGCATGCTCCTTGCAATCAAACATACATGGTAGATTCTGAGACAATGACATAATAAATGTACTCCGGGTGTTGCACAGGTACAAAACATCAACAGGAAAGGACAGGTTGTGTAAATTGAACCAAGAGTATATGTCTACATAGATGAAGTATAAATTTTTCTCATTATGTAATTAAATTTCCAAGAAAAGAAAGGACATGTGTCTGCTTGAGCAGGTTACATATATTTTGTATATAACTTGTGTGTAATTCAGGTAAACATGACACTGCAAAATATATTAGTCATTCAGTACACGTTTCCACACACTTTATTTAGGATAAATATAGTCCTGTATCTACTTAAGAAAAAGTGCATAAAACCCTGCACGAGTCAACAAAATACATGAGCATATTGTCCTGCACATGCAATCGAGAATTTTTCACTCATCACTATATACCGGTAAAGGGCTTCATTTTGACCTTAACTCGACACTCAGGCCCATTGAGCAGTGAGGGATCTTTATTGTGCCAACGCCTGCCGAGACACAGGGCCTCGATTTTTAAGGTCTTACATGTGTCCGAAGGACCCGCAACCCCACCAACCCCAGTCAGGATATCGATAAATAGGCTCATTTGTATGCAACACGGTTGTGATCAAAAGAAGTTGTTCTAAGGGATTTTTACAAGGTTTTAAGTTAGGTTGTACTACACCACCTAAAACAAAAATATCTAAAAATCAAAGGAGTGCTTCAGATTATCCTGAGATTAATGATCATAAATAAGGATAGGGAAAGAAAAGGGTAAAATTGAAGTTCCTTTTAAAGATACACCTTTCATAAATTTCTTGTCTTCTCCTCTGTGAATTGTTCCAAAATCAGACCCAGAGAAGCATTGGGTAATTCATGACCTCTTCTTCCCAAAATATGATTCAGTAAACCTTGGTATACCAAAAGAGAAGGTCCAACTACTACCTCGGCACTGAAGTTGACTTGCTTAAAATGGTTTGTAGATTGCCAGAGGCTACACTGGTGAAAGTAAGAAATAAGTTACAAGAAGTTAAGAAGAAAAATAATTTAAAGTTTAAATTTATATATTTGCGATCTTTAATTGGGTTTCTAAATTTGTCATGTATGTAGTTGTACTTGGGAGGGCTCTCTTGCGTTGCCTCTTTAATTCAACTAATGGAATCACCCAACCTCAGTTTTTCATGAGGCTAACTTGTGAGGCACGCAGCTAAGTTAAGGCCGTCTGAAGGCTTAATATGCATTAAAAATATACATTTTATTTTGAGCTAGATTTTTATTTCGATATGTAATCTATGCATGAATTTGCAGTCAACTTATGATGAGGGTTTGAACAGGTATTGTAATAAAGCATTTTTTGTGATGTCAATGACTTCTTTGATCACTTGACGGACACTTCTGAATTCCTACATATTGCTCAAAAATCGAATCGGCACAAGTGCAATACAAAATTATTGTGGAAAGTTTGTTACACAAGTCAATTCACCGTGATCTTGATACATATAAAGTGTTGGGGCAACTCTGAATTTCACTTCTTAAGAAAATATTTCACGAAAAATTCAACTTACCCACATCCAAGAGAGTATTTTCCACTCTTTATCGCAATTTGTACAAAATAGGATAAATTAAATATAATCCCGCAGTATAATTCAGTTGGAGAACATACTTTTCTAGTAGAATCACACAGAATAACTTCAATTTATTCTTATTAATCACCTGTGCCTTTCAAATATATACAGAATTCATAAATTCTCACTCTGTCTACGTGTAAGGAGGGGGGGGGGGTCACATTCATTTTATTATTATTGTTTAAATATGTGCATATCGGAAAGCGAAAGGAATAAGAATATCAAATTGCAAATGTTCAATATCAATACAGAATATTGAGGCTTAAGAACAATCCAGATACTTTAATTAAACAACAACGCAAAAAAAATTCTGCATGTCATGTGAAAGGAATATAAAAAAGACACTTTTCCTGTCATGTCAGCTTAAGTATGCAGTGACTTGACGTCATCTGCTATTATGGCGTTATATCAAGGTAGCTCAGAGAAGTAACTATATAGTAACTGTTGGATAGCCTTATCATAACCGCGCAAGAGCTGACTTAAACATGTGGTCTCACTTTGTAGATAGGTTTAATGGGAAATCAGTCATCTTACCAGATATTTGGGCCTCTGCTGAAAAGGAATTGCTTGTTACAGATGCTTCAGGTTCATTAGGTTATGCAGCTATTTTAGGTAGAAACTGGTGTGCCCTGGGCTTGGACAGCTAATAACAATTAAAGAAATGTTCCCAATTGTGTTAACATTAGAGATTTGGGGGCTTTTTCTTGCTGGTGAGAAAAAACTATCCATGTCAGATAAATGAGCTGTCGTTCGTGCTATAAACAGGCAAACTTGCAAGAAAAAAACATTCTTGAAACTATTTAGTTAATATAACGCAAGAGGTAGCAAAATTTTCTCACATGGAAGCAAGCACGTTTACCTCCAGTATCAGTAAATGATGTATGTACTTCATTGGTGTTTCATTTTCCGATAACTACTCCCTCAGCTCTATCTAATCCTCATATATATGTCTGCTATCAGTTTGATTAATAAAATATGTAATATTTCAGACCTAACTCAAGCATTTGTGGTTAAATATTGTTGAAAGTCTGTCAAATATTATACCGAAGAACAGATACTTGTTTACCATTAACAGCCCCTGTTCTTCAAAAAATTGGTAGATACCCTTGTCCACACAGTCAAGCTTCACTCTGTGAAAGTGTTATTGCAAACTGTTATTTTGATGGCTTTCAAGGAATTTCTTAGGTCTCGGGAACTAACAATGAAATCTTCAAAGTGTAACAGTAAAGTTGTACAAAGGAAAGACATTACATTTAACACAAAACAGTTTTATTAATAGGATTCCAAATTATTATGAGAGATTACAAATTTTAATTAAAAAAACACAATGAACCCTTAGAACTTTACTTCCTATCAAACCCAACCTCTCAACATTGTCCAGTTCGACTTTGTTTAAGCATATACATATTTTTAACCATGAGAATTGACCTCTTTTTCAAACGATGAGTGGCTCCGCAGCTATGTTAAGGCTGTCCGAAGGCTTAATATGCATTAGATATATGCTATTTTATTTTGAGCTATGTTTTGATTTCAATTTGTACTCTAATTATACTTACACAGTTACGTTGTAAAGAGAGTTGAATAAGGTATCATAAAAAGGCATTTTTGTGATGTCACATGACTGTGTTGATCACGTGACGGACACTTATAAATTTTCTTAAATGTTGCACAAAAATCGCATCGGCACAAGTGAAAAACATTTTCCACTCTTCATCGAAATTTATACAAAATGGGATAAATTACCTACAATTCCCCAGCAAAATTCAGTTAGAGGACATATTTCTCTAGTAGATTCACACAGAATATCTTCAATTAATCCTTATTATTCACTTGTGCCAGTCTAATATATATAAGATTTATAAATTCTACTTCTATCTACGGAAGTGTAAGGGGGATCATTTCACATTCATTTTTTGTAACTGTTTGAATACGTACATGTTGGACAAGAAAAAGGAATAACGATATTATACTGCAAATATTTACCATCATAACAGTCAACAACAATCCAGACACATGAATTAAACATCAACGTAAAGAAATTCTACATGTGACGTGAAAGGAATGTAAAAGTTATGACACTTTCCCCGTCATGTCTGCTCAGCTTTTGCAGTGACTTGACGTCATATGTCATTATGACGTCATATCTAGGTAGTTCAGAGAAGTTACTACGGCTGGTACAGTCCCTGAAACGTTCTACTTTCCCACTTGAACGGTGAGCGAACGCTGAACGAACGGTGAACGAACGCTGAACGAACGCAGAGCGAACGGTGAGTGAACGATGTGTGAACGCTGAACGCAACTTGGTGAACGATGTGTGAACGGTGAACGGTGAGCGAACGCAGAACTCTAACGGAGCGCAAACGCGAACGCAAAGTGAACGGTGAACGAACGGTGAACGCAAGATGAACGATATATTCGGAATGCCTCTGATCTTTTCCTTGCATTGAAACTATTTTATTGTATTATAATGTCAGGTGCCAAAAAAAAAAAAAAAAAAATAAAATAAAAATAAATAAATAAATAAGTAAACCAATAAATGAATGAATAAATAAGTAAATAAAATAAATTCTCCAAAATTGTCCTAAGAAAGACGATTCATGCACATTAAGTTTTTAATCATACGATTTTTAACGCATTAAAACATTGCAATTGTTGCCGAACGCTGAAGTATAAAAGATATTTTTTTAGTTGGAAAATAAAAATGTTTATTCTTATTTGATAACAAATCAGAGAAAACTTCTGACTTATAGAATGAATTAAAGCGATTGTAACATCCATTCATATATCTCCGTGTCAAGGCGATTTCATGTAATGAAAAAAAATTAATTACAAAGGTCAGTGGACGTTTTGCATTTATACGCTCGTATTTTGAATACAATAATATATTATGTATCATTTCTATTTTTCATGATGATTTATTGAGCAGACTTCTACATGTATCTGTAGATGGCCGTGATTATACTCGGACAAGATAATACAAAGATACATATTCATATTATTTGTTATAAATTCAATTTTCAGAACTTGATATTTAAGTAATATGCTGTTATAATTTTTATTAAACAGACAAATGAGAGAGAGAGAGATTCCGTTTTAGCCCCCCCCCCTTCCTTTCAGGCTTCACTAAATGTTTGCACCTATATCAAACAATAACTCTGAAATTTTTTTCTAAATATATTAGACAGTGAAAGTAACTTTTTTTAATCAACAAATCATATCCATCTGTTTGACAGTTTTTATTTTCCTGCTTCAAGTTCACACGAAGTCCACGTGCTTGTCCTGTCAATCAAAATCATTGACACTGTGCAGGTGTGAAAGTTTCGTCACATCGAAGACGAAGTGCGAGTATTTCCAACAAGTTATAACATTTATTTTCATCATTTCTAGATTTGATACCAACATTTGAATAATAAATGAATAAAATATATTGGGCATTAACACTTGAAATACCACCGCCGACACGTGTACATTGTGAACTACTATTGTTTTGCGACTTTTTTAGATGCATGTTTGTTTTGAGACTGAAATTTTTGCTCTAAAAAGACCTTAACTTTTTTTTAACAGGTTAATTAAAATTTTCTGGAAATACAGTACTGACTAAGTAACCGATTTAGGGGAAAGGGGGGGGGGGGGGTATTAATCTTATCGAATGGCAAACATATAAAGTTACGGTGAAAAAAAGAATTTTTTTCTCTATAACTATAGACTTTACATTCATGTATTATAGTAGCAAAAATTCTGTAGTGCATTACATTTTAAATAAATATTTCCTTTAAACACACTATCAATTTAATTCACTCCAAAGGTAATAAATTAACAGGATATCCACAGTACTATGTATAACTCTCAGAACTAGTTCTATCATATTTTCTGTAGTAACTGAATAAAAAAACGCGTTAGAAATAAATATTTTCGTAATTTTGCTGCGTAATTATTTGACTTGGATAATTATATCTCGATTAACGATTTGTCGTCTTTAACAAAACAACAAAATGTTGCAGTGCTTGAAGTATTTGCACATTGCCCTTAGTTAAATTTAATATATCAGCATCGTTCTACATAGGTACAGAATGTGCTTATAACAACATTTATTTTCCAGAGTAATTTAATAAATAATCTAATAGCTAAGTTAGAATAATAAAAATATATATCTTAGATATTTTCCCCGATGAAATAATGATTCTTCAAACACGATATGTTAATTATTAAATTAAAAAATCTGTAACTCCTTACCTACAAAAAGATAAGTCCTTTCACTTGGGAGTTCCGAATGGCAATGAAAACTGAACGATAGGTGAACGCTGAACGCAAGGTGAACGCAAAGTGAACGGAACGAAGAGCGAACGCTGAACGCTTTGTGAACGGTGAACGCGAGCGTACGGTGAACGGTGAACGCAAAACTGTGAACGGAGAGCGAACGGTGAACGCACGGTGAACGAACGGTGAACGCACGCTGAACGAACGGTGAACGAACGGTGAGCGAACGGAAAAATGGGAAAGTAGAACGTTTCAGGGACTGTACACTCTGACATTCTTCGGACAGCCTTATCCTAGCCGCGTCATCGGTGTCGTATTCTTTAGTGACTTCATATTTGAAGGATGCAATACAGTTAATTGATTTTAAGGGGTCCCGACCCTCTGCTATAAATTTCACTAAGAAAATTTAAAATTTCTAATATTGATTTTCATGAACAACAATAACATTAGAGCTACATGGAAAATAGTTTGAAGTATGAAGCGCTGCTTATTTTTTCAGAAATGATTTTTATGTCATATCATGATATGAAGAAATTTCAACACAGAGAACAGAAAGAGTAACGATTTATTATCACAACATAAAATTTAAAATATGAGGTGTATATGAAAATAATATTTAGTATCATACCTATTAAAATCATGTTAGAAAACTTCATAAAGCGCTGCTTTCTAAGCCAGAATATCACAATGTTGTATGTGGTTGTAAGAAAAAAAATACATCTATGAGGAGGAGTTATCTTTCTTCTAAATATTTCTTCATTTGAAAAAAAATATAATACTAATAAAAATCTGTAATTGGTACTTGAAACATTAAAACATTTTTAAAATGGTCCGTAAAAAGATACAACTTATTCAATTTATAAGGTTTTGAAATTGGATTTAAATGTTTTTTCTGTTAAATATAATAAAACAATTTGGAAAAAATTCGCAAAAGAAATAGATAGTGATGATTCCATCATACGTTAGATTTCATCGAATTGACTACTCAGAGGTCTCAATTAGGAAACTCTGATAAAGAAAACTATGAGTAGTATTCATATTTTGTACTTTGAAAGTTATCTCTCTTATCAGAGGGTCGGTACCCCTTAATACAGATACATGTGTAGCTTTAAAGATCATACTTGAGTTTGGAGCTACATTTCATACAACCTCCATAAGCTATTGAGAAAATGCTATTCAAAAATTGAGTAGATGGAATTTGATGCTTTCCGTTGATACTTTAGGATCCAGTCAATTAAAATTTAATCGTTAATAAACATTCAGTTCATATACTTCTTGATCCTGTCCCTATCTTATCATTTTGGTAATATTTTTGAAGCTTGCTCGGGTGGGATACAATAAATAGATACAAATTTAAGTTATATCAAAAGATCGGAAAATATTAAGCAGATAACACCTGCGCAACAGGTATCAAATAGGAAGCTGTCTGTTGGTTCCTTCTCGTACAATTCCTCAGAAATTTAAAACCCCAATCAGGTTATCTATTGATCCTCTTGACTGGTCAGAAGTTGTCTGCAGTTGAGAGACACATTTCAATGCAGCATGGACTATGCCCGACATCTTGGTTGACTTTTCAGAAGTTGTCTTTAGTCAAGAGGAACATTTTTATGCAGCATAGCTTATGTTTGACACCTTTGTTGACTGGTCAGAGATTGTATGCAGTTAATAAAGTAAGTATTCATGATTATAATTCCCGTTTTGCTGACTGGTTAGTATTTGACTAGAGTCAAGTTTTTTGTATACTTTTGGAAACTGTTTCATGTAATTGTCATTTTTAAAGGCTTTTGTATTGCTATCTGATTCCTGAAAGAAAATAGTGTTTTTGTCAATAATATTGTACATAACTATATATCTTTCTTGTTTACATTTACTATTGTATTGTCTTGCTTTTATATTGATATTGTAAAAATATTTAAATGCCTTAGAATGATTCATCTTGCCGTGGAATTTGTGTCTCCTGACAAATAGCCTTTGGATTGGTTGATGTAATCTTCTATTGGACTGTCATTATGGTGCTTGGGGTCAGACTGTGCACTATTTTGCCTATGATGTGTTATACTCTATATCTGAGTCCCCCTTTCTCATCCCCCATTTTTTTTTACTGTGTTTTACTTCTTTTCGTCATTTACTTCACTAATTGACATATTTTATTTCTACATGATGTTCTTTGTTTTTGCCTGCTTAAAAAAAAAACAATCTCAGTTCGGCAGGAGAACTAAGGAACATAAAAATACTCAAATTATCATGATACGAGTGGCCAAAAAATGTTGTATATACTTTTAAAATTTATCCTTTTTAAAGCTATGAATTATAAATTATTCAATTTCTTTGTCTTCCTAATTCCTTTTTTCTGTACTATTCCTAGGGTACATAAAGGCCTATCTATTAAGCTTTTGTATTTTACAAGTTTCTTGATATGTTTGAGACCAAATTAAATATCCTAGAAATTCCACAAAAAAGTAGTATCAACGTTTCTTAAACAAACAAAGCATTCATTTTATATTCATTTACATGTATGTAGTTTACGGGGACGGAACTGGAGTAATATATTTACTACAAAATGTAGATGTAAATCATTTCTGAAATAGCACCCAGGTTTTTTCAACCCTCGGAATATAAAGAAAGAAAGATAACTCTTCCGGTCGGATCTTTTAATTTTATATATATATATATATATATATATATATATATATATATATATATATATATATATATATATATATATATATATATATATATATATATATATATATATATATAAAATTAAAAGATCCGACCGGAAGAGTTATCTTTCTTTCTTTATATTCCGAGGGTTGAAAAAACCTGGGTGCTATTTCAGAAATGATTTACATATATATATATATATATATATATATATATATATATATATGTATATATATATATATATATATATATATATATATATATATTAGGGATGTCAACTCGATCGATCGTCCGTGTATCGAATACTAAAATTGGTACTCGGTTACTCGGATGTGTATTTTTTTCTTATTTCAAAGTACATATTTATATTTTTATTAAAAACTTATCAAAAAAATAACTTAAATATGCATACGGCTAATCAGCGTGTTGTTATCTACACCTGGAAAACACCCGTTATCGCCTATGGCTGTGTATAAACAGTAATTAGTGACCAATCACCCAGCTGTTCTCACCTACTGTGATCCTTAATTTGTTGATGGTTTCAATGATTGTTTTTCAGTGAACATCGTTTAATATGGTCTATTATCTTCAAATCATTTATAAATTATTTAGTTAATATACGGCAGCGAAATCGAACATGCAAAGAAATGCCGCTACCCACTTCAAAATAAGTAAAGATTCAAAAAATGTAAAGTCAGTTCCCGTAGTAAGTTTAGTGTATACGGGGGAAACAATCAACAAATGAAAAAAATTAGACTAGCGATTCCACAACGTCCGTTCCTTCTCTTTCGCTACGAAACAGATTGTCTTCCTTTTGCGTTGATGAAATAGATCCTAAACAAGAACTGTAAACCATTTGCATAATTTTTTGTGTATTTAATGTGTCTTTTGTGTTTATTTGATAAGTAAATTTAGTACCAAAAAATCATTTCCGTTGGACTCCATGTTTACATACATTCATAAAACGTGATAAAAAACAGCTTTGGGGGTTAACAGAGATAAACGGGGCTCTAAGAAATTTAAGTGAACACAATTGTATTTACATTTTCACCGAGTACCCGTGTACTCGATCGGAAAAACGTCCGAGTAACCGATTATCAAAAATTGACCGATTTGACACCCCTAATATATATAATTATATATAATCAAAATCTAATTGTAGACTTTCATACCAATTGTTAGGCCATTATTTACACACTGAATTGTTGACGGATTTTTCCGTTTTTTTTCCCGATCATGAGAAGGAGCACACTGCGGGTGTGACCGGTCGGCAGGGGATGCTCACTCCTCCATGGCACCTGATCCCACCTCTGATGTTTGGAGGTCCGTGTTTGCTCTGCTCCTATTTTGTATTGTTTGATGGACTTTTGAGCCTGAATACTGTTCGTTATCTTCATATATTTCATTTCATGAAATGCTGTCCGTGTGTTTTCAAGAAATAAAGTTTTCCCTGTTTTACGCTTATTTTTTGTTGAAAATAAAAATAAAAAAAATACTGAGAAATATTTCTTGTCATTTTTACTTTTATATGCACTATATTATTACCTAATATAAGTGCCAGTATATAATATATATTAAGAGCCCGTAACTCCTGCCTATAATATTAAGCTTTTGAAAAAAGAATCATATAACAAAAAAAATCATTATTGTATTTCTCATTAAAATAATAAAATAATAATAATAATAAAAAATTAAAATTACAATTTAACATACTGAAAGGTGGGGGTATTTCAAATCCTCCTTATTTGGGTAAATAAATATGTAGGAGGTATTTCGTTTGGTATCAAATACCACCTTAAGAAAGGAGGTTTTGCTTCATGTCTTGGATTCTAAATAAAATGACGTTGACCTTCATATATGAAGAACCCTTCGTTAAAAAGTTTTCAAAATGCTAAAGCTTAATACTTACTACAAGTTACAAGATTAATTAACATGTCTCTTTTCAAGATAACCCCTCCCCCTTTTGAAACAGAAAAGTAAATATGCAGATATAAAAATTACTAGGGAAAATCTTGAGAATTTCATTAATAAATTTCAGTTCCGTTGATGTGATCTGATGTCTAGCTAACATTAATTTATCTACTGTGTGTCTTTAGAGTTTATAATTATTTTAGTAAAATTGATTTATCTTAAGAAACTATTGTCAGATGTATTCATTTCGTTAATTCATTATTCATTTCGCATTTTCTTGTGAATGTATTTCTTGTATAATATGAATAATTTCATTCACTGATAATCAAAATTATTTAAATATAATTTTCATTTAGTTTTCATTAGTTTTTAGTAATTTGAAAATGCTGGGATTCGCTCCAGCAGGTGCGAGAAGGCCTCATCATTACTGTATACAAAACATTCAGCACACTGGATACGTTCATGATTCTCATAATCTAAGAATGCTTGCACATGCTTTATCGTCTCATTAAAAAAATCAGCTCATGTCCAGAGCAGAAATACTCGAACTGTAGAGGGAAAAGCAGGAATTATTTTGATACTGAGTCGAGTTTTCTCTACGACGGAAAAGGCCGAGTGATGCTCGGCCCTTTGATTGCTGCATCTGCTGCAATTTGATTTGCTTAAACTTTAAATGGCCATAACGACTTTAGTTTTCAACAAAACAGGATGAAAGTTTAGAATAGAGATAGGTACATGTATAATGGGTCCTTACATTATGCTATTATCGAAATTGAATGCAAGAACATGCATGCACGTGTGCTGGATTCTGAATGGCTAATACTTATATAACTTTGTTTCTCATAGTTTTCAATGAAAAATTAATTCACAGTATTTATTCTTAGTCTCTTTACGAGGAAGATATGGGAAATATTTAGAAAACACTGGCATGCACGTGCATTGAGATCTGATTGGCTAATACTCAAAGGACTATACTCGTGTTGTTTTTCGATGCAATACTTCTGAAATTATTAAACAAAAGAATTGCCTAGTTAACAAATCTTGTAAAGGGGCCCATAGGAGAGTGAGGAAGCGTTTGGGGGACATCTGTAACGGTTCCTGTTACAATTAGCACTAGTTAATTCTAGAACTAGGATTTTTTTTTAAATTAAGTAATTGACAAAAACCTAAATTCAAGTTTTGCCCATTGAAGACATGATCAAATAATTTTGCTCACCAAAAACTTCATGACAAAATACAATGTAACTCACAAATGTCCGTAATCCAAGGCAGTATGTGAAGAAGAGGCAGACTGACGCGCAGCGTGCCAAGAATTTTATTTGCTAGATTTTGATTGCTCTCCTAAGACATGAAAGAAAATAACCATTATCGAGCATTACATGTACCATACAATATTTCAGATTTTAGCATTGAAGGATGTATTTATTACTACTAAAATTTTGAAGTAAATTTAAATTTATTTATAATTAATTAGTCTGTAAAATTCCTATATATCTCAGTAACCGAAGAACAGTTCTACTAAATGATACTCGCATCGTTCGAAGGTTAACACATTGAGCGAGTAGTCGTTGACAACAATAGTTAATATGTAGATTTAAAAAAATGTAAATGAACTTGAGAACACATAATTTGGAAAGATTTGATTTTTTAATTACATGCGCTGGTTATCTATAAATCTCAAAACCTTTTGACAAATATTATATGTAGGTAACAGGGGTTTCACATATAAATCCAATTACGTCCGAATTAGGGTCAGTTGCTACAAATCTGTTTCCTTGCACGTAACCCATCACTGTATTTGCATTCACGTTGTTGCTTATGATGCCACTTCCGGTATAAGGTAGGAGATTACCGTTATCATCCTTCCAGGGATCAGCAGCGTTGCTCCTAGAGCCTTGAACTAAGGCACCAACCAAGTTCTGAGCCTCTAAAATACACAGTGTCTGTTACTTATATAATATTCTATCTAATTGACACAACTATATTAGTCATCTACGATTATATATATATATATATATATATATATATATATATATATATATATATATATATATATATATATATATATATATATATATATATATATATATATATATATATATATAAATAGATAGATAGATAGATAGATAGATAGATAGATAGATTAAACCATTATAAAATGAATTCAATATGTACAAACTCCCTTGCCGTAAGTCAATTACAAAGTATTCTTGAATGCGTCATGCAGGCAAAAAATATGGCCTTAAATTTTGTTACAAAAATTAACTTACGCAATTCTTTTGTTAGGACATCTCCCTCTTCTTCAGAATTAACCAACAATAGACTGCCACCATCTCTAATACACTCTTGTTTGGCATCGGCTGTAGAAATAATTCTCTTAACAACACGGAAACATCCAGCTGATGGGTCGTATTTATAACCAGATGTGGTACAAGTTGGTTCTCTGCAAGTGATTAAATGACAAGAATGTAAACAGGAATCTAAATCATGTGAGAGTACATGGAATTGTTGCATTATCGTAACATTGCGAATTCTGTGCTTCACCATTGTCATGCCATTACGAATACTGTCGTTCATCGGTTTTCTTCGAACACACATTATCGTTGTTTTCGTGGTTGACAAGTCCACAACATTGGGTGATCAATAAGCTAAACATTTTGATAATGTAGAATAGGACGACGTTTGCGTCCCCAAATGTACATATGAAAAAAAAAAAAAACAAGTTGTTTGCCAAAAACCATGAAATTGATCCATATGAAGAGAAATGAAACCAAAATACAGCAAATGGGTCATTTCCTGTTCACAAAACATATAATCAGTATTCCCAAAACAATGTGACGTCCAGTAAGGTATCATCAGATTCTTTTTCTAATGTGAATCCGAGCCAAGCAATGATCTTAATATACCTATTAAATTAAAATTGAATAACTTTATAAGTCTGAGGTACTTGTTTGCGACTCATTTGTGCATTTGTGACAATAAAATACATTCAAACATTGGACGTCTCATTGATTATCATTTAGTATTAAAAAAATAAAATCTAAAAGTAAAGAGTTTTTCCTAAGAGATAAATTTTATCAAATGTATTAAAACTCCTGATATAAAAGACTTGCTAGACCTAAATACGAATTTTATAGAGAAATATTGTGCAAAAATTCCTTGAAACCTATTCTTTTAGATGTTCATTCATAATATGAGGCAAGATCAAAACTTTAAATACTGATATAAAACTCAATTAACAAGCATTCTGAGAGTATTGCATTAGCAATACTAGTCCCCTACCGGCAAGTGTAATCGGGTTCCCGTTAAAAATTGAAAATGCCATAATTCCGTCAAAAATCAATGAAGCGGAACGAAATGCAAACTTGATCTATAACTACAGACCCTGAAACGTGCTACTACCCCACACGCACGCTGCACGAACGGTACACGCTCGCTACACGGTTTGCACGAAACGCTGCACGGTTTACACGAAACGCTACACGGTTTGCACGAAACGCTACACGATTTACACGAAACGCTTTGCACGAAAGGCTGCACGGTTTGCATGAAAGCCTGCACGAAACGCTTTGTACACGTTTCTCACACGCTTTGTACACGATTCTCGCACGCTTTGGCCTCGATCTGGATTTTCTATTCGGAATCTCTCAGACTTTATTTAAATAATTATGGATTAATCAAAGATTAGTTAAGAATTGCAATCATTCTGATTAAGTTAAGATTAAACCACGCTACACCAGTACTATACTAACAGATAAAATACTCAATGTTCAGTTGTAATTAATTAATAGTTGTCAATGAGTATGTGACCCGGCCGGTGAAATGCCTATCATCGTTTATGTACAAACCTTTTCATTAGTCTCTGAATTACGCACTGAAAAAACAAATATATTTGTAATTCATAATCTTTTACAGCATTCAATGTTTTTACAATTATAGTTTGATATTATAAAGTCGTTTTTATTACTGACAAATAAATGCAGTTATTGATTTGAAAAAAAAAAGATTAAATTGCGTATGATTTCTGTAAACGGATTGATTTTCTTTTCCTTTCTTTTTTTAATTATTGATTTATTCATTTTTTAATTTAGTAAATAAATAATTTCAATTGATTAAATTAGGTTCTGCTTATAATTTGCAAAGGTAATATGTACACTGCATCAAACAAGAACATTGTGCGTGAAAAGGGGGGGGGGGTAGATTACCGAGATCTTACTTCTGTACCTGGCTAAATATAACGGGCACTTGTTTCAGTAAGTATACCATTGGAAAAAAATGATTATAGAAACAAATGCTCGTTCTGAGAAAAAAAGATATCCATATCTCCAACGGGACTCATTAAATGCACTTTATTCAGAATGGTTAATATATCGTTTCATTACAGAGTTGAACTTTAATTCATCAAAAATTTTATATGGTAGAAAAGCCGGGGGATAGGTATTGTAATTCTTTAGTTCTCTTTGGAGGCATTGTGTTTATCAAATAAAAACAGTATATCCACCACCTTGTAAAATCCTTGATTTCAAACCCCGTCTAGCCAAAAAAAAAAAAATGTAATCAATAGTCGCAGCTCTTAACAATACATTCAGTATACATGTATACATGTCCAATCACCAAAAACTAAAAATTATGCTCTAGAACTGCGTGATTAACTAATACATAATTATTCAGGATTTATTTCTTTTTAATTTTTTATTCACGAATACACTGGCAAATTAATTCACTGTTTACAGACAGTCGGTTAAATTTAAGAAATAAAATCCACGGGTATTTATTTGTACCCATTAAATACTATTAAAACAATTTAATTCATGAATTATTGTCGGTTGTCATCTTGGCCATGACTGACAAGAGCTAATACATGTAGCAGAACACGTTTTCATACACGTTTTCAGTTCCCGGCACGCGGAGCCCGTGATCGCTGTTCTAAATTACCTTGATCTCAGTCGTAGGAAGAGTGTTGGAAGTGTAAAGAAGATTCCAATATATTTTTAAGGGGTGCATCGGGCATCTTTAAAAAGAAAATTATTTATAAAAACGTGTTAACAAAAACTCAAAGTTTGTGTTTTCATTTGAACATTTGAACACCCCCCCCCCCCCCCGGAAATATTTAACCCTATATTTGTGAATTATGATTCCTTTATATGACAATTATTAATCAACCAATTTTATGCATAAAAAGACTATAAATGACTCATCGTTTCAAAATTATTTGTATCACAATCTTGTAATATAAGAAAATTTTTTTCGTTTATAAAGAAAAAAAATTAATTGTGTTCCCCGGCCTTGAATTCCCATACTCCATATTTATAGCAACGCTATATGTGTTTTATTTTTCATGCCTGCCTTATCTATCTATTATTTTGTATTAATCACCAATATGTTCTCGTAGTCTCTATAAACCATAATTGTAAAATGATGAAGAGATTCTAATAAATGAATGAATAGGACAAGACCGGATTCCTGATGAATTTTCTTTAAAAATTGTTCAGTATTGCTCCCTTTAAAAATGTATTGAATCAAATACCTTAACATTGATGTGCATATAATTAATTACTTCCAACACATTTTCTTTCCATCTTTATTTAAATAAAAAAAGAAAGAAAATCAAACAAATATGAAATACATTACCGAGTAATTTTATTTTGTTGTTTCCGTATTTTTTTCTTAAAATACCACCGGTATGATATATCCGAATAATATTAGTTACGAACAACACAGAATGACATGTTAATCCATCAATAGCCATATCAAAATAAAATGACTTCCGAATGAATCCTACACGTTTCTCACACGATTCTTGCACGAAAGTCGCACGTTTCTCACACGGTTCTTACACGAAAGTCGCACGTTTCTCACACGCTTCTCGCACGCTCGCTACACGGTTTGCACGAAACGCTTTGGAGGTTACACGAAACGCTGCACGGTTTACACGAAACGCTACACGGTTTGCACGAAACGCTGCACGGTTTACACGAAACGCTACACGGTTTGCACGAAACGAAAAGCGCACGAAAGTCACACGCTTTTTTGGGGTAGTAGCACGTTTCAGGGTCTGTAAATCAAGGTTAAGTCACATACCATAAATCTGTGCAATATCTGCAAGCGTTTAGAAGAAAATTGTGGAAAATCCTTAAAAATTGAAAATATCGTAATTCCGTCAAAAATCAATGAAGCGGAACGAAATGCAAACTTGATCTGTAACTTATAAAGATACACTCACAAAACAAAAATCAGCTCAATATCTGCAAGCGTTTTAGAAAAAAGTGCGGAAAAGCAAGTGGGACAGACTGATAGACAGACATACAGACAGACGGACAGACAGACAGAGGGACATACAGACAGACAGACAGACGGACAAACTCAGAGGAAATCTATAGTTTCCTCCAGTTTTACCGGTAGGGGACTAACAAGCAAGTTTACATCAAAACCTCCTTTAAATCTAAATGTAATGAATGTTGATTGAAATTTAATTATCACGTATATTTGATTTTACATGTAACACTGTCATTCATTTCTTTATTTGAACCTCAGCATCATTTTACAATAGTACATGTATATAGAAATCACAAGAAGACAGATGATTTATATAAAATACTAGATAGATAAGGCATGAGTGAAAAGTAAATAAAAGAATTAACTCCCTCCTTCACACCAAAAAATTATCTAAAGATTCTCAGGCACTGCAACAACGAGGAAAAAAAACTGATTGAGATATCTGGGACAATCTTAATGAAATTTCAAAGACAACATAATCAACAATTATGCTTTTCACATTTCATATTTTTCCAATATCAGCATTTAAGGAAGGCAGACGAGATATTTTATATTTTCATCTTCATTATTCTTAGTAACTAAATAGCCAATTTCAAAAGAAAAGAAATTAGAGATTGTTTTCCTTGCATCATAACAAGGTAGTTTTTAGCAAAATAAGAAAGGAATGTTTGGACATCTGTCTCTGTTGTCTCTGGTTTTTTTTTTTTTGTTTTTTTTTCCCCCAAAATATTTCACTTTTTTCTTTAGAATGGTAGAAAGATTTAGTTAACTGGCCCTTGTGTTTGCTGACATTCAGGTTGGATACTGTGCTAAATAAGATTTAAATAATGCCTACATGTATATGTTTACATCCACTGAAGATGTTCTCCTTTATTTCTTATGAAAACCTATTTAGAAAGCATCGGTTATATTCGGGTTTTTTAGTCCCCTGCCGGTGAAACCGGAAGGGACTATAGGTTTCCTCTGAGTCTGTCCGTCCGTCTGTCGGTATGTCTGTCTGTCCGTCTAGCTGTCCCTCTGTCTGTCAGTCTGTCTGTCCCACTTGGTTTTCCGCACTTTTTTCTAAACGCTTGCAGATACTGTGCTTATTTTTGGTATGTGAGTGTATCTTGATGGGTTACAGATCAAGTTTGCATTTCGTTCCGCTTTAATGATTTTTGACGGAATTACGACATTTTCAATTTTTCAGGGTTTTCCGCATTTTTTTTTTCTAAACGCTTGCAGATATTAAGCTGATTTTTGGTATGTGACTTAACCTTGATTAGTTATAGATCAAGTTTGCATTTCGTTCCGCTTCATTGATTTTTGACGGAATTATGGCATTTTCAATTTTTAACGAGAACCAGATTATACTTGCCGGTAGGGGACTAGTATTGCTGATGCAATACTCTCAGAATGCTTGTTAATCAAGCCACCTGTATATTTTTCTTATGCAGTGTGCTTTTTCCATCAATGAAACATACATCAATGATACAATATTTAACTGATGTCTTTGCGGGTTATGTTTTTTTTCTGCAACAGCTGCAAAGTTAATTTCTGTACTAACAATAACCCCCCCCCCCCAAAAAAAAAAAAAGTTTAATTATTCATAAGACTTGGACATTAATTGAAGGCCGTCTAAAAATTACGCGGATGCTGCTATTATATACCCCTACGGACGTCATATAGTAATGAAATTTCACATTTTTTTCTTGAAGATTCCAATAAAATTTCGGTTACACTTTTGGATTTGAATTTGAATTGAAATAATAAAATTATTGCTCCTTTGATATCGCTGATGATGAACGGAGCACGACAAAAAAAATGAAAAACAGACGTGCGGATTCCAAAACTTTGAAAGTTCACATTTTGAATAATGCCCGTGAGGTCGAAGATTTTACTGCACCGTGACTTCATGATATGTCCTGTTAAATCGCCCAAATTTGATCTCAATTGACAAAATTTGATATGGAATTTTGAGGACCATATAGGTAAAGATTCTTTTATATTATGTGTGACTTTTTGCCTGATTATGTCGTCAAACATTTTTTTCTGTGCAACAAGTCCGCGTAATTTTTGAACGGCCCTCGTATACTCTGTTGATGTCAGTTTTTGGGTGCAATAGCATACAGTTTGTATTTGTCCTAGTATTACTTCAATCTACATTTACTATAAATTAAATACCAATGATTAGTAAATCTAAGGTCAGCTCAGAACCCCTGCATACGACTTCATTTGCTAATATATATACTTTATTGACATCTATTGTATCTTTTAAAGCGATTTGTTGGATTCCCTATAATATATATATATATTGCAATAAATTATACAATATCTCTTAATAATAAATGATTTTTTCTATCTAAGAAGGAATAATTTTGATTTTTTTTTATTCTAAATTCCAAAATTTCAAAACTAAACTACAAAATTTTACCTTAAACAGTAGTAGTTATGAAAAGCAAGACAAACATGTAGTCCATAATATAACTATGCTATTCTGTTAACTTATTGATGACTGAATGTTTTTAAAATGTGAATGAATGGCAAAGTTCTGCCATTTAGACTCCTCTCAAGACTTTTTAGTGACAATTCAGTTGATTGCTATTTGCAGATTAAGCACAAACGTCATCATAAATTTAGGAACCCTGGATTTTCCCTTTGCCTCCAAGTACTATAGATCTTGGAAAACATTTATTTTACATTTCGTATTATGTAAATTTTCCTCATCTCAAAAGTTTTAAGGAGAATATCAATATCATTGTGACTGACCTCAGTAAAACTTTTTCCCCTGAAACTTGATCTCAAGCTGGTGATTGCTCAACAACAACAAAAATCCCATAATGTTTTATCTCATCTCTGTTGATACAACTTCTCTATTAATGCCATTTGGTCAATATCAATGTTCTGCGGTTCCCTGCCATTGTTTTCTAATCTAATAAGGGTCTTCTGTCTTCAATGGAAGACCCTTCTCTTATTGCACTATTTCTTTTTTTTTTTTCTTCTTTTTTTCCTATATGGGTGCATTGGCCCAACGTTGACCCAACAGTTGGACTGAGAACAAAAGGACGATGTGCATGAGTTGGGAGCGTTACGTTGGCCCAACGTTGGGCTAGTGTTTGTTATACCCTATGCCTAATTGTAAAGATCATTTAAGCTGGTAAGACTACTCTGGCCCAACGTTGGTCTTATGTTAGGTCGAGTGTTCTCTTCTTAGTCGGGATGAGTATATTGGCACAACAGTTGTATTGTATGTTTTTATTAATTAAGCGTACGAAATTTAAGGAGATAAGAGCAAAATCTTTGTCCATGCAATTAGGTAACCTTTTTCTCCATAGCAATGAGTCTGGCCAGTTTATAAGTAAACATTCAGTCATCAATAAGTTAACAGAATAGCATTGTCATGACAATTATAGAGATGTTTTGCGTTCTTGTTACTAGTTTCAACTTATCAAAAAAAAAAAAAAAAAATTGGTGTTTTTCCTCTACTCTTTAAATCGCCTTATTATTTATTAATTTCAAAATCTTAATTAAGTTTAAAATTTCAGCCTAATTGTAAGACTTGTTTCATTCGTATAGAATTAACAAGAATTAGTTATGAAAGTAGACTGAGTTATTTTTTTACGTCAGTATAATATAGAAATGGCTTAAAAAAGTTTTTTTTATTACATTTATATTATTTAGTTATGATATAGAAACTAAACGTTCCCAGGGACAGGATGTGAATAACGCTTAATTATACATAAATCAAGATAACCCACTCAGCTTTATAATTACATTCAAACAAAAGTTAGGCGAGTCGCTAAAACTGAAAGAGTCGCTGGAATTAAAACACCAAACTGTGTGGTAAGCTGTTCAATTACTCACAGGTGGCTGATAAACTCAAAAATGCAGAGCAAGTAGAGGAGGACTGGGATTTAAAAAAATGTTGTGTATACAACAGCTTAGTCCTAGAGAGATGTAAGTATAAAATGGTTCAACTGATAGGAAAATACATGTACATTTATCCTTTATCATGACGAAGTGAAATAGATAAAATTTCACATCAAACATTAAGAATATGCGAAGGTTTTAATGGTAAAATCTTTTTGTATTTAAACAGGGTTTTCATGAAAATAATTGAGAATTTCATGATAAAATAAATATTTGATCAATATTCAAATATTTTATTAAATTCTTAAACAGCTATACATGTACTAGACGGGAAAATATGCTGTTTTGCAGTAGATGCAGAAATTGCAGCAATTGTTACAGACTGGTTCTGCTTTGATGAAAATGAAGGAGCAAGAATAAGGGGAAAGTTTATTTGAATATATTAAAAAAATGCAATCCGAACATGACCAAATAACTGTAATCTTTTGTTTCTGGATAACGTACTATTTATGTGCTTAAACAAGATTTTAGTGAAGAGAGTTTCTTTTTAAATCGAAACTCAAATATGGCCAAGTTGTAGTATGAACAGTAAGCTCCTTAAGATGATATTTATGGGATTATACAGGACTTTTGTGAACATGGAGATGGATTTTGAATTGAAATGAGATGATGTTTGATAAAGGAGATGATGTTTGAAATCGAAATTTCCACTGCCTCATTACAGTTAACGTCTTAAACTTGATGCTGTGCCAATTCCAGAATCAGTCATAGATGCAAGTGATACAGAGGAAGTGTGGAGTATATTCGACATTTTAAATAAACTTAGGTAAATGTAGCAGCGTAAAAGCAAGACATATACAAAAACACAAAAAGTACATTGGTCCAATGTTGGGCTTTTGTTGATATATTCAGTGTTGGTAGTGCACGTTCGGCCATTTTTGGCCAACATTACTCAAATGCAGTAATAAAATGGACAAACGTTGTGTCATTTTGATTGATAAGGGTAGTAGAAGATATTTTTACACAGTTTTAGGGGCACACGGGAAACGTTTCCATGTCCCCAGACTAAGTTCACAATATCGAGTGATTTTGATTGACAGGTGTAGCGTCGTGCATGGATTTCGTGTAACTATGTTCAGATTGTGATTAAAAATATTAAACAAACATACCTTAAATTAGGGTTAATGTGATGGATATTGTAAATAAAACAGACAATTAAGAAGAGATTGTCTGCACTGGAGATTCTGAGTTCTGGAGTAATAGTTTTAGAATAAATTATTATTGAAATGAAGCTGTAAAGGTGTATTTCATAAACTATTTTCATCGATAGGTTTCCAATAAATTTATGAAATCCAAGTACATGAAGTACTAGTACATAAATGAATGTACTCCTTGTACAAATGTTTGGAACCGCGCGTGCAAGAGGGATTGGATTATTTCGACACTCAACTTTTCAGTCCCATTAATCATTAAAAACGTACTTATTTAATTTATGATATTTATAGTTCTGGAAATCAAAATAAGCTTGAAGGCACCAAAGCTGTTACCAATATTTTACCGTACTAAAAATACGGGTAGCATAAAACATGCATGATACATAATAATGCAAGTATTTTATGCCAGAGAATTAATCAAACGCGATGAATCTCCGAGAAAAACATACAATATACACGATTTAGAAATAAATTGTTTATTTAATATGCAGTCTAAAGATTAAGATTTATAAAATTAGGGACCATTTTACGTCCTTGCTTAAATGTTGCTGAGTTAATTAAAATAAAGGTAAGATTGAATTATTTGAAATATCCAATATGATTTGAAAAAATAATTTTAAATCAATCATTGTATAAACAATATATATATATATATATATATATATATATATATATATATATATATATATATATATATATATATATATATATATATATATATATATATATATATATATATATATATATATATATATATATATATATATATATATATATAAAACACTAAAAACCAACAACACTGTACATCCTAAGTGTCGGATCTACTAAATAGATACAAGGTCACGGATGGAAATTTACATAAAGCACTAAAAATGACCAACGACACGAACAATAATAATTGTCAAATTTTGGGGACGACCTGTCCCTTCCTCAGGACAAAGAAAAAAGTTAAGAAGTCATAAAAACAAAAGAAATAGAGAAGCAAAAACAACTAGCACTACTACTAAACTACCAAACACTAAAGATTTACAATGTTACATGTTTAATTTGGAGTTTATAAACAGTTGTGAACAAAGAAATCCGGAGCGCTATGAATTGCGTCCCGTCTAACGGGTGTACTTTGGTGAAGTGTGATTTACATAATTGAACGAATTAATTATCGCTAATTTATTACGACCAACAGTAAATCGTACATTGTCTTATTCTCTCAAAATAGCGTAACTCTACATGATAAAAAGAAATTAAAGAAAGATAATATGGAAGGACAATTTTGAAATATGAATTTGGATATATTATAAATTTTGAAAATCGGAAAAAAGAAATAAACAAAAATGTAAGCTGTAAATATTTGGATAGGTTGTTCCAGGATTGCTAATACGAATTAACGGTAAAGTTTACACTATATAGAGAGAATGAACTTGTTTGTTACCATCCGGGATTGGGTCTAGTTCACGTTCATCCTGGTGAAGTCATTAAGTTTTTTAATACCATTAGGGCGGAATGACTTCAGCCTGTGCATCCAGAACTTTTCCTTGCCTTTTCTCTTCGCGTCTGTCCATCTTGGATTATGGTCAATAACCACTACTTGTCATATCATCATATTCAATAACGCATACCGTATTGTAAATAAAGAAATATATTCAGTATCCATGTTTAATTATTTATGCTGATTTCATTTGAAAATCTGAGAAGAACATCTTAGTATTCTAAATAGTTAAATTTTTGACTAATAGTGATTTGAGATTCAGGTGTCATTTATTATATTGAATAATAAGAAAATACCCTATTGGTGTAGTTTGTTGTAGTTGTTGTTGGTTCGTAGGAATTGTTGCAAGCAAGAAACCAGCAGTAAGTAGAGCAATCAACTCAGGAGTGAGAACGTTGTATCCATCTTTGAAAACAATGTAATATATTGTAATGTTATATGCTATAAAATGGGCAATATGCATCGATGGGGATGCATCAAAGTCACATATTTGTCATTTCCATTCGAGAGAGAGAGAGAGAGAGAGAGAGAGAGAGAGAGAGAGAGAGAGTGGGAGGCTGTTAGGGTGTATGGGAAAGAGAGAGAGAGAGAGAGAGAGAGAGAGAGGAGAGGTTTTAAATTCCAATGCATAATAGATATATATTTATATATACATTTCAGAAAAAAAGTTAAAAGCTTTGATTTGATTCGTTTTTATTATATTTATTTTTTATTGAATTTACCAAACTTGTTTGTAAAGAATAAATTGTTACAATTTGCATGCAGAATTCGATTTTCTAGGATAGGTACAAATTGGCAGTTGAAAAATCCTAGAAGAAACAGGCAATATATCAAAAGTGAGCTGTGCATGTGTGTGCAAATAAAACAGGTCGTGTCTGAATGATAGATGGTTTGTATCAGAAGAGGTCGATCTATGAGAAAACAGATTATCTGTAAAAATCTTATTAATAATTTAAAAAGTAAGTAAGTCATGGGAAGAATTTAGGCGCTTTACAATTGCTGATCTTTTAATGGCACAATTACGCGAATAAAAATATTACTTTGATACACAAAAATATGCTACTGAAACAATTTTTAGCAAAATAAAATTTCACCTTTTTACTGAGTAGGTATCGGGCCATACTGTGTGAAATGTATAGGGAGAGTATTTTTGAGAACCTCATGACGCCATGTATTTGACGTTACAATGTTGTTGAGGTTGCTCCGATTTTAAAGTTAAGTACCATGATTTCTAATAAATGACATGAAATGAAATTGCACGCATCAAGAAAAGAAATATTTATACCTATATTAATGTGCTCATTTTAAAGTTCTGTAAAAAAAAAAAAATGAAACGAATATTGACATGGTCCGCGAACTTTCCGAACAACCCTCGTATTTTGTTTCTTGAACTTGTATAAACTCGTAATTTAGATAAAACTTAACGTGCAGGCATCAGGAATTTTCGATTTTTTTGGCGTTCTTTTTTCCTCCGAAAACCTACCCCCCCCCCCCACTGATGATCAGCAAAAAATAGAATTTTCAAGTTTGGACATTTTTTCACTTTATTTGCTCGTCAGCCCCCCCCCCCCATCTTGAACATCCCCTCCCCCGCTCTGAATTCTGGATCCGCCGCTGCTAGTTATATATATACATATACTCACAAACATACGGCATGAGGACAGAAGCACCTATCAGTGATCCCAGGAAAAATTGGTTGTTGGTTACTACAGCTGTTGTAACAATCACGTGATTCGTCACAAAGAATGATAAAATGAAGCATTTTGTCAAAGTTGATGTCATAGCTAACCTGTCAAAATAAATTTACTATGTAGTTTTCAGAGAATATTTGGCCCTCTATGTATCCTCACCTCTTTCTCACAAATTCATAGCTAATTCAACTAAAACAGGTTATTTCGCTTTTAACACAGCTGTGTCTGGGGAAATTTTTAACGGTTTGAAATCGTTTGCAGTAACACAGGAAACAAATTGTATGTTGTAATATAAGATATTAATCATAGATAAATTTCTTTTTCCGAAAAGATCTTTTCATATGGAGAATGTGAAAGCACTCCAGATGAAACTAGGCTTGGCTGATACGTCCGCGGGTTGAATGTTATTTCTGTATCATCAAACTCTGGCTGAATGAATGCCCTGGGAGAAAAGGAAGGTACTAGTCCAACTATACGTTGCAAACGTTCCACTGGGGTTTCAGGCTTTGTAGTATTTTCCATAAAGCGGATTCTCCACCACTCATCATGACAGGGTCATCCTCATTCTGGACTCCAGCCTACAATAACCTTTAATACCTCAACCACTGAAGTTTGAGGAAGGCAGAGTCCCGAATGACATTGGGCCGATCATGCGTTTTGTTCATATAACCCGGGATCTTTGATTATGAAAGTGAGAGGCCACACTAAGCTGAACAACTCGTGCAATCCTCTGTAAACCAGTGTTAATTTATTTTGAGGAGCTTTTTATCTGGCAAATTTCTTCTCTCCCTCTGATTACTGGTTTGCACTCAGGCTACGGGGAATGGTCGTTTTTTCTCAACCTGTATAAATGCAACAGAGAAGACACAACTCGTCTTAACCATTCCTTTATTAATTTTTAACAATCCATCATTATAATTAACAACTTCATACAGTATAACAAATATTATAAGAAATATTATAAAATATATTATCCTGTAAATAAAATGAGCCATCTGAAACAACAATAGGTGTAGATTGTGGTATCTATGTGACGTTCATTGTTGTTTTGTATTTAGTTTCCTCCGTAACATCTGATGATTTTTGTGATCTGTGGGAATCAATTTTCTTCATTGTTTTGTTTTTTTTTTCCTTGTACATTGCTTTATCTCCTCTTTCCTTGTCTCGTTTTTTTTTTCAAGACTGCATTCCTTGCACACGCACTGGTGACTTGTCCGGAGGAAAGAAGTAACTTCTCAGTTACTCGAAGGGAAACAGGTTATGATATCTTCATTTCATCGAAATACATGTGTTTAATGTATTCGGTAAAAGATGGGTCGAGGTCTCTGCCGTTAGACTGTTAGTCCACGAGGGTCTCTACAGACCAGTAACCTAGTACTTCGGTACTAGCTTGAAAATACGGATATATATTTGATTGCTGTGGTAAAATTTAGAAATTTATTTCAAAATTAAGGATTATCTCCTTCATGCATAGCTCTGATCCTTCGACGTATTTGGCTCTAGTCCTTGGCACATTTTTTCAGCTCTTCCAAGTCTTTTTTATTTTTGGATTTCCAATATTTGGGCTTGAGCATCACTGAAGAGACATAATTTGTCGAAATGCGCATCTGGTGCATCAAAATTGGTACCGAAATGATTTACGTTATGACCCCTTGGTCGAAGCCTCTGCTGGTGGAATGTTAGTCCCGAGGGTCTCTACAGCCCAGCAACCCAGTACTTCGGTACTAGCTTGAAGCTACGGCTATACATTTAATTGCTGAGGTAAAATTTAGAAATTTATTTCAAAATTAAGGATTATCTCCCTCATGCATAGCTCTGATCCTTCGACGTATTTGGCTCCAGTCTTTGGCACATTTTTTCAGCTCTTCTAAGTCTTTTTTTTTATTTTTGGATTTCCAATGTTTCGGCTTGAGCATTACTGAAGAGACATCATTTGTCGAAATGCACATCTGGTGTATCAAAATTGGTACCGTATATGATTTACATAGAAAAGTTATTTGTACAGTAGTGAAGTGCTTTGTCTATTTCATGTTTTACATATTGATGTCCTATTTTTTTGTATCACAGCAGCAGCAGCAGCAATACAATATCATCACTCTTGGGGCCAGAGTAGAAAGTGGACTTTGGCGTTTAACATGTCACTGTATTGTTGAAACTCTCATTTGCATGGCATCTCAATGTCAGTGAAAAATTCTCGAATGGGAAGTTAAACAACATACAATCAACCAATCTCATTTTCCTGAGTACTTCTTAAGTCAATAAATTGTTCTGGCTGCGAAATGTAGAGTGCAAAGAGAGATGGCAGATCAAATTTAACTTTCCCGTTAATAAGGTACCGATGCAAAAGTTTGTTGTGGCCTGTAGGTTTCAAGAGAAGACACAAGTCAAAGCAGGAATCACATAGGCTGTGGTCTTCATAGACATGTAGTATTATGACTTCCAGGTTTTTGTTTAGGCTGATCAAATCCTCTTGACTTTGATCTTCACAATATTTTGAACACTTGTCAAGTCATTTGATTTATTTGTAAAATGTTTCATTTAATGCTTTCATCCACTCTACTTCTTGTGGACAGGGTTTATCTCCAGGTGTGTTCTTGACACAGTTCTTGAATTAATGTTCATGATAACAGTGCCAACAATCACATAATTTTTGCCAACTTCTTGCAACATCTCTATGCACATATCTGGTTCGTTGGCTTTTACACGTTTTGACCAGTTTCTTCGAAAGTCAAGGTTAGGTAGAACCTTTCCAGATTTCTCACATACTCTACAATAGCTGATGCAAGTTGTAATATTGACGGGTTTTTTTTCCTGTTTCATCTTCATTCCACGCAGCATGTACAAAAACAATATTTTATTATATGAACATAATTCATAATGAAAAATACAGACAATATATTAGGCAGTAATGTTAGAACTAAAGTACTGTATGATTTTATTTGAAGATAATTTGTACAGTCTTACATTTAATGTATTACTAATATGACATACACTACATCTAGACAGTCTATTGAACGTGGACTATTTATGCAGTGGAGGACAGAATTGAATATATTTTTTTTTACATCAACCGAACAGTTTAAATCTATTACATGCAGCAAATGCTACAATGAGTCATCTAGAGAATGTGTATAACGGCTGTTCTAATGCTTATAAAATAATTACCTGACAAACATGTAAAGGATCGACCCAATTCTCTTTTCTGTCATCCAGCATCAATAGATACAGACAGCTCATTAGGTCTTTTGTAAAAAAAAAACAGAGTGCATAGATCTATTTAGTTTTGCTTTTGTTTTTTTTATATCATGAACATTGAAAATGTTATAAATAAATACTGCATGTAGTTGAGGGCAACATTGAACTTTTTTAAGTACCTTGATGACTTCTATGGTGTCCATATCGTCGCAACTCTTTTTGAACACTTTTTCTGATGCCTTTCCTACTTCTTTCGGCTCTTTTCAAGGTTTTATGGCACATGGATAGAATATTAAGTACTATAAAAACACAGATACTTTCGTCTGGCAAATACCTGTACGACGATACCTAAAACATATCAAAACCCACTTATCTTACAGTATAAATATATTTAAATGATTACAATCTATATTATCTTTTGTGCTTTAACTCAATTCTTTAGATATACAAAAAATGTGTCCTCAACTTAGAATTTTACTTGATTTTAATGCATATTACAAGTATCAGCGATTATCATGTAATATTTCCATACAATGCACACCGAGAGCGAGTTCTGTGTTGACGTCAAATGCTATAGCTGAATGATCGTTGTCTATTCGAGAGTGTCTCTACCTATGGCACTTTGATCTGGTGCCACCATCTCACAATCCATGCCCTTTATCTGTAACATCATTGCGAGTCATTTTTACCTCGCAACAAATATTCGTAAAGTTCAAGGAATGTCTGCAAAATTCACAACCTTCAACCAGCTTTTTGATGACAAATTGTTTACAGTTAAATCATCATCAGTGTCTTGAAAAGCTGCCTCGATTTCTCTTTCCATGATGTTTGGTGGCACAGACATACAATAATTATGCTTGTAAGTTACATATTCTGGCAAGTCGACAAAGTTTGAAGGCTTATCAAGGGGATGAACTCCATCATCTAGATCTTTAATAAATTAACCGCACAGTCATTCAGTGAGATGCCGGATACACATAAAGTCGTATATATACATGTATCTACTTGAACAATATATCAAATAGAATAGCAAACAACAAATCAAAAAAAAAGTTTTCACTCACTTGACAGCTGATATATTTCTTCAGGTTCTTTTTTCCTTGTTTAATTACCTCGATTACCTCTTGCGCGCGTATTTTCCTCTGCTTTTGTTCAGATAAAAATTTTCCGTCTTTACCGAGAATTTGTTCCTCCATGTTGTAAACAATGCAATAAATTTAAGTCCTTATTACAAAAAAACGCGTAAAGGGACATTTGAATTTCTTGAAATTCAAAGAAAGAAAAAAAAATAATGGAAGATAATTTAAAATTTTCAAAGTTATCACCATAGTGTCAGAGTGATCTCTAAAGTACAATAAAACTCGTTTTGTACGAACACGGATATAGCGAATTCACGAAATAGCGAAGTTTTCTTGGATCCCCAGCTATATCAATTTTACGAAATTTTTATACGGGTATGACGAATTACGGATATAACGAAGTAATTTCACAGGTCGCAATGACTTCGTTATAACCGAGTTTTACTGTAAATCAAAATTTAATAAGTTAACACTTTAGTAAATAAAAATGTCAAAGTTGTCACTAAAATTAACTTTAGTTTTCGTGGTGTCATAGTTATCACTAAAGTTAACTTAACACATATTGTTTAAACAAATATGTAAATTCGTCCGTACAGATATCTCATTTGTCCAACTGAATAACTTACTTGTCCCAAAAATATTCCATTCGTTAGAACAAACATTTGATTCGTCGGAAAGAATATCTAAAACGACAAAACTAAGATCATCCTAAAGAAAATCTAATTCTTCCAAAAAATATCTTATTTTCCAGAATGAATATCTTATTCGTTAGAATAAATCTGTCTAAACAACTGTTTGAACGATTATCTACATTCATAGCTAGATAAAGTCATTAAAGTAACCTCCTTCAAGTTCATTCGCAAGGAGTCTATATTCTCAGGAGTTTCATGGATGAGAATTATGTACTTGTAGACATTCTCACCTAGTCAAATATTATTTTAATGAATTAGTTTTTTTTTTTTTAGTAATTTAGTAATGGGTTCTTTTTAGTGTTGTGTCATTGAAAATAAAGTAGATAGATATATCTTTTTTCAACTGATGTCACAAAATGTAAAAAAAAAAATGTTTTGAAAATTTGCACAGGCTGAAAAGACAACATGAAGACTTTTTTTTTTATTTTTAGGTATTATTAAGAGGAGCACGTTGCATATCACTGAAATTTTTTGTTATTATGTAACGTCAATTGACAATTAAACTTTTCTTCTGTATTTTGTACTTTGATCAACATATTTTGTACACACATTCCACGAACTATATCATTAAAAATACGATAAAAAAAACAAGATAAGTATAATGAATCAATACATATCATCGTCTGTTGTTTACTACGAAAACGAGGCTTTCGTTAAAAAGTAAACAAAAATGAATGATTGATTGTTGTTGTTTTACCTCCCATTCGAGAATTTTTCACTCATATAGAGACGTCACCATATACCAGTGAAGGGTTTTAAATTTAGAACTTTACTCGGCACCCACGACCATTGAGCAGCAAGGATCATTTTCGTGCCAACGGGTGTCATGACACAGGGCCTCGGTTTTTAAGGCCTCACCCGAAAGACCCGCATCATTCACTTCAAATTGCCGAGGCTTTGCGAAGGAATATTTGCTACCTTTTTTATTAACTTAGTTCAGTCGCAGCAGGAATTTGAACCAATGACCTTTTGATCACGGAGCGAGCGCTCTGCAGATAGAGCTACCGTGAGGGACTCAACAAAAATAAATTGTGCTCTATTTATTATGATATTCACACTTAAGATCAGGTTAGAACATATAACAAGGAATTCGACTTTTTCTACCAAAACTCAATAGGCTAGCACATTTATTTATTATTCTTAAAAATAAAAATATATCATATATTGATTTTTTTTTTTCAAAATGTTAATAAACAAACTAAATAAAACAGCTCATCATATCTATCTCTATCCTTCTATTTACTGCAATAATTTATGATGCGATTTTGTTTTTAAATTACGTCTGAATGCAAAAAAAAAAAAAAAAAAAAATCATTTTTCTCTTAAAAGATACGAGAATTTGTAAAACATTTTACTTTAATTCAATTCAGTTCTTTTGTTAATTCTACAGTATGGCATTAAGTTACTAATGATAAAAATCTATTTGTAGAAGAAAAGTAATATCAATTTACAAAGCAACAATTACTTTTTTTTTTTGTTGTCAAACCCGAGTGATAGGAGAAAACAAAATCTTTATTTGCAATTATTTGGATTTAATAAACATTCAGGGAATACTTATTTTCTTGTAAGTGCTCCTACTGTTGTTAGAGAAATTAAGGTGTGAAATATATGTTTCATTTTTGAAACCTATCTTAGATTATCCTTTACAAGTAAACATTAATTTAGAGAAATTACATTCAAAAATATTAAACTACATTAAATCATAGCTAGATTAAGACTGGCGTATAGTTAAAATACATCCCTGATAGTTTTGTTTAATATTGATACTAATAGGCTACCGTAGACTACCTCAAACTGGAACCTGCGTAACATTACAAGCTAAACAGTTGTACCAGAGGTCTTACTGAATAAACTAGTGGGAAAAAATTAGACAATGTAGCAAGAAACAAAGATATATACATAAAGAAACCGAAAATATTTTAGTTTTTTGAAGTATTTCAGTTTTGGTAGATTTTTTGACAAAATGAGTTAACAACAGTGATGCCATAGGACTCCGGCGCATACAAAAAAGAAAAAAAATGAATTATCAAAAAAAAGATATAATGAAAAAAGGTGAAGAACGGTTATCGATCTCAAAAAAAAAAAAAAAAAAAAAAAAAAAAGTACAAACAACAGCTCAAAGAAAAGGCTTGCTTTATGTTTTGATTTTGCAAATAACGAAAGAAATTCAAATATATTACGCACACTTACTAATATAAGTTATATTTTTTGGTAGTGAAGGTTAGATTTCACAGTAATTATTGCTGTTTTCTATTAAACTCAGTCAAAAACAGTCGGGGAAGGGGAGGTGGAAGATGTTAATTGACATAAACCTAATCTAGACTGTTTTTAAAACGTGAATAAGAGGTACTGACATCATACCGTTGCAGTTGATGTTGCTGGGGGAGGGGTGTTAAAACGAAACAATACTCATAACTCAGAATACATCAAGAACAACTTACCATCCAAAGCCGCAATTGGAAGTCAAAACCAGTGCCCAAAGCTAACTGTTTTATGGCGGGTTCTCTGAAATAATATTTGACAATAGTATGTACCTATGTTTGATGAATGAGGTCCCGATATTGACCACCGTCTTATAACCAATGTATAGAAAGATGACCAGTAAACATCTGTACAGACAGGATTCTTTTCTGGTTATAAAAATGTTTCTAAGGGATGTGTATACATGTAAAAAAAATCATGTTAATTGAAAAGTAAAAAAAAAAAAGAAAGAAAAACTTGCTTCAAATACACACACATGATATATCTATAAACGTGTACATGTAAGCTAAAGTGTCTCAACAAGATAATAAGGTTCGATTCTGAGCAGTTAAGCATGATTGTTTTTTTCTTAACCTTTATTTCTAAAATTCTACATCATATCTTAGTTCTTGAATAAATTTGGATTCTACAATGCCAATTAAACTATTTTCAATCCAAAAAAAAAAAAAAAACAAACAAAAAAAAAAACAAAAAAAAAAAAACAAAAAACAAAAAAAAAAAAAAACAACGATTAATTTCCATACAAAAGATTAAAGCAAGACCTGTATTTTTTATAGTTATATATATATATATATATATATATATATATATATATATATATATATATATATATATATATATATATATATATATATATATATATTTTTTTTTTTTTTTTTTTTTTTTTTCTTTTTTTTTTGTATACGAAATTAAACATTTTTTTCTCTTTCGAAGTATTTACAGTTCTGTTATGTTTTTATTCCCATTTTCCATGGAGGCTGCACACAGAGTTATCTTGTGCAGTAAAATGTTTTATGTTGTTCCTGAATTATATAATAAATTAATTATTCTGGATTTTATCATCATTTTATGACAAATAGAGCAAATATATTGTGAAAGTCTGGGAAAAATAGCCCAAATTTGGCTTAAAATTGACACGTTTTAGAAGTATCTAAAAAATACATCATAGACTCGCCACTTTTAATTTCTTTTCTGAATATATATAATTTTAATTACTTTGACCATTCATCTTAATTTCAGTAAATGCCTAAGACATTAAAATAATTTAACTGTTTGTAAAATTTTGAATGCTAAGAAATGACATTTTGCGAGTAAAGAAAGGTCAAGTAATTGACAGTGCGCAGTAATTTTAAACTTTTTTGTCACAATTTTTAGTGTGTCTTTTCAAGATAGAATAAAACTGTATTTGGGTCCATGATCTATCTGGATGAAAATTATTGGAAGAAAAAGTGATTTATGTGCAAGACAAAATTAAAAAGGCCACATTAAATGCATCGTAACACAAAAAGAATTGTACTAACCCCCTCTTTCGTATCGGTTTTTAATCAAGCTATGTGTTTAGATACTAAAAAAAAAATTCTTAAGACTTTTGATAGCAGGATCAAACCACCTAAAATGATTTCACTACGTAATTCCCTTTTTTGCTCCTTGATTGTACAGTTGGAATCTAAATTATTATTATGGCATGTCACTCCTCACCTTTTGAGAAAGGTTTTGTCAGAACCTCCAGTATCAAAATTATTATTTTCAATTCCACAATCACATTTCGATTAAACAATGCAATTTGCATAAAAGTCAATTGAAAAACTGTTCATAAACTCGGCTAGAAATAATATTTTTAGGTTCTATTTCTTATGATAGAAGGATATTCGGAAGAAAATTCTAAAAATCTACAAGTTTAGTTTATTTAATTTTTGGGGGCTCATGTCCTAATTTCTTTCTTCTCTAAGACATGTTCACGTTAGTAAAGAATATTCAGTTTATGTTTCAACTGAAACCTTTAGAACATTTTTTTTTTTTACATTTTTTAAAACACTTTCCAAATTTTACAAATATATTCAAAAGTGAAGATAAAATTAACCTTGTTTTAGCCAGGAATTTGCATAAAATTTACACACATTGATTGCCAACATTTTTTTTTATTATATATTTCATCTAACTTACTTAACAAAACATAGGACGTGTTTTGTTGTTTTGATTACATTTTATAATAATGATATGATTGAGGCTAGAGTTATTTATATAAAATAAATTAAGTGCAAAAAGATCAAGTTTATTGTACTGTTACTCAGTAATATGCACATTGACCTAAACTTTTTTTCTTTCCGATTTTCAGTCATGGTATATAAGTTAATATCTGAAATATACTTCTTAAGAAATCCTACATAAAACATGTGTCAGGGGCGACCTACCTTGAACACATACCTATGTTTTGCGTAATGTAAAAGTAATTTAGAGGTCTGTTTGCGCAGGGCCAGCGTATAATCATCAGGTTTGATGGAACGCTGTATTATGTAGATGTAGATGTAGATGTAGACTTAGATTGGCATTCAAAACCAATCAAATTCAAGCAGGTATCCAGGTATGTAAGGACAATCGGCGAGTTTTCTGTTTAGTACAGGTGACATTTCTATTTTTAGCGGTGCTATACATTTGACTGAACAGTGACCTAACACAGACAAATGAATTTCGCTTTACATTAATATATATGCACATATTATTAACTCTTGCACTACTAGCATATAACGTAAGAATCCCGCAAAATGTTCTATCTCAAGTTATGTGCCTGTAACAGCAGATTTTCTTTTATATCTTAGATCGATTCATTTGATGTAAATAATTTTTTTTTCCATATTTTAATAATGGAAGCTTGTTTTTTTTTTTCATCCATAATTAACGAGGCCCATTCTAGTCGGAAATTACGAAAACAGACCGGTAAATATTTCTGAATTTTAGAAATATATTTGTATGTACCGTGCTGAGAATAATTAGACTGAAATTTTGTTATCTTGCCTTGATTGTACAATTATTGGTAGTATACTGTGCTGCACTGCGGAGGAAGGGGGTGTCAATATTTATCCACATTTATAATGGTGAATCTCGAGAGAGCCTCACCTTGGAATAATACATAGGCGCTTGGGTCAAGGATAATGTATATTTTCTATATAATGTATTGTCGGGGAAATTCGAACTATACCCGTAACATTTTTTAAGCGCACTGTGTTTTTTGTTTGTTTGTTTGTTTTGTTGTTGTTGTTGTTGTTGTTTTTTGTTGTTTTTTTTTTTTTTTTGGTAAATCTTTCTGCTTGATATACACAAGACTGCAACAGAAATTTGATATTATGCACGTTTTAAGAATGACATATCCCAACTAAAACCAAACTTTTTTTTTTATTAACTGATATTTATAAGTGAGTGATTATAAGGAGAATGTCAAGTTTGAAAAATTTCACACAAAGACTTTTCGGACATACGTCCCTCCTTAATGAAATGAATTTCCAATGGACAGCATAATTTAAACCACTGGGTATTCATTTTGATGTGGACTTAACTAGAAACCAAATACCCAATATCAGAGAATTAAATACTATACTATTACATGTATGTATTAAATCATTTATATACAGAACTAATTGTCGTAATGAGGTTTTGGGATTACAAGGATTATTTAGAGATGTTAAAACATTAGTATCTAGCCTCGCAGGTAGGTTAAGGCTTCCCGTAGAATATTACAGTGCACTCTGTGCTTTCACATCTCTGAACTACCAAAATATGACGTCATAATGGAAAATGACGTCAGGTCACTGCAAATTTGAGGTGTTATGACGGGGAGAGTGTCATGAACTTTACACTTTATTTCAAATTGCATGTAAAATGCTAGATAGCTATTGCAAAATTCACGGGACGTTAAAGATTTTTTAAGTCTTATATGTCCGAATATTTTAAAAATACACCGCTTACCTACCCTTGATTGAAATTCATCATGTTCAAAATGCTTATGAAAAATATACTTTTGAAATGTACTCTGTTTTATACCCGTGGTTGGAGGTAGAATTTATTTTGTGTGTATAAAAGAGTCTGGCGCAGGTGATTAATGAGGATTAATCTGAGAATTTTTGTGGAAATCTGTAAGAAGAGGTTGTTCTCTAACTGAATCTTGTTTGGGAAAAATGTGTGTTGGCTTTGTTTTAATACATATTACGATATTGTGTGGAAAATACCCTCAAATTTGTAGGTAAGTTGAATTTCTTAGGAAATATTTTGTACCCAAGTAATACTATGACTTTTCCCAAGCACATTTCGGATACACAAGGATACGGTGAGTTTATTTATATAACAAATTGTTAATAATTATTGTGTTAATCAGCTGCGCCGAAGCGATTTATATGAAACACTTCAAAAAATTATAAATGACCGTCACGTGATCAACAAAGTCATGTGATATCATAACAAATATGCTAATATATAGCCGAGGAAACCCTTTATATAAATTGGAAGTACTACAGTTCAATACTTATAAATTAAAACCAAAACCGACCTCGCAATGACATATTATGTTTTGAGCGCATTTTACAGCTTCGGGAAGCCTTAAGGACGTATGGTAGTGACGATTTTGAATCCACCGCGCAACTCCGAATGACGTAAATGAATCGTATGTCGTTCATCTCTTTAGTAGAGTTGGAAATAAAATTTACAATGCAACTTATTTTAAAGATATACTTGATATAAAATCATATAAAATGTGACTAAAATTTCATTGGATTCAAACTAACAACAAGTCGAGGTAATTTTACGACTTATCTTACTTTTCGGTAATGTAAACAAAGCGGATGTTTCGAAAAGAATGAAATGCGGAGAAAACGAGGATTTTCGTCAACCAAATCTATTCAGCGGCACAGCAAGGCTTCGTTGACTCAAGAAAGGCGATGGTGAGCTGCGTCTGACTGAAAATTACTGTGCAAAGATTAAACCCATCATTCGAATCACAAACGCATGACATTGACAACTCTAGCCTAGCAAAAACGATCTGCCCAGGTTTGTCTCTAGTATTTGACACCATTTAACTAACATTATCTCAGCAATTCAGTAAAAGTGATTGTGGCTCAGCTAAATACCGGTATTAGATAAGATATATATATATATATATATATATATATATATGAGTGAACTGGGTACTTTTTTCTGAATTGGGGGCAAGAGTGAACTCACAACATTATACACTGCATGATAGATCATTTTTAGCAAAAATTAGGTTAAGTGCACATAATTTAGAAATTGAAAAAGGTAGATATGTTGAAATTAATAAAAATGATAGGTTGTGTAAAGTTTGTCAAAACCTTGATATTGAGGATGAAAAACATTTCATTTTGCTCTGTCCGAAATATGAAGCACAGAGAAAAATATTCAAAACAAAATTATCTACTTTCCCTAATTTCAACCAAACAATCCATAATAATGACAATTTGTTAAAATCATTGATGAAAACCAGGTGTAAAAGGGTTCTTAAAATATTATCTTCATTTTTATGTCAAATATCTGATATTAGAAAAAATGTTCTAGCTATAAATGAGTAACTACATTGTTATGAATCACCTAGTATCTGATGAGTACACTACATTATTTGCTACACCAATTGTTTGTATTCTAGTTGTGTTCTACTGTATTATTATACTTATTAATGTGTTCTGTATGGGCCTTTACCAATTACTGTAATTGTGTTTGTGCCAATAAAATATTTGTATTTGTATTTATAAATTAGTGACGATTCATGTTAAAGTTTTTTTTCAAAAAAAAGCAGAGATTTTGTGATTAAAAATTGTTACATTCTTCCTTAGTTGTTGTTTACAATATAGATTCAAAAAAGTGATAAAGAGCACTACACTATATTATTATAATAATAAAAACAATACCACTGGTTACCAGTGCACACATGAGGGGGTAATTTACATGATTTATACACAATTCTGTTTTGCAATTTATTTTTATATTGTGTGACATGATTGCATTCCGGAATGTTGGTGAATCAATAAAAATTCAAAAATTTATAGATGTTATTCAGGTGCGCTTGATTTTGGAAAAACGTTTCGAGTTTCATGTACTCTATCATGTCTACATGTATGTATTGATGCTTTTAAATTTAGCAAACATAGAAAATATATTAAAAGAAACAATAATTTATTATAAATGTTATGTCATATGAGACACAGTTATAACTCAATGAAATTTGAAGGTAACCAGATGCAAGGTGTTGGACACTGTCTAGACAATTTTCTTCCAAAACATACTAGATAAAAAATTCACTACACTACAACACAAATAATACTTACCACTAAATTCTTTGGCCTAAAACAGGACTTTTCTTTTTATTAAGATTATTTCTTTCCTTATTAATTTCCAAGTTATGTTGATGGTAGAGTGTCTGAATTGCAATTTTGACTATAATCATTTTTTTAATTGAATTTTCTTCTGAGTTCATGAAAGCTAAAAGCATCAATACATATTATAGAGTATGTGAAACTCAATCATAATCATGTAGACCACACAATATGAAAATAAAATAAAACACTCGTTTTGTTTATACTGCATCTACATTTACATATATGCAGTGATAGGGAAGAAATCTCAGCTATATAGATTTAGTAGTACATGTATATTATTTGAATAGGTATCCCTAATATTGTGGACATTGAACATGAAGTTGAGATGGAACAGGATCTGGAACCCTTAATATCTGCTATCTGGAAACTTGGAAGGAGGGTTATGGAACTGGGGGTGATATGACAGATGCTCTAAAATGTCCATGCCATTTCAGCAGCTCTTTCATGCTGTGATATCCTAACTTATGGATCATCAGCTACCATTAAATTACATTTACATTTGTCAAAATGTTAGGCTGTGGTGTTGTTTGGCAAAATTGTTTCCACTTTCACAACCCAGTGAACCCACCCTATTTTGCAGCTGACCCCAATTTTTTTTAAAATGCTTTTTCAAGAAAAATATGAATATTCATTTTAAATTCCCCAATAATAGCATGTATAAAAAAATTTCCACCATAAATAAAACACTATTTCTTTGACTTCCAGTCTATGCAAAAGACATCGGACCGTCAGACCTGACCGATGTGTAGTGCCTCTGGTCCGATGCGTCATTTTTTACACCGGACCAGAATGTCCGATGTGTCTATGTCCAGTTTTGAGCATTATTATTTTGATGGGGAGTCATGTATATGTTCGTTATAAGTAAAAAATTTCTCACAAATCCAAATACGTAAATGAAGGTGATTAAAACCGTATGGACCATCTACAGTACTATGCGGGAGCAATCCCTTGTAAAAGAAAAGGTGTTAGGCTTACTACTCTGCATTTTCATGTTTTTCACTTTTTTACATTAGGTTTTTTGGTCCAACAAAAATTGATTCGGTCCTGTGTGTTCATTGATTACACAGGACCCAATGTCCTGTGTGGTCCAAAAAACTTTCGCATAGACTGGACATCAGTGTTACTTGGTTGTTTTATTTAAAAAAGTCCACGCAAAAAAAAAAGAATTAAAAATATGCCTACCAGTACCTACCGGAACTCTAAATTTTTCAAGCATGAACATGATAAAAGTGGAAACAAAGCAGGTTTAACCAATCATTTTCCTTGGCTTTACTTACTAGATTATTTTCTTTGATAATTGGCTAGATTTCACAATTAGTAAGCAAGTAAATTGTATTTTATACATGTAGTGATATATTACAGTATGAAGAAAAACATAAAAATACATGTAATCAGTCAATCAGACCTATGTGTCACTTTTAGACAAATACATGTATATCATAGTTGATACCCATGACAAGTTTTAGATAAAGTTGAAAGTACCATATGTAGTGATGTAAAGATTAATCGATTAAATCAATTATCTAATTGAAATGGTCCCCGATTATAGATAATCGATTACTCAAAATATTAGTTAAATGCAAATTATTCCTTTAATTTTTGATTCATTCTTCTTTGAATTTAACTAAATCCTAAATAATAATCTAATAAATGAATCCAATGATACAAACTATTTCAAAAATGTATTTTGGAAATCACTCCAGAATTTCTAAACAATTTATTCTACATTTGAAATTGAAGAAATATAATATTTGAAATTAATCAATTTTTTTTTCGATTATAGTGCATCCCATTATTCCAATAATCAATTATGAAAAAAATCCCAATTTCCAATCACTAACCATATGCAAGAATTGTAACCGTTTGATGAATACTAACTGGTATATTAGGTTTGACATTAAATATTATGAATTATACATAAATACAAACATACTTAATTATTGTTTATTTATAGTATCATAGGGACATACAACTTGTATGTTTCATAGTTATTAACTTATTAAACATTTCATGTTTGAAATAAAGCCAACAGGTTTAGGTATGTGAAATCCCTAACTGCCCATATACATGTAACAAGTTTATTGATGCAGACCTCTAGTAAAAAAAAAAAGGGGGGGTGCAACTGACATCTTAATGAAAATTTACTCTATAGCCAAATACTATTCTCAGAAAAAAGTTAGGAGGACAGACCCCCCCCCCCCACCCACCCACCCCCCAACACACACAACCATTCTGTAGGCCTGTATTGACTAGATCAGGTGGACAAGATCATTTGATTGTTATTAAAATGAAAATTATTTTATCACCTGCACTAATAACTAAAACAAGATTATTGTTTCTTACAGAGAGCGGGAACATCATGATCATATAAGCAATGAGACGAGAAAAGTTTTCAACTTTTTCCACAAAGAACAATCAATAAACAGGCAGACAAAATTCCAGGTCTAAAAATAAATGGAATGAAGGTGTACAATAACAAGTGAACATAGAAGTTTCTCTTGTAACAATCAGAATTAGACTAAAGTTTTGAGTAACGACAAGAAAAGTGTAGTCACTGGATACACTATCATTTCCTATGATGTCCCAGTATTAATCGAATGCAGTTTAAAACTGGCATTGCCAACAAATTCGATATGGAGTTATTGATGGAAGATGTGAATTGAAAACTGTGTGTGACTCGTTATAAAAAGTAAAGTGGATTCTATCTCAGAATGCAGACTTTTTCAGTTGAAAGACCCCAGAGTTTTATATGAAAAGAGTCATATATCTTCAGTCTGTTTGAAATGTCCATGACATCAGTTGTGGATACATTATTGGTGTTATCAGAATTTGCCATGTCTGTAGCATCATTTTTAGATACAATGTCAGTGTTTGGTACTAAATGTAATAAGTTTTCATTTATTCAAATCTGGTCAAATTACAAATTATTTTTCTTTTTTTTTTAATTGTAGATAGAGCAAATAAGTTTTCAATATGTTAATATATTTTGATTCTCATGAAATTTGCAATATTAAATACATTTCATTATTAAAATTATTTCATTACCTTATCATTGTATGAACAGATGCTAAATACACTGCATGTTAAAAAAAAGAGTAGAACCTGGGAAATTCATCTTCCTTATTTTTAACAAGGTTTTCCATTGGAAAAATGATGAAAATGGCACACAAGGACTGCTAATGATCCAAATGCGTGCCATGACCTTGACTCAAGATCCTTTGATCAAGTTAAATGTCATTTTAAGAAAAACATTGAATTCCTGTATTTTGTATGGAGAACATGAGATGCTCATACTGATCGTAAATATTGCATATAACCTAAGGTTACATGTATGTATTGCGTAACTGACCTTGACTCAAGGTCATTCCAGCAAGTTCAAGGCTTCTGGCAGAAAAGGTGTGTTATTTGTACCTGGTCTATTACTCTCAAATGGAGGCTAATTGGTAGTTGATACTTGACACAAAAATTGCTTATGACTCAAATCTGTGTCATAATCTGACCCAATGTCATGAATGTATAATCTCCTACAACTTTCTTGTATTAATAATCTCCCGTCCCTCATGCATATGGTTACATTGAGGAGGTAATAAGCTGCCTCACGTCATGTACTGTAAGTTTTTATCTTCATTTATAAGCTCCTGTCAGTGTGTGAGAGTTATGTCAGGTGCAGTATTACAAAGCTGCTCAAGCCCGTAGAATGCTGGGGGGACCTACTTTTTCCGAGTATAGTAGTTTGCTATAGTGATCCCCCCCCCCGTTGCTACAAGGTCAAGCACTGTCAATTTCCACAAAATGGACATTTAATAAGTTTGGTTTCTTTTTTTTTTTTGCCCATCAGATTATTTTGGGAAGTTGCCCCTCCCCTATTTTTGGTGAATTTAGTTTTTTTTTTTTTTTGCTTGACAGATTTTTTTGGGGGAAGGTGCCCCCCCCCCCCACTTTTGAAACCGTTGCTACAAGCCTACTGCTTGACTTGTAAACTTATGATACTTATTATTAGAGAAACAAAGGTTATTTTAACCATAAAAAGAAAACTAGAAAAAGATATTTAAGATAAATAGTTTAAAACCCTTCAAATTATAAAACATAAGTTCATCTATTTTAGTGAAGGACTATTTTTGTACTTTGTGGTTTTAGCTCTTAAAATTTTATCTGATTTTGTTAAATATTGCTGTTACTCTACACCATATTGTACACATGCATAGCAAAGTACAGTGTAGTATATTGTGGTGGTGTCACTATTTTACCTAGCTTCAACAGCATGTATGATGGTTTAGTCAGACTTGTAGCAACAATTTCAAAAAAAGGGGGGGGGGACAACTTCCCAAAAAAAATCTGATAAAGGAAAAAAAGACCAAAAAAGGGGGCAATATTTCTCAAAAATCTGACAAGCAAATATAAAAAAAAACACCTAATTTCACTATCCAAATCCTGGAATTTGCTAGTGCTCGACATTGGAGACTAGCATCTAAGGAAAAATTTACAACAATATACTTTACTCAGACCCCCCCCCCCCCCCCGCATTCTACGGACCTCGGTTTAATAGCTGGTTAGTTAATAGTTACTGAATCATATCTAATCTTTCAATATTGCTCAAGATGGAAAATATTCATTCAAGACAAAGATTTATTATTAATTAAAATTAAACATGGAGACATAGAACGAATGTACAATAAGCCTCGAGCATTCTGTCTTCGTCAATTCACTTTATTTCATCCGTTCCACTAAAACGTTAGAAATTATTAGCTGGAGTTTCAAATTCTATTTTTGTTTTTGTTCAAAACAATTCATAGATAATTGTAAACACCTCCTCCAAGTCTACTTTCAACTTTGATTCCGATTCGGCATTTTGTATACGAGTTGCAAACTGGAAGTGACATGTACACGATAATGTACAAAACCAAACCGGGAAATCGGAAGATTTTCGGATTGTTCGGCAAAAATCTGGTGAAAAGCATTGCCCGCCGTGTCACAAGAGAAAAATAATAACTATAATAAAAATTTGAGTTTAAAACGACAAAATCAGGAGAGTTAGAAACCTTAAGCAAGTAAATAAATTGCAATCTCATTATTTTAACATTTTATAACAGCTTTTTGAGCAGAGGAAATTCGGGTCAGGAAATTCGGGAGCACATTACTCCAAAACTACACACTAACATTATAATTTTTTATTAGCAATTTGTAAAGCAAGCAAATCACTATAAATATAGCATAAGATATCAAACTTTTAATTATTCTTTCATTATTAAAAAATACGTTGTACATATACATGAACCCATTTTCCCAATAAATTGTCATGATATAAATGAATCAAAATTAATTTGTCTTTTTGGCTTTTTTCTTGCACTATTTTGTTTTGAAATTAAAATTTCAATATTGTGGATGACATCGTTTTCAAAAAAATATTTTTATGTTGTTTTTATTGTTGTTCTCAATTTTTTAAAAATTGGTTATAAAAATATCACTTTATCATACAGAGTTACCCCCCTTATTTTAGTGCATCATAATTTTTGATTTACTCACTAGAACCTTTTCTTATAATATTTTATGAAATATATAAAGGTACTTCTTTCATTTTATGTGGATGTTTTAGAGTTTTAATTACTCTGAAATTAGGACTTGTCAGTACCATTCTCCCTTAACATAGCTGCGCTGAAACACAGTGTAACAAAAAGTAATCAAATCAATTAGTTTCTTGGATATACTCTTACCGGTACATTAATTAACAAACATTCCTCTTTAATGCTTTTTCTCTTCCCTTTTCACCTTACTCTACCCCCCTCTCTTTCTTTTTTCTCTCTCCTCCTCTCCATTGTCACTATTATATATTTTTGGTATCGTTTATCATATTCATAAATGATATATTTCTGTAATGTCATATTATAAACATGTAGTTGACAATTGATATTTAAAAAAAAAAAACTTCCGGATTTTCTTGATATTAAACAGGCATCTTGTTGAAATTAAATTAAAAGAATGTTATATGATCTGTGTGAATTGTTTACTGAGGTTTGTAGTTTATGTTTAGTGAAGGAGATATGGTCAATTTTGCTGGAGTTAGAAACTTAGGGCATTACATTAATGATCTACACTCATGACAGGGTTTGAAGTAGCAAATGATAAATTTTGTACAGTTTCCGCATTGCGGAAACTCGACAACCATCATGAACAAATGCCGTTACAGTAACTGTTTCATCAAATTTCCGCTATACGGAAACCATATATAGTATACGGCTTTGATATCAACTGTTTACACACGCTGAGGTCTTTTTTTTCAAAGCATGTATATACGAGGGTTATAAGAAAAGTTCGCGGACAAGTTCTAATGTGAGCGCGCTGTTTGCATAAAATCAGTAAAACTCTGCAGATAAAAACTAAATGACTTGTATTTTCCATTTAATATGCAAAGATTTGGTGTTTTCCGATGATCTTTAAAAAATAAACAGCTAAATTATTTAGATAAATCACGCATCACGAAGCATGTCACTTTTTCGCACCTTTACATTACAGAGACTTTTTTGAAATTAAAAATTGCACTGTTGTAGCGCATAAAGATTTATGATATTTTAGTTGTCGCTAAAATATTAAGAAAACGTTATTTGGCGAAATTTTGAATTAAATCAGAGGAAATATGACTGTTTTATCGCTAATTATAGATAATCAATGAGTATTAACAAAGATAAGAATCGAAACGTCATTGAACGTCTTGGAGCACCGAGCTATTAAAAAAATATGTGTACAGACAGGAAAATGCCCGAAAGAGACTAAAATATTTTTAGATGTTGCTGGGGATTGCCTACACGTATCTAGTACCAAAGTGTATAAGGGGTAGAAACTTTGTAAGAATGGAAGGATTGACATTTTTGATTATCAACTCCTGCCAAACACCAATATCCTTCTTATCACATGGATGTTGCGCTTATAAATTTTGCATTGCTTCTCATACCTGATTGTTGAACTGCGTAGACATTGTTTCGCAGCTAGGTTAAGGACGCCCATGAAATATACGCCCTAAAATATTCAAGAAATTAAATACAATTTTAATATTTATTTTTTTTTAAACAGCATTAGTTTTGATGAATGTGAATTGTCGTGTTTGCATTTGTAAAGATTGCGTCTCTGCTGAGTTCTGTCAAAGCGACATCGCTTAAACCAGCTGTTTCTCACGTGATAGGTTTAAAATTAGAACATATATGTACTACTAGAAAGATCCTAAAAGTTCAACGATATATGGGTGTCTTTCCGTTATATAATTTATTCTGTTTTGTTTGAGACAAATTTCTTAAAATGAAATGTGCTGGGAGCAACTTCCTCATGATCGGGAATTGTGTAAAATCTAGCTGTCTTTCTATATTTCCGGGCATAGAGGTAGTACTCATTGGAATAATGTAACATGACAGAATAAATAATGCACAACCAGCTCCCAGCACTTTTTCAAAATTGTAGGCCTAGGAATAATAGCTACAAGTGTTTGAAAATTCAGAACTCATAGTGAAGCGGATATCGTTGAACTTTTGACATTTTCGAGGGGCTAGACCTGTCATTCTACCACGATACCGTACAAATGTGCCCCCTACGACAATATATAAAGTTTAAACATAATCAATTTAGTTTGACAATAAAATGTGGATTAATATATTTCAGAATATGTCTCTATTTTGGTTCGATTAAGCTTGTTTCTTACTTAGTTTAATTTTGCATACACCGATAAAAGCTTGATCCACGCCTCAAGAACAGAGAAACTGCGTGTCAAATTAAGAAATGACGTCATCTCAGTAAGTACAGCGAGATCAAGCTGGCTTTCATTCTACATACGCTAAGTGCTATTATGGCAAGATAAGTTGCAATATCCATCTATCTGTACAATATTTTTGAGGAACAAAAGTATTTGAGTGTGTTTTAAAAAGAACAAATGGTTTTTATTTATCGAAAATCATTTGTATCGTTTGAATTTGACATCATAATAGAGCTTTCCCGAACCTCTGCATAGGCTGACGTAAATATGGGAGTCCTTAACCTAGCTGCGTTGTTATATCTCATTAATACCCTATACGCCACAAAAAACATTTTAGAAAAAAAATGTAACATGTCTTGATATAGGCCTAATTATTCAATTTTTAAGTAATAAAGAGTAATGAAAAGTATATAAGAATGAAATATATTTAGAACTATGAAAAACTTTACAGGTCTGGAGTCATAAAACGTCAAAAAATTGCTCCATGAATCCAAAGACTGCACAGTAAAATTCATTGTATATTTTCAAAATTTTAGTAAATGGACCTGATTTTTATACACCAATAAACAAAAGATAAGAATTTAATTATATATACGCCATTCTTCAAAGTACACAATATATATTCCGTAAAATCAATGTGTCCGCGAACTTTTCCAAACAACCCTCGTACATGCATAGAAAATACCAACCAGACCCAACCTGACACCGAAGCAGTCTCAGAAAGAAGTCCCCGGGACTGCTCTGGGACAGCTGTGGACTGCTCTAGAAAGCAATCCCAGAAAGTCCAGCCCCCTGTGTTTCATTTTGTATGGTAATTTTCTTTACTTTCAGCAGAGAAGCTGTAAAAGTAAAATCCACAAGGATTTTCCAAACATTTAACAAGTTAGATACTGAAGAAAAATGGGATATTAATATACGTCAACCGCCGATTTTGCACCATTTCAGTGTAAAATCAATTAGACAAATTAATTAAATGTTGGTTATAATAATTAAAAAAGTTTTTTGCCAGTTCAAAAAAACGGAAGTCACAAATTTTAATCCGCCTAAATGCAGGTGGTTGAAACCAAGCAATTTATTTATTTAATTAAAGCTGTTAAATTATGTACTCAAAGTTTACATTATTCTATGTCCTAAAGAAGGAAACAATCACGTCATTAGAATTTTTAAAAATATACAAAGCTACATGGTGCACTGGAAAGTGTTTATTTCTAAACGTTTGAGGAAAAAACAGGATACACATACACATGTAACAACTGCATTGTCTGGCCGATTAAAAGCAATACACAGTGCATAAAATGTATACACAGCTGGCTAAGGTTTTAATCGCCTTTGGGCAAGAATAGCAGACAATCCACGCGTGTTATTTGGGTAGTAGTGATACACATCAAAGACCATGCTGGTTAACAATGGCATTCATTCCGTTCTCCAGACTGCAAAAACACTTGTTTTAGTAAATATGGTATAAATGTATTTCAGGATTATTTAATTTTTGAAATATCCGAGGTAGTCACTTGCATGATTTACATGTACATGTAAGGGCTCAGGAAATATTTTAGTGAAATTGTTTTACATTGTTTTACATTGCGTAAAGATTCTTACAATAATTAAATCTACAAGTCAATGAAAATGAAAGCCAGAATATATTACACTTTTTTTTATAAAAAGTTAACTGTCATCAGATTCAAGATATATTTTCTCAAGCTTCAGCGAAAAACGTATAGGGAATAATATGGGAATCGGCCCTGCTCTATAATTGTAGGATCTATTTCAAAGTCATTAAATTCTAGTGTAAAAATAAGCCATTCATTTTATTTAGTACATTATTAATTTTCTATAAAAGAAATATACGGTAACCATTATCAATAAACCAAATTTAATAATCAAACTGGTTTAATTTGATGTCAAATTAATAAGCTACGGATGTTATTACAGTCCCTGAAACGTTCTACTTTCCCACTCGAACGGTGAGCGAACGCTGAACGAACGGTGAACGAACGCTGAACGAACGCAGAGCGAACGGTGAGTGAACGATGTGTGAACGCTGAACGCAACTTGGTGAACGATGTGTGAACGGTGAACGGCGAGCGAACGCAGAACGCGAACGGAGCGCAAACGCGAACGCAAAGTGAACGGTGAACGAACGGTGAACGCAAGATGAACGATATATTCGGAATGCCTCTGATCTTTTCCTTGCATTGAAACTATTTTATTGTATTAAAATGTCAGGTGCCAAAAAAAAAAAATAAATAAATAAATAAACCAATAAATGAATAAATAAATAAGTCAATAAAATAAATTCTCCAAAATTGTCCTAAGAAAGACGATTCATGCACATTAAGTTTTTAATCACACGATTTTTAACGCATTAAAACATTGCAATTGTTGCCGAACGCTGAAGTATAAAAGATATTTTTTTAGTTGGAAAATAAAAATGTTTATTCTTATTTGATAACAAATCAGAGAAAACTTCTGACTTATAGAATGAATTAAAGCGATTGTAACATCCATTCATATATGTATCTCCGTGTCAAGGCGATTTCATGTAAAGTAATTAAAAAAAATTAATTACAAAGGTCAGTGGACGTTTTGCATTTATACGCTCGTATTTTCAATGTTTAATACAATAATATATTATGTGTCATTTCTATTTTTCATGATGATTTATTGAGCAGACTTCTACATGTATCTGTAGATGGCCGTGATTATACTCAGACAAGATAATACAAAGATACATGTACATATTCATATTATTTGTTATAAATTCAATTTTCAGAACTTGATATATAAGTAATATGCTGTTATAATTTTTATCAAACAGACAAATGAGAGAGAGAGAGAGAGAGAGAGAGAGAGAGAGAGAGAGATTTCGTTTCAGCCCCCCTTTCCTTTCAGGCTTCACTAAATGTTTGCACCTATATCAAACAATAAATCTGATATTTTTTTTCTAAATATATTAGACAGTGAAGTAACTTTTTTTTAATCAACAAATCATATCCATCTGTTTGACAGTATTATTCGTTTTTATTTTCCTGCTTCAAGTTCACACGAAGTCCACGTGCTTGTCCTGTCAATCAAAATCATTCGACACTGTGCAGGTGTGAAAGTTTCGTCACATCGAAGACGAAGTGCGAGTTTTTCCAACAAGTTATAACATTTATTTTTATCATTTCTAGATTTGACACCAACATTTGAATAATTAGTGAATAAAATATATTGGGCATTAACACTTGAATTTGAAACATACTCTGCCAATTTCAAATACTACCGCCGACACGTGTACATTTTGAACTACTATTGTTTTGTGACTTTTTTAGATGTATGTTTGTTTTGAGACTGAGATTTTTGTTCTAAAAAAGACCTTAACGTTTTTTAACAGGTTAATTAAAATTTTCTGGAAATACAGTACTGACTAAGTAACCGATTTAGGGGAAAAGGGGGAGTATTAATTATATCGAATAGCAAACATATAAAGTTACGGTGAAGAAAGATTTTTTTTCTCTATAACTATAGACTTTACATACATGTATTATAGTAGCGAATATTCTGTAGTGCATTACATTTTAAATAAATATTTCCTTTAAACACACTATCAATTTAATTCGCTCCAAAGATAATAAATTAGCAGGATATCCGCAGTACTATGTATAACTCTCAGAACTAGTTCTATCATATTTTCTGTTGTAATTGAATTAAAAAAAACGCATTAGAAATAAATATTTTCGTAATTTTGCTGCGTAATTATTTGACTTGGATAATTATATCTCCATTAACGATTTGTCGTCTTTAACAAAACATCAAAATGTTGCAGTGCTTGAGGTATTTGCACATTGGCCTTAGTTAAATTTAATATTTCAGCATCGTTCTACATAGGTACAGGATGTGCTTATAACAACATTTTTTTTCCAGAGTAATTTAATAAATAACATAATAGCTAAGTTAGAATAATAAAAATATATATCTTAGATTTTTCCCCCATGAAATAATGATTCTTCAAACAGGATATGTTAGTATTAAATTTAAAAAAAATCCGTTACTCCTTACCTACAAAAAGATAAGTCCTTTCACTTGGGAGTTCCGAATGGCAATGACAACTGAACGATAGGTGAACGCTGAACGCAAGGTGAACGCAAAGTGAACGGAACGAAGAGTGAACGCTGAACGCTTTGTGAACGGTGAACGCGAGCGCACGGTGAATGGTGAACGCAAAACTGTGAACGGAGAGCGAACGGTGAACGCACGGTGAACGAATGGTGAACGCACGCTGAACGAACGGTGAACGAACGGAAAAATGGGAAAGTAGAACGTTTCAGGGACTGTATTTAGTGTGAAAGTATCTTTTCTTCTATTGTTGTTATTATTATTATTATTATTATTATTCTTGGTTTATATACTGTAATTTTGTTAATTATTCAGAAATAATTGTCACATAAGAAATGTGAATTTGCGCAACATGTAACATGTCAAATATAACACCTTTTTTTCCTAAAAATAAAAGGAAGTGTATCACTAATTTCAACTGCCTTTATATTACTGACATTGTTGATACACTGTATAATCTCAGTTATGACAAAGCTCCGCCCGTAAAATTTTTACCCCGCCTACTGGGTCTGCTGTGGCTGCTTTGTGGGATCGCTGGGACTGCTGGGACCGCTCTGGGACTGCTGGGGGACTGCTCTGGGATCACTGTGGGCCTGCTCTTGGACTGCTTTAGCTTTCTGTCAGGTTGGGTCTGGTTGGTATCGTATGCCTTTCGACCCAACGTGTTTTGCACATTCTCTATAGTTTCTGCACCATTGATTTAAGAAGCTGATTTTCAATGACTGCTTCTGGAAGACGCTGTTGCTTGGGAGAATTTTGGGAAAAAAAAGAAGATGTTTCATTGATACTGTCAATCATATTTCTAATTTGGAGCTTACTCGAAGAGTCAAATTTAAAACATGACCATTACAATGTACACAGATATCTCTTGGTGATAAGTTTCTCACATGCTTCTGTACTCCAACTATTTCTGATGACATAGCAGACGCTCCATCATAGCAATGTCCTCTACATTGACTTACGTCGATATCATTGTTACATGTAATCCGTGATTTCAAAAGAATTTCTGCGATATTTTCCCCATTGATTCCCTCAAGATGAAGAAAATAATAATAATAACAAAAAAAAAGAAAAAAAAGAAAGATTTCCTTTATTTCTAAACAGGGTTCAAATGACAATCTTAAGCAAATTAAAGAGAAAATATCTCATTACTTGAAGAGTCTGTACCTTCATCAGCAATAACACGATTTCTGATAACATACCAATAATAGATATCAGTTTATTCTGAATTGTTTTTGAAGTGTTTTGTGCATATCTTTTTACCCTCCAAGAAATGTCGCTTGAGAAGGTCATCATTCTAAGCTATGAAGTATAAAATACCATGAAAATTCCCGTTTCTTCCGGTAGTAGATGAGCTGTCATCCCTGTGTCCTCTTAATGAAATATTTTTGTTTGTCACAAAGTAAATCAACACCGATAATGCGTCTAAGTAGTGTTCATTTGTGTTTTAAATCATTTCATTTGCCTCGTAAAGTTTATATCGATTACTCTCCTTTTTGATTTTGAATACTTGCAGCAAAAGAATTTCCTTTGACAACAAATTGTTTATGATAACCGCAGCATGGGTGACTTTTAAGAACTCCCTACACCCTGGGCAAGTGAAAAAAGTCATGAATCAAGAACAGTTTTTTACACGACCTGTTTGTGGTGGAAACAGTATGCAATATCTGTAAAGCCCGACACCCAAAATGGGACTGTAAAATAGCCATGGATATTTTGTTAACCATGATTTTTGGAAAGTCATTGTGTATTTTTCCCCATTAATTACTGGAAAAATTGTGTAACGTTTTCATCGGGACGGAAATGGTATTTCAAAAAATTATACCTCCCCTGTTCAGTGAAATGAGATATATCACAATTTAGTAAGCCTTCGATATCATTCGCAAAAACTGAGCTGGGTCAGTATCTTTCGAAGGCTTTTCTTTTTTAGCCCTGTCATGTTTAGTATTTTCGCTTTTTTCATGCATAATATTAATTTCTACCGATTTTACTTTCTGAGAATCTGGATTATGAAATGCGCTTCTGAACAGTCGGGGACAAAGTAAGTCACAGAAGGATGTTCATAAAGTGAGGTTTTCTGATCATATTTTGTCCGACGTCTGTTTGTCCGTCCGCTCGTCTGTAAACTTTTCACGTTTTTGACTTCTCAATAATCAGTTGGCCAATTTCAATTAAACTTGCCACAAAATATCCTTGAGAGAACGAGATTCAAGTTTTTTTATGTGAATGGCAACACCCTTTTTCAAGGGGGAGATAATCAGGAATAAGTGAAAATTTGGTGGAATGTTTTAAAAATCTTCTTCTCAAGAACAAGTCAGCTAGAAAAGTGGAAACGTATGTGGAACCCTCATTACATAGTGTAGATTCAAATTTGTTCAAATCATAACCCCCAGGGATAACCTGGGGCCACAATGGAAGTTTTACAAAGGAATATTTAGCTGAAAAAAATCTTCTTCTCAAGAACAACAAAGTCATAATTTATCATATTGATATTAAAGCATCCTCAGGTAGTGTAGATTCAAATTTGTTAAAATCATGACCCCCAGTGTAAGGTTGTTTGACATCTTAAAAAACATCTTCTTATCGAGAACAGAAAAGCCATAATAATTCATATGAATATGGAAGCATCCTCATCTAGTGTAGATTCAGATTTCTTTTTTAAATCATGATCCCCGGGGGTAGGATGGTGCTATAATGGGGCATCAAAGTTTTACATAAAAATATTTAGGAAGAATTTTGTATCTAGCAGGTTGTAGAAAAATAATGTCGTGGTGTTTCTTTTCGCATTTCATTGAAAAAGATGATTTGCAGCACACATCATTGTTGAGGTTTCCCAGACAGATGTGCTGTATTTTTACTGTATAAATGATGATCAGTGAACATTTCGTTAAACACGAAAAAAAAAACAACACATTTCTCCAGTGTAAGGGGGGGGGGTTTCAAATGTAGAACAGAAACTAACTAAAAGTAGAAAACATTGTGTACACAACATCAAAATTTATATTCTTTCACAGAAGTGAAATATATATATCTTTAAGGCATAAATATTTCAAAAATAGCACTACTGTAACTAAAAAGCACTGAGAATCTAACAAAACCCTGAGGAAGTACTGAGTTGTACTGAGAAAACCCTGAGTGGTACTGAGCCTGGTACTGAGTAAACTGAGGTAGTCCTGAGGAGCACTGAGGTTTTCACTGTGGACACTGAGGACATACTGAGAGGCACTGAGGTTTACTCTGTTGGTACTGAGGGGGTACTGAGGGATACTGAGGTGGCTCTGAGGGCACTGAGCTGATACTGAGTAGCCCTGAGGTTTAATACGGTGGCTACTGAGGTAATCCTGAGACACTCTGGGGTCTTAGTTTTTTTTTTTTTTTTAAGATTGTGTTGTAGTATTATTTCAATTTAGATTTAAGTAGACTATTGAAAACAATAATTTCCTTAAATAAAAACCTCAATTATTAAGAATCAAGTGATCTAACCATGTCTAGGTTTTGCATTTCTATGCAGAAATAAGTAGAGCTTATTAAAAGTAGAGGAATTGTATTACATGTGATTTGAATATCTATTCTTCAGAAGAGCCAGTAGTATCTGAAAATTTAAAGTGAAAAAATGGAATGAATCCTCTAAAATATTAATGGTTTCATTTCCGACATTTTAAAGTTAATTTCTACGACTTTAATTATAAAGTACTTTCCTGGCAATAAAAGCAGATTAAAAGACTTTATAGAATAAATCATCAATATCCAAAATAATTTTGACATGTACATGTTATTCGGTTGACATTGAGTTTAGTTGGGGAAAAACGCGTTTTTATTTAACTCAAGCAAAACCTTTAATTAGGCTCCATTTATATACAGTGTATTGTAATACTTTTATTCGGAAAACATGGTTTAAAATAAGTGTACAATTATTTTTTTAAGTAATATTTACTTTTGTTAAAGTTTATTCCGACATAAATTTCTGGAAAGGTACAAAATAACAATTGCCGTAAAAGCAGTGTAAAATCCCGGAAATAAAATGCAGCGAACAAATATTCAAGAAAATGTAGAGGATTATTATTGTGAAATTTTAAATAAAATCTGAAATTGTGAAAAGGGATTCAATGTCAAAAAATAAAAGAAGTAAGCAGCTACCAAAAAACTAATGCACTTTTGTGCACACTTAAAAAAAATATTTTAACATGGCTTCTATTTTGAGTGGCAAGTGTTACAAAATATCTAAAGTGCTGGGTTTGTGAATGGTAATAACATGGCATCTACATATCACAATTATAGCATGAAAATTGTTTAACACTATCCAATATCATGTTTCAGTTAAGTTTTAATTTAAAAAATCTTTTCCAGTAAGATTAATATATAGTAAAAGGCCTCGGGGGGGGGGGGGGGGATGTAAGTTATCGTAATTACAACAAATCTGATTTACTTGATAATTTGCATTCAAAGTTTGCGTAAAATTAAAATGTTTCTTCGGCATAAAATTATACAAATGATTTAAAAATACTTCTACTAAAATTCCTTTTTATAATGAAAACAATGATTTAAGCAGCTTCATTATAAGGGCGCTGAAAGTTGGGAACAAAGATTAAAGTAAAGTAATGAGTTAACTAAAGTAGTTTAATTCTTTACGGGTGCCGAACGCAGCCGGAAATAAGCTAACGGACACTCAGTGATGCACGGTAGCAGGGAAAGGGCTATATAGGTGTCGCCTAAAATACACAAAGACAGAGGTTATTTACATGTAATTACGCAACATAGAAATTCAGAGTGTACACAGAATTTACAAGTTGACTTCCGAGGTAGCCATTTCTCTGAATTGATCCTACCTGTCAATTTTAGGCGATTTGAGGCATTGTGAAGTTCATAGTCGTTTTTAATTTTTCTACAATGATATTTTATAAGATGACTGCAATATTCAATAATTAAAAGATTAAATAGAGAAAACAATCCACAATTAAATGAAATATTTGTGGGTAGATGTATATAGAATTAGAATGCTTAGGAAGATTTTTTTTTAAATAAAAATTACGCATGCAGACACGTTCTTTAAATGTACAAAACTGAAGTCAGGTGAAAGTGAAACTACCCAAGAAAAAACAATCACACAGATAGCAAGGATCAATGCCCTGACAGAATATTTATAAATGATCAGTAAGTTTAAAATCAGTCTGATGGAATTATATTTGAATTCATCAATTCTTTTATTTAGTATAAATTAAAATGATTTATCTCATGAGAGAAAGACGGGTGTGTGTGTGTGGGGGGGGGGGGGGGTTGCATGACTTAACTTGCAACTACGTCTGTGATCTTTGCCAAAATGTATTTAATCTATGCTTTTTTTATTTCTCACATCTTGTATGCAATTGTCCTCACCTTTGCATGAAAAAGAAATACTGGAAATTAAAGCGTTGAATAGCTTTAGAAAAACTTATTATAGCATCTCTATCATAAGAGGCATGAAATATATACATGTACATCAACGTAAAAATGATAATTCCAGCATGATAAACAAAAAAAATGAACAAATGTAAATTGACAGATACATGCACAGTGTACATCGCAATTCCGTACATGCAAGATTTAATTCCTTCATCACAGTTAAGAAAATGGGTTTCCAGTTTATGAACATTATCAGGAAAATACCCCCCCCCCTTCCCCCTCCTTAGCACTACGTACACATTGGCTTGCATTAGATTGTCAGCATTATACATGTAGTTAATTAATTGAAGGGTAGACACTTGAATTAATGGCAAACTCCCATCGTCGTTAGTATTTCTGTGACAATTATGCATAAATCGGATAGAGACAGATTTTTTTTTAAAGCATTCGCCAATTAAAGGAGCCTGTAAATATATGACAGCGCGATGACCAAAAAGGCTCTACATGTATTAAAGTCGGGCTGTGCATGTGAATGTACATGATAATTCGTCACTGTTTCTCCTCGACTGTTACACATGTTAAAATTGATACGTGTAACGTAAATTTTCTGTGAATAAGAAATATCTCTGTGCATTAAACTTTTATTAGGCCGCGCATGTTATACACTGTATGCAGACCCGTCAATCATGCAGTGCCCCCCCCCCCCACCCCACCCCACCCCCGTTCACTGTATAATACCGGTAGTCATTTTATCATGTTTTATGTGATATAATAAACAGCTAATACAACTTACATGTAAATGTATGCGCGTTACTTCTTACGGTCAATTAATTCATTTGTTACTTTGTAGAGATGTCACAGAATTTGAATATTTTCCTTCTACCACTCAATGTACAATGTAAAAATTGAAAGTGATACGGAAATCAAATATAACAGTGTGGTTTCTAGATACCTGTTAATAAGGCCAGTTACAGTGTAGGTAATAGGGAGCTGTCAAAAATAAAACAATATATTTATGCTTTACATACATGTACATGATTTTCTTTACTTATTTCATCGGCATGAATTAGAACAGTCATGTCAAGGTCACATGCATACCTGGCTTTAACATGTTTAACACGTGGTTGTCTGCAAGCATGGAATTAGGTGCTTGTTTACTTACTAACTGAAATATACAGATGTACAGGGACATTTTTATTTTAAATTACCACTTATTATTCATTTGTTTTCGAGAACCATTTTATCTAAATAAATGAATACTATTTTAAAAAGCAGCAATATTTGCTTGTCAATAACCTGGCCATAAAAAAAAAATACTTTTACGGTGACATGCTTATTTCCTGTCCAGTCTTTCAGTGAAAAGTGTCGTGAATCCCAGGTGGTTATACGTGTAGGACTGCATGAAACTACTATGTAATTTGTATTTTCTAATTGTTTTGTCATTCTTATACTACATGGTTTTCTATTTCCACTAAACTGTCCATATACCGATATTACATACCAGTTCAAGAATAAGTACTACTATCTGTGACAGTAACCACTTGGAAAAAAAAAGTTGATGTGCCATTAACTGTCGCCTGTTAACATTCTAAACAAAACCATTGCTGAAAATAAAGTATTTTGATGCTCGTTCCCGATGTCTGAAATTTACGGAGACATCCGACCGTATAGAACAGCGAATCACACGACCTTTCCTGAATGGAGAGAAAATAAATTTACTAAAATTTTGCCGTATTTTTTAAGTACATCGTACATGTAAACGATGTTGAAGAGAAATTCATAAATACAACACATTAATTCCAAACACTTAATTATACTGTATACTTGATTTAACATGAAAGGCAATACAAGCCTCGTGTTCTTTTTTTTTCTTTATGGTAACATGTTTATTATTATGACTATTGCAATAACAGGATATTTAGAAAGTTCTGTTAAGAAAACGGAAACATTGCAGCTGTCATATTAACAAAAGTGTAAAGTATGTATAGAAATTATTGCAGATCAGATCAGAAGACATTGAATTTTACATATTATCTGACTAAGAAAACTGGTACTTAATTCTTGCTTTATGGAAATCAAAGTTAAACATTAAATATTCTCCATTTTCATCAAAATGAATTTTCAAATATATTTAGTTTTTCTTTCTTTTTCAGTTAATTTCTTTATTCTGAAAGGGGACCCTGAGAGGGTTGGATAATATGTATCGCTTACTGAAAACTTCTAATTAATCAAGCACACTGTATTTTAGATATTTGTTTATAACTGATCGGATTAGTAGAGATAAACCTAAACTAAACAAGTAGTTCAAAAAAAAAAAAAAAAAAAATAAATAAATAAATAAATAAATAAATAAATAAAATAAAATAAATTAGATTTTATCTTGAAACTCCCAACTTGAATTATCAAGAAAAAAAAAATTATTAATGTATCGCAAATTTAATTTAGATTTTTTGTATTTTAAATGATATTCTGTAATGTGTGAGGGAAAATTTAAAAAGAGGGGGTTGTTCTGAGTCTACCTGTCACGTCAACATTGCGTAACTGACTGCTTGTGATATCCGGCAAGTGCTCTTCTGTATATATACAGCAGTGACACCTATTGTCTTATTTTCTCGCTACCGCATTGTGTAATTCACAGCGCTTCCGTTTGTATAATGCTTCACGGCGCTTCCGTTTGTCAGCGTCTGCGTAGAACTTCAGTGGGCTTCCGTTTGTGTACAATATCCATATTCATGTTATTTAAATACGCTGCTGTGTTAAATAAAAATCATCTTTTAAAGGAACACTTTTAATTGTACACAATTATACATTAAACAATATTTCCGATAAAGCTATATTTTTTAATAGCGTTCATAGTATGGCTTGAGTTTTTTTTTTAATCCGAAGGTATTAGTTATTTTTCAAAATGAAAGGATATAAGATTCTAAAGCTTAGAACGTCTACTGAATCATTCGTGATTATTATATGTACTGTACAGTATTATAACAGATGGGCAGTAAGACCTAATTACAGTTGAAAAAATACTGTAGGATAATTAGAACTAGTCAAAATAAAACAAAAATTGGATTTTAAACAGAGAAATAATTTATTTTCATTTACTGTATTTAATGTCTTATTTTTGCGTTATCACCAAGAAAACATGTATACGCAGCTATGACAATGATAAGTTCCTGGTAAATCAAGCGAGGGTTATATAATTTAAGTATACTTGCCATCAGTCTGATTAACAGATCAATTGTTTTCCAAACATCGAAGATTGCATGATTTGATATTATATAACTACATGTTATTACAATTTTAGCGCATTGTGTTTTACATATAGATCCCAAACTTTAAACTTTGAATATCTTAATTCCTTTAACGATTCTAACTACTTTCTTCTACTTTCATTTGCGTGTGTGCTGAAATAATCGGCAAACTTTTTCTTACAAAATATCACCTGAGCATAAAACAAAACCTACCGGTATTATTTACTGCTGTCGGTGTTCATTTTAATTAATAACAAGCACATATAACAAAACTTTCAGTTATCCCCCATGTTCATTTTCAAAATAATTTTCATAATTCGCGATAGGTAAAAAAAAAAAACTTTTTTCAAATGCTTTCATGCATGTTGTAAAATTTTGAATTAACCGAGTGACAGTAAATACAAAATTTACAAAGTGACACCTACTTTTACTTATTGACCCGGTAAATTTACAACATGACAATGCAATGAGATACGGGATATGATTTTGAAATTCGAAATATTTCTTTTTAAGATGTCGCACCAACAGCTTAAATATTGATAATAGTAATAGCATTAAAAATATGCAATAAATGATAATATCAGTCAAAATACATCTATTTCATATAATTTTAATATACAGTAAAATTTATTTTAATAAGTTGTTAAGTTAAGTTGTGACACATCACCGCTTTATTTTTCTATATATATCTCAATTAAAGATCATCTAAAAAGTTTTTGCTTTAATTATTTATTTATTCATTAAATAATATTTTATCTATTTATTATTTATTTTTATGATATTGATCATCAGAAACTTTCAAGTAAAAGATGTTTCAGAATCGTTGTAACTTTTAACTGATATTATGTTTTACAGGGAAAGGTTGCAACATGTTCATCAAAATTTTTATGTGTGCCGTGCAATCGAATATGTTTGAAACATTGCCATTATCCTGACATTAAGGACTCCTGTATTTGCACAGAAGAATCGTAACTCACTCTAAACATTCAGGTGAGGATCGAGATTATTGGACAATATAAACTATTTATCATGATGTTTAATATTGGTTAAATAAATTAAAAAAAAAAAAAAAGAAATTTCACAAATAATTAACTAATTGGTTGATATCAAAGACAAATAAATCAGATATCATATTTCAAAAAATATATGCGTAGAACACTTAATTAAATATCCCTTTAAAATTCCAAATGCAAATAATTTATTTAATTCAATGAATGAGAAGCAAAAACAATTCCAGTTTAATTTGATGATGTTAGGTTTCAAAATACTTGTACCTACACATTTTGATTTGAGGAGAGTTTAAAATAAAGAAATTTAACCATTATATTACAATAAAACTCAAAAGAAAATAGTAATTTTTTAAACAAATAGCCTCAGTGTCACTCAGGATTACCTCAGTAGCCACGGTTTTAAACCTCAGGGCTACTCAGTATCAGCTCAGTTCCCTCAGAGCCACCTCAGTATCCCTCAGTACCCCCTCAGTACCAACAGAGTAAACCTCAGTGCCTCTCAGTATGTCCTCAGTTTCCACAGTGAAAACCTCAGTGCTCCTCAGGACTACCTCAGTTTACTCAGTACCAGGCTCAGTACCACTCAGGGTTTTCTCAGTACAACTCAGTACTTCCTCAGTGTTTTGTTAGATTCTCAGTGCTTTTTAGTTACAGTAGTGTAGATAGCTTATCCATTTTTTAAAAATAGTTATAAGCTACTCAAAGTAAGTCATCTGCCTCAGAACCTTTCATGGTAATTTTACTCTTTTTTACATGTAAAATATATACGAATCTACATTTTTTAAGGTAAACTGTAATAAACATTTTTGATTTATTTGGCTGTTATTCTTTTTTTTTCCCGTAAAAACGCAAAAATAGCCTCTTAAGAAAAGAGCATGCATTCATCATAATTAAGGCCAGGCTGTACTTGGTTAAAGAAACCTGTGGAAAAAATGATCTTGTCTCTCATTAGTCGAATAATCTTCTTTATACACCTTTTTTCAAATAAAATAACAAACCCTTTTTTATACTACTATAAAATGCTTTATTTCATATCGTTGGAAAAGAATGAAATTAATTCGTATTTGTGTTCAAACGTCATATAAAGTGAAACGAACTAAAAATCCTTTGAAACCTGAGAGAAACTTTTTAAAGTATCTATTGTTTCTTATGAAACAAATTCTGAATGGAAAAAAGGAAAGAAGAGATCAATCAAAAATTCCGTTAAAATAGAAATTATCATTCTCAGACAAAATCAACATAATCGACAACAAAAGTGATAAAAGGGCGCTTAAAAAAGCGCAGGAAAGATGATTCATATTTGCGTCAACAATTGGTAGAACAAAAACGATAACCAACGGGATTTCCCTCTACGTTTTTCCTGTTTGTTCCGGATATATAAAAGATTTTCATAGGTTTCAGCGCTGAAAAAAAATGTATATTGTAATTGCTATCTAGAAGAATATAATGCAAGCATCGGTGGATATATCAAATGAGGAATCTTTGTATCATTACCTGCCAAATGTCATTATCCTTGTGTTATATATCATTGTAGGGAGCTTTGGGAATGTTTCCGTGATAATAGTGTATATAAAGGACATGAAGAATGTATTTAGTTCTGGACGCCTTTTTATTCCTTTCTTGGCTTTTGTTGATTTAATCACACTTCACTATAATGGTTTTGCAGAATTAGCCTCCGAGATTCAGAAATTTTATGAGTCCACAGACCAAGATCTAGCATGTAAAATCAACAGTTTTATAGGCACTTTTCTTGTTATGACTTCCGGTTGCATTTACTTCGCCATCGCTGTCCACAGGTATATCTTGATTTGCAGACCTCATTGTAAGTCGCTGCCACAAGAAGTTAAAATTACCCTTCTGGTGGTAACAGGACTTTTCATTGTGGGAATCTCTGTTCCAAAGTATATATTTTCTGGATCCAGGGCAATTTTGATAAGGTCAAAAGGATCGGTGAATGAGACAGAAATAGTCTATATATGTGGCACAGAGAAACGGTTCCAAAATGCCACTAGTTCAAATACTTATTACTATATTTTGACGATATATTCGTTCCTTTGGAGTTCCTCAATGGCCATGATTTATACCTTAGTCGTAAAAAGAATACGCAAAAGAAACAAACAAACAAATCCTATATCTTATATAAAAGATGATTACAGCCTTTCGCATAACGCAGATGATTTAAATTTCTGTCGAAACCAAGAAAACGCACAGGAACCCAGGGTAATGAAACGGTCTATCACAACAGTCATCACAACCAATCGCTTGTCCTGGATGTTCTTTATCATGACTGTACTAAATGTCGTGTGTTTTATACCGAGGTTAATATTGGACATACACTTCAATGCAGATCCATACTTTTTCCTTAGAAAACCAATGCCACTCCATCAGCTGCTTGTGTTTATTAATAATTTTTATCTTTTCAACAACGTAATCAACCCATTTATATATGGATTCTTTGACAATGCGTTTAGAAATAGATTTAAGAAAAGATTCTGTTCATGCTACAAATGACAAGAAGAAATTATTCGATGGAGTTCCTGGAAGCAGCCTTTACAAGAACTTAATTTGAATGTCTGGAACCAATTACTTCTTGTGAAATTCAAAATACTACACTAGAATGATAGTTACAGATAGACTTTCAATATTTAACGTTACTTTATGTAAAAGATCCATATTAAGAAAAATGCTATTGAATCATTAAAGGTATACACTTTTATTTATTCTGAAGTTACGCATGCGTAATAAACGGTGAATATTTACAATTGTGTTTTTGCATTTTATAGTAATTAATGCCAATATTTGTAGGAAAAAAAATGCTTTTATCTGATGTAACTGAATTGTTGATTAAGATATATCTATATACATTGCATACATTTTATTGATTGATTGATTATGCAAAACAACAGTAAACAACAGTAAAGGTCTAAATTTGAAGCCCTTCATCGGCATATGGTGACGTCTCTATATATGGTGACTTCTCTGTAAGAGCAAAAAATTCTTTCACCATATACCGATGAAGGGCTTCAAATTTAGACTTTTACTCTGCACTCAGGGCCATTAAGCAATGAGAGTTCTTTATCGTGCCAACGCCTACCTTGATACTGGGCCTCTGTTTTTTAAGGCCTCATCCGAAAGGCCCGCAACTTTTACTCAAAAGTGCTGAGCTCTTGGCAAAGGAACAGTTGCTACTTCTTTAGGTCAGTTGCGGCTGTGATTTGAACACACGACCTTCCGATCATGGAGCGAATACCGTGACGGTGAATACATTTGATAATATAAGTACAGTATTTCATGTACTTTCTACGTACTTTCACCCTCTTAAAACGCATAATTTAAAGAAAGATATAAATATCAGCGACGACAAACATTTCTTTGAATATACGGGGATGAACGGTTGAAGTCACTGGAAAAAAATACAATACTTGCTTACGCCGGTTATGTACAATAAAACTCGGTTATAATGAAGTCTCCGGCCCTGTTTTACAAAATGACCTACGACTAGGACTAAGATATAACTTTGCAATTGACTTTTTGTCCAAATTCTGTTTAAATGAACCCATCTTATGTTTTGTTTGTTTGTTTGTTTGTGTTTTTGTTTTTCGTTTTTTGTTTTTGTTTTTTTTTTGTTTGGGGTTTTGTTTGTTTGTTTGTTTGGGGGTTTTGTTTGTTTGTTTGTTTGGGTTTTTTTTGTTTTGTTTTGTTTTTGTTTTTTTGTTTTTTTTGGTCACAAACAAAAAGTTAATCCTGTATAATCAATTTGCTAAATTCAAATTCGTTTTATTGGTATAAAGAATTCGTAAAAGTAAAAGTAAACATAGCGAATTTGCTATATACATTGTACATGTTCTTAAGTATGAGTTCTGAATATGCTATATAAGTGAAGCGGAAAGCTGTATTCTTCATTTTTATTATTGCGAGAGTTATCGCCCTTGTTAATTTTTAATTACTTATTATATAGGCTTTAATTAATATTATGTTAACGCTGAATTCGAGTTACAGTTATCAATTATAATCTTTGTATGTTTCTTTAGTTGGCTTGATAAAGATTTGTTAATTGTAAGCTTAATTAGTATTTTTATTAGTTTGTAAATAAATAATCAATATGTATAATTTATGGTACTTGAGATATATAGGGTTTTTACTGGCAATTGTAAAAGAGAGCTTCTAAAGGTATTACTCGACAAACCCGATTTAATACATGTAAGTGTGAGGTTATCCCTGCTTATATTGTATAGAATTGAGTAGTAAGTGTGTTGACATCCCTGCTTATTACTTTCCAGAGTGTGTGGTCATCCCTGCTCTGGACTTGGCATCTCTTAGCAGGAAGTGTGCGGATATCCCTTCTTGTTGCTGCGCAAGATAAGGTGTGCGGACTTCCATGCCTGTATCTTGTGGTAGAGCATTGGTGTGCGGACATCCATGCCAGTATCTCTAGTCTAGAACCGTTTCCTTAGTGTCAAATGTGCGTTTATCCCTGCTTGTCACTGCGCAAGGACAGGTGTGGGGTCATCCCTGTTTGTCCCTTGTGGAAGTGCGCTGATGTGTGGACTTCCCTGCCAGTGTCATTTGTACGCTACCGATAAAAGCCATAGATTTAGGCAGTATCCTGTGATTAACACTGCGCATTGTACATATTTGCAGTATCTCAGGGCTATCCGTTTCTATCACGGGTACGAGCCCGCGGGGATTCACAAGTAGTGATGTCCCTTGCACGTTTCATAAGTAACAAAAACTGGCTTACCTTGGGAAACTTAAGTTTTCTGCTTAATAAAATTTCAATAACAAATATTTAAGAAAAAAAATTACAGTGTAATACAATGAGATTTTGGGACTTTATATATAAAAAATCGTTTAAAAAGATGTAAATTTCGTTATTTTTAACTTCTACGGGACATAAATCACTTGCCATTTTCCTATTACTGGGGACTCCACAAAACTTTGCAATATCTTTAAATTCGCTAAATACATGCCCATACAAAAAAGTTTTACCGTGTTCTCCTCTACCCTACAATATTACAATCTGTTCACACTGGCATAAACAAAAAATTCATTTTATTGTTTAAATATATAGCAATGTCTTGCAAAAAATACCTCCTATAACAATTTCTTTTTTGAGTCAAGTAAATCATAATGCCGAAATTTTTACGCAAATGATATTCATCTAAGTTGACATTTACACAACAATATATTTAACTCTGGATCAAATTTAGAAAGATAACGTAGGAGTGCCCCATAACATAATAAAATAAATTAATAAAAATAGATATACAGTACCAACCAGACCCAACCTGACACCTAAGCAGTCCCAGAAAGCAGTCCCCGGGACTGCTTTGGGACCGCTCTGGGACTGCTATGGGATCGCTATGGGACTGTTCTGGGACTGCTGTGGGACTGCTCTAGAAAGCAGACCCAGCAGTCCCAGCAGTCCCGGGGACTGCTTTCTGGGACTGCTTTATTTACTCATGCGTGAAAAAGGTTCTGAGTGACATGATAGCTCTGCCCCTTGTGTATTCTGAATTTGCGGGCTCCCTGTTGTTGTTTTGTTTACTTTCAGCAGAGAAGTGTTTCATATAAAAATGAAAAAAAAAAACCCCAAAAAACAAGGATTTCTTACAAAATTTTAACAAGTAGAGACAGATATACATGTAATTACTATATGTCTTCAGGGGCTCTAAGTTTACACAATTGTAGTCTAGAATTTATTTTTAGAAAATGAAAGTAGCTAAATAGGGAAGTCAGATGATTTTTATCCCTTAAATTAAACTTTAATACAGGTGTTTGAAACAAAATTATCTAGGCCTATTTAATTCATTAATGCTATCAAATTATGTATTCAAAGTTTGCATTAGCAACATTAAAAAAAACTTGCTATTAGAGTAAGATATTCAGAGGGATGTACTGTACTAGATTTTTTTTAATTGAAAAAGCTAAAACCATGCTAAAAAAAACGCATTCCATGCCTTTTTTTACTGCCCTTAACGAGGTTCGCTCCTGAGCGTTTGAGCAGATTTATATCTTAACCTATATTTCAAAAAATCTGCAAAAATTTTAATTCTTACAATAAATTTGAATTCTACAATGCCAATTAAACTATATTCAGTTAAAACTTCATGATAAAATTCCATACCAAAAGCATTAAGCGAGGAACTATATTTTGTGGCGGAAGGTCTTTTAGAAGAAAATGATCATTTTTTTCTCTTTCGAAGTATTTAAAGTATGTTAAGTTTGGATTGCTATTTTTACATGCAGTCTGCACACAGAGTTATTTTGTGTAGTGAACTGTTTTATACTGATCCTAAATTATATATCAAATAAATTGTCATGAATTCTATCATTATATTTGATAAATATAGCAAATATATTGTGAAAATCAAGAAAAAAAATGTCCCTATTTTAAGCTTAAAATTAGCACTATTTTAATAATATCTAACAATTAACATCACAGACCCTCACTTTTTATTTTCTTTTCTGAATATATAAAATACTTTTAACCATTCTTTTTAAATTCTGTAAAATGTAATTACTTTCAAATGATTTTTTTGCTTGTTAAATTTTTAATGCCAGAAAAATGAAATTTTTTGAGTGCAAAAAGGTCAAATAATTGAACATGCGGAGTAATTTGAAAATTTTTCGTTGTCACAAATTTTAATGTGTCTATTCAAGATGAAATAAAACTGTGTTTGTTCCCATAATTTATTTGAATAAAAAAATATTAGAGGAAAAACTTTAAAAATTTATTTATGTGTAAGACGTATTTACAGTGCAAAAAGGTCAAACTAAATGCTCTGTAGCGCCAAAAGAAGTGCATTGACCCCCATCTTTTGTTTTGATTTTTAATTAAACTATGTGTATAAATTCTAAAAATATACTTGATAAAAAATTCTCATTACTTTTGATGGCAGGATCCAACCTCCTTAAATAAAACCTAATAATTTATTAAATGAACATGAAATAAAATTATTATACCATTCCTCCGTCATATAAACAATGTGAACAAGTATTGGGAGATTTATTTATGAATTATTTTTAATTTATAAACAAGTTATTAAAATAGTACATTTATTTAAAAAATAAACATTTGAAAATATCGGGAATCGTGTGGTGTCAAGACCTGAGGTTTCAATCTCCTTTGGGCATGATCAAAAGAAAGTCAATGAATGGCATCAGTGTTACACATCACTGACCACGCTGGTCAACAATGACACTATTTTCAATCTATGAACTGCAAAAAATCTTTGTTTCAATAAATGTGTATAGATTTATTTCGGGATTAATTAATTTTAAACATAATCTAAGGGTTTCATTCACGTGATTTACAAATGTACACTCGAATGTTTATATAATAAAACACTAAAAACTGAGTGTTATTTTTTTCTGTTTCATTGAGAATCTAACGATAATCATATTAGCAAGTCAGTGAAAATAATCATGACTGAAATATAATACTCAGCAAAATTTAACAAAGAATTTTTCAAAAGCCCCAGTACTTTCCAGTAAGAAAAATGCATTCAGAGTATAATATGGAAATCGGCCTTGCTCTATAATTATAAGAACTATTTAAAGCTAAATAAAGTCTGATTGAAAAATATAACTCAAATTTAATTTTCTATAAAAATGAGTAAATATGGAAACCAGTATCAATCACAGAAAATAAAGAAATTGATTTATTTTGGTGAAAAATTAATATACCACATAACTGTGTTTAAATAATTATATTATTAGTAGGTGTGAACGTCCTCTTCGTTCAATATTTATTATTTGCTTTTATACATGCACTGTGATTTTCTTAGCAGTTCAGAAATGACTGTCACAAAAGAATTGTAAATATTTGTTGTTACTGCTCAGAAAGAAATGCATCATCAACTTCCACTGCCTTTTATAGTTATATTGTTTATTGGTAATCTCATATGTAAGTAAGCTCCGCCCATTAAATTAAATAACCCCGCCCACTGGGACTGCTGGGACTGCTTTCTGGGACCGCTGGGACTGCTGGGACCGCTGTGAGACTGCTCTGGGACCGCTGTGGGACTGCTCCGGGACCGCTGAGGGACTGCTTTAGCAGTTCCAGAAAGCAGTTCCCGGGTCTGCTCTGGGACTGCTTTGTGTCAGGTTCGGTCTGGTTGGTACTGTATCAACTTTCAATTTTATAACCAGTAAGATACAAACGCTTTTAGTAAAGCTATAAAAAGAACTACTGTAACAACCCTAACCCTTACCTCAATCAGGCGTATTCAATAAGTAGGTATAACTAGGAGGTAGCCATGTCGGCCTAATCATTTCTACCATTAAGCTCAGTGTGCTTCACTCGCGGTTCCTGTGCTACATTTTCTAACAATTTTAAAAGATAGTATCAGAAAAATACTAATGTGCATTAAACAGAGCTGAGGCATAAGCAAGACGAGAAATTTGAATTCTAAATTTTGAAGTTAAAAAAAATACTTAAATCTATTTAAAGGAAGAAAGCACTGAAATTTTATTGTTATTTTAAAAGTGAACCAATTGTTACAATGTATTGTATATAATGATAAAGCAGACACTGTGCCTTAAATTCTTTATTTTGTAGTACATGTATGCCGTATTTGAAAATGAAGAAAACTTTAAAATCGTATTTCTTGTCAAGGAAATTTATAAATGGCGATGAAGTCATACAGTACAACTTGGATTACTACATGAAAGTACTCTAATAGTGATATACATGCATTCTCAAAATGCATATTTTCTCTATTTATTTTTTATTGATAAAATGTCTACATGTTATTTTATATATTGAGGTAGTGAAAGAGTTCAAGTTAAACAACATCAACCACAAGATACAGTGTACAATGCAGAATGACAACAATTTTATGCACTTCATGTTTAGGAAGTTAAAACGGAAGAAATAAACATTAAGGCAATTTCCTACATATAGTAAACTCTACTCGATAAGATGTACCTAATTAAACAGGTTTATTCTATTAGACTTACTACTACAATGTAAGTCCACTGGATGTTAAAAGTAAGGCTAGAATCAGGTCGCAATCTTCAACTTGTTCACTATTATTTCTTCTTCAGAAAAGCAAGGCCATGTCAGTCTTAATGAATGTTAAGGCATGCCCAGCATGTGTTAACTCAAGTTTAGTTATTTCATGACCCTTAGGGGCTGGGGTGGGGCCGCAATATAGGACAGAAAACTTCTAACAGTTACACGATTACTAAATGGATTCTCTTCTATTTTGTATAAGTGTCTAGCTTTATGGGTGCCATTAATTCTTCTAGCACATTAACAATGGAAGAAATGAAATAAGGTTTGAATAAAAGTTTCTTTAAAATTCAGACTCGCAGCATCATTAAATATTGTTTATCCTTGTTTGCGTTAGTGTAATGCAACGTACTAAAATAGCACAGAATAGTTTAATAAGTTGCAAAATTACAAATCCACAATCTACAAATTAAGCTTTACATGATTTGTTTTTATAAAGTACAGAGTTGAACACTCGGTTCTCTATAATTTACAGATTTGCACGCCATCTAGTGTTAATTCAGATTTGCTATTTATTAAGTAAAATTCAGACTTGCTCCGAGCAACATCTATATACAAAAAGACACGATTAAATAATTTATGTAAGAAAAAGTTCATAACTGTGTTTATAACTTTTGTCAATGTTATAAGTGTCGGCCACTTGATCAATTAAGTCATAGGAATTCACCAAAATGCGTTATTATAATACCTGATTAAACTTTCTCCGCAAATTGGCTGTACTTATTAACATATATGGAGTTTGCAATTTAAGATCAAAACATAGCCCGAAATAAAATAATTTATTTTTTTATGCAGTTTTAAATCTTCCAACAGCCTTTACATGACCTGCCAACTTATATAATGTGCTGAATAGATATCTCTTTTATCACACATTCTCCCTCTTTCATAAAGGGAAAAAAGTCAGTAATGATTGTTAAACATCTGATTTTCTCCAATTATTTGTCAAGATCGTTTGATATGCAAACCTGTGACGGTACATATTGTCGTTTTGTACAAATTGTCGTCGACGACAATATATACCTACCGTCACTGCACATATTGTCGTCCATCAGTATGTGTGTGTGTGTGTGTGTGTGGCAGATAAATAAGTAAACACGATTTTTATTTATCATTACTCGCAATACTGGAGAGAGAAAAGAATTTAGTTAGGAAATGGTGTCCAGGATTGATGAGCACCACTATTATATGCCAAGATACCATAATGCTTGATATATCTGATAAAACAACATACTCCATGCCCACCTTCAAGGGAAGATAATAAAGAATTAGTGAAAATGTAGTGGGGTCTTTTTTAAAAATCATCTCAAGAACCATTGAGCCAGAAAAGTTTAAACTTATGTGAAAGCATAATTATAAACTATAGATTTAATTTTATTCAGACCATGACCCCCAGGGGAAGGATGGGGCTATACAGTGGCTGCAACGTTTATTGTTGACAAACCAATCGTGTAGAATCTTTCGTGTAACGTGCGTGATCGTTCGTGTAACGTGCGAGATCCTGCGTGTATCAGACTCAATCGTTTGCGGTTTTAATCGTGCGTGATCGTGCGTTAAGAAACGTGTAAATTTCGTTTTGTAAGTTTTTATCGGAATGTTATTTGTTAAACAAGCATTTCGCTTGTCTGGTTTTTTTTTTTTTTTTTTTTTTTTTTTTTTTTTTTTTTTTTTTTTTTTCAATCCAAATAAAATAAATGAAGCGCGATTTACATAATTGAATGCAGAACGAACTAATTATCGCTTGGAAATAAGCAATATAGTAAGTCGTACAATATTGTGTTCTCGTTAAATAGCGTGATTTTTTGTGATAAACCGTACTTAGATGTTTAAGGATTTTTTCTCTGATGTTAATTATGATTACTGCTAATTATTGTCAAGATATTTTTAAAATCAATAGATCAAAAATAGATATTTTTACAAATTAATAAATAAACAATTCTCAGTGCTTACATGTACATAAATATTAAGTCGGCGAATGTGAATGTACACGACATGATTGTCGGGGTTTCGTTTATCAGTGTTTATCCTAGGCCTGGAGCTTACTTTAATTATTTTTTATTATAATTTCTGCAAATAAATGATTTGTAAAATAATTGTTGATTTTAGAGATTCACAAAAAGAAACATGGATATAACTTAAACTTTAATTCATTTTCATGCCATTTTCCCCCAACTTATCCCTTTCTGCATATCATGAAATTCAATTCAATCAAAACTCACGGTCCACCTACATGTACATCTTCTGATAGAAGGGAAAAAGTTTTATTAAGTCGGTGAATTAGGTAAAGAATTATTTGTAATCTAAAATAATTAATAAGTCTTACATGTATTTAGTTCCAGAAATATCCATTTCTATTTTTTTTTTCATTTTTCAAAGTCGATGAAATAATATCAATCATTATTTGAAATCTAAAATAAGTATTAAGCCTTATTTCGTTTTGATAATATCCATTCCTAAAGAATTTGAACTATTTTGCGTGAAGAATCGTGCGTTTGCGTTAGCAATCGTGTAAGATCATGTAACGTGTAGAATCGTGTGCGTGAAAGATCGTTCGTGTAACAGATTTTATCGTGCGTTAATCGTGCGGAATCGTTCGTGTAACGTGATCGTTCGTGTAAGTTGTCAACAATAACGTTGCAGCCACTGTAATTGGGCATCAAAATTTTACATAAAAATATTTAGGAAGAATTTTGTATCTAGCAGGTTGTGGAAAAATAATTTTGTGGTGTTTCTTTTCGCTTTTCATTGAAAAAGATGATCTGCAGCACAAATATTAATGTTTGTTGGCCTTTCCCAGACAGATGTGCTGGACTTTTACAGTATAATTTGATGATCAGTGAACATTTTCATAAACACGACAAAGGCACATTTGTCCAATATAAAGGAAATATATTTTCAAATGTAGAACAGAAGCTAAATATAAGTAGAAAGCATTGTGTATGCAACATCAAAAATCATATTTTTTTTTTTACAGAAGTGAAATATATCTTTAAGTCGAAAAGATTTCATTCAAAGTAAGTCACCTGCCTCAGAAACTTTCATGGCAATCTTACTCGTTTTACATGTAAATTATATACAAATCTACACGTGTATATATACGACAAACAACATATTGCTATTGAAATGTATTATTATTAATACTGAATGTTTTATTTGGCTGTTATTTTTTCCCCGTAAAAACGCAAAAATGACCTCTTAAGAAAAGAGCATGCATCCATCATGAAAAACACAAACAGGACGAAAGACCATCTTTAAGCAATCGCTTAGTGGTGGCTTAATGGTAGCTTAATGGTGGCTTATAGAAGTCAATTCCTTTAAGCCACCATTAAGCCACCATTAAGCTGCAGCTTCTAGGTGCTTAATGTCCAAAGTTCATTAACCTACCATTAAGCCACCTTTAAGCTGCAGCTTAATGGTGGCTTAATGTCCAAACTTAATCAAACCACCTTAACGCATCCAGTATCAAGTCTTTAAACTAACTTGTTAAGTTTGAAGTTGTTTCAGAATCATTTACGCAAATACTTATTCAATTCATAATTTTGTTCTCGCTATTTCTAACATTTTTTGTCAATGCGTATAAACTCGGGAACTGAGAACAGCTTCACCAAATGCCTTGAAATTTTCGCTACCTAAAATCAGTTTGTTTGAATACTTGTGTTAAAATTATTTTTATCCATAAATACATAATATATATATATATTTTTTTTTTAAAAATCACATATTTTCCTTCCGTGTTTGGAGAGCCACGTTCCGCTGTCGAATTCATAGGAAATGTTGTAATTAAAGTCATTTTCTGCTGGAATATCTCTAAGTCTCTTAATTTTTCTTTGGGTAGAGAAATGTTTAAGATATATAAAAAATAATATAGGTATAGATTATATTGCCCATCAATGAATTACTTCATGAATAATTTGAATTAATTCGTGGTTAAGTGCCATTATTTTTTCCTTTCTTTTAAAATACCGCAGAAGTAAGAATTTATTTAAAATAATGCAGCAGTAAAAATTGATCAAAATATAGTCGGTCTTCAATGATTGTTATTTCAAAATCAATTTTCAGAAGAACAGCCGATCAGATTAAACAGGGCATCCGACCAGATTTATACACATTGAGAAGCGGGGTAAAATAATTAGTGTACAGTATATCGACTAGTTAGACAACAGACCTTGATTAGGTGTGCCCACTAGTCCCCGGTCAATTAACAAGAAACTATACACGGGAACGTACAGTGACAGATTTTGATGATATATTATTTTTACAAAACTTAAAATTTACGCAAGCATATAACAAATTAGAAATTATGATTGTACACAAAAAGACAATTATTTTGATACCCATAATGATAAAAAAAGAATTAAAACTGAAGATGATATGGTACAAAAATATTTTATAACTTACTTGTAACGCAAAGATTGTCAAAAAATCGTAAATAGCCGCAGCATATATATAAGAACTATAATCTGTTTTTTCCCCCATCGTTCTCTTTCGATGATATATTCCTTTTTTATAACAAAATTTTGTTATATCTGTTGAATTCCAATCTTTTCATGCTTATAAATCTGCGAATAACAGAACGAGGAATTCAGTTACTTAAAATCAAAGGGTTGTTTCACACGATCACACCGAATTCCGGTCCACGGTTAAGAAATATTAACGTAATATAAAACTTTATAAAAATTTCTTTTTTCAAAAATATATAAATAAAATTATTTGTATTATTGATAAATATAAACATACTATTTCAATACATGTACAGGTACCTTTAACCATTCCAAACAAGTTTTGTTAAAAATAAAGTTGTTATATTTCACACCATTTTCAACAGCCTCGATAGCTCAGTGGTTAAAGCGTTCGTCCTCCAATCTAAAGGTCGAGGGATCGACAATGAGTTTAGAAATAGATTTAAAAAAAGATTTTGTTCATGCTAAAAATGACAAATAGAAATTATTTGATGGAGTTCCTTGAAGCAGCATTCACAAGAATTTAATTTGAATGTCTAGAGTCAATTAAATATACAACACTAGAATAATAATTATAGATGGACTTTCAATATTCATCGTTACTTTATGTAAAAGATCCATATTAAGAAAAATGCTATTGAATATTTTTTTTTTTATTCTGAAGCTACATGTACGCATGTGTAGTACACGATGAACATTTTTCAATTGTGTTTTTTGCATTTTATAGTAGTAAATGCCAATGTTTGTAGGGAACAAAACATGCTTTTATCTGATATAACTGAATTGTTGATTAAGGTATATCTATATATAATGAATATATTTAATTGATTAATTGGTTGTGTAAAACAACAGAAAACATCAGTAAAGGTCTAAATTTGAAGCCTTTCACCGGTATATGGTGATGCCTCTATATATGGTGACGTCTCTATGTGAGTGAAAAATTCTTTCCCCATTTACCGCTGAAGGGCTTCAAATTTAAACCTTTACTCGGCACTCAGGGCCATTGAGCATTGAACGATCTTTATCGTGCCAACGCCTACCGTTACACGGGGCCTCAGTTTTTAAGGTCTCATCCGAAAGGCCCGAAACTTTCACTCAAAAGTGCTTAGGGCTTGGCAAAGGAACGGTTTCTACTTTTTTATGTCATTTTCGGCTGTGATTAGAACAAACCACCTTCAGACCACGGAGCGAGCGCTCTACCCACTGAGCTACCGTGACGGTGAATACATTTGGTAATACATGTACATGTACAATATTTTATGTACTTTTTAACTCACTTTCACCCTCTTAAAATGCATTATTCAAAGAAAGATATAAATATAAGCAAGCACAAGCATTTCTTTGATTATACGGGGATGAACGGTTGAAGTAATTAAAAAAGATACAATACTTGTTTGCTTGCAATGGTACAGTAAAACTTGGTTATAACGAGGTCTTGGGCCCTGTTTAACTAAAGGACTTATGACTAGGACTAAAATATAATTTTGCAATTAACTTTTTTTGTCCAAATTCAGTTTAATTTAACCCATCTTCTGTTTTTCTCCTGAATATTCAATTTGCTAAATCCTAATTTGTTATATTCGTATGACAAATCCGTAAAAGTAAAACATAGCAAATTTGCTATATACATGTTGAACTTCTTAATTATAACTTCTGAATATGCTATTGAAGTATCAAATACAAGCTTACCTTGGAGAACTGAAGTATTTCTGTTTGATAGAATTTCAATAATAAATACTTAAGAAAAAAAAATGCAGTGTAATACTTTGAGATTTTGGGACCTTATATATAAAAATTCCCTCAAAAGGATCTAAATTTCGATATTTTTAACATCTAAGGTAAATAAATCACTCGCCATTTTCCTAAAATCGCTATATTATGGTTTTTTATAACCTCACTGTTTTGCAAGAAATTGTATAGAAAATTACCTTGGACTCAACGAAACTTCGCAGCATCTTTAAATTTGCTAAATCCGTGTTCTTGCAAAACATGTTTTACTGTGTTTTTCCTTGCAATATTGCGAACCGTTCACCTCCGCATAAACAAAGAATTCATAATGATTTTATAGTTTAAATATAAAGCAATGTTGTGCAACAAATCTCTCCTGTAACTATTTCTTTGATGCAGCCAAGGAATTCACAATGCAGGATTTTTCACGGAAATGATATTCATCTAAATTGACATTTACCCAAAAGAAAATTTAACTCTGGATCAAATTTAGAAAGATTAATTAAAAGTGTACCGTAATATAACATTTAAATAAATTAATAAAAATAAAAATACCAACTTTATATTTTATAACCAGTAAGATACATACGGTGTTGCTAGAGCTACAAAAAGAACTACAACCCTAACCCTTACCTTAATCAGGCGTATTCAATAAGTAGGTATAACTAGGAGGTAGCCATGTCGGCCTAATCATTTCTACCATTAAGCTCAGTGTGCTTCACTCGCGGTTCCTGTGCTACATTTTCTAACAATTTTAAAGGATAGTATCAGAAAAATACTAATGTGCATTAAACAATGCTGAGGCATAAGCAAGACGAGAAATTGAATTCTAAATTTTGAAGTTAAAAAAAAAAATACTTAAATCTATTTAAAGGAAGAAAGCACTGAAATTTTATTGTTATTTTAAACGTGAACCAATTGTTACAATGCATTGTATATAATGATAAAGCAGACACTGTGCCTTAAATTCTTTATTTTGTAGTACATGTATGCCGTATTTGAAAATGAAGAATACATTAAAAATCGGATTTCTTATCAAGGGAATCTATAAATGGCGATGAAATCATACAGTACAACTTGGATTACTACATGAAAGTACTCTAATAGTGGCATGCATGCATTCTCAAAATGCATATTTCTCTACTTAATTTTTTTTTTTCTGATAAAATGTCTACATGTTATTTCATATACTGCAATAGTGAAAGAGTAAAAGTTAAACAACATCAACCACAAGACACTGTGTACAATGCAGCATGACAACGATTCTATGCACTTCATGTTTAGGAAGTTAATATGGAAGAAATAAACATTAAGGCAATTTCCTACATATAGTAAACTCTATTCGATGAGATGTACATAATAAAATAGATGTATTCTATAAGACTTACTACTAGGTCCACTGGATGTTAAGTGTAAGGCTAGAATCAGGTCCCGATCTTTAACTTGTGCAGAATTATTTCTTCTGCAGGAAAACAAGGTCACGTTAGACTTAATAAATGTTGAGGCATGCCCAGCATGTGTTGATTTGATTTTAGTTATGTCATGACCGTTAGGAGCTAGGATTGGGCCGCAATATAGGGTTGTATTTTTTGGTGAATAAAGATGGAATTTTTAATAATTGGATGATAAACGGGGGAGGAGGGTAAGGTTAGCGCTGTGTCCCATGTTTCTCTTCTTTAAAATTCCACCTCCAAGGAAACGCCCACACCTTGCATGGAATCATATACCAAGAAAAAGAACATTGGTTTCCTAATATTCTCGTTATAGAATGATGAGTGGTTTTTGTATGCAATTATTGTGTTCTTGGGATTTTGTAGAATAATTCGATGATGCTTGCTTGATTTATGTGGTGCAAAAAATGGTGAGTAGTCCAATTATGGTTCATAAACCCTCTGCTCACTCGTATAAAATGTTTCTAACTCTTATGATTTTCCAAAGGAAATGTATTTAAGTTAAATACAAACAATTCTAGCATGACTTTATTTTTTCTTATTAGACAAAAATACTCTTCAACTTGACAAATTTATAAAGGTATTATAGACATTTAAATCATTAAGAGTTATCTCTCTTATCAGAGTATCGATGAACCTTAATAAGATCGATTTTTCGAGGCATGTGAATGATAGTCGCTTTCTATGTAACACTCAAAGGATTGCACCATAATCACCAAGAATAAATCACTGTATACATGTAACAGACTCATGTAAAGAACCAATTTTGGAATCTGCTAAGTTTCTTTTAATTATCATTTGGACCGAAATTTTAGTAATTTTATAGTTTTCATTCTGGGACAAAACAGTAATCAGTATAAATTCAACAGAAACAGATAATTTGATGGCAACTCAGAATCAAACAGCTGACTGCAAATCAGAAAAAAATAAATACAGAGACCTTGCAGAGATATGAAACCCTATTAGGACCAAACTATGGAGAAAAAAATTAAAAGGCGTTATAACGCCTATCGAAAAGGCGCAACAATGCGAAAAGGGGCGTAATTATGCGAAAAAAGCGTAATAACACGTTATTACGCCTTTTATTTTCAATACATGGCTAACTTAGCCCACCCCGGGGGTTGAAATCTTACCCTCGGGACATGAATTTCACAATTAACTATAGAGCTTATTTTCAAAATAAAATATTTAAACATATTATTAGATTTCCAGGAAAAATTATTTTTAAATGTGTATTATATTTTCGATGTTAAACCACATTAGTCCTTCTGTGATGCCAGACACCTCTACAAAGGGTCATGGACTTCACAAATTTGGTTGAAAGTTAATTGCTCATTTACTCATGCAAATAGTTTGTCTGCTTTTTTCCAAGAGGAGAGAAAAAATATTTTCAAATTTGACATGAATTTTCAATACATGACCAGAAAAGCCCCAAGCTACATTTGAATATATCCTAGATTTTCACAAGTACAGTGTTGACTTTTTTGATAAGCATGCAAACAGTTGTCTGCGAGACGTGCATGAATATAGAAAATACTTTTCAAATTGCATAAATAAAGATGGCTTAGATTCAATCTTTCATATATTTATTAATAAAATAACGCCTTTCCACTTTTGGATATATAGCCTTTTCAAATAGGCCGGTAGTATAAGTGCGAGTAGAGGAGGGGGCGCCCCCACCCAACTTTTTGGGAGAACAGTCTTGCTATAGTTTAAATATAAAAATTCATTAATCGGTTGTATAGTTCCTGAACTTTTTTTTCAGTATGGTTAATTTCTTCCAAATGATTGCATTTAAAAAAAATTTAGAAAAAGATTCCCCTGGAGTTAAGGCATTTTTTGTTGTTGTTGTTGTTGTTGTTTTTTAAGGGGAGAGGGGAGTTGTTTTGTTTCTTGATTTTTCTTTGATTGTCAATTTTTTAGAAGACTGCTGTTTAAAAAGTTGCAAAATTATAAATATACAATCTACAAATTAAGCTTTGCATGCATTTTTAAGAAATCGCTAAATAAGTAAAATTCAGACTTGCTCCTACCAATATCCATATTAAAAGGACACGATTAAATAATTAATTTAACATAACGTTCATAATTACTGTGTTTATCACTTCTGTCGATGTTATAAATATCGGTCACGTGATCAATAAAATCATGGGACTTCACCAAAATGGGTTATTATCATGCCTGATTAAACTTTCTCCGCAAATTGGCTGTACTTAATATATACATTTATGTAGTTTGCAATTGGAGATCAAAACCTAGCCCGAAATAAAATAGTGGGTTTTTATGCATTTTCAATCCTTCGAACAACCTTAATATAACCTGCGATATTGCCAGCCAGTATGATTTGCTGGATAAATCTCTCTTTTATCACACATCCTTACTCATTTCACAAAGGGAAAAAAGTCAGTATCTGATTTTCTCAATTTACTCTTCAAGTTCTTTTGATATGCAATCCTTGCTCATTGTATAACTACCAAACCGTTCTCTTCCTTGCCTCAAATAAAAAAAGGCTTTCTACGTGCATATAAGAACGATTGAATATATTTGGTTACTTCTGTATTCATTTATCACAGAATCCGGTGTATTTTCAAACTACATTTCATCTTGGTGTGGAGAAATAAATTGTAAATGTAGTTCTTGCAGACTCCAGACTTTTAAGCCTCATACCTGATGTCTCCCCCTTTGTAGCTTACTGTTTGTTGGTTTTAAGTTATGATTTTACTATATTAGTGCTATCTTAACCCCTCTTTTTTTTTTTTTTTTTTTTCTTTCTTTCTTATATATGTGTGTGCATGATCTTTGTTATATATGTGTGTGTTTGTGTGCTTTCTTATGTTGTGTCTTTTATGTCCTTTTTATGTGTGTTTACCAGTGTCTTTAGTTCCATTCTTGTGTTTTATGTGCTTCTGTCTATGTCAAATTTAAGCATGTTTTCTCTTATATGTATATGTACATTTTATTTGTGCTAAATGTGTTTCTATGTTACTAGTCGGTAAAAGAGCCTTAAAGCTCATGTTTTTTGTTAAATGTATATATTCCGACTATAAATAAAATTTACTTCTTACTACTACTACATTTACAACAATCAGTTTGGCATTACGTAAAGTAACATTTTTTTAAAGAGAAAATAAAGTGTAACAAAAGCATCTAGGTATCCTCAAGGAATAGAATATAACAGGGTATAATTAAACAAATATCTGACAGAAATTAGCCAGAGAAAAGCGATGTGCGACAGCTTTTGGGAATAAGACAATTTTTGTCATATTTGTCACAGTGTATCCTTGCCCTAAGGGCTTTCATTTTGACTAAAAATAACGATATGACCGTTAAACAAGGGCGATAATTAGAGAAATAATAACAAAAATGTGGTTCATAAAACGTCTTCTAATCAAGAACCACTGGGCAGATTATCAGCCAACGTACACATTCCGACAGACGAAGATATGCTGTAGATTAAAAATTATTCAAGGCATCACCATGGGGCAAATGACGTGGTCTCAAGGTCACTTCCAAAGGATGATTTGTTAAACTCTGATATTTTAACCCCTATAAGGACTAGGATCATCAAATATTGTCAGTTTGATGTATCTCAGAAACCCCAATGTCATGTTGACTCAAGAGAATACCACGGTGACCTACTTTTTTTTTAATTTGTCAGTTTTGAACATGCCAGTGTAAGTGCTATGAATTGTTTAAACCAAAACCTAGGTTACGATGACCTTTTTCTGAAGTTAAAGAGCTGATAATTTAAAAAAAAAAAATAGTTCATTATTTCGAATACTGAGAGGTTGCTCCTATGTCTTTGGAGGGAGTACATTAATCAATAAGTAGGTCAGAGTGACCTTCTTTTGGCTATATTAAATGGTTCAGATATATCAGATACAAAGTAGCTTAAAATCACCAAACTTTGTCAATTGATGAATCTTGGGTCTTCAAAGTATTTCTACAAAACATAGGTCAGGATGATCTCCTTTTGATTTTTCATGGCTATATCTAAATGTTTTAGATAATAAGAAACCTAGAAACATCAACCGTTTTCAGTTGATGCATCCTAGGTCAACATACCGAGTCAATTAGAGAAGTATGTCACAGTGACCTACTTTGGAAACTACATCATTGTATTTCAATATTTTTATACTAAATGGCTTAGAATGATTACATTTTGTATGTAGCATCTGCAGTTATCTTATCTAGTACTTGTGTAGCCTACTGATTTCTTCTTGGAAAGACTGGGGTGCTATTTTCGGCACACACAAACTTGATCTTGGCATTTTAATTATATTTTTTTTAAATGGATAATGTTCTGGATGAGAGTACATGTAGGATAGTTACGTTAAAAACAATGAGTAACCGAATGCTAACCAACAATATGTTATCGGTTGGAATAGGTTATCCAATTTTCCCTGGCTAGCAAATATATCAATGCACCAAAGCACAATTTAGGTATTGTTCTATCTAGCTTGGAATCAGGGTGGAAGGAAGTTTTCTTGGCGTTCTGTGTTTCAGGAAAAAATAATTTAATGACAGTACCGTTCGCTGGAGCTTAGTGGTATGGCGCTCCCTTTGTGATCAACAGGTCCCGGGTTGGATCCCCTTCCAAGTCCTGCACAAACCTTAAACGTTAACATAGGAAGTGACTGCTCGCTAAGCGCCCGGCACTGCAACTGAAAGCCCCCTGTCTTTCGTCGGAGATCTTAAAAACCGAAGTCCGATGACACTATAAAGAACCCTCACTGCTCAGTGGCTCAGAATGCCGAGTAAACATCTAAATATGAAGCCCTTCACCGCTACATCTTGACGTCTCTTTATGAATGAGAAAATAAAACACAATCAATCAATCAATAGCACAATAACTAAAATTAATGTGATAATGGTATTGAAAACTTTACCCAGAGGGTTGAAAAGAACAACTAAAACGGTCATTTTTTTTAATATAAATCACAAAACATTTCTTCCAGTTCGTTATACAACTTAACTCGCATATGTCAATCTTTCAGTAAGAACATATAACAGTACATTTAATAAAACCAGTATTTTGATCATCATACTGTACATGAATAAACGATTTCTGTATACGGTAATTGAAATGTGCTTTACGAGTAAATCACAAAGGCTTGTGTAAAGAATATTTCCGCCTTAATTTATAAAGGTATTCTGACGTCCTTCGGAAGATCTTACTGATTTCACTCTGTTTCCTATAAATGTTTTACTCCCCTTTCCTACAGCATCAAGAATTACTTAGCCTATTCCAAAGATTTTTAATGTTCCCTTTATCGAAGATTTGAGGGCATATAGTTTTTGGTTTGTCCGTCCATTTTCTTGTTTGTCTGTTTGTCCTTAAAAACTTTTAAACTTGCCCATAACCTTTGAATGGTTATTGCTATGGCTTTCGTATTTCACACGTGTTTTCCTTGCGACAAGACCTTTATTTGGGTGCAATTTGAATGGTTGGAACTAGGGTTTTTTTAATACGCATGTGTATTTCATGTGTCCAGACTCTTTTTAGGGTCCCAACGTTTGACCTTTCGACCTTGACCTTTGAAATTTACCTATTGAAAAACTTTAACCTTTTTGACCTCTTGACCTTGACCTTTGAGTTTCACCTTTATTTGAAAAATCATTAAACTTGCTTATATTTCTAAGATTAAAGATATAGCAGATAAACACATAGCAGAACTCAGCTAAATATTATTGAATATTGTATTATGTAAGTAAGTGGAAAAAAGATGTATCACGTATGTGTGTACATTGTAACAAAGTAGAAAAAGTAAGACACTTAATTCTGTTCCCCAAACAAAGTTTTATTGTTTTTACTTTCCTTTTTTTTTTTTTTTTTTTTTTTTAAATTTTTTCTCCGGTAATTTTTTGTCCGCAAGTGTTCTCGGAATCTACTTATCCAAATTGAGAAGAAACTTTTTTAGGATAACAGGCATGTTGCGTAGATGTGCGGAACGAAGGTCATTTTGCACGCATATGCATGCAATGAGTGAAATGATTACTAGTAATCTACTTAATATAGCCATAACTTTTATATATTCACATCAAATGCTTTGAAACTCAAAACATAGAGATATATATAGTAGTGTAGATAAGTTGACATGGTCAAATTAGCATGAACTCACGCGCATGCACATGCGCTTCGCTCTGATTGGCTGAAACAAATATCTCAATATGTTCCTAATTTTTTTTTTTTTTTTTTTTTTTTTTTTTTTTTTTTTTTTTGACAAAATCCTTTGAAATTAAAGATAAAGGTATATATTTTAGAACCCTACAGTATATTATAAAAATATGCGCATGCACGTGTTCAGCAATTTGATTGGCTGAAAATTTAAAAGTCTATAACTTTTTTTTTTAATTTTTAGTTTTCAACATCACAGAATGAAATTTAGAATATAGATAGTTAAAATGGGTTCCTACATTATGCTACTATCAAAATTGAATGCAAGGACATGCATGCACGTGTGCTGAAATCTGATTGGCTAATACTTTAAAGGCTGTAACTCTCTTACTATTCAGTATAATTCTTTGAAATCCAAGACACTGGCATATGTTACAGGATAAGGCACTATATATATATATATATATATATATATATATATATATATATATATATATATATATATATATATATATATATATATATATATATATATATATATATATATATATATATATATATGAGAAATCTAGAAAATACCCTCAAGCACCTGTGCTGAAATCTGATTGACTAAGGTTGTTAGTATTTATAACATTCTTAATTGTTAACGAAAGAAAATGAAAATCAAAGTAGGTATACATAATAAAAGTTCAAAATACTGGTTTCATTAAATGTACTGTTATATGTTCAGAAATTGATATAAGGACATGCATGCACGCGCGCTGATTTCTGATTGCTTAATGTTCATGTTGCTATAACTGCCTATGTTTTCAGTGAAATTCTTTGAAACTTAAAATGGAGCTTTTTATTATGGCATTCTATCAGATTGTGAACATGTAAATGGTAATTTTCGAGGTCATGTGCTTCAACGTGTACTTAAATCTGATTTGCTTATGGTCACTGTGCAATATTTGCATTGTCATTTCTTCAAAATACTTCTGAAAATAAGTTCTAAAAGTCTATAATACAAAAGTTATGCTTAATTTGTTGAGACATATAGGAAAGGGGCCCAAAGGGAGTAAGGGGAGCGTTTGGGGAACATCTGTAACGGCCCCCGATACAATTATATTAGAACTTGTTTTTGAATGTGATAATGTGTCTAATATTTGGAATACTATAAGCAGCTTTTTATCTTTTAAAATTCAGTGGAAACATATTGTTGTTGGTTTTTCACATGAAAAAAATGATAAAACTAAATCTCTTAATTAACGTTTTAATTATGTAGCATAAACAATATATAATAATGAAATGTTATGTAGATTAGACTCTTTAAGTGAAACTGAATACAACATATACAATCATGTAAAAAAAAAAATTGCTTCTATTCTTCAGTACTACGCTATCTAAATGTGAACATTGATCGTAATATTTCTGAAAATATTTCTAAAATAATGTACGTAGTACAAAATTATTTATTCCTGTATACAATACTATTGAGAAGAGACCTGTCATCCACCAGTGCTGTCATAAGGTCGGAGCAAATAGACTGTGAAATGTATTGTGGTTCCCCCTATTGCCGTTACTTAAAGCTATGATTTATACCTTTTAATTCATAGTATATTTTTTATTCCTAAGTTTGTTGAAAATACTTGTCTTCAGGGATATTTTTTTAGTTTGAAACATATTGCATGATGTCATAGGACAAAATTATTATTGTTTAGAAGGAGCTTAGTCAGGGCACCATCCCTGGCAGTTGCTTTATTTTTTTTCTAGGTGTAAGTGTTTATATATTGCTATAGTTAGGATCTGGGAAATAAATTGGGAAAAAATATATTTTTTGAAAGGTTGCTGCTAAAACTTTCGTATTTCACTTTTCCATTCCTTGTGACAAGACCTTTATTTGGTAAAATCATTTTTGGCTCAGGACATTCACCTTCGAGTATGACCTTCTTTTTTTATAAACTTTAACCTTGCCCATATTTTCTGAATGGTTGGTTCTTGGGCTATAATATTTCACATGTGAATTCCTTTCGACAGAACTTTTCTTTGGGTTTCATTTTTTTTAGCTCTTGACCTTGGAGTTTGACCTACATTTGAAAAACTTTAACCTTGGCTTTGAGTTGTCATAAGGGAGCATCAGTGTTTCATAGCGTTTCATAAACACATTTATTTTATTTTCTTCGTTTAGGAATGGTGTATCATGTTAACATATGTAGACTTCTATTTTTCTATTTTCAATTTTTTTTAATATTCACTTTCAGTCATATATTTGTTCGATATTCATTTTTTTAAATGCCGCTATATCCACGAGTTCTCTCTAAAATAACTCAAGATAGAATATATAATGATATTTTCTAGGAAAGAAGAAAAAACTCCTTGGCTTATGCATTATGCTTTTTTTACCCGACACTTCCGAAAATAACTTTTAAATTTAGTGATTTTAGGAAAAAAAACAACGATTTTTAATAAAGGATTATAGTAGTGATGCACATAAAAAATAGGGAAAGAATCCCCGAAAATACTTATTAAAAGGATCTGTTCATGAGTTCAAAAGTTTTTCTAACCATCTTCATTTCTGACTTCAATTGTCACGCTTTAACAGGCCGGAAGTATTTCCGAGTTGAAGCCGAAAAGTTTGTTATTTCAATAAAATGGATGTAATTTTATTCCCACATGAATGGCAACTGTGCGCATTTTTTTCTTTGTCCGTCCATTGAAGGGATTTAAATATATATATATGCACAGTAAAACTTGAGTATGAGCTTATCATAGCCCTATGTAAGGGTTTGGATATATTTGATACAGTCCACAGTCACAGAAGTAATGTATTTTTGAATTAAATAGTTATAATAAAGGTCCTGTTGTTTTCGATCAAACAAACTTCAGCCATTGAATTTATTCCAACTAACTTGTGGAAAACAACATTAAAAAGGAAAATCTAGAAGTGCAACACATGAAATAAAACCAAATTTGCAGATACTGGATTAGAACAATTTAAATGTAGGTTGAAGCTTTTAAGTTATATAAAACATGCTAAGTGTATTGAATGTCGGACACCTCGGCCCAACAACACCTCGGCCCATTGACATCTCGGCCCATTGACACCTCGACTCAGACAATTCGGCCCATCTATAAGACACCTCGGCCCAAGCAAAATTCCATTTGGAAATATATTAACATACATTTCTAATTTGCAACTTGAATAAAAAAAATCACTGAAAAAAACTATATGAATAAACGATCAAGATTTTTTTTTGGCAATTTTAATAATCAAGGAGAGAGAATACAATTAATTAAAGTGCTAACTGATAAACAAACAAGGTACTGCGGTTTATCCTTCGGAGTCTCAAGTGCGTGTCATATTTCGGTGACAATAAAGGGTTAATTACTGTTATTACGAGCAGCCTTAATTGCAAGACAGTAAATAAGACATTTACGTCCGCTGAATATTTCTTCATTTCTTAAGAAAACATTTTCATTCATAAATTCATGAATGTCGCTAAAGTAATTTATAGAGCCTGTTCTTCCAGGCTACCTGAAACAAAGTGATCTTTTCAATATCAACAGATTTTTGAAACATACAATGACGTACAGATCAATACTACAAATATTATTTTAGGTAAATGAGAGTCATGTATATATTTTTCCTGTAGTCCATATATATATTTAATTCTTTTCACGGATTATCAACCCATTTCAAATGTTTCAGATCGTCAGAGAAACAATGTATACTGATACAGTACGATAAAATTCAATTCTTTTGATAAAAATAATCAAGGAATGAGAAGACATATAATAAGAGTGCTAACTGATAAACAAACAAAATGTCGCGGCGCATCCTTTGGAGTCTCAAGTGCGTGTCATACTGGTGACAATGAGGGGTTAATTACGAGGAGGCTTAATTATGAGACAGTACATTTACATCCATGCATTGAATATTTTCTCCTTTACGAGAGTTAATATTTTATCAAATATTTAACAGAACTTTTTAAATGTAGATTAAAAAAAATCATAAAAATCATAAAGGCTGCATCTGTTTATTATCGCATTAACCTCCAAGCAAAAAAAAAAAAAAAAAAAAAAAAAAAAAAAAAAAAAATCAAATTTAATCCATTTCTTGCACGAATCATTGACCTATCTCATACGTTTCAAATCGTCAGAGTAACAATGCAAAATGAAACGATCTAATATGCAATTCTTATAATAGGAATATATAAAATCGTAAGAAAAATAGCTAGTGTGTTGAAATATAGAATTACTTAGCATATATCTTGCGCATTTTTATGAGGCGCCGTTTTGGTATTTATTGCCATTTAGTAATATCACCTATTCAAATAGGTGATATCACCTATACGAATTGGTGATTTCACCTATTCGAATATGTGATATCACTCATTCTCATTCAAGGTCGAATTGAACAGGTGATATCACCTATTCGAATAGGTGATATCACCTGTTCGAATAGGTGATATCACTTATTCGAATAGGTGATATCACTTATTCGAATAGGTGACATCACCAATTGGAAATGAATACGTGATATCACCTATTCGTGCTGAATAGGTGATATCACCTATTCGAATAAGTGATATCACCTATTCGAATAGGTTACATGTATATCACCTATTCAATTTGAATAGGTGATACCACCAATTCGAATAGGTGATATCACCTATTTGCATTTCTTACAACAATAAATAATGAATGCTCCCTTCCTCAAGACTATTTAGATTTCCATTGGAACCAAGCAAATTCGGGCTGCTCTGTTTTCTCCAGTAACTGAGTACGAGACATTTTAAATATCTTATGTTATCGAACCTTGTAAAGTTATATAGATTTTATAAATCATACCAAGCTGGGGTACAACAGAGTGGCATATCTTTCTTTATTATGTAAAGTGGGGCATTTTCCGTATGGAACAGTTATTATCTTTATTTATTTTCACGATTTTTCCTATAGTCTACATTATAGATATGTGAAATAAATATAATTTGTGAGCAAAACAAACTACAAATTCTACTGGGAGGGCTTAAAACTAAATTCGAAGCTATAATCCATTGTCTCCAAGAACGGTAAGTTATAAAACGAAAGTGAAAGTAAATGAGAATTAAAGGCTAAAGTCTTGGGAGCAGTTGTTATTTCATAAATAATTTGAATGGGTGATATCACCTATTCGAATAAGTGATATCACCTATTCAAAATGATAACGTGATATCACATATTCGAATAGGTAATATCACTTATTTGAATTTGTGATATCACCTATTCAATTTGAATAGGTGATATCACCTATTCGAACAAGTGATATCACATATTCAAATCACCTATTCAAATCAAATAGGTGATATCAATTATTCGAATAGGTGATATCACCTATTCGAATAGGTGACATCACCTATTCACCTATTCAGAAGCTGAATATGTGATATCATTTATTTGAATAGGTGATATTACCTATTCGAATAGGTGATATCACTTTTTGGCAGTAAATTCCAAAACGGCGCCTCATACATTTTCCACAAGAGAGACGTGCAAGTTAAGGATTTATCTGATTTTAGTTATTTAGTTTTAGAAATGAACCAATTATCTATCAAAGACCCCCTTTTCAATTTGATTTTTGTGAAGAAAATCGTTTAATAGTCAGAAAGCACTGGCGAATTTAGAGGGGGGGGGGGCAGGGGGCCCGCCCCCTTTTGTGTCCAATATATATATAAGATTTAATAAATCACTTTTTTTGGTGTGGCCGTGGGCCCCTACCCAGACACAAAACTGGTCGGGCCCCGCCTTTTCAAGATTCCTGGATCCACCACTTAAAAGAATAATATTATATCTATAATAATATCAATTCAGACCCTAGATTAATTCTTTCTATCACAAAATTTTGCTTGGGCCGAGGTGTCTTGTATATGGGCTGACGTGTCAATGATCTTGGGCCGACCTGTCAGGGCCGAGGTGTCGTTCAGCCGATATGTCTGTCTACCAGTGTATTGTATGTGCAACTGAAAAAGAGAAATCGAATCAAACCCCCGAAAATCTAATATAGTTACTTAAAATGTTTGAATAGTCATAGTGCTTTCAGAGAAACCACATGCCGACATATAGGATTTTTTGATCTTCTTTAGTGTAATTTGATATTTTTTTTTTCATCGAACATATTTATTTTTCATCTTACCACTGAATTTACATTTTTGCTCACAAATTTTTGCAATGGACTATTTCCGTGTCAATTACATATGTGGACAGTGTTTGCATACTCATTCAAAACTATTTGGGCCCTTATTGGCCCGATAACACATTTTAATAAGGCCGTGAAAAATCCCCATTTGTGTCCTTTATAAAGGTATACACGTATGTTTTTTTTTTTTTTTTTTTTTTTTTTTTTTCTTTTTTTCGGGGACAGTACAAAACTCTATTTTATAAGGAAAAAAAAGTTTTATTTCTGCAATTTGAGTACAAAATACACTACTACAAAACATACTCTTCACTAAATTAAATTGTTTTTACCAGAGAATATTGTTGATCAATTGTAGGAATCTGTAAGAAAAAAACAGGAGTTTTCATAAATCAACATGCTTAACATTTTCATTTTACGCTTATGGCAAAACATATAAGAAGAAAAACAAAAAATTATACAATATCCTGAAAATATCACTCGTGAAAACATTAAAAATTTAAAAGTCTTACTTCAAGGATTCGAACGCTTGACTGCGGTAGCGGCGGTGGTATGTCCTCTGTTAAAAATAGCTTGGGCTCTATTACAAAGAGGTAACAAACATTCAGAAATTCATGCAGAATCATGAGTTAGATTTCACTCGTTAAATAGCAAATGAATAAAATGTATGCAAAGTAGTGTCTGAAAAAGTGCCTGGAAACACAATTCTTTTTTTTTTTTTTTTTTTTTTTTTTTTTTTTTTTTTTTTTAGCACAATTCTTTTGATGAAATAATAGTAATCAAGTTCAAAAGTCCATTGATGTGAAACAATGAACTATGAAGATCTTTAAAAGTTGATGCTCGTGTTATGTTTTAAAAATGTCTCTAGATGAATAAACACATTGACCTCTTTTCTTATTTTCTTTACTTACGAGTGACACAGGAATGGACACATGTGCTGAAAAACGGAAGTTGAGTCTCTGATCAACACGTGACATTCTTTCTCACACGCAACCTCGGTTTCATCTGAGCTAAGGGTGGCAACTAACTGATCAACAATGTGGGCTGTCTCCTGGGTATTCAGGAAAGCTGATTAAAAATATTGTTTTATTTATCAATAATAAATATGGACAGCCCAGTTTGTATTGTCTTTAAATTGAAAAATATTCACTAGCATTTCAATTTTTAAAATGTAATTAACATGACCTATCGACCAGTAAACGAAGAAAAGTTTTCCCAGCTATGTATGTGACAATACTGTATTATCGATTCAAATTTATCATGCAGGTAGTCATTTTTTTTAAACTTACTGTCCAAAACTAAGCGTTTGGCTGGTGGAGGGGTATTGTGATGTCCCATGTTAACAATAGCTTGAGCTCTGAAATAGATGATCTATCATGAAGAAATGAAGTCAAGGTAAATAAAGTACGTTATGCATTAAATATTTAGAGAAAAAAATCTCAAAAGTGCCTTTGTCTTACTATGCAATGGGAGAGAAAAGCAGCACTTTTTTAACATTATGTTACATTTACTACATCCTTGGAAGATAAATTTTGTTCTTTTAACTTACGAGTGACAGAGGAACGGACACATGTGCTGGAAAACGGAAGTTGAATCTCTGATCAACACGTGACATTCTTTTTCACACTGAGCCTCACTTTCGTCAGAGCCAAGGGTAGCGACCAACTGATCAACTAGATGGGCAGTTTCCTGGGTGTTCAAGAAATCTATAAATAGAGCAGGTTATATAAACTCAGAAGTAACGAAAAATGTCTAGTTTTTCTAATAAAGGACTTTAAATTTTGTTGTGTATTTTATTCAGATAAGTGTTAAAAAAGAATGAGAGAGAAAAGGATTTTGAGAAGTGAAACAGCTTACTGTCAAGGACCAGACGCTTTCCAGTAACAGTGGGATCTGTGTTAGGGCTATGTAAGTGCGCCAATGCAGTTTGAGCTCTAGAGGGAGTAAAGGTAATGACTATTAAGAAAAAAGATGCATTTTGAATGGACAAGGTGATTTGATATAATATTTGGCCCTAAGAATTAAAAAAAAAATAGGTAAACGCTGAATCAGATCCATCCTTACATAGAAAATAAATGTTGGATGTATCTTAGTTTAAAAAAAAAATAAACCAAAACATATTTTCGGAAAAATCTTTAAAAATTTATTTACAAGTATTTTTTTCGATTGGTTCGCATAATATCACCACTTTGAGAAACATCGATTTGAAAGCATTTTATATTAAAAAAAATTACGATGTTAATATTGTGTGGACTTTATTTTTTTTAAATGTATTCATGTGTGTACAGCATGCAGTAAAGTGTACATACATATAATAGACGTTGTATTGCTAGATCTATATATTGGTGGGCTGTTTTGCCCTAAGTTATATTTTGAATAAGCTATGTACCAAGCATAATATTGAGATTATAACTCATCAGGTATCGCTGAAAAGGCCTTGATAAAGTTATCACATCAATATAATGAAGATCTGATCTGTATTAATTCTTTACACATTGTTCGAATTTCGATACATTGGATCTATATTATATTGCATCTTACATGTACTTCAGCGTTCCCTGAACTAAATGAAAGTGATTAAATTTGTAAGTTAAGTGAATGAAAAAAAGTAGTAGTTCAGGTAGAAATACTGTATTTTCACCTTGTTAAATATATAGTTTTATTTTACATTTTATTTTCTGTAGCCCAATAATGCCCGCGTCAATATAATCATTTCAGACTGAATATTAACGAGTATATAATATAGGGTAATTAAACTTATATAACATTAATTGTGATTTGTTGACATATAATAAAAACGTCGCTGCAGTCAGAAAAGAATGCCAAATGAAGTTAATCAGGGGTCCCACGGCAACGTGTTGACTCAGGGCCGCTGACTTTGTTAGGAAGTGTCTACCACGAAGATGAATAAAATCAAAAATCTCTAAACATCGTTAAAAGACTGGTAGGACTATAGGTCTTCTATGTGCAGCCCTACGTGTAAACATATTCGCAATATCAAGCATTTGTAAAATCGTCCCTGTTCACAAACGTTGGGAAGATATATAGGTTAACATGCATAAAACATCGTCAAAACATGCTGGCTTCACGTGAAGGAAGAGGCTGCAAAATTGGGAAAAAATTATCAATTTACAACTGATAACTTTGCTGTTCGATATTTGTGAAACTGTTCAAACCAAAGAAAGAAAAGAAGTGTTCCACCTCCAGTTTCCCCCTGAAGGTTGTGTTTTGCTTCTGGACAGCGTAAATAAAATGTTATAATAGGTAAATACAGGTAAACTTATGTTAATCAAGCTATGGAATATTTGCAGAGAAGTAAACTATGGGTTCTGAATATAAAATGCAAAAAAAAAAAAAAAAAAAAAAGAAAAAAGAAAACAAACAAACAAACAAAAAAGAAAAGAAAAAAACAAACAAACAAACAAAACAAAACCAACCAAAACAAACAAAACAAAACCAGAAGTTTCTGTCGAGACTGTAGCTCTTCTGGTTTGTACTTATAACAATAAAGGAAGAGAAAAGTAGATCTTGGACTTGAAACTTTGCAACAGCAATAAATAAATATTAATCCTTGTTTTACTCTCTTTTTGTGGCAAGATGAATTGCAATCAGACTAAAAATGTAGGAATAGCCATTTAAAAGAATTTTAGAGAAATTTCGATTTTAGTTACCATGACAACATCATTCATCAAAATAAAAAAAAAGTCTACTTGCATGCCATGTTATATTAAAATCAGACCAAACTGAAGGCAAAGTAATGTTTTGAAAGTATATCAAAGATATTCAATGTATCTCAGTATAGTCTACTTGTGTGCCAAGTTATATTGAAATCAGACCAAAACTGTAGGAAGAGTAGCATTTTGAAAGTATTTCACAGAAATTTATATTTTTAGTAACCATGGCAACACCGTTCACCGAAATCAAAACCCGATACACAGAATAATGTAACTTAGTGTAGTCTAATTGTGTGCCAAGTTATATTGAAATCAGACCAAAACTGTAGGAGGAGAAGCATTTTGAATGTATTTCACAGAAATTTCTATTTTTAGTAACCATGGCAACACCGTTCATCGAAATCAAAAACATTTATACAGAATTATGTATCTTAGTGTTGTCTACTTGTGTGCCAAGTTATATTGAAATCAGACCAAAACTGTAAAAGGAGTAGCATTTTAAGAAATTGTTTACAGACAAACAGACAGCCCAGCTAGACAAACACACAGACAGACGGACGGACGACGGACACCTTACTATCGCATAAGCTCTTCTGGTCTCTGACCAGTAGAGCTAAAAACAGGAAGGCTGAAAATTGGCCGGCCAAAACTGATATACATGTACACCAAATTCATCGATTTTGTTACAGACATGCAATAAAGATCCTAGAAAAGGTTTAACGATCCTTTTTGTCTTTTACAAAATTCGGAAAGTTAAAATTGGTCAAGTTAATAACAACAAAAAAAAAAAAAAAAAAAAAAAAGAACCGTCTTAATGACTTTGATTGTGCCGATGCAGGGCGCGGGATATGACAGATAAACTTAAAATACACAATGCATATATACAGCGTTTCTTTCTTAAAATTCGAAAAAAAAATCAAACTTCAGATCATTCAAATTGATTTAAAGATTTTGTTTAATTATGAAATATTAATTTAGTAATTAATTTAGTAAGCATGATCTTTTTAGGCTATTACTTGCACAATGCAATGTACTTTTATGAAAATGAGATTTAATAAACGCGATGAAATATACAAATATGGTGGATTTATTATCGAAAAAGGCAACGTCAAAAAAAGCGGTATGTCATCGTAAACTATGCTACTTTTACATTAATATGAAACATTAATTAACGTTTGTACAAACATTTTATTGATAATTTAATGACACTGAAAGACTTTTGGGGAATATCATTTAATTTGGACACGAGGCTGAATTTGGCACCAAACGCACCTTGTCCTTTCATTCAAGAAAAAGAAATAGTTTGGTTTACTGGGTAAAATTCAAGGTCTAGGTATGACGTAAATTTGACTTACGAGTGACACAGGAAGGGACATAAATGTTGCAACACAGACTGTTGGTTTCTAATAAGAGTGTGACAATGTGATTCACATTTCACCTCGTTATCATCTGTAGCAAGTAGCTCCACCAATTGATCAACGAGATGTTTGGCCTCCTCGCCATTGAGAAAGGCTGAAAATTGATATATCATTCGTGTTTAAGGTTCTTTTTTCAGCCCATATAGGAAAAAAACAAGCATTCATTTGCAAGTGTAATGTTGAATATGTATATAAAAAATCTTCCTTTACACTGCGGTAAAGACACATTCTTGGGGCAATGAAAGTAGGATTTTTTTTAAATTAAGTTCATTTAATGATATTAAGTTGGATATTCCTCTTAAGATTGTAAGACAGATGTGCATAAATCAAACTCACTATCAAACACAAGGCGCTTCCCAGCATGAATTCCTGAAAGGGCTTGCTGGGCTCTACACAAGGAAAAGCATGACAGTTCTAAGATTGTAGCATTGTTAAATAAGTACTTTTTTTCAGGTGACACTGAGCTAGAGTACTGTAACTTTTTTCTATTAAAAAAAACGAAAGTCTTGTAATGAGTGATAATTGATGTAAATTGTTCATACAGCACTTTACTTACGCACGGCACATGAATGGGCACAGATGCTGTACTAAAGACTGCTGGTTAGCGATAAGGGTGTGGCATTCTTGTTCACATTTAGCCTCGTTGTCCTCAGTTGACAGGAATGTGACTAATTGATTGATTACATTTTGTGCCTCAGCACCGTTCAAAAACGCTGTTGAAAGATATCATAAATTCCGTTTGTTCACTATGAAGTCAATGATTCCTATACAAGCATGAATTAATTCTGTAAGAAATTGCAAAGAACAATCCTAGCTAAAGTTGATCCTTTAATATGTTTTTGCAGAAATCTTAGCTGGAGTGAAAGCTAACATTTTCAGAAAAAGCTTGTATGTTTATTACTGTACGTTCTATTTTACTCAAAACTTCTTTTTAAGGAAATCGTCAGTGTTGGTAATATTATACACTTATCCACTGGCTGTGAGTGGGATAGCTCTTTTATCAAACCCGCGACAGGAACTATTCCCCGAGGGCTTGCCCGAGGGGAATAGTTCCTGTCAAGGGTTTGATGAAAGAGCTATCCCACCCACAGCCAGTGGATGAACGTTTTATTATACTGATGTATATCATAATTTCTGAGGGTTGGACTTACCTGATACTACAGTTCGATAGTAAAAACATGAAAAAAAATAAAATTATAAAAGTTTTGAACAAGTATTTGGAATAAGATACCACTGCTAGAATGAGCTGAAATCCTGATGACGTCACAATGCTACTGAAGTCAGGATGACATCATAAGTCTATAGATTGATTACAGGAAATCAAAATTGGCGACAAAAATTGCATGAAAATTTTCCGAGGGGTGGATAGCAAAAACTATACCCCGGGGTATAGCTTTGCTATGTGTGGAAATTTTAAGACTATAAAGATAGTTATTTTACCTTCTTAACTTTATATATGAAACATTTTAACAGAAGTATAATAAATTAAAATATTACCTTCAAGTATGACTACGATCAAGATTAAGCTTGATTTTCTGACCCCATGATCATGAAACAGAGTCAGAACAAATAAGATTGATAACATCTGTTTGATGCTCATTAGCCATAAATGAGGCTCAAAATTTGCAAATAATACGACAGAGCAAAAAAAGAAAGCCGTTTTGCTTTGGATTGTGTGACAGCACCTACTTAAATCTAAAATATTGCATGATCCTGAGGCCTGACGAGAAACGCAATGAAATGTAAATCCAAGACCCTAATTCCGTTATAGCCGTGTCATTATTTATTTGCAAGCAGAGTTTGAGAAAAAAAAATAATGATTTCAAATCATTCAAATCTGTGTTGGCAAATTTAAGTAAAAGAGGTTAAATACATATAGCAAAGTGCATTGATTTAAGGAATAACTGTCTTTTTTTTTTTTTTTTTTTTTTTTTTTTTTTTTGGTTTCATGATGTGATCAATCGATTGGCTTGCGTGATAATTTGCATAAACGCCAAAGGCGTTTATGCATAAAATTATCACGCAAGCAAATCGATTGATCATCGTCATGAAATCAAAAAATCAGACAGATATTCCTTATATTTACATGTACATGCTCTTGATTCTGCAAATCCACGTGCTACAAGCAACGCTTCTGTCTTTATTTGTCCCGCCCCGCACGTGATTTTTTTTTCACCACGCCTATCGATGAACCAGTAGATTTATGTAGAAATAAAGTATTTTAATAATTTGAAATTTATTTTTGACAAAGACATTGGAAATGTAAATATTTAATGTTTGGCAGTGAATAAAACTCGACCCTAAAAGGGACACTGTCTGGATCAGAAAATTCAATTGTCGAAAATTCAAATAAAGGTTAATATAGTAAAACACGAAAATAATGCATAGGACCTATTTCACAAGTGACCACTATATCTTTAATAGGGTTAAATCATTTTCTTTTATCGATATTCTTTAAACTGTTTAAGTTTCACTACACGAATACTTGCTAGATACGAAATTTGCATGGTATATTTTTATGAATGACATGATGAATTTCTTGAACTTTAACATTTTTTTGGTCTAGAATCTTTCTTGATTTAATAAAAAAAGAATTACTTTAAAAAAAACAACAACAGAGAACTAGTTAACTTTTCCACAGTTATAAATTCAACGTAGACAGAATGGGAAAAGGAAAAGGAAATTTCTACTCACTATCAAAGAGAACTCTCTTTTGTGGAACTGAAAAATATGTATGATTGATATACTGATATGTTTATATGACATCACAAATTTTGTTCGATTGAATTTCATTTGTCAGCGAAAAAATACCTACCAGCTGCTCCAAAAACCACAGGAAGACAGAATATTATTAAAAACTTCATTGTTCCTAAATAGAAGAAAATTTTAATATATATATATAGTTTGAGATAAAATTTGTATGAGTGGTATGGGTGTTTTAAGCGTATTAGTTTGCCAACAAAGAATCATATTATTTTACATGTAAGTGTTTGGATATTTAACACTTTTTTTATACATTCAAATGCAATCATGATTTAATGCTGTAAATGTCCTCTATTGATGTTTATTGGAATATAGCTAAGACATAGTGAACATTACCTTCAAGTTCTCCAAATCAAATGAAAGACAAACCTTTCTTAAGGTCTTTTATGCATACTGTTAAACCATTGGTAGGTCATGTACTTTCTACGTGCAAGGCTATATCAGGTGACGAACTTCACGCAAGGTTATGTATTGATAAGAATACTTTTTTTAAGGAAATTTCCATTCATTTCGGATTTCTTCTACAATCCTGCAATATATGGAGGAGAGTTAAGTTAACAACGTTTTATTTGACCACTTCATAAGATTTGAAGCTTAATCATATAACATATGTAATGTACGATGCGATTATCAAAATATATGGTTGTAAATTGTTGAGATGAAAAATTTTGCTTCAGTAATGTATAACTAAAAATTGATCGTTAATGAGTTATAGATGAAAAACTTTTGCCCCACCTGAGCCCCTAGGTTGAGGGATCAGTCCCTATTTCTTGATATCAAATGAAAGGTCTTGAGATTTTGATGACTTTTTATTCAACATCTATTCAGAAATTTCTTTTGCGTTTTCGAGATATATATATATAATAGATATATTAAGGTGTCAGCCCTTCAAGTCCAAAACGAGGCCGATTTGCAAAAATTGAAATTGTGCATATTGTTTAGACCGTTATTTTGAGCATCTTTTAATTAATATAACTTATCAAAATATTTCCCCTTTTCGAGATATCAAGTGTCAAAGATTTAGCCTTTCAGACCCTTTGGCTCTTAATTAAAAAACATATAATCACGATTTTATTATATGTAGATATAGATTGTTAAGGTAAATATTTTTGCTTCCGTGATTGATAACAAAATTTTGATAATTAAAGAGTTACAGGTTACAGATCTTTTGTCCCTCTGACCCCTACTTTTGGCAAAAGTATTTCACATATGACTCTATCTCGTAAGAATGATCCATTGCTCATTGGAAAAATGAAGAGTCCTGCATCCGTCGCTTCAACAGTCAAACAAATTTCACATCCACAAGCAGTATACAAAATGGCCATTGAAGTAGAAAATAAGTATTTCTTGATAATATACTCAAAGGCAAAAGAAACGCAACATCCTATTTTAGTGTGAAATATAGATAGGATATAACTTTGTACCTAAAACGTAAGGACATCTTCATCTTTGGAAATTTCGGTTAAATAATTTTCAATCAATTGTCGGAAGTTAAGCTGGAGCCCGCTAAACAGAAATCAAAAATTGCATGTATAACAAAAAAAATTGGCAATAATTTTTGGTTTTAAGGGTTTGTATCTGTTCATCATAAGTAATGCACCAATATTCTTTCTTTTCCAGAAGCGATGCCAAGGCTTCCTGAAAATGACTTACATGTAAGTACGCATTTCCATTGCTCTACATGTATTTGGACATTTTCAAAATAAAGGTGATGAAGAGTTGCAGATGCAAATATGCACTACATCACGGCTTAACAAATTCATATCTACCATTAGCATGAATGACAGTCCATGAACCGGAAGTCCAAGGCTTGCTACACTGCGCTAGGTTCGAGAAAATTCTACCTCATTACCTGAAAAACAGGCCCTTAAAAATGTCAAAGGATATTTCGCTCGCTCAGATGTCGAGATTGATAAATCGAAGGCATCGTCGAAATGACGCTGCAATTGTTGTGCATGGCGGTCTGGTACGCTGTAAATGAATGGCGTGGAGAGGGTGTCTTGACAGTTATAAGTTACTTTCTAAAGTTAAATGATATTCATTCAATAGCTTTATCAAATTTCTGATGTTTTTAAATCGAATTTAACCTTACTGTATTCATTTTTGAAAATCATCTGATAAAAAATTCAAATATTTGTAGTGTACTGCTTGTTGTGTTTCTTTTGCGTGTCAGAATACTTAAGTATATTGTGAAGTTTATGATGAGAAGTTTTGAATAATGTTATTATTGTAAAAACAAATGATAATAATAATATCTTTGCACAGACACAATACCTTTTGGCAAAGTTATTTCACTTATGATTCTATTTATTAGAATTATCAAAGTCAGGCTTTGATGCTTTGGTCGTTACCGATTTGGACCAAACCAAAACACGTCATTTTGATTTGGTTTTACAACAACTAAATTTAGTCAGGTTGGAATGTATAATTCATTATATTTTTACAGACTTTCTTTGCAAGCACACTCAGCTTCACACAGAAACAGGAACAAAAACGAAATTTCTGAGATAGACGTAATGTAAATGCAATAAATCTGTGTACTTTAAATACATTATTGGAAAATTTACGGAAGCGTAACGCTGGCAAGTAAAATCATTTTGCTATGTCGTATATACGAGACATAAAGTAATTGAACAAAAGCAGCTCTGGATTGATTATTTTAACATTGATATTTCTACAATGTTTTAAACACTGGAGGATATTTGTAACAAAAATCCTATTGGATTACATTGTCGACTCTCTGTCTCGGTCAAATACTTTGAACCTGTGTATACTACATATTTCACAGAAAGCTTATACATTTTTTATTTAGACAAAAATTTAAAAAAAAATATATTAAAACATCTGTTTATTTGCAGAATGATTGTGTTGGATTTGATATGGAATTCGAGTAGAATTAACATTTCACTGTCGATTCTAGATACAACTGAAAATGCATTGAAATTTATGATGAGCCGTATTACTGTGAGAAATTTTGCAAAACCAAGAGGGAAAATGTATTTTTATAGTTAAAAAAGATAGTGTAATATGGCAATCGTATCTTAGTAGTAATTTGGACATTGGGAGATTATGATTTAAAAAAAAGGCAATGAAGCGGCTGCAGCCTTGCATGTTAGGATCTTTTCAGTATGTAGCAGTCTTGATTACCTTGGTTATCAATTTTTTTTTTTGTTATCAAACAATTTGATGCAAATAAAATCTAATTTGAAATTTGTTTAAAAAGACATTATGTTATATTTGAATACAAGCAATGAGGCGGCTGCAGCCTTGCGTGTTAGGATCTTTTCAGTGTGTAGCAGTCTCGGTTACTTTTCTAGTGATTAAGTATAAAATCTAAAATTTATAAAATACCACAGCTTGGTTAAAAATTTCTTTTGAAGAAAGAACTAAATTATATTGAATGAGGGGCGTTTCACTTCCCTTTGTTGGTATCTACACTGAACACTAATGCTTGTGTTTATACTATAATATTAACATACAGTCCCTGAAACGTTCTACTTTCCCACTTGAACGGTGAGCGAACGCTGAACGAACGGTGAACGAACGCTGAACGAACGCAGAGCGAACGGTGAGTGAACGATGTGTGAACGCTGAACGCAACTTGGTGAACGATGTGTGAACGGTGAACGGTGAGTGAACGCTGAACGCGAACGGAGCGCAAACGCGAACGCAAAGTGAACGGTGAACGAACGGTGAACGCAAGATGAACGATATATTCGGAATGCCTCTGATCTTTTCCTTGCATTGAAACTATTTTATTGTATTATATTTTCAGGTGCCAAATAAATAAATAAATAATAGATAAGTAAACCAATAAATGAAAGGATATTTAAGTCAATAAAATAAATTTTCAAAAATTGTCCTAAGAAAGACGATGCATGCACATAAAGTTTTTAATCACACGATTTTTATCGCATTAAAACATTGCAATTGTTATCGAACGCTGAAGTATAAAAGATATTTTTTTAGTTGGAAAATAAAAATGTTTATTCTTATTTGATAACAAATCAGAGAAAACTTCTGACTTATAGAATGAATTAAAGCGGTTGTAACATCCATTCATATATCTCCGTGTCAAGGCGATTTCGTGTAAATTAATGAAAAAAAAATTAATTACAAAGGTCAGTGGACGTTTTGCATTTATACGCTCGTATTTTAAATTTCTAATATAATAATATATTATGTGTCATTTCTATTTTTCATGATGATTTATTGAGCAGACTTTTACGTGTATATGTAGATGGCCGTGGTTATACTCGGACAAGATATTACAAAGATACATATTCATATTATTTGTTATAAATTCAATTTTCAGTACTTGATATTTAAGTAATTTGCCGTTATAGTTTATAGTAATATGCCGTTATAGTAGAGAGAGAGAGAGAGAGAGAGAGAGATTTCGTTTTAGCCCCCCCTCCTTTCAGGCTTCACTAAATGTTTGTACCTATATCAAACAAAAACTCTGATTTTTTTTTTTCTAAATATATCAGACAGTGAAAGTAACTTTTTTTAATCAACAAATCATATCCATTTGTTTGACAATTTTACTCGTTTTTATGTTCCTGCTTCGATTTCACACGAAGTCCACGTGCTTGTCCTGTCAATCAAAATCATTCGACACTGTGCAGGTGTGAAAGTTTCGTCACACCGAAGACGGAGTGCGAGTACTTCCAACAAGTTATAACATTTATTTTTATGATTTCTAGATTTGATTCCAACATTTGAATAATAAATGAATAAAATACATTGGGCATTAACACTTGAATTTGATACATACTCTCTGCCAATTTCAAATACCACCGCCGACACGTGTACATTTTGAACTACATAACTATTGTTCTGTGACTTTTTTTAGATGCATGTTTGTTTTGAGAACTGAAATTTTTGTTCTAAAAAGACCTTAACTTTCTTTAAAAAATGTTAATTAAAATATTCTGGAAATGCAGTACTGACTAAGTAACCGATTTAGGGGGAAAGGGGGGTATTAATCATATCGAATGGCAAACATATAAAGTTACGGTGAAGAGAGAATTCTTTTCTCTATAACTATAGACTTTACATATTATAGTAGAGAAAATTCTGTAGTGCAGTACATTTTAAATAAATAGTTCCTTTAACCACACTATCAATTTAATTCGCTCCAAAGATAATAAATTAACAGGACATCCGCAGTACTATGTATAACTCTCAGAACTAGTTCTATCACATTTTCTGTATTAATTTAAAAAAACGTGTTAGAAATAAATATTTTCGTAATTTTGCTGCGTAATTATTTGACTTGGATAATTATATCACCATTAACGGTTTGTCGTCTTTAACAAAACATCAAAATGTTGCAGTGCTTGAAGTATTTGCACATTGCCCTTAGTTAAATTTAATATTTCAGCATCGTTCTACATAGATACAGAATGTGCTTATAACAATAATTAGTTTCCAGTAATTTAATAAATAACCTAACAGCTAAGTTAGAATAATAAAAATATATATCGTAGATATTTTTCCCCATGAAATAATGATTCTTCAAACACGATAAGTTAGTTATTAAATTAAAAAACCTGTAACTCCTTCCCTACAAAAAGATAAGTCCTTTCACTACGGAGTTCCGAATGACAATGAAAACTGAACGATAGGTGAACGCTGAACGCAAGGTGAACGCAAAGTGAACGGAACGAAGAGCGAACGCTGAACGCTTTGTGAACGGTGAACGCGAGCGCACGGTGAACGGTGAACGCAAAACTGTGAACGGAGAGTGAACGGTGAACGCACGGTGAACGAACGGTGAACGCACGCTGAACGAACGGTGAACGAACGGTGAGCGAACGGAAAAATGGGAAAGTAGAACGTTTCAGGGACTGTACATATCTAATACTGCTTTAGTATGGAGCGCCATGACTGCTTGTTTAAGGTGTTTTATTATCTGCTGTGGGTCTATTATTATTTGCTTTGGGTTCATAATTATATGCTGTGGGATCATAATTATATGCTGTGGGATCATAATTATATGCTGTAGGAACATAATTATATGCTGTAGGATCATAATTATATGCTTTGGGTTTATAATTATATGCTGTGGGATCATAATTATATGCTTTGGGATCATAATTATATGCTGTGGGATCATAATTATATGCTTTGGGATCATAATTATATGCTGTATGTCTACTATTACATGCTATGGGCTCATAATTAGGTTTGTTCCCGTTTTGCACACATTTGATAACTAGGTATAGAACAATAGGTGTGAAATATGTTTTGATAGCAATTATAGTCTGATCTTCGTCTAGGATTTACCTGGAATTACCTATATTTCACCAATGCATTATAATAAATATTTGAGGGAATACATTATGAGAATTTTACTTATCCAACCGAAGATGAAGTTGGTAGTTCAGACAAATAGCCATATCGCATTTCACCATGTTTCTTTATTTCATAAAGATAAACTGAATAAGTAAATGAATTCAATCTTAAATTAACCTGTCTAGTTAGTATCATGTGAATATAATTATAGTTTTGTGTTATTATTTTTATGTTTTAAAATAATTTTTTTAAGAGTTAAGTTAAAATATCAAGTGCAAAATTAACAATTTTTCTTCCTATTCTTTCCGTAGATATGATATAGACTATAGCAATTAAGTAATTATCTTACCTGGACAAATTCCCGTTTTGCACACATTTTTTCAATGCCTTAAATTCAAATGTGTGCAAAACGGGAACAACCCATAATTACATGTATATACTGTGAGATCATAATTACATGCTGTGATTTGATAATTACATGCTGTGGGTTTATAATTGAATGCACTGGGTCTTTTATAATATACTGTGGGTTCATAATTATATGCTGTGGTTTGATAATTACATGTTGGTCTAATATTATATGCTGTGGTATACTTTAAATATACTTTATACTGTAAATATATGCAGTGGTTTTTATTATAAATATCCTAAAACGAAATGACGGCAGATTCCTCAAGGTTTAATGAAATAGTAATGGAGGATTAAAACTCAGTCCATTCGGATTTCAGGATGCAACACAAATCTTTGGTAGCATACACTACTGGATTTAAAATTCCCTGATATTCTGAAAAATCTCTGATAAACTCTGATATCCACTGTTTAAGTACTGCTTTTCTCTGTACAAACACTGTACAGTCACTGTACATAATCCCTGTACCTACTGTAATCCCCGGTAAATCACAGTACAAACCCACTGTTATTCTCTATACATCCCTGTACTTTACTGTACGTCCCCTCTGTACGACCCAGTACACCACTGTCTGTCCTTGTACGCCTCCACAGTACAGTACTGTACATCACAGACGTGTACAGTACTCAACTTCTGTACAGCACAGTACACTACTGTTGCTCACTGTACGCGTCCCAGACTGGCACTGTACACCACTGAAGTTCAATGTACGCATCGCAGTTTGGAACTGTACATCACTGAACCATACTGTTAATATTTTAGACTTATTAGATGAATGAAATTAAATTTTGAATTTCCTAAATTTTATTCATCTCTTGTTACTTCTCTAATTGTTCAGAAGCCTTTGGTATTTTAGATTTAAGCGAATAAAATATTTATTTCAAGAGTGATAAATTTGTGCTGTTAGTACTCTTAACACACACTAGCACCATACATAAAAAAGTAAAAAATAAATCCTATAAATTATATTTAAGATCATTTAATTCATAATTATGATTCCTCTAATCTTAAAGTTTTGAATTTACTGAGCAATTAAATTATATATGATAATTATCATTCATAGCATTGAACAATTTTAACGTCACATTGTTATTTTCCATAGTTCGATAGTGCGGTTAACAACCTGATTTGGTAGGCAAAGTTACATATTAAGAAAAATTTTGAAACATTAGTATATTATATATTTTTAAAATATTTTTTCTCAAAAAATTAAGTCTCTCTTTCTCTCACTCATACATTTACCCTGTCACTATAATTATTTTTTAAACACGGCTTGCGATAAAAAAAAAACCCAACTAATTATTGTTTGAATTGAATTTGTCAATACAAATAAAATATCAAAAAATGAAAAGAATGATTCAGTGGGTAGGGTGGCTTATCATGGTTGTGGGTTAACGTGTACACTCAACAGAAAATGTATACCAAACAGGAAAACGGTGGATTAAACAGCGGACAGTAGCCAGAGATTTAAACAATAGGTGTCAAGACTGAGTGTCCTGATATATCAACAAGGGGTGGTTACACAACGACAGGAAGCAATATATTTATAATTTCTTTAGAGCTTCAAAATTAAGATATTTTCGAATTAATAGAAACGCAAATACAAACACAAGATTTAGATTGTACGTATTGAGACGTTTATTTTGATATCCATAATCAAATAATTAGACATCAAGAAAACTTAAGAATATTTTCATTATTTTTAATTATTTATGAAAAATTATATTTTTATTTATTTATTTATTTTTATTTATCATTTGGATTGTGTTTTTTTTTCTTTTTCTCTAAGTCTTCAAATATAATAGACAACAAACAACAAAGGGAGTTATTTGAAAATTTAATATTGATAATAATTATTATAATTATAATAAATTCAGACGAAAAAAGTAACATGCAGCTGATGTGTTATTTGCTGTGTAAATAGTAGACTAAGTGCACTTCAGATAAAAGTATACAGAACCTCTCTGTAAAGGAGAGAAAGAGGGGGGGGGGGGAGAGAATAAGCCAATTTAATTGCAAGGGTAATCAATCAGTGTTAAATTAGTTGGTGTTTCCAAACTTTAAGTTGTGTTTCATATACAATATACACTTTGCATACCCTTAGAGTATTACATTGGAAGGCCTAATTTCACTAACAATGTTATTATACTTATACGGAAAGTACAACTGTACGTGTAGCTCCGTGGGACAAGGAAATCAGATAGACAGCCCTGGATCTGCCGGGGTCAGACAATTTTTTTTTTCAGTTTGAGGGACACCGTGCTGTTCGAATTCCTTAGCGAGCCAAAAAAAAAAAAGGAAGGACCCCCCCCCCTCCCCACTGGTTCCATTAAGCTTGATATTTATAATTAAATTTTAAAAGAAAGATTGATTAATAAATAATTGAATGAATTAATTTATGATTTGCTGCAAATGCCGTGAAATGTGAAATTTATTCAGGATATTTTGCTGTATTGCTATTTATTCCAGATATATCTTTTTAAAGGTTCAATTCGCATATATTTTTTAAATATATTCTTTAATTAGTTATTTTTAGTGGCTTTAAACACATTTTAGCACTTTGAATCTGTAAATATACATTTAAGGCCATTGCTATTAGTTGATCATTGTCAATTTCATGACCATATGGAGAGGAAAAATATATCCAAGATTAATTTGAAAAGCTGACATACTATATTTAGTATAATTTTTCTTAGGTTATTGTAAGTCTAAAAATGCAAACAACGGATCAAGTGTTGGATGAAATATTGTTTGTTTCTTTTCCCATAATTTGAGTTGAGAATAACAAAATAAAATTAATTTTTGAAATTCTATAACTACTATATTTAGTGAATTTTTAAAAGTAAAATGTCCCCATCGACACCCCAGTTCAATGCGGTAAAAAAAAAAGGGGGGGGGTCTGGCATCAATCTGGTGGACATATTATGACATATACCTTAAAATCGTACACTATGCATGAAAATTCAATTCATTTATTCATGATCAGTTGTATAAACCAAATGTATCACTATCAATAATATGACCCTAAGCTAATATAATTTACGATTTATATACATATTCATAAGAAAATGCATTCACAATTAAAGAAATGCTTCATTGGTCAAACAGGTGAGAGAAATATATCTATATGCAGATCCGTATACAGAATACGATAGCACTTGGCATTCAATATATGAACTTAAAATCGAGACCGTGTTCCGCACTTTACAATCTTCAACTAGAGGAGGAGAGAAATATGACTAAAAAACGTGAAGATTCAATGACATCTTCCAGACAACTCGAACAAGCCATCAATGATTTCGGAATTAAATATAACATTTTGATCATTGAGGATTCCACGTATGATGTTAAACCCACATGTGCAGTTATAATGAAAGTTTAGAGACCTGGCTATCGTAGAAAAACCATATAAGTTATTTATTTGTTTAAAAAAAATAGCTAGCAATTACCGGGAAGTGTGGGGGGAAAAAATAGTCGCCCATTTTCATTCGTGCGTAAAGCCCAGCGAGATTAAGAAGATAACAAATAATAATAAAAAAAAAATACGTAACGTTAAGTGCATGTGCCATTTTCTTATTGATTTAATTGAAAAATAAAATACATGGACGGGGAAGTATAATGAACAAGTGTCTAATTACTAACTAGGGCGAAAACTTTTCAGATCTCTCAAAACTTTGACACACGGACAATCATGTATTTTTTTTTACTGTGTGTGTGAGCGACTGACCTCTCAATAGATACGGTATCATTATTTTTAATTTATAATTTCTCGCCTGATTTAACAGCAAAATATCGTAGTCGTATTAATGTGCCCACATTTTGTACGCTAATCTAAATATGGTGAATTAAATAGTGTATACTATATTTCATACTAAAATGTGGAGAAGAATTCATTTTATTTTACGTGGCATGATTTGTAACATTTGTATATTTTCTTTTTTTAACATGATAAAACTTTCCTATTTATTTCAATTATTACGGTTATTAATACTTTTAATTTCATAAAGGTTTACACCAAAACTTTTATAAAAAATTTAATTGATGTTTCATAGTCCAGTCGGAATCTTTGTTATGTATATAAACAAGTTTCATTTTCAGTAATACTAATTACGAAATGAATACCGGAATTATCAAACAAACAATCGGAAAGTCTGTGATGTTACTCTGTATGTAGATAGAATCGACTGAGGTGATCCGAGTGTGTACGGTAGCGAGACACTAAGACAATAGGTGTCACTGCTGCATTATACAGAAAGGCACTCGCCGGAGTTCACATGAAGTTAGTTACGCAACATTACGGCCACAGCGAGGTTAAGGACAAGTTTGAGCCATTGAACACATTATCAATTGAAATATTTATAATCTATCACTTTCCTTCACAATAGATAAATATATGAAAAGAAATGATCTCTTATAATGTGAAACTCATTTTAGGGAAAAAAGAAAATTATTTTAGCAGCCCCCCCTCCCCCCCCCCCCCCCCCCCCGTTTTCTGGTAGAGATCGGTTTAGTGTGCGATGCTCATTTTACGGGACTGAAAAGTGACAGATCGCACAATAATAAGTTATTGTGATGTCGTCTGAACTACATTAATTATATATCTATAAACATATAAAAGAAAACGAACTTTAAGTGTGGATATAAACTTTAATAAAACAAAACAAGTGCAGTCCCGCGAAAGACCTGTTTACTTGGTTTGTCAGGGTATGTTCATAAATTTTTAGTTTGGGTTGGCAATATCAAGCAACAAAAAGGGTGTTGTAACAGAGTCTAATTAAGTCTTTTTTTCATGAGTATAGTTTAAACACACACCTTGTTCTTATGTTCATGGGGTACATTGTGTGAACTTGCAATTATTATTAAGATAATTCAATAAATTCATAATTTGAAAATAAATTAAAAAAATCAAATTTCAGTCGGAATTATACGCACAGTATATACTTGTAAAACTTTATTTTTACATTGATTTCACAGCCTCTGTCATTATAATATGAGAGAGAGAGAGATTACGGTAAAACTTTGCGCTGATTATCATTTGGGCTAGTGATTGAGATATGGATCTGAGACAAAACATGATAAATACGTTTGTGCCAAGTGGTAAAAGAAATTTTAAGTAAAACGACACATAAAATCTGATCCCTTTGATGCATACCAGATATTTAGCGTTTTTATGTAATTCGGTGAATTCTATTCATATTTTAAGCGTTTAAAGGTTTTCTTATATGTAATGGTTTAGAGCCTTATTAGGACACAATTGTTTGATATAGTATTTAAAAATTCACGAACTATTTTCGATCTGCAAGGAAGTTTAGTAAGGACCTCGTTTATTATAAAGTATTGATACCAAGTGTCTAGTGTTTTTCGGTAAGGGTGGGGGTGGAAAGGGGGTTGGGGTTGGCGGGAGGCGTGTTTCAACATCAGCTTTAACAAACGTCATACGATCATTATTCCTACCCATTTCAGAAATCTGTCTGAGGATACCAAAAATCCTTAAAAGCGGTTGGCAGGGATATTTTGAATTACATGTACAATTACTCCTTAATTTTAAACCAAGTCTTTATAATTTTACATTTAACAAAATTGTACATAGAGAAAAAAATTCAGAGGCGCTTGTCTTGTTGAGAAATATTTAAAAACATGTTTTTCTAATCAATGGTAAAAGGAAATAGAGCGAGCTACATGCATACGGATATACGTACCCATTGTATTGAACAGAATAAAATGATCATTAATTCTTGAATTAAATTTATTACATGGCCGTAGGAACCGGGGGGCACGGGCCGATATATACAATACTATAGAAAACATAGCTACTACATTCTTGTGCCCACTCAATAATAATGTCTGATGACCTTTTTCTTTTAGCATGTCAAGGAATTTTGGTAGTTCATAGCCCCCCCCCCCCCCAACTGAAAATGTTTGGTTGTGCCCCCTCAATGTGAAATTGCTACCTACGGGCCTGTATTAATTGATTGAACTTGGAAAGAGATAAAAAGCAACGGTTCCATACATTCACTTAAGTTAAAACTTGATTCGCAAGATTAATACTTTGTTCTTTTAGTCGGGAATTATGTTAATAATAAAATTATTTATATATTTTTATTACGTTTATCATCACAAACCAAGATAATCAGCACTGTTCTGGAGTTCAATACCAGCAATATAACTTATGGTCAATAATTATCGACGTATTGCAGTAAAGACGGTAAATTTTCAATAATTTCTCTCAGTTTGTCGAGAAAAATGGGGGGGGGGGGGGTGTATCAGTACGTTTGACGGCGATTAGGGATTAATTAATTCTAGTTGTTTTCATAATGAATATAAAGAGAAAATTATCAGTAGATGTACGCTGTACACATAAGATAATTCAAGGAAGATGAAAAGTTGAATTAATTGAAAATCAGAAATCTAAATCATAACATTGACTTTAATCAGTTTTTCAGTGTACACAATTATGTAGAATTAAAAACATACAATACTATGAGGAGAAAAGATTAATATTGTCTTTCTGACATATTTTCTATTTATCAATAAAAATCTATGCAGATTTTTATTGATAAATAGAAAATATGTCAGAAAGACAATATAATTATTTCAGTTATATATAAAATCAAAGGCACTCTATCCATTTTGAAAATTAATCTCTCAGAAATACATGTATTCAAAAGCATCCGTGAAATAAAATAAGAATTTTTTTTTTAAATATTAAATAAATTTCCTAGGGTACAAAGCTTTTCAGGGTAGGGCAGAGTAAAATTGGTTGTACATTGGTATATACTGAATAAACTGTAATATGTTTTGATGTACTGTGATGTACAGTATGAGGGTTCAGGGAATAACAGCAATGTACTGTGAAGATCAGTTATCTGTACAGCTAATATCTGTGACGTACAGTGGTAAGCAGTGGCTGCGTACTGTGGAGTATTGTGGGGTACTGTGATGTACAGAGGAAGTGTACTGTGAAGTACAGGGAGGTGCTGTGAAATGCTGTGCTTCTGTACAGTGTTGTACTGTTATGTACTGTGAAGTACAGAGGTAAGTACAGTAATGTACAGTGAAAGTACAAGGGCTGACAGAGATTTTCAGAGAAAAATCAGAATATCAGGGGATAATAAGTCCAGTAGTGATACAGCAGTTCTGTTCTAGAAAATTAATACCAAGGGGGGAAGGGGTTCCTAAAGATAACATGTGATTGATAATTGAATGTTGCTTTACGACATTTTAGAATTTTTTTACCCAGTTTTTGCCCAGGTAAAGAATCACCCGCTATAGGTGAAGTGTCACAATTTTGATTTATGCACGATATTTGTTTGTTGACCAACGCCAATCGTGCGATGGGACCACCCTTTTTAAGGTAATATCCATAAGATCCTAGACTTTTACTTTTAATTCTGAGGATTTGGCAAGGGAACAGTCACTACCAGCGTTAAACACCTTAGTCCTTGACGCGGCACTGGGAACAAGAATTGAACCCTCGGGCCTCAAGAGTTCGAAAGAAGCGCTATTTACCCTTACAGCCAATATGTACCTGGGACTTTGTAGAAATCTATTAGTCCATGCATATACATAAATGTTTGATATGTGTTATATAGTGGAAGGACCTGTTTGAAATCTTCCCCTTTTTTATGGAGTGTCGTTAAAAAAGGGGGTGCAGGGACTTAGTTTTTATATATACATTTGTGTATTACACGTTAGATAGCATTTTTAATCAAATATATTGTATTACCTGCGTAATCAAATGAAATTAAATGAAAATAATTAAACACAATTCTTAAGATGTTATTTCAATTTACGTATCAGTATATATATATATATATATATATATATATATATATATATATATATATATATATATAAATACAGCCGTTCTGAGTTTTCATATGACTTATATGATAAGTCAGCATGCAACTACATTAATATTTTCATCCTCGACGTTGATTGATTTTTTTTTAATTATCTTTTTTATTTGGAATTTATTTGATTAATTGCAACTTAATCTTTATTCAATCACAAACAAAATCTTTCAGTGTGTTCAACATTTGATACACAACTTTGATAGTTCAATATATACTTCGAAACCACATTTCTTATATGGACATTTTATGCGTAAAATAGGTAGCACATCTATAAAAACAATACACATTACAATATAAACTTATATGAAATAAAACGTTAAATTAAATGAAAATTAAACATTTTTCAAGATCATACGGCGTGTATTTTGTAAGGATTTACATTTAAAATATGCAAAATATGAATGCATCAAAATCCACGTCATTGAAGATTACCTTAAATTTTTACCTTAAAAAACAATTTTGAAAGTTGTATTTATTACTTAAGATTGATATGTTTCCAACATAAATAAACAGTTTTTGTCACGATTAAACATTATAATATAATTATTTTCTTGACTTTTGCACATGAGATAAAAATGCAGGATTTGATATTTAAAATGATATATAGTTTGTGTTAAAAAAAGATAAAAATTAAAAAAAAAAAAATTTAGATTTAAAAATGTAACATATATTATGAAAAACCCAATATATATATAGAGAGAGAGAGAGAGAGAGAGAGAGAGAGAGACAGAGAGACAGAGAGAGAGAGAGAGAGACAGAGAGAGAGATTGCAGAAAAGACAACAAAGAGTTGATAGAAAGATTAGTAATACATTGCCTGAAAGAAAAGAAAGAAAATAAGACATTATAGTGTAAACCATACAACAATTTATTTTAAAAAAACGTTATGTATAACATGCATAAATAAATTTGCATCATTTCACTGGGCAAGGCTAGGCGTTTATGTGTATCTTTTGAACCAAGGACTGGAATCTATAATTAAAAAAAATGAATTCAGAAATTCAAACTTTCTCAGAAGTTAATAGTCAAATTAAAAAAGTAAGGTAAACATATCGAAATAAATACAATATGCAACTAAAAATATATTTGATATATGATTTGCACAATTTTCTTTTTCCTACTACGCGGCTATGTAAGGCTGTCCGAAGGCTTAATATGCATTAAAAATACGCTATTATATTTTGAGCTAGATTTTGATTTCAATTTGTAATCTATGTATAGATGTGCAGTAAATTTGTGAAGAGAGTTTAATAACGTATTGAGAAAAGGCATATTTGTGATGTCACATGACTGTGTTGATCACGTGAGAGCCACTTATAAAATTTCCTAATTGTTGCACAAAAATCCCGTCGGCACAAGTGAAAAACAAAATTATTGAGAATAGTTTGTTACATAAATTAATTAAACGTATTATTGGGTATATATAAAGTGCTGGGGGCAAGTCTGAGCTTTACTTCTTAAGAAAATATTTCACGAGAAATTCAACTTACCGACGTACAAGGGGGCATTTTCCACTCTTCATCTCAATTTATACAAAATAGGATAAATTACATACGATCCCCCAGCAAAATTCAGTTAGAAGACACACTTTTCCAGTAGATACACATAGAATATCTTCAGTTTATCTTTATTAATCACTTGTGCCAGTCTCATATATGCATGATTTATAAATTCTAACTGTCTACGGACGTGTAAGGGGGAGCGTTTCATATTCATTTTTTGTTATTGCCTGAATACGTACATTATCAGAAAGAGAAATGAATAACGATATTGTATTGCAAATAATCACCATCATAACAGCACACAGAAACTTTAAACAACAATTCAGACACCTGATTTTAACATCAACGTCGAAATAAAATCTACATGCCATGGGAAGGAATGTAAAAGTTATGACACTTTCCCCGTCATGACTGCTCAAGTTTGCAGAGGCTTGACGTCATATTCTATAATGACGTCATATCTTGGTAGTTCAGAGAAGTAACAACGGCTGGTACACTGTAATATTTATCGGACAGCCTTATCCTAGCCGCGTAATATTTATCCCCCCCCCAAAAAAAAAAGACACATGAATGATTGAAGTTTACGTACGAGTGGCAAACAAGAGGACAAAGGTAGTGCATAAAGTTGTCGGCATGAACAATATTGGTACACTTGGACTCACAGGCTGCCTCTGTTGGGTCAGATCCAAGAGTTTGGGCTAGAGTGTTCACAATCGTAACAACTTGCGGGTTGTTGTGAAGCAGGGCTGCAAAAGTTGAAAGATATAAATTATTCAATGATTAACTCATCTTGCACATATTCTTACAAAAAAAGAAATATTATATAAAAGCTTATTTATTCAAGATAGATCCGATAAAATACTGCACCACAATGCTTCAATCTGTCAAGCATCATAACATTTGTACGTCCTTCACAAAACGTGATTTTAAAGCAGTCTCTGTGGACAAATTTTTTTTCTTATACTTCCTTACTTGCTTTTATTTCCCCTTCAAATGATAGGCATGTTACCTGCATCAATTCATATTAAAATGTAATTTTTTTTATTCTCATATATCTTATATGATATGGTATTTAATGAACTCTGCAAAGTACTTACTATCAACGAGAAATCTTTTTGATGGGTTAGATGCTGGCTCTTTGACATGAATCTTAGCCACCAGCTGTTGGAATCTTGAAAATGTAAAATAAGGTATGGTTAACACGAAATATATTGTTGGAAAACTTGTGTTAAGAATTCTAATTTACTAAATTTACTAATTTAGTAAATGTATGTAATTTAAATATATTAATTAATAAATTCAGTCAGAGAAATCTCTTAAAAACATTTCTTGCATAATTTTCATCCAGGAAAATAAATATTTTATATTTATATTGTTAAATTTCCTGCATTTTTTATTTTCATTTTAAAATTTGCATTCCAGATTTATTTTATTTATAAAACCCCAATTGCAGTTAATATATGAAATATGGGGACAATGCATAGAAATCAAGTACAAATCAAGTTCAAAAGTCCATTGAAATACGAATACAAATTGGGAGCAGAGAAAACACGGATCTCTAAAAACATCAGAGGTGGGATCTGTAGCCATTGAGGAGTATACATCCCCTGTCCACCGGATACACCCGCCGTGTGATTAGTGTCATGATCGGACAAAGAAAAGGATCTGTAGACAGTTCAGTGTGTAAATAATGGCCTAACAGTAAGTATGAAACACGTCGGACAGATTCGACTTGATAATAGACTTACTGACAAGGTCATCGTATCGACCATAGTACTTGCCAAATGATGATTTCAAACGAGACTGTTGATATCCTTGTTTCATCAACTTGTTTTAGAAATTGTTCGTATGTAGATTATGCTCTTCCGTGTAGAATCAACTGGGAGACATTGACCCCAAAGAAAAGTTTATGTCATCACGTTTATCATAAACTATCAAATCAATGCAAAAATAAATCACAGTGGTGCTCTCATTGGAAAAAAACTACAACTTTTCTTCCCTCAAAAACAAATTTAAAAAAATGCAATAAAAGTAGGATTGATCGATTGTTGTTTTATTTCCCTTGCAAGCTCATACATGTACCTGTAAATGGCATCAAATTTACACTTATACTCGGAACTCAGAGCCATTTAGCAGTGAATGATCTTTATCATGCGGAAGCCTTCTGAGGCACGGGGACTTGGATCCGAAAGACCCACAATTTTCACTTCAAAATGCTGAGCATTTCACAAACAATCAGCTGCAACTTATTTTTTTTTAAATTGACTTAGGTCTGTCGCTGCTTCAGGGGCTCTAACCATCGATTTTCCGATGTTTTCAATAAAATACAATTATTATTTTTGTTAATCATGACACCACTGGATGCAAGAAATGAAAATTCAATAATGAAAAAAAGAACAACGTACGAATGACAGACAAAGGGACAAAGATGGTGCAACACGTTGTCGGCATGCATCAATGTGACACACTCATTCTCACAAGCCTGTTCAGTTGGGTCTGATCCAAGGACTCCAACCAAATTAGTTACTAAAACGTTGATCTCAGGGTTAGCCAAAAACGCTAAAATATAAATGAACAAATATAAAGAATTTGTTACTTATACAGTGATCTCGGGGTTATCCAAAAAGGCTTAAACACAATATGAAACGCAATATTCTTTTTATATGAAGTTATAAATTATGATTTAAAAAAGAAAAAGCATAGTAATGCATCAATATGATTTTAAGGTATCTAGAAAAGAGTTATGATATTCATTAAAATAAATGAGATTATTATCATACGAGTAGTAGACATTACGAAAAATAAATCACCTACTGTCGACCAAAAATCTTTTAGTTGCAGACCCACTAGGTGTATGGTGAATGCTGTTGATGACGGCCTGGGCTCTGTGCAAATACAGTTTATCGAAATCACTAGTAGATCTTAATGATCCCTAGGCCAATTTATTAAAATATTGCTAATTTTCAGTCAAACAATATCAGGATTATATACAACGCTGAAATTTATAGTCATAAAACACTACTGTCACTTTCAAAAAAAGAAAGCAAAACCAACCGAAAAACAATTTATCTTTCTTTCTCACTTCTATAAATCGTCGAAGAGGTCTGATTATTTGAAAAAAAAATCCTGGATTGGAGAGAAAAATTGCTAAGGATGAACTTTAATCATCGTTTAATTTTTTTTTTCAGAATTTACTTTTAAGAGTTAATTGCTGGTCTTGACAAGATGTAAACAAATGAATTTGTGTTCAGTGTCACAAAGTCAGTAAATCGAATTATGTTAACAAGTAAAACATTGACATGAAAGCCTGGTGGCAAACAATAAAAGACATTAAGACATAAAAGGGTATATCTTGGTAAATGCACATACACATTAGAAATATTCCCACTAGCTTACAAGTTTTGGGTCTTCGGTATTACAGATGATACGATTGAAAAAAAAATCCATATAACTTACGAGTGACAGAGGAATGGACACATGTGTTGGAAGACAGATGTAGAATCTCGAATAAGAATATGACATTCTTTCTCACAAGCAGCCTCGTTCTCGTCTGTTCCCAGGTTAGCGACTAGTTGGTCTACAAGATGGGCCGTCTCTGCGGTGTTCAAGAAGTCTACGAGCAGAAGACTGAGGTTTGAAATTCATATAAGTACATAAGTATTAAGTTTCACTTGCATAATAATGTCTTGACATATTTGTTTACATTATGAAAAATAAATAACCTACTGTCAAGCAAAACTCTTTTCCTTCCTGTCCCACTAGGTGTGTGGTGAATGCTGTTGATGACAGCCTGGGCTCTGTGCAAATAAAACTTATCAGTAGTAGGTCAAAATGTAAATAAAATCCATTTTATTCAGCATAATTGTGCTTCTTTTTAGTTGCATAAGTGACAGTAGTATTTTCAAACATATAATCAATATTCATCAAATGATATTGACGTTTTTTGGGGGGAAGTAATGGACCAACCGGAAAGCGATTCATCGTTCTATCTCGCTCATGTTGTGAAAGAAGAATTTTAATTACTTTTGAGTTCATTGAATTTCCTTCATTGGTGATAAAGATTTTTATAGATGGACCTTTGATGAACATCTTTTTTAATTATAATATTTTTAGATTTAATTCTTAAGAGTTATTTTCTAGCTTTGATCTATGTAAACAGATGCATTTGTGATTGGGTTATATATGAGTTTAGTTCAAAACGTCAGTAAATCAAATTTCGTTAACATGTAAAATACATGTATCGACATCAAAGCCCGGCACCTTACAATACTAAACATATATTTGTATTCAATTCCCATCAAACGATTTGTCTTGGTACATGTGTATACCCATTAAACTTCCTGCCTACTAACTTTTAAATATATTTTGGGCATCAATATAAAAGAGGATTGTAAAAATTATAATATGATTGTAAAAATCCATATAACTTACGAGTGACAGAGGAATGGACACATGTGTTGGAAGACAGATGTAGAATCTCGAATAAGAATATGACATTCTTTCTCACAAGCAGCCTCGTTCTCGTCTGTTCCCAGGTTAGCGACTAGTTGGTCTACAAGATGGGCTGTCTCTTCGGTGTTCAGGAAATCTACGAGTAGAAGGTTATGGAGGTATAATTTTTGGATAATTGTGTAAGATCCAACGTCTTGCGGTATATTTTAACATTCCGATTTCTGTCGTTACACAAACGTGAACAATTTAATCATAAACACAAACTTACTATCAAGGACAAGACGTTTTCCTGTAGCGGTAGGGTCTGTATTTGGGCTATGTAAGTGATTCAGTGCATTTTGGGCTCTAGATAAATTAGAAAGGAATGTTAATCCACTTAAAATTTAGACATTAAGAAACTAGTTTTCCATTACCTTAAGAAAAAGTTAATTCTCTTTCAATATGATTTATTTTCAACTCACGAATGACAGAGGAAGGGACACAGATGCTGGAATACAGACTGTTGATTCAAAATGAGAGTGTGACAATGTGATTCACATTTAGCCTCGTTATCATCTGTAGCAAGTAGCTCCACCAACTGATCAACAAGATGTTTGGCTTCTTCCCCATTGAGGAAAGCTAAAAGTGAAAAAAATATTGACATGTAGAATTGTTCATGATTAATGATCGATAGTTAAAAGGGAAAAGAGCAGGGAATATTTGCACCAGTAAAATATATAAATAGAAAAAAAAATTGCACGGGATTGTTGATGGTTTAAGAAACGATGAAGAACTTATGGGGTAAGACTAAATATGTAAAATACTTTTCGACACCGGAAATAGAATATCATTATACTGTTTTAATCTTTTCTCTTTCTTGTCACTAAATAAAAAAATACTATTTTAAAGAAAATTTTCTTTCAATGCAAGCAAATGCTTCCAATGAAGCAAGTTTTTCCCTAAAACAACAACATTATAATGCAGTTCCAAAATGTCATATAGAAAATGATGAAAAAGATTAGTTATTTTATATCTATTTATCAGACAAATGGGTGTCTTTTTTTACGTTTTGACAGAATAACACGATACGATCTTTATGTTAAAAATATGTTGACTTAAAAAACATATACTTTGTCAACACATGGTTTTTTTTTTTTTTTTATTTATTTTATTTTATTTTTTTTTTTAAATATTATTGCCATACAATTGTGTACAAATGTTATACTCACTGTCAAAGACAAGTCTTTTTTGGGGAACTAAAACAAAATAAATTAAAATAAAAACAAAATATCAGCATGATTTTAAAATAGCTCATATCCAATTCTTAGACAACCATACATACCACGTGCTCCGAAAACAGCCGGCAAAATGAAAAGAATAAAAATCTTCATTGTTCCTAAAGCGAAATTCAGAGATTAAACATTTTTGTTGCAATAAAAGATTGAAACAAGCTATTCATTTTTTTTATATGCATACAGGAAAATCAAAGGGTGAACTTACAAATTGAAAAAATGACATCACTTAATTAGCAAAGCAATATGATATATAGATTGATATTTTTATTTTCTGAGTTAGAATAAAAATTTGAATCAATATCAACACAAAATTAACCAAATAATGAGAAGAAAAATTATTTCCCTGTAGGTGAATATAAATTTGAGTAATATACAGAATATATATCTTTTATGAAGTCATAATTGATTGACAGGATATCAGAACAACATCTAGTATGTTGCATATTTTTGCCACCACTTGTCAGGTAATTATGTCGACTTGTCACATAAAAATCGTTACAACCATGAACTTGTTATCTTGTTTTAACAGCATGTTAAAGTCACTGACATGGTTTTCTGACAAGTCGGTTTGTCAGATGTAATGTCGACTTGTCAGATTTTGATATTGACTTGTAGAATATTATGTCGAATTGTCAGAAAATTATGTTGACTTATCAGATAATACATCGAATTGTCAGATCTTTATGTTGACTTGTCAAAGATATATTGTCAGTGATGACAACAAAACGATCTGACAAGTCGACATAATTATATGACAAGTGGGAGACAGAAATATGCCACCATAATATACCCTTCTCTATCATTGATTTTTTTAAAGAGAAACATTTATTAACATTGATATGTTTGCTGCAGAAATCTTTGTTGCATATTTATATAATCGAGTAATTGAATTTAATCAATACACTTTCAAGAAACAAGATAATATTTATGGAAAGACAGCAATTCAAAAAAGTTAAAACATTATGTTTATGATTACTATTCCTTTTCTCTTCCCAAACAGAAAATAATGAGATCCAATGCAATGTGACAAATATGCTCATATATTTACATTCCGTATTTGGCTAATATGGCCTGTGAAAAACGACGGCATTCAAAACACCATAAACAAAGGATCAAAAGGTTGAAGTATGCATTTTATTTTGAAACATTGAACGCCATGCAAGTGCAAAGTCATCAGCCAAAATCAATATTCATGCTCACACTGACAGAAGCTATTGCGATGGCTTTTCCACTAATTGTAACTTTCCCAATTCGAAGGATAATACGGGGATTTTGAAATATAAATTACATTTCTAGTCAAGGAAAGAAGTTAGAAATGTAAATATATGCACTGAATCATTATTTTTTTTTTTAAAGATGCAGTCTCATAACTGCAATGGTTTTCAATTTGTTTGCATACACCGTTGCAGTAATGGTACTACATCCTTCCAAAAAAAAAAATGATTCAATGCTGAAGTATTTCTTTTCAATTAGTATCCGTTTTTTACTACTTCATTCCAAAAAGCTTAAAATATATATTTGATTTGATATCTTCTTTGCAACGCAAAAATCCAATGCCAAATAAAAATCAATAGGGTTAATTGCAATGTCTCGTAACTTTTATTATATGATAATATTTAAAAAAAAAATTAATCCAAAAAATGTTTATTGGCTTGATCACAACGTTAAATGTTATAAAATTAAAAAAAAAGTTTATTCCTTTTTGCGTTATAATTTTCTTTGATAACAATTTTATTGAAATTAGTGTTTTGAATTCAAATTACATAATTTATTAAAGTTGGTGCTTTTATAATGACTTGTTCAATCAGCGATAAGTGACGAAAACAACACTATAAGAATTCGAAAAAAAAAATATCCTAAATTGTCTGTTTTTGTCACTGTAAAAACTTCATAGAGAATTGAAAATCCTTTACCTCCTTGTTCTCCAACAACGACTGAACAACAAACCTTTCATACTGTCCAATATGCATTCTTATGTAGTTGGGAGAGGTCATGGTCTTTCCATACGTGATGATATATCAGGCAACTCACTTCGTGCATTGATAAGAATATATGTGCAAATATTTATCATAAAACAATTCCAATATTTAAGTGTATTGTGAAATAAAGAGTTATTGCATATTGTGAATTTAAAGATGATTTTGATTAGTTTACAAATATTTTGAATAGTCTACAAAAGAATTTAAAAAGGTTTCTGTATTCTATATTTACAGAAAAAAAATCTTTTCGTACTTCATGTTGATAGGAACATACGCAATAACAAGACCGTATCAATATTGTTTATTCATTGATTATTTTTATTTTACTCAACATCATTAGCGCACTTCCTGTTATTTCCGTTCATTGTTTAATTGAGAGCTAGTTTTCTTACAGTTTACTATTAATAAGTTTTACAGTTTACCCTAGTATTAACCCTAGTATAAACCAATTGTAATTGAGATTCCTCCCGATCTCTCAGTACAAGAGACATGAAATGTTTAATAAAACAAAAGTCCAATTACCATTGTGTAGTCACTTTGAAATATAAACTTCATTCTACAAAAACAATGTCAGTGTTTGGAAATAACACACTGATTTTGACATAGTCAATGAAAAGCGACACGAGAATCCTTTTAAAAATATATTGAACAAGACAACACAGTGGTTTGGACTGCCGAAGTTTCCAAACAAGAAGACCATATTATATACTTGTATTAAAAAGATCATGTTTGTACTTATTCCACTCCATATCTTTTTTAAAATAGAATTATTGATTTTAATGCATCCTTATCTATAATTTTACTAGACTTGAACAACTCTTATCGACAACTTAGGGCGAAACAGTTCAGGGCACCTTTTAGGAATGTCATGAAGAAATCGAAATAAAATTAGAGATAAGACACGCAATAATATTTAATAGAGAGAACATAAAAAAAAAATTAAACTTCAGATTCAATACTGTAAATCTTGAATCTAAAAGCAGTGTTTTACGCAAGATATCTGAATAGTTTCATTTATTGAAAGTAGAGAATTCTTTTCGAATTTTTTCTTTTAACTGAATTTAATTATTAAAATAAGAAGAAGAAGAACGGGAGCAAAGCTCGATGCTGCAATTCGGAGAAGAATTTGCAAATGAGTGTGTACAAAAGAACACTGTTCTGAAGAGCACTCGACTTTTAATGATGTGGGACGTCTTCAGGAACTTAAATCATTTAATTGCAAGGGGCTAATTGTAAAAGAAAGCCGCTTGTAATTACTTTTGGTATGACTGGAAGTGACATCGAACAAAGAAAAATACAGTCGGACGTCGCCAATGACTTAAATTATTGAATTTTGTGCCGATACCTGCGCAAATAATCTTTTTGTAACTATTTTCCGTCTGACTGGAAGTGACTTTGATCGACAAGAAAATGAGGCCGGATGCTTTTGGTGACTTAAGTCACCCCCAAATAATATAGATTTTCCGACAACTTCCGGTTTTACCGAAAGTGACGTCATCAAATACTTTTCTCAACAGCTATCATTTTTTATTCTAACTAACTTTGTTTCAATAATTAATTGCAAATTCTCTATAGTTCATTTTAAAATGAGTATAATCTTTCGGACTCTCTATATTCCTCTTTTAGGGGCCAGCTCCTTTCATTTGAAATCAGATGAAAGATCTTGTAATTTTGAAAAAAAAAAAAAAAAAAAAAAAAAAAAAAAAAAAAACCAAAAAAAAAAAAAAAAACAAACAAACAAAAACCAAAAATAAATAAATAAATAAATAAATAAAATTAAAAATGAATAAATAAATAAATAAAAACAAACATACATACATACAAAAACAGCATTGTTCTATATTGTTTTATAGGATATAAACAAGTATAAAAATATTCTAGAAAAAAGTGTTGAAAACAATGAAATGTCGGCAGTTTCGGTAAAAATAACATATTTTCCGCACATGTGAACACAGACAATGTAGTTCTACCATTCCTGAAAGTGTCAGGTCTCTATCTAGAGCATTCATGAGAAAATCTGTGGATTCTTCAAAAACCATTAAATCGACGATATTTCCGGACGAGAAGTAAGGTCAACAAAATAGGGAAAATATTTAGGGCTTAAGTGATTTTGCAATCCATTAGGCTGTTTTTTTTTCTTCTTCTTCTTCAGAAATTGCGTGCGCAAAATAATAATAATAATAATAAAAGGGAAAAAAAAGGAAACTTAAGAATAAAGAGAAGGTCTTCCGTAGAAGAGGGAGACTTTAAATAAGGTAAATTTGTTACTTTACTTTGTTCTGCTAAAGGTTTTAAACAATGTATAATGTGTGAACGATAATTTAGGGGGAATACTTTTTGATAAAATGGATGAAACCATGGATCATTTTAAATAAGAAAGGCATACTTTATATACCAGTAGATACTTACCAGTAATATCTGCTAAACGAACGATGTTTTACAGCATTTTAAGGCATTGAAGACAAAATACATGGTTTCCTGCAATTGTTCACAACAGAATCTTCGAAGAGAAAAATTTGAAAAAAAAAGTGTACCCATAAAATATTTATTATAAACAACATATAAAACATATACAAATAGCTTTGCATAACAGGTATTTTATTGTGCTGGATTTGATGGGGCACTGATATGCACCTTTTGTACCAAGGACTGGAACCTGAGGAATAGAAATAAACATGTTTATAACCTAGAATGTAATGTCAAAAACAAAGAAAACTGTACCAACAATAATAGGATTTTACCCAAACTTTAATACAATGTAAAGCACACTCTCGATACCAATTCATATCTTACAAAATAATTTAACTTGTCATTTCTACACTGTATTTCTCGATTAGATATACTAGGAGTACCATAGAAAAATCCTTCTCACATTTATTTAAAGAACAAAATAAAACATTTTAATTTGCTTAAAAAAACAGAACATGAAAAAGTAACAAAATGAAAAAAAAAAACAAAAAAAAAAAAAACAAAAAAACAAAAACACACACACACACAAAAATAACAGGGAAGCCAAACACAACTTCGTCTTTTATTTGGCGAAATGTCTTTATGAATAGGAGGTTTTTGAGGGAAATTGTATCAGAAAGAATTGTAAGAATAAATATCATTCTGATCTCTTACTCTCTGTTTTAAGATTGAAAGCTTAGTATTGATATTTCTTGCACAGTGAATATGAGAACAAACTTACGAGTGACAGACAAGGGGACATAGGAAGTGCATGACATTATCTGCGTGGACAATGTTGGTACACTGGGATTCACAGGCTGCTTCAGTGGGATCAGATCCCAGGGTAGAGACAAGGGAATTCACAATCACACTGACTTCTGGGTTGTTTAGAAGAGCTATCAAAAAAGTTCTATCTTAAGGACAGATGATACAAACAAACTTTTATCAAAAATCTTGAAAACAACAACTGAAGTCATGTTTATATAAGTCAAATGAATAAGTTTAACAGCATATTTTTTTTAATTTTTTCATCAAAAGTTTCATAATAATGATATATAAAGTGACAAAAAAGTTATATAGATTAATAAGGATGGTTGCAGAAAGGTAGAGTTTTGAACATCATAGAAAGTTTACAATTTCTTAATATTTTAGAAATTTATTATTTGCATCATTTACAAGCAAATTAGGTCCACAAATATATACAAATCCAGGCATCCATTTTTTGTATCATCTGTCCTTAAAAAGATTTACCTTTATTCTGATCTTGTTCTTTGGTTTTGGACATGATTTATATTTGATTTACAATTACAATATTCAACTAGACATTATTGAAATTAAAATACGAAAAATTGCCAAAGTGTTTGTAGTCGTCTGATTTGATTCTGGACAGAAGTAAAGTTTTTAAAAACAGAACTGTTAAATAAAACTTACAGTCAATAAGGAATCGTTTCTGTACTGGGCTGGATGCTGCTGGGGAAAGGTGGACCTTCTGTACTAATTGCTGAAAGCTGAAGTAAAATTGGAATTCAATGAATGCAATAAAGTTTGATTTTTTTTTTTAAATAACATGTTATCTTATTTGTAGAAAAGCAATTTTTTTTTATTTGTGGCTATGATCAAAGAAATTCAATATACATGTAATATATTTGATCTATTCACAAATAAAGGAATATGTGCCTTTCTCATAGTTTTCAGAAATCGAGTTCGTATATACAAACGTGGATTTTTTTTTTCTTAAGGTAAGTAATTCATTTAAAAGATTGCAATCACTTATTCGTATGATGCAAAGATGCTTGAAAATGATGTAAATACAATAACAATACAGGTAATCGCATGGGGAGCTACAGAAAGTTTCTGATATCCTTAGTTGATTTAATCAAGGAATGTTCAAAATACCATGCAAGAGAAAATACTTTAATATTAAAGTACCGTAAAGACTATATGCCTTTTTGAAGAGAAAATGTGAACTTGTTTAACTGTACTCACGAATGACACACAAATGGGCACAAATGATGTAGCACATTATCGGCATGCACCATTGTTACGCATTGTTGTTCACAGGCTTGTTCTGTTGGATCCGATCCAAGAGTGGAAACTAGGCTGGTAACCAAAACATTAACTTCTGGGTTGTTAAGAAAAGCTTTGAAAAATAAAACACATTTCAATCTTAATAAAAAAAAAGTAATTTTATGCATTTAAGCTAGCAGGCAACGAGGAATAATCATATACATGTACTACAAACATTGTGCGGCTTGTTTATTAGAAAGATCTGCACAGGATAAGTACACATAATCATACTTCCAAATGTGTGAAATACTACACTGATTAGCCTTTGTTTCGTTTGAGAATTCAACTCTTGAATATTCTTATAAACTTATGCTTAATGACTTACAATCGATAAGGAACCTTTTGGATGGGTTAGAAGCTGGCTGGGTTAAGTGAACTTTTGATACAAGTTGCTGAAATCTGTAAATGCACACGTGTTTATATTTAGAAAAAAAATAAAAATGTTCACAAATTTGCATATCTACTAGAATTAATAAAACTTACGAATGACAGACAAATGGACAAAGGTGGTGCAATACATTGTCAGCATGAATCATGGTGACACATTCATTCTCACAGGCCTGTTCTGTTGGGTCTGATCCAAGAACAGCCACCAAACTTGTTACCAAAACATTGACCTCAGGGTTAGCCAAGAAAGCTTTACAAAAGAAAAGAACGTTGAAATCTTATCTCTAATCATTAATTTCATATTCACTGTTATGAAAATATGCCTTTTCTGTCGTGTATAATTAACATTGATGGAATCCAATATTCAGTTAATATTCAGTTAATATTCAGTTAACTGGAAGGTGACTGAATAACAGAGCTTTGCCATTCAGCCACCTTTCTAGACTTTTCAGTAATCATTTAATTGAAGGAATATCAGGATTTCATCCTGTGACGGCTTCTGAGACGTCAGACATATCGCGAATGAAAAAAACTGTATTTTTTACTCAGTATTTGATAAATAAAATAAACCACTTACAGTCGACCAAAAATCTCTTCTGTACAGTGCCAGCAGTGGCAGGTGCATGGTGAAAGTTGTTGACGATGGCCTGAGCTCTTTAAAACAAAGAAAAAAAAATGAAAATGGCTCACAATAAACTATAATCTATAATGTCATGCCATTCAAAAATATTAAACATTCTAATGCAAAAATTAAACGGGGGTTGTTAAGAAAAAAATAATTTAGAAATTCTTGTACTTGTTGACCTACGAGTGACACAGGAAAGGGCACATATGCTGGAAAACGGAAGTAGAGTCAGTAATAAGCACGTGACATTCCTTTTCACAGGCTAATTCCGAGTCATCTGATCCAAGAGTTGTAACCAGCTGGTCGATGATCTTGGAGGTTTCTTCTGTATTCAGAAAATCTGACAAAAATTTGCAGAAAATATAACTAATTTAATCTTATTATTTTCAAAAACTTAATTTAGTCGAAACATTTTCAAAGGTTGAAATTATATATACTTTAATAAAAGCTTTGTCTTTTTACAGGACAATATCCATGCAAGTGCATTAAAATATTTCAAGCTAAGCCTTTCAAAGATGAAATTCCTTATCAAATGCAGGGCTCTAATTGGCGACTAATTTAGTCGCCATGGCGCCTTAAATTTTTGATTGGCGACTAAAATTTTTCCATAAGTCGCCAAATTGGCGACCATTTTAAATTGACTAGGCGATCGTCGAATTCCGGACATTTTTAACATTTTTTCTAAAAAAGCGAAAAGAAATTTAAAAGAAGAGGAAATTATTTTTAGCAATGGACATGTCGTGTTTTCTTAGGCATGTTTTAGGTCTCTACATTCTATTAACTTTTAAAGTTGGCGCCTTAGAAAAATGGCCTGGCGACTAAAAATTTGCATTGGCGACTAATTTTTTTTGAAAAGGAGCCAGCTGGCGCCTTAATTTCAGAGGGCACTTAGAGGCCTGAAATGTGAAAAATAATACATATACCAGAAGACTCTGCTGTCATTTATATCAAATGCTGCTTAGTATTTGCTTTATTTTATCACCATTATGATTCTGCACTAGGCATATGTCAAATAAGTCACTCTTAAATTAAATTCACATAACTGGATGGAATCATATGCATGGAATTTAAAAACTTACTTCCGAGCAAAACACGCTTGACTGGAGCTGAAGCCCCTGAATGGTGGATGTTAGCGACGATAGCCTGAGCACTGTAATGAAAAAAAGAGGTTTTGAATACATATTTTTTTAAGACTAATTATATATATATATATATATATATATATATATATATATATATATATATATATATATATATATATATATATATATATATATATATATATATATATATATATATATATATAAATTTTGTTGATGGACATTCAGAAGGATCCTTGGCACGAATGTAATGTTATCTTTTTTTCAAATTACGATTGATATCGCATTCCCGATGTATTGGGTATTACATTTAATCAAAGCCAAGAGTTCATAATGAACGGGAATTCGATAGTTTTCACCGAAGATAATTAGCATTTAATGTATATTCACATTTATCTTTTTATGAAAGATTTTACTTATATAAGAAAAACATCTTATACTTTATTTTGAAGGGGGGTGGGGGGGGGGTGCAGGCTGAAAATTTAGAAATGAAAATCAATTTATATGTTTTGAGTTTTAATTTATAATATAAAAATATAAATTAATTCTAAAGTAAAATTTCATAATAAATGCATAAATTTTCCGCACTGTAGCAGTTATCAGACAGGTATTTTATGCAATGCGTATATGGAAAATATATTTTGTTTTGATGGTAAATAGCGAATATGCTTAAATTCTTATAACTAAAAAAATTAAAGTTGTTCAATAAATGAAAACTATGAATGTATATCTTAATTTGTTTACGATAGCTAATACTCCTCAGAATACAATGTACTTTTTGAAGAGTTGCATTGATTGCACAGCGAAAATACATGGTGTACAAGAAAAGTTGCAGAGAATGCATTTGAACAAACATTTTATCACGTTTTTATTTGATTTTAGGATTATTGTCATGGAGGAAAAAACACACATTAAACCATTAAAAAAATTTTATCATAAGGATATGCAAGATGTCCTAAGAACATTTTCTTATATATTTGATATACTTACGAGTGGCACAGGAATGGACACATGTGCTGAAAGACGGAAGTTGAGTCTCTGATCAGCACGTGACATTCTTTCTCACACTGAACCTCGGTTTCATCTGAGCTAAGGGTAGCCACTAGCTGATCAATAAGTTTGCCTGTCTCGCCAGTGTTCAAGAAGGCTGCAAATATAACACACTTTTATGGTTGTGTCTTTTATCAACGGCGACTATAATTTCTTTATAATACAAGGTCTTTTAGCATACGAGATTATTAAAAAATTCAACAAACATAATTGAATTCAAAACTCCTATACATTGCAGCATCAGCATAGAAGAAAACTATTAAATCAGAGGAAATACGAGTATAGTTCATCTTTTGAACTATACTGTGCACTTTGAAAACTCATATTCTTTTCTTAGTAAATAGTTTAAACAATTCTTACTGTCTAGGAGCATTCGCTTTGCTGGGGATGTTGAAGCAGCCTGGGGGCTGTGGAGATGATTCAAGGCATTAACAGCTCTGCAAGGAAACATTATTATAGAGCTGTTTGTTTGTTGATTGCATTATGCTAGTACTATATTAGATTTCAAAACCATAATTCTAGACTCTCTTAAAAGTTTACAGAACTTACGAATGACATAGGAAAGGACAAAGATGTTGGACAAGTGAGGTCTGACTAGCGATCAGAACGTGGCATTCTTGTTCACATTTAACCTCGTTGTCATCAGTAGCTAAGGTTTCTACAAGCTGATCGATTATACGAGTAGCCTCCTGACTGTTCAGGAATGCTGCAAAATAAACAGAATTGTATGAGTTTTCCCACAATTCCAATCGCCCGCGTGGCGCAGTGGTTAGAGCGTCTGCTCTTGAGTCTCGAAGCAAGGAGTTGATCCTTACGTCGCGGATTCGAATCCCACTGTGGGACATGGAGACCGGTCCTTCGGATGAGACCGTATAAACCGAGGTCCCGTGTCGCAGTAGGTGCTGGCACGAAAAAGATCCCTCACTGCTCAATGGCCGTAAGTGCCGAGTATAGGACAAAATTTGCAGCTCTCACCGGCAAGTGGTGGCGTCTCCATATGAGTGAACAATTCTCGAGAGGGACGTTAAACAACATACAATCAATCAATCAATCCCACAATTCCATATTTAACATTTATTACTAACAAAGTTTTATCCTTTTAGTATTTAATCACAATATCATAAAATAGTTTAGGACCCGTGCTAATGATTCCCATGTATAATAAAGAAGCGCCCTCCTTCGCTGTAATATTCTATGTACAATAAGTGCAAAATATTGAACAGATTAAACATGTTGTTTTGTGTTTTAGTACACTTACTATCAAACAGCATTCGTTTTGCTGGGGCACCAGCAGCTGGGTCTGTGTGATGAAGTCCAGACAAAGCCTGTTGGGCTCTATGTTAGAAAATAGTAAATATTTTAATATTAAATCAAATATGGCCATTAATTTCAATGGAAATAAAGAGAATGTGGTTGTTTTAGTCCAGAGGCTGACAATCAATCAGATGATTTCTGATTTACTTGCTTTATTTGAATGGAAAAAGAAACTTTTTTTTTTAAATCAAACCATACGCCCTTTCAGGCATCTATCTCCTATTAGAACACATTGCATTAAGGTCTGACGACACGTTTCTCCTTCATCTGTTTTTTTTTATCCCTACGTAATATACAACAAATTAACCATAATTATCAATTTTTTTTTCCTGATTTTAAACTCTTTGTCAATTGTTTTAAGTATTGATTATGGTAGGTAAAGACAAAAAAAAAATGAAATATCGGCAGAACGTGATTTCCAATAGGATTATATAGTAAATAACATCCTTTGGTATCTTGCTTTACACGGTGTTGTTGAAATCCTTGTATCATCAAATTTTTGTCAGCAGCTTGCCTCAGTTTGAAAATTGATCGTGCTCAGAGCATGTTCTTGCTTATTGAATCAGTTGGAAGACAAGATATGCAGATGATGTTGGAATATTAATACATAAATAAGGGAAGTTGACGATTGAAAAGCTGAATTCAACCTGTTTTGTCATACAGTTTAGTAATTTGTCGATTATTTTCACCTTAAGTCGTCAAACATTCAAACATAAAACAGATGTGGAAGACTCTGCAGTTTCTTTAATTTTAAGTTCACTGGGATATAACGAAATGAAAAAAAAAATGAAAATAACGTATGCTATCGTACATTAATTGTCCGAGAAATTGTGGGGAACCAGGGATAAGCATATTCTGATATTGGATGAAAAAGAATATAATGTGTGGATTCTTATGTCTTACATTGTATATGAGGCGATCAAGTACTTTTCTGACATCAGTGTAAAAAAGGAACTATATGTTTACGTTTGATCTAAAATGAGATCTAATTTTAAATATATCTCCTGTCTTAATGGACCACTTTCACATTTTAAAAAGTTATTTCCCTTTGCGCTGTCAATCTAGGGTCAACTGGCGTATGCACAGTTTTTCTTTTATACCAATACCAACTTTATGGGGCAATGTCTTACAAATGAAATCTATATGAATATGTTTTTGTTTTTATGTTTCTCAATACTATGACAATACGGGAACTGATCCAAATTGTCCGATAGCGGTTTAAGGTTGAAAATAATTACAGTTATAAAGGATATAGAGAGAAAAATGAGCGTTACGTCGACAAAGGGAGATAACTCTTACGAATGTGATATTCGTCTATTATATCATAAGTTATATCATTACCCCTATAAATAAGCTAAACTGTAACACACTTACGAGTGGCACATGAATGGGCAGAGATGCTGGAAAAGTGAGTTCTGGTCTGCAATAAGTGTATGACATTCCTGCTCACATTTTGCCTCGCTATCATCAGATGATAATGTGGCCACAAGTTGGTCAATAAGATGTGTTGCCTCTTGACCATTTAGAAATGCTGAAAGACAAAATTACTTTGATTCCCAAAAACACAATAAATTTTTCAGTAAATAAAATATTGAATTACAAATCTTTTTATTTGACTTTTCCTTTTTTTTTTTAATTTTGGTTACTTCTATGGTTGTACTGTCTATCAATCAACCACTCCATGTATTTTTTTTTTTCATTTCTTTGAGTATGACAGCAGAAACTCACAATTCGATTAGAAAATATTGTTTCTAAAACAAATTTATTCTTTAATTTTTTGATAAATTGGAAAATATTTTCAACATGCAGAACATGTGCGAAAAACAAATTTATGATAAATTTTCAATTAATTTCTCTCATTTACATGTACGTGAAAGAACTAAATGATGGAGACCTTTCATTGGTGTCTGTTTAGTAAACCGCTTTTTTCATTTTATAGATATATTTAGATTACAAAGAAACTAATTAAAAGAAACAACGCAAAATTCTTCTTCAACCAACTTCACTATAGAGATATTAAATACATGCTATAAAAGAAATTCATTTAACAATAGTTGAACTTTCCAAGTTGTGAATATTACTGTTGGCGTTTCAGAGTTGATTTGACAAGAAAACTTTCTAAACCTATAGCGATGTATGTTCCTACAAGTTGTTTTACTGGGAAAATAGTTCTGAAAGTTATTTCTGCTATCTCAATTATTTGTTTCTTGATAATTTGGTCGCGAGTCATCCTTGTCTCGGACACTTGAAATTGACTCACTGTCAAACAGCATTCTCCTATTAGGAACTGCAAAAGAAAAAAATCAAATGATACTTATTAGTTATGTATTATATTTCATTTTTCAATTTACAAATTCCAGAATATTTTTTGAGTGAGTCAGCAAAAAAAAAAAAGACCTACCAGCTGCAAAGACTGCTGGAAGCAGAAAGATACACAGGAATTTCATTGTTTCCTGAAATTAACAAGAGCAATTTATATCTAAATAAATGATTTTCAAATTACTGTAAGATTTTTCTTTTCTCCACCATTTGATTCTTGGCGTCGATTTTATGAGGCATGTCCAATATGTCTGATTCATATATAGCATTAAATAATCTGAAAACTACATTATCTGTTTCCTAAGTGTAATACCGGTATTATATTTTGAAAATAAACATGTATCCATTAATCTGCAGGAGAATTACATTATCAGTTTCCAAAGTGTAATATTACATTTTGACAATAAATATATATTTAATAATCTAAAAATTACATTATCAGTATTCTTGGCATCATATTATATTTTTACAATATACATCTTGCTGGCCTGATTAAAACAAAAACGAGTTTATACAGTACACAACACGAAATCGTCCTATCTGTGCCGAGCGTGATGTTTGATTAAGTACTGTTATTCTTATCAAGGAAATCAAATATCACAGTTGGGAAATAAACAGACGTTGGTTTTCATAATCAGGGAGAGGGAATGCTACCTTAACTTTCGGATATTCTAGTATCAATGAATTCTAATGCGTCGTTCCTCTATGATAGGGATGTATTGTTTTTTTTTTTTTTTTTAATTTAATGTTGACATTTAAACATCACCAAAAGATTTAATGTACAGAGTTAAAGGTTATATGCACTCCAAATACTCCCTCACACATTTGAAGACATCGAAATATTCAGCACTTCATATTATGTGACCGATTGAAATTGTTCGTTCATATTTATTTAAAATTTAAAGATTAAATTGGCTTAAGGAATAACACAGGAAAGTATATGAAGTAATCTACACAGTAACATCTCGTAAAGATAAACGCAAGCTAATTCTCGATTCCCATCAACATTTTACACATATTTAATTCATTATAAATGGCAATTTGACCATTTAAAGTTGCTTAAATGCAAAGACGAGTTCATAAGTAACTTATTCATAATTTAAAAAATCAGTAATTAAGTTAAAGTTAATTTCTCTTATTTGCGACTCATTTTATGAGGGTGTTGAAAATTTAATCTATCGAAATGGGGCTTTAAGACATCACCAGATTTTCAAATATTCATGGACATTGATATATGACCCTTTAATCTTTTTCGTATACTTAGCTTATGTAAAATTCAACATATAAAATTGATAAAATTTCAGTCTCATTTGAAACTGTAATAAAATAAAGGCTTTAGTATGGATTTATGAATTAACAATTCAAAAAAAAAATTGTGAAAAGGAATCTTTTTAACGGGGGAGGGGTTAGATATTTTTAAAATATTTTCAGTTTTCTGTTGATTTATTTAGTGAAAACGCAATTTTTAACAAAATTATAGAGATAACTCTCTTTGTTTCCCCAAATAACACATGTTATAAAATTCACATACATGTAAGTATCCATATAAATATGAAAAAAAAAACACATTCAAATATGTTTAGTTTTAAAAATTTACTTTGAGTCAGGTGGCAGAACAATATAACCGTAGTTTCTTTTATTTCCTTTATTTTTTTTTTAAACTGGAGAATTAACGAGTAAAAAAATGCGTAGTAAATTCTAGATTAAGTTTCCCTCACTTAGTTATTTTCAATGTTCTGTTACATGTATATAACTGCCATTAAGAGTAAAAAGAACATAGGATGCACTCGCTTTTTACATGCATTTTATCCTGAAAAATCAAACCTTTATACAACTGTTAAGGCTTTCAATGCGTACTTTTGGCAGTTTTGTGAAATAGGCCTATGGTATTTCTAAAACTAAAATTCAATTTAAAAATTAACATAATTTTGAAATCTTCAGAGTGAAAAAAAAAATAATTTGTAAAGTTCTTTTATTTATTTATTTTCATTTTTATATACGTGTGTTTAAATGCATGGTATTCTCAAAAAGTGAGGTTCTTTAGAAGGAAGTAATTAAAATCAAATTTTAAAACGATTAATAAGATATGTATATGCTTTTGAAAAAGTAATAGTTAGAAAGAGGCAAATATTTTTTTTTCTGTTTTCTCTTTGAATTCTTTTTTGTAATATTCGATAAAAATAAGGAAATGCTGTCCATTTTTTTTTTCATTTTGAGATAGCTTTTTAAATTATAATACACATGTAATCAGCAAACGTACTATTTTAGACAGTCCCTAAGAAGCTAATCAAACAAATTTTTAATGAAACTTTATATCTAGACCGAGGTCAATGTTAGTTTTACGTAGCACAAGTCTTTTTCATTGCAGATTTTGCTTTAGAAAAAAAAATGTAGTAGACATTAGATTCAAAGGAAAAACTATATTTTATTTGTGGACTTTTTTGAAAGAAACAGCGACATGAAACAGACATGATTTACACTGAATGGAGGCTGAACTAATATACATTTTTTTTTAAATGCTAAATATACACATAAAGGGTATTTTAGGCGGGACGTTATCCTTGATTTAGGGACGGCAATGTTTGTCGTTCTGTTATTATACAGTTTACATATGATGGTTAGTTTCAGCTACTTTTAATGACTATATAGTAAAATTTGATCACATTTGCGCTTAAAAACCAAAATTATTCCAAAAATATGGGAAGTTTTTCTTTAAAATTATGACAGAGTTTCGGGTAAAAAAAAAAAAATCAGAAGCCCCTTTACATACGCTATATGCTCACGTTTTCAGTCTTATGAAAGTATTTTGTATTTTTTTGGGGGGGGGGGGGGGCAGTCGGAATTTCAGACATTTTTATTTTCAAGCACAAGCAAAACTTTGCAATATCCTCTTTTTTTATGCTACTTTATCATATTCATAAAAAATAAAAATACTTACAAAATCATTTTTAAAACATTTTCGACTTTATCTGAGAAATGAGACATTCTTATTCTGTAATTTTAGATTGGTAGTATATCTAAACTGATAGTAATACATTACATTTTCGATAAAACAAATTATTTTGGGCTATAAAAAAATTATGCTTCTTGTAGATCATACTGAGGATCTTTGAAGTTTTTATATGAGTTTAATCTTGTTTAGTGTTTTACATGCACTGGTGTAATTAAATCAGGTTTTTCTACACTTAAAAAGTGAAAACCATTTTCTCCTTTGGTTTGATATTTTCTGATTAAACTAAAATATAAAACAAAACTGATAATTGTAATTAGTGAAAAACTAATTATTACAAAGCAAAACAAATTTAAAGTATCCATGGTTTCTGAAAATAAGATTTTAAAAAAATTCTTCTTTCAATGCAAAGGAAATGCCCCTCAGCTTATGATCTAGAATAGATACAGAACACGTCGATGGGTTTACAAAAGAATATATTTCAGGTGGAAAAAAATAGCCTGTACTCCAAAAAGGATAAGTCTATGCTTAATTGTCTTTCTTAAATAGACTTAAAGAAATTAATAGTTCGTTCAATAAATCATTTCCCTTCAAAAATCCAAGCATGAAAAATATCTAAATCGAACCTTTAAGACTCGTATGGAATTCTAACAAAAAGACAATTCTGTTAGCACTGAAATATAAAATTACAGAAACAATACTCCTACTGAATGAATGATATTACATTTAGAAGATAATTGTACCTTTCAGTGTAACCTCGATCAAAAGATAGAGGTCGTCATCTCCTATGGTTTTATATACCTCATACAATGACCTTCTCTGGACAGTCCATTCTGCACACGTCACGAAAATTGATAAGGCATCATAACCATCCCGGAAAGTCACGTTAATATGTGAACATTCCTTTAGAATAGCTTCTGTTTTTGTCTTTTTTTTTCAGACAAAGCATTTTGAGGTTTTATGCAAAGAGTTTGGTCCTAAAGAATAAAAAATTCAGTTTTGCCCCCGTTTTCTTTTTGGTAAACGGATTTTTTTTTATTCAGAAGTTAAAAAAAGTGGGGTTTTTTTTTAATTTATTTTTTTTTTATTTGTATCAACAGTGGTTTGGCTCGAAATTTAAGAATCTGGAATTTATATTCATTTTCTTTAACCAGAAATTATAAATACATTTTTAAGCTTGACTTATGCTCTATAATTATGATATTTTTTATTCTGCTGAGACAAATAAGTATATATATGATATATACTTGATAATCACTTCTTTTCCACACTTCACAAGCAATCTATAACATGAACATAGACTACGATACCTATATTTCTATGGAAATCTAAAGCTTTTTTTTTTTTGTAATATTATCACCTTATCGCTATTTGACCAAAAAAAAAAAAAAAACAAAACAAAAAAAAAAAAAAAAACAAAAAAAAAAACACCTTATATGAAGAAATTTGCAGCAAATCAAATAATCAAAGGGACTTTTTCTTGAATAAAAAAGTCCCCATGGTATAATACTTGTATGTACACTTTGTGGTTAACTTAAATTACAGAGAGAAGTGTCTGCTGAATGGATATGAAGTCATTGATTTTTTTCTGTGTGTTTAACCGTTGTCAAAAAATATTCATATCTCATAATACACCCCAAAAAGAGTTACTGCGCTTAAGACACAGTGGGATTTACTTTAAAAAGATGATGTAAATAAAAAACGAAAATTGTATCCCCGATGTATTTTCTGCAACAAAATGCCATGACCCCATTTAATTTTAATCTATACCACACGATCTTTAATGAACAAATCGTAATCTCTGGGAGTGGAAATTAAAGTATGTTTCTCTTTTATGCGCTTCGTGGTTAAAAATGTTTTCTATTGTTATTTTTTTCAAGCCATTTATTTTTTTCAAGATTAACATTGCATATCTGCACTTGCTGATAATTGAAAAAAAATCATTCGGAAAAGAACAAATAGGTTGAAAAAGAACAGGTAAAGAATTAATTTTCATCCAGATAATAAAAATGTTATTATTCATATGGTTATACATCTGTATGCCAACTGAATGACAAACACTTGAACATAATTGACCTCTTCACGTCGTAAAGAGATCGAGGTATCTTTTCCAGAAAATTATGCCTTTGGGTAAGCAAGGAAGAATTGTTAATTATTGAAGAACATTCAATACAGAAAAAGATGAAGAATTTTTACTCATTTCTTAATTTTATTTGTTTCTGAGATTTTCATATAAGAATAAGTTGTACTACATGTATATGAAAATAGAGTTATCATTTTCACAATTCTTGTCAATGCACATAGATTTCTACGGTGCACTGGAAGCATGTGCTCTATCGGTGCTCTCTTCTTAATTGCAGGTTATATTTTTCATAAAGTTTTTTTTTCAGAATTAAATAGAAAAGTTTGCTTGCAATAACTGTAAACTTGATACTCTAACATTTTTTTTTTCTTTTTCTTTTTTTCTTCAAATTCCAATAAAACATGTATAAGTTGTAATAATCAAACCTTCAATATTTTACCAGTGACAGATGAAAATTAGAATATACTGAACAATGTAGGCTTTCAACATATTATTTTTACAGAAGATTAATACAATTAAAAAGTGCTTTAAAGTGTATTCCACGAAATTACTGAATTTAAGGGATATTATTACCTATAACGCTGTATAATTTTCTAGAACATGTATGCTACCAAATAAATGTATCATTGTTAAGTATTAAAGTAAATTAAATAGTCCATGAACAAATACTATAGCTTATAACAAAGAGAAGTTTAAGCTTCTTCAATAATAAGTATAAAACACTCGGAAACTGATTAATAAACATAAACGTTTCTGATAAAATATGCATGACAAACAAAACTAGCATAAACATGTACATGATGTACATTTCCGGAAATGATAAAGTTAAACACACGCATGGCTTCAAAGGAAACATAACTTGTCTGTTTATAACATACACTAATATATGGAGGGAAAAACGGGCTTTTTCTATTTTCGCGAGATATTTGGAATCGTAACCTCTGTTTTCACGATAGGAACTGCAGCGCCTATTATAGTTTTTATGTATCTCGACAATCCAACAATTTTTGACGATCTAGAAACATGTAAGTGTACATCACGGGGTTAAACAATACTTAAGTTATTCTTGTTTTGTGTATATGTCCCATACTCTTTTGTTTCAGCCTGTTCGCTTAAAGGAAGTTTTGCCTTGTTCTGCCTTGCGGCTTGTTTGGAAGTGTTCCTCATCTTCTTGAAATCCTCTTGTTTTGGGTTTGCCTTTCTTTGCAAGGGAAGATGTCGAATAAATTGCTACCATTTAGTTGTTCTGTTGCATTTTACGTCGTGTAAGTATAAGCAAGCTTTTTATTCTGACAAAACAAATCTCATTGTCTTACAAATATGAGGTCAGAAAAGCTTAAACAAATTTTAACACAGGGATACATTTAATTGTACAATAAAGATTTTTTTTTTAAATACGCTTTTTTGAGGATACTTCATTTTATTTGCTATATAATTTGATATCAAATCAGTATCTGAACTTTTGATAATATTTTTTTGTCTTCTTTTTCTTTTTTACAAATCATCATGAGGTATGATGTTATGTGTTCAACCCAATTATTTTGTCATAAAATATGGTCGGTATTATTTTCATGAAACTTTGAAAGATAAAATTAAAGTAATATCTTTGAAAAATTGCATTTTCGTAAGATGCAAAATTAACTTTTCCAACTTTTACTACCAAAATAACTTTGCTAAGAATTAGCTTTAACCTTTTTATTTAGTTGAGAATTGCATGTAAAAAGTAATTCAAATTGCAATAGAGCATATATGTAAAATACAAAGCTGCTGTTTTGCTCTCGGAATAACAAATTAGACTTTCCGTCAATTTGTCTAAATTAAAATTTTCAAAATGAAATAAATGTGCTCATATTTCTTAAAAGGAAATGTAAAACCTCTGTAAAAACATGATATTGGAATTTTTTTATGTCCACAAAAAAAAATAAATAAATAAATGTACCAATTTGTTTTTAGGTATGTTTCTTTTCGTTGGGGTTACTGTGTATGCCGTTAAACTGAATCCTAATATTTGGTACTGGAACATGTGTACCATAGCCGCCTTCCTTTCCATGGTCAACTGCTTTGTTGCCTGCATATTTCAGAGAGAGTATCGAAGATTACGAAGAGAGGATATGGCGGATTCTAGACTGATGAAAATGATAGGGAATATACAAGGAGCGACTGAGAATATGAGTTGGGGAAAACAAGAGCAAGGACATTTCATTAAAGAAAAGGAAATTAAAACAGGGAATGAAAATTTGTTGGGTATTAAGAAAATGATTGGAGAGGAAAATACAGGGTTGATATCCCTGAAAGAAAGTGATGTTGGAATACAAATGCAGAACTTTTGAAGAAGAAATGGGAAAAAAGAAATGCGACGGAATTTGTTACATGTACATAGAATAACTGTGCAATTCTAACATGTATTTAGTTATTTATCTTTTTTGGTTCTCATATTGTAAACAGAAAACACTTCTTGAAACATGTCTAAGACCATAGTATCATGAACGGTCTTTAAGTCACATCATGCTTATATTTTTTTTTTTTTTTTCGAAACAATGTGAGTTGTAAAACCAAGAAACTAAAAAAACAGAATAATTTAACTGCCAGTTATTTACTTTAATTGAAAAATATGATGTTTGAAAAAAAAATCGGTCTGTAAATATTGATTACATAATTGCAATAAAATTAAAATATATGTGATCGATATTAGATGAACTGAAGCTGAAATATGTATCATTTGTTCAATATACAGTATAACATGTAGTCATTGTACAAACTGATGCACAATTGGATAAAATTGTGCCAAAAGTCCACACATGCACAAATCTATTTAAGACTATCTTGTAAAGTTACACTTCGTTCAAACTCTTGAATGCATATGTTAATATGTGAAAGTACAAAAACATTGCCAGTAGAAATTTAAACGGAAACAAATCTTGTTTTGATGTTCCGGAAAATACAAGTAAAATGTTTACTATCTATTTCATAGAGAAGCAAGCACGGTAGTAGATATTTTTTTAACATAACACTCATGAGAAGTTAAAAATTTATGAAACTGGTTGTATCATAACAGATTAAACAAGACTCAGGTAAGACTTTTTTCTACACAATCTTATTAAATTAGAGGAATGTATTCTAAAACATGATTTTACAACTACAAATCTGTACATGTGATAATTATACTGTAGTTTTCCTTTGTGACTTTGTTTCTCAGGTGAACCATGATGGACGAGGTGTCTTCGCGCTTCTTCCTCTTTAGGACTGTAGTTGGCGCCATGCTTTCTCAAATCAGCGTGTTTTTGTTAGTTCCCTCTTTGATAGCTTTTTCTACAAAGTTTCCTAAAGCTTTTGACAACAAAGAAACAGGTAAGTATAGCATTTTTAATTGATTTTACTTGAACGAATAAGCAACTTGATCTGGTTAGAATATTTATCTGAAAGCAATATATCTCGTAACAATTGCATCGCAAAGCGTAGCTTCCTCTCACAAAAGAGCACATTAAAAGAGCACATTGATGCCGATGTTAATTATTATTTCCGTCACGCAAGCACTCACCCACATGCTCACAAGCGGGTTACTTGTAAATATTTCTCCTCCAACTTCGTTGCGACTTGATAACAAAGATTATTGTTTATTGTGTATCAATTTTGAAAATAATCTACAATATACACATACTGATTTCAAATTTTTCAGAAATTCTGCATCAATGTTTGCAATACAGTTTCGGAAAATAAAGATTTCAGTGTTTTTCACCGTTGCCTTTCCATAATTATAATATCATTTCAAACGTCGAATACTTTTACATTATTTGACTTAAAAGATCTTAAGTTGTTTGCCTCTTATTAAAAAAAATGGTAGAAAAACTTTTTTTTTCCAGATTGTTCGATAAAAATTGCATTCAGTTGCATGGTTATTTCAACCAGCGTTGAATCTCTGTTGTGGTGTTGGACCCTTTTCACGATCTTCGTTGCTGTAGAATCCAAGGGATATTGCCATTTGAAATGTTATCATATTGAAGTGTTACTTCACTTCATCTCATGTAAGCCCCTACGGAAACGATTTTATATGAACTACTTGCGCTCATTCTCTCAATGATGAACTGAATTAAATTCAGTTAAAAATTGATTTACTTACCAAAAAATCTTTTAAATTCAATCTTTTTTGTTGTTGCTATTATAGATTTTAAATCACGAAATCTAAACCTAAGTTATATGCAAGAATGTATTTTTGATCACCAATTTCATTCAGAGTGTCTTATCTCTTTGACAATTTTTATCCTTTAGTTGGATGTACCGGAGTTGGAGTAACAATATTTGCTTACAAATACAACAGACAAGAATGGTACTGGATATTTGCTGTGGCAGGTGGCGCATGCGCTGGAGGAAATGCTTTCCTTGGATGTTGTTGCCAAAATATTAAACGAAGAGTCAAAGATCGATTTGGAGACTTAGATCTGGATGGAATTGGCGATAAAAAGCGTCTAATTTTTAAGTCTTGAAACTTTTCAACGCTAAAAGAGAACCTTTTATGTAAAGAACAAAAATGAGATTTCAATTAAGCTTTTTCATTCCATTTTTAACATTTGAATAAGAATTTCAGATGGAAAATGCTTGCAGAATTGTTGGGGTTCTTTTTTATCCATTATTTTCATTTGTATTGAGTAGAGCCTTTCACTATGTTTCACTTTTATTAATTTCATTCTAATTGACCAACAGAAACATCTCCAACAGAATAAAAGTATTGATTTTGATAGTTGTATATTAAATTTTTCTTACTCATAAAAGGCGGTCTTCAGTTCTCAACATTCTATGAATTTAATATAAAATTTCTTTTTTATATAATGCAGTAATTCAAAGATCTATCGAATGTTTTCCAAATATTGTTTCTAATTTTAAAAATTAAAAATGAATATGTGTTCAAAAGCCAAGAAATACACGAATATATTTATTTTTCTAAGTTATTTTACAACTAAGGGCAGATTTCATTATCTTAATATAAAACTCAAATTCCCTGCTGCTTCTTTTCGATATCAATTATTTATGTATGTATATATTTTAAACAATATCAATATGTTCTGATACTCATCTGAAAGATAATTAATAATGTATCACTAAAAAGATCGACACATCATAATATTTCTAGAAAGTTCCATTTTCTTGCATTGTGTGATCACGCCTTCAGAAAAAAAATACAGGCAAATTGGCTCCATTTGATAAAAATGATTCCGTATCAAGAAATAGTCTTAATTCTATGCATAGAATAAGAATAAAGAGCCAATTTCATTATTTACTAAGAAGTTTTAATTTACGTATGATTATTTTTTCAATCATTGCACTGAGGGTACTGGCCAATTGTTTTTAGAATATACACAAAATCATAAGTGGAGTAATAAAATTTAAATCTGTAAACTAGTGTTGTTTTTTTTATGTCACCTGAGTCACTCAGGTGACCTATAGCTATCCGTTCTCGTCCGTCGGCGTGCGTCGTATGTTAACATTTGAACTTTTTTAGCTTCTTCTCTGAAACCGCTTTACCAATTTCAACCAAATTTGGCATATACATGTAGCATCTATGGGTGAAGGGGAACAAAAATGTGAATTTCATGGTCCCTGCCCCCCTGGGGCCTGAGAGGTATAAAACCACCAAAAATAATGCAATCTTTAAAAATCTTCTTCTTTACTCCAGAACATCAAGCAGTCAAACTGTTGGCATCATTGTAATAAGCATTGAGCCCTCTACCAAAATTGTGAAATTCATGGCCCCAGGGTCAGGGGTTCTGGCCCAAGGGTGGGGCTATATAGATCATATAGTGAAAGTACATTATTTCTATGAAAATATTTTTTTCTGCTCCTGGGTTTTCAATAAAGTAACTAAGTACATAGTTATGATGAGCAAGTGTGCCTCTTAGGAAATTGTGAAATTCATGGCCCCTGGGTCGGGGGTTCTGGCCCAAGGGTGGGGCTATATAGATCATATAATGAAAGTGCATTATTTCTCTGAAAATCTTCTTCTCTGCCCCTGGGTATTAAATAAAGTAACTAAGTACATAGTTATGAAGAGCAAGAGTGCCTCTTTCAAAATTGTGAAATTCATGGCACCAGGGTCAGGGGTTCTGGTGTAAGGGCAGGGCTCTATTGATTATATAATGAAGACGCATTAATTCTTTGAAAATCTTCTTCTCTGCTCCTGGGTATTAAATAAAGTAACTAAGTACATAGTTATGATGAGCAAGAGTGCCTCTTCCAAAATTGTGAAATTCATGGCCCCAGGGTCAGGAGTTCTGGTGTAAGGGCGGGGCTCTATTGATAATATAGTGAAAATGCATTAATTCTTTGAAAATCTTTTTCTCTGCTCCTGGGTATTACATAAAGTAACTAAGTACATAGCTATAATGAGCAAGAAAACCTCTTCCAAAATTGTGAAATTCAGGGCCTCAGGGCCAGGGGTTCTGGTGCTAGGGCTCTATTGGTTATACAGGGAAAATGCATTGATTTTTTGAAAATCTTCTCTGCTCCTGGGTATTAAATAAAGTAACTAAGTACATAGTTATGATGAGCAAGAGAGCCTCTTCCAAAATTGTGAAATTCATGGCCCCAGGATCAGGAGCAAGAGAGCCTCTTCCAAAATTGTGAAATGCATGGCCCCAGGGTCAGGGGATCTGGTGTTAGGGCGGGGCTCTATAGATTATATAGTGAAAAAGCATAAATTCTTTAAAAATCTTCTTCTCTGCTGCTGGGTAATAAATAGAGTAACTAAGTACAAAGTTATGATGAGCAAAAGTGCCTTTTCAAAAATTTTGAATTCACTCTTAAAATTTCTACTTAATTCACCGTTTTCTGGACTTTTGTTGCCTATGCTTGTTGATGTTGACTTTATTTTTGATATGTTTGGTGCTTATTATGACTTAAAGACCTAATATGAGTTTTGTGTTGATTGGTCAAAACACTAAAAAAAAATATGACCATCAGAATAGAAAAAATGTAATCGTTATTGTTTTTGGCTTTTATTTATTGCTTTGCTTTTATATGATCACCTTAAGTACGTACATGTATATTGTGGTAAAAACACAACTGATTACAGAAAACAAAAGCATGGTATCTCCCTTTACCTTGAGACTTGCATGTCTGCCCAGATTATCAGTCACACTGACTTTTTAAAATAAAATCTTAATTTCTTTTCCTTTGTTATATTAATAATCAATGAAAATTATTCTAGATAATTCGGAATTTGAACCTTGGATATATTACTTTTGCAATTTTTCGAAGCTACGAACTGTTTCATCGTCACTGAAGCGAGAGAAAGAGACAGAAAAAGAAAGATTGGGAGAAGTATATTCATAATATTCATAATTTTCAGAAAACATGTTAAGGAAACAGTGTTGTTACTTTTGTTTTATTGGTGGGAGTTGTATAACCCTGACTTCTGTTTGCAATGTCTACAAACTTTAGCTTATATTAAACCAGTTTTAATAAAATTGTCCAGTCTACAGATATGGAGAATAAACGAGGCCGAGTCTAATTTCAGTGCACATGACTTTGCGCAGCTTTTTAGCTTCATGCAGTCGTATCTGCAATATAACACCTATCCAAGTATTGTAATTGTAATACAAAATTAATATTATCTGTAACGTTTATGGGTCTTAAAATGTGCTTTTAAGACAATATTTTGGAATATATACTGAAATGGCTTTCACGACGTCACTGTTTTCCGGTTCTGTAAGCAATGCATGAAGAATGATGCTTGACTTGAATAGTCAAGACGTCCATGTACATTGTATTAAACACTCTTGATAAAACATCAAAGAAACATACCAGCAATCTAAACATTGCTATTTCTTACCAAAATAATTCATCTGCAGCGATATACAAAATGTATGCCGCAATATGGCAAATTTAGAGGTATTGGGCATTGGGAAAAAATAAACTTTGTAATAATTCCTAGTCTCCATATATTTCACTAGAACAAACCAGATGTTCAACGTTTTTTAAATTTCACAATTTGCTGACTTTTTACAATAACTGTCATGTATTTGACTGAAAACGAAATCTGTAGAGCAGAAATACAAAAATATGGGGAAAATGAGATAGTTTGGCGCTTTTCCAACAAATTCCCATAGTGTCCAATAGTAAAAATTGACAACTTTTTAGGTGGCCCTCTAAGAAATCGGGATGGTAAACATTTAATATTTTTATCTTAAAATAATTAATATAATAGTAAAAATCCGTTCAAGAAAATTTATCAAAATATCTAGGGTAGAAATAATTACACTTGGCCTCCTTATAGGAATAACGAACCTTAATTCTGAGAGGGGTGGGGAGAGAAAATAGGGAAGAAATATAAAAATATTAAATGAAATGATTTGGCAATAATTATCACATTTTCATGTTATGCTCGAGCAAATATCCAGTGCGCTATAAAGTGATTTGAGGCACGTTACAGAATTCATTTTTTTTTTTTTTTTTTTTTTTTTTTTTTTTTGATGGTGGTGGTGGTGGTGGTGGTGGGGGGGGGGGGTCAATTTCTGGATAAAAAAAGAATTGAAGAAAAAAAATTGGTTTACGCCCTTTTTCATCCAACGTACTATTTTCTGTTGATTGAATTTTACATCACTACAATGTATATAAACATATTCATTCATCTTTTTAAACGGAAGACATATTCTATTAAGTCGCAAGCCCTATGATGCATGTCTGTGCATATAATGACTTTCACAAAACAATACTAAAACTTAAGTTTTGAGCATTTTTTGCTCGAAAAATAGAAAATAATAATTAAATAATTGTTCATGGTAATCAAAGGCTATTGAATACTAGAAGAAATTAAACTGATGAATAAATGTCTTAACAAAAATATATTTCTGAGTAAAAGATATGGATATCTACCTTTAAGAATACTATAATGTTTACAATATTGTAAAGACTTCTTGCTTAAAGCTTATTAAAATCTACTCAAGTCTAAGGGTATTTACACAATTACACATGTAGATATATAGACGACGTTGAACCAGTTAAAAATCTTCAGTTTCAAATCTTCGTGGATTTAATTTTTCCCATTGAAATAGAAATAAAAGACACCGCAGTGGTTTTTTTTTTTTTTTTTTTTGTTTTTTTTTTTTTTTGTTTTTTTTGTTTTTTTTTTTTGTTTTGTTTTGTTTTGTTTTTTTTGTTTGTATGTTGTTTAACGTCCCTCTCGAGAATTTTTCACTCATATGGAGACGCCACCACTTGCCGGAGGAGAGCTGCAAATTTTGTCCTATACTCGGCACTTACGGCCATTGAGCAGTGAGGGATCTTTTTTAGGCCAGCACCTACTGAGACACGGGACCTCGGTTTATACGGTCTCATCCGAAGGACCGGTCTCCACGTCCCACAGTGGGATTCGAACCCGCGACGCAAGGATCATCTCCATACGCCGCGACTCTTGAGCAGACGCTCTAACCACTGCGCCACGCGGGCGACTCTGCTAGTTTGAACTTATAACAAAGGAAGAGAAAAGTAGCACTTGGACTTGAAACTTTGCAACAGCAATAAATAAATAATAATCCTTGTTTTACTCTTTTTTTGTGGCAAGATGAATTGCAATCAGACTAAAACTATAGAACGAGTAGTTTTTAAAAGAATTTTAAAGAAATTTCGATTTTAGTTACATGTACCATGGCAACATAATTCATCAAAATCAACAAAACAATAAAGACAAATATGTATCTCAGTGTAGTCTACATGCATACCATATTATATTAAAGTCAGACCAAACTGTAGGCGAAGTAATGTTTTGAAAGTATATCCAAGAAATTTCATTTTTTTGTTACCATGGCAACACTTCATCAAAATCAAGAAATGGATATAAAGAATTATGTATCTCAGTGTAATCTAATGTGCCAAGTTATATTGAATTCAGACCAATACCGTAGGAAGAGTAGCGTTTTGAAAGTATTTCACAGAAACTTCTATTTTTAGAAATCATGACAACACCGTTCATCGAAATCAAAAACCGATACAAAGAATTATGTATCATAGTGTAGTCTATTTTTGTGCCAAGTTATATTGAAATCAGACCAAAACTATAGGAGGAGTAGCATTTTGAAAAATTGTTTATAGACAGACAGACGGACACCTTACTATCGCAGAAGCTCTTCTGTTCTGTGTCCAGTTCCAGTAGATCTAACAAACAAACAAACAAACAAAAAACCAACACACACAACCAAGAGAAAAAGAAAGAAAAGAAAATAATTTAGAGAATTCTGCATTTTTTTTAATAGCGGAACGCATTCTACATGTACCCTTTAAAACCACTCAGAAATCGCAGCTATATGAGGAACGCCAATATTAACGTCCTGTTGGGGAAAAACCTGATAACTTCATCTCAAAACAACAGAAATGAAACTGGATGAATAAATACATTATCTTTCAAGGCATTCTTTTCCACACGCGCTCAATTAGTTTTATTTCCAATCATATTGTTAAGATTAATTGATGTGCAAATAATCCTGGCAAAAAAGCTTTCCAAATAAAAAAAAAATAAACTTCATTCACTGTGTACAAATTGAGTTCGACATTTGTTGAGGCGTGAATGAGGCTATTATCGTCGTTTGTAAATATTAATATATAGGATGCATAACTTGAAGAAGAAATATCCCTGAATATATTAAAACGCATTCCAAAATCAAAACAGAAAATCTTTTTTTATATTTTAGGCATTTTGCCCTTAGGTATTGACAAAATCTAACCAAAAAACACAGTTTTATAAGATATTTATTGATAAGATTGTGAAAATCAGCATTTTTCTAATGGAAACATGATCTAGTGTCACAAATGAACTGAAATGTAAATATTTGGAGGAAATATTGACAATTTAGCAAGACTTTACGGGGTAAATTTCCCCCAAAAGAAAATCACTGATTCACATCTTAAAGATAGCAAAAACCTACAGGGCACATTTCCTCTCAAAAATGACATTGATACAGTTAACCTCCAGTAATTCAAAGCAAAAGCAAACATTTTTTAGATAGCAAGACTTTACGGGGTAAATTTCCCCCCAAAGAAGGTATCACTGAAGCAGTATTCACTACTCTTATGAAAAAGGGAAAATTACACTTTGAAAATCGCAGAACTCTACAGGGTAAATTTCCTCTCAAAAATGACATTGATGCAGTTTATATACAGTGTTTGAAAGCAAAAGCAACCATCTTGATGATAGCAAGACTTTTACGGGATAAATTTCCCCCCAAAGAAAATCACTAATACAATATCGCTAACATCGTTAAGATGGCAACAATCTACAGAGTACTTTTTCTCTCAAAAATTATATTGATACATTTTATACATAGTATTTCAAAGCAAAAACACCAATCTTGTAGATAGCAAGATTTTACGGGGTAAATTTCCCCCCAAAGAATATCACTGATACAGTATTCACTCTCTTATAAAAGCGAACATTAAACTTAGAAAATCGCAGAATTCTACAGGGTAAATTTCCTCTCAAAAATGACATTGATTCATTTTATATACAGTGTTTGAAAGCAAAGGCAACCATCTTCATGATAGCAAGACTTTACGGGGTAAATTTCCCCTCAAAGAAAATCACTAATACAGTATTTCTGATTCACAAACATCGTGAAGATGGCAACAATCTACAGGGTAATTTTTCTCGCAAAAATGACATTGATGCAGTTTATACACCGTATTGCAAAACAAAAACATCCGTCTTTTAGATAGCAAGACTTTATGGGGTAAATTTCCCCCAAAAGAATATCACTGATACAGAATTTATGCTTCACAATATCTTGGCCGTAACAAAAGTCTACATGGTAAATTTCCTCTCAAAAAATATTATTGATACAGTTTATCTTATACGTAGAACACGCGAACATAACACTTCGAAAATCGTAGAACTAAACAGGGTAAATGTCCTCTCAAAGATGATATTGATACAGTTTATATACAGTAATTAAAAGCAAAAACACCAATCTTTTAGATAGCGAGACTTTATGGGGTAAATCCCCCCCCCCCCCCCAAAGAAAATAACTGATAAAGATTTTTTGATTCACAACATCTTAAAGATAGCAAAAATCTACAAGGTAAACTGCCTCTTAAAAATTACATCGATACAGTTTCCATATATTAATTCAAAGCAAAAATACCAATCTTTTAGAAAGTAAGACTTTACGGGGTAAATTTTCCCCCAAAGAAGGTATCACTAATACAGTATTCAATACTCTTATAAAAGCAAATATTACATTTTGAAAATCGCAGAACTCTTCAGGGTTAATTTATTATCAAAAATAACATTGATACAGTTTATATACAGTGTTTCAAAGCAAAAACACTCATCTTTTAGATAGCAAGACTTTACGGGGTAAATCCCCCCCCCCCCCCAAAGGATATGACTGATACAAAATTTATGCTTCGCAATATCTTGGAGGTAGTAAAAATCTACGGGGTAAATTTCCTCTCAAAAATATTATTGATACAGTTTACATCATACTTAGAAAAAGCAAACATTACACTTTGAAAATAACAAGTATGTACAGGGTAAATCCCCCCAAAGAGTATCAATAATACAGCATATATTATTCAAAGCATGAACAAACATTGCAACTCGATGATAGCAAGACTTTACGGGGTAACACCCCCCCCCCCCCGCCCCCAACAAAGAATATCACTGATACAGTTTATATAATTCACAAAATGAAACACATATTACTTTTTGAAAAAAGCAGAACTTTTCAAGGTAAATTTCCTCTCATAAAATAAACTAATCCTGTATATATTGTTTACAGAAAAAAGCATACATTACATCTTGATGACAAAAAGACTCGGAGTGAATTTCATATCAAAGAATATGAATAATATATTATTTTTATATTACAAACGATACTTTTATCTAAATATCATGCAAGCTGGAAAAGCTAAATATTAAAGTTAACATAATATTACGCCTTCTAAACATAGAAAAAAATACAAAAACATTAAAAAAAACCCTCTGGCATCTTTCTTTCTCTGTTAAAAGAATACGATTTCTTTGTTTAAACAGCGTCCTCCTTTACTATCTTTGACCGAAGTTCCACTACTATGCTTTTCTTTTGGCTGATACAATAGACAGATTGTAGGGTGCATTTCCCGAAGGAAATCTGGCAACCATATTCTGAACCAATCCTTAGTCGCCCTATGGATGAAAATTTTAAGTCTCATAAACTTCAATTTCCCAAAGCCTTAGGCATTTATATATGATTTCATGACTGGTTTAATATTGCGCACTAGAGTAGATCTAGAGCAGCAGGTGCCTGCTCCGAATTTTTGTAAAACAATCTTTCTGTTTATATTGTATGGAATTTGCATTCATCTAAAGATCCCCTCCAACACACACTCATATACACACATACATTTATAAATGTTTCTTTTGAGAATGATGCTCATTCGTAATATAGGTCTAAATCGTAAGATAATCAAAAAAGTTAAATGCACTTACTATAGTATTGTATTTGTAATAAGAAAAGTTCAGACAGGACATATAATTACATGTATTACTGATGTCCTCTAGGTCCATCATGGACGTTTTTTTAAGGGGAAGTGAAAGAGGTAACTGATAGCATATGCAGATAGTTTTTCTACAACCTAAATGTTGGTTAAGGGTTTAACATTCCAGCTTCAGTTATTTCACTAATAAGGAAAGCAACCAAATTCCGAAATCCTTATGCTTGGGCATTGGATTGTAGATCAGGAACAAATTCAAATGCAGATACTTCCTAAAACATACATATGTCGTGACATATATAAAATTGAATTTGTATTTCAGTTCCAGCACAAAGCAGTCTCTTTTGTATCGAATCGTCGATAAAAGTACACTTTTGAAACACTCTTAAAGTACTTGCGTCCACGAAACTGAGAGGTCATCTAGCCTGGTTTGCTTTCCCTAATTTGTGTGACCTTTGGCGTGGATGAACCAGAGAACAAGGCAAATGAACGCTGGCCATATCAATACGGCCAAAAATATTTAAATTCCCAACTCACTATTCATCATGTAGTGTATATTACAGGGAAATGGACAAAATCAACTATACGCATTGCTTTCAAGGAAAATGAGTGAATTTATCAATGGGTGGTTGCGAGAGAAAAATTGAAGTGATCTCTTTATCATCACTTTACTGTTTACTCTTCCGCTGCGTGAATTCCAGATGTTAATCAACCCTCTTACTGGATAGCATTGCGGCCATGTCATAAAACTGACCTAAGTTAAGATAATTTCTCCATTTTCTCAGCATCCACATCTTGATCTATAAAAAGCACAGGTTGCCCTCCTTAAAACTTGGTGACATTTTACATATACTCTACTGCAATTGCATCATCTATTCATGTGGCAGTTATTATTACTTTACAAAATATGTGGTTTCAAAGATGTGAAAAAATTTTAAACAGTTATTCTTTTTTCAGTTGATCTTTCTACACTGACACAACCTTAGGCTGAAAAAGAGAAAAATAAACTAAAAAAAAAAAAAAAATAGCTAATGAAACGCAATATTGATAAAACGTATTCTTGACTTTAAAACTCGAATATATTGTACATCATTTTAAAAATTAAAGAAAAAATATCCACCTTCTAATTACTTTCTACATGCCGGTGTCTATCTTTCCTAACTGTATTCTTTGCGGAGTATCAGATGTCAAGTGCAAAAATTAATGAAAGAATGATAGACAAAAAATTTAAACATAAGATTTTTTTCATGTACCATAATTACAGTGACGAAATCTATCTACTTCTGTTCATATTTTTATCTTTACATGCCTCTTTCCCAAATTATAACACGTAATATTTTGTAAACATGTACATGCGTATATGTACAGATTAAGAGAAATGTACATGTATAAAAAAAACTTAGGTATACATGGTAGAGGCCGTGTACCATTATTTTAAACAAGCTCATATCGGCAATCGTACATTTAATAAGTAGAAAGAAGAAAAAAAGGAATTCCCGAGTGGTTTTCGAGTATTAATCTCATCTAACTTCTTATTATAACATTTTTGTGATTAATTTTAATAATTGAATATTTAAACACTGCACATATAGGCAGAATTATTTATGAAAATTGTCAAAGAACAGAATTGTTACTTAGCAGACATTTTCAACAATCGATTATGCCGGAAAGGTCCGAGATGATTGCGATTGTCATAGTCAAGGTCATTCTATTTTAGTTTAAAAACGTATCGTTTATAATGACTTTCTCTATTTCACGTTATACAAAACAACCCCGCGCAGCCAAGTATAGATGGCTATCAGATTTTCAACCCATTGGTTAACGATTAGTAGCAATGTACGCTCAGTATGTATGCTTTAGTACTCAAAGGCAATGATATCGCATCGCCCATCCTGCAGAAGTCGCCATGCAATTCAGTCAATTAATTTAGAAGAAAAAAATTCTTTTACACTTTATTGCTTAGTATGGTATAACAAGATATAAAGAAATACACAAAGAATGCAAAGGTTTTTTTAATGTTAAGAATGATGTACTCATAAATCTTTTTTTTTTTTTTAAATTCGGAATAAAGTTCTATCAATATTGCTTTTTTAATATCTATTTTTTTAATTTATTTGTTTTAACTTAAAGGAGTAGCAGTATAGATAGATGAACTTTCTTAGGAAAGGAATAACTGTTCATGATTTTTGTTACATTTTGAAAAAAAACATTTTCAACAGTGCAATAATTATTGACACGTGAATTAATTATGCATATGCGATTGCAGTAGAGTACATGTAAAACAAGTAACTTAGTATAATGGAATGAAATTCAATTACCTTAAAAAATCACCAAATTCAAAGAGGGCAGCTTGTGCATCCCAAGAAATCCCGTCCGATTTAGCTGTGAGCTGAACTCAATATAAGTGCTATTAACGCTAATCACTGATATTCCCCTAAGAGTGATTTGAGACAATTGATGGCAGAATCTTGGAGAGGTGGATCTAAGGAAAAAAATTACTTTTACAAATATATTCTTCGGATGTCATTGATAATTTTAGCATTCATTTCCTTTGATATGATTAATTATTTTGCTACCACGCATTCTTCTACATTTTTGCATGAGGAATTTATTTCAATTTTATTTAAAATTAATGAAAATTTTCTTGGAATTTAGCGATTTTTTTATTATAGCCTTTAAATATTTCTGAATCTAAGGAGAATTCATGATGTGCAAATCCCTCTAGGACACAGCGAGTTACATGTACCCCATACGATGCATATTTCACTTACCCCTTGAGAAGAAGGTAAACATGACTTATTTATACCCTTCCTACTAAGCATTCAAAGGCAACATTTCTCAATATTTTAAGTTTCAATTCTTTTCATCACACACTCTCCCTCCGTTCTATGCCCTAGATTCAGCCCAATCCACCCGTATACATCATTAGACATATTTAAGGGGGGAAAACTGTGTTTTTAATTGGCAATACTTCCGTGGTCAATGAAATGGGGTAAAATTAGTAACCTATGACATATCTATACCTTCTACCATCAAATTAAAGGTTACAGATTCGAACATTTATTTTAATTTCCTTTTTGTTTTACTTTGTTTATTGTTAACTCTTTTATTTCCTATAATTATATGCTTCATTTTAAATTCAATATTATTATTGAGCCCGTAGGATATTGCCCCCCCCCCCCCCCCCAAAAAAAAAAAAAAAAAAAAAAACTGGGCCTCAAATTGTTCTCTGAAAATTAAGTTTTGAAGCTTTAATTTTAAAATCTGTAAAAGTTTTTGATCCTTCCCTCAACACTGCTAACATCATTTGTCTCGCAACACTCGCATGGGTAATATAAAGATTAGCGTTATTTGCACTTTGATTAAATTCAGTCTAAAGCTACACCTGAGAAAATCCACAGAATGCTCTTAGGTTTGATAGATAACAGATTTAGCTGCTGAGAAAATATAGAATTAACAGCCTAACTATGGTCAGATTTATGACATGGCCGCAATGCTATCCAATACAACGGGTTGAATAAACAGGACTTCACGCAGCGGGAAAGTAAACAGTAAAATGAGGAACAGATCACCTCAGTTCAATATGTTCAATAATTTTCTTGAAAGCAATGTGTTTATTTTAATTTTTGTATGAAAACAGTTGATTTTGTTAGTTTCCCTATAATATACCCTAGATTCATACTTGATGGATTGTGCGTTGGGAATTTGAAATATTACTGGCCGTTTTGATATGCGCGGCGTCCGTTTTCCTTGTTCCTTGCCTCATCCACGCCAAGGTCACAGAGAACACTAAGCAATTTAGGGAAAGGAAACCAGGCTAGATGACCTCTCAGTTTCCTGAATACAGGTATTTAAGGAGTGTGTCAAAAGTGTACTTTTATGACGATTCGATACAAAAGTGACTGTTTTGTGCTAATGGAACAATTACAAATTCAAGACCAAATCTTGATCATTAAAGGTAAATATACAAATATATAAATGTCACTATTAATATATATATATATATATATATATATATATATATATATATATATATATATATATATATATATATATATATATATATATATATATATATATATATATATAAGCAGTATCTGCATTTGAATTTGTTCCTATCTACCATTCCATTGCCCAGCATGAAGATTTCGGAACTTGGTTGCTTTCTTTATTACGTGAAATAACTGAAGCTGAAATGTTAAACACTTTAACCAACATTTAGGTTGCAGTAAAACTATATGCTCTCAGTTACCTCTCGCACTTCCCCTTAAATAAAACTTTCGTGATGGACCTAGAGGGCATCAGTAATACATGTAATTATACGTCCTGTCTGAACTTTTCTTATTACAAATAAAATACTATAGTAAGTGAATTTAACTGTTTTGATAATCTTTTAATATTAGCTCATATCACAAATAAGCATAAATCTCAAAAGAAGCATTTCAATGTATGTGTGTATAAGTGTTGTCGGGGGGTGGGGGGTCTTTAGAATACTGAATGAAATTTCCATACCAAATAAACAGATAGGTTGTTTTACAAAAATTCAGAGCAGGCACATGCTACTCTACTCTTGTGCACAATATTAAATCCGTCATGCCTGTCATGAAATCGTATAAAATTCCCTAAGGGTTTGGAAAATTGAAGTAAATTGAAAAACTATATGATGAGGTGATTTACGAGTCTTAAAATTTCATCCTTAGGTGGATTTTGGATTGGTTCAGAATATGGTTGCCAGATTTCCTTTGGAAAATGCAATCTGCAATCTGTCTATTGCATCAGCCAGTAGAAAAGCATAGAAATGGAACTTCGGTCAGAGATAGGACGTTATTTAAACAAAGAAAGAATAACGGGAGACAAAAGAAAATCTTATTCCTTTAACAGGGAAAGAAAGATGCGAGAAGCTTCACTTTTACAAGATATAATATTATGTTAACCTTGATATTAAGTTTTTCCAGCTTGCATGGTATTTAGTTAGGAACATCGTTTGTAATATAAAATTTATACATTCATTATCCTAAAATTTTATGTCATTAATTTTTTTCCCTATGTTTCATTTTTAAATCAGGGAGAAGTAAAATTGTATTTCTTTTTCTTGATGTTTTATTATATTACAAGAAATTACCTTTGGAACGATTTTGGAGGTTTTAACAAAATTATAAGGATTAGCAAATCATCATTTTGAAAGTGATACTAGCAAAAAAGTAAAATGCAAAGCGTCCGTGTAGTACATGTACGTTTTTAAGTTATTTTTTGCTTGAAAGATAAAATATCAGAGACTTAAAATTTTAAGAAGAAAATTATCAAGTGGAGAAATGTTGGTAATAGAGTGTGTATCGGTTTGATAAAAATGCAGGGGGTCATCAAATCTGCAAAATAATTGAAAAGTAACCGTTAAAATTAACTCTAACTGTGAATTATATGCAATTTAAAAAAAAAAAAAATGTAGCAAAATTTGTAGACGTTTTCTTTGTAACATTGATTTCTGCATTGGTTTGAATAAAAAGTACCGAATTTAAAAAAAAATTATCTAAAATTTTGAGAGAAAATTAATACACTATTTCTTAGTTTTGAAAATATGTCAACGAGATGAAGATATTGTAAACTAGTTTGATTAAAAAAATTTAAACTGTAACTACATAATCTCGATGTAACTGAACAGTTTGTCAGATACTGAGGAAATTAACTCATAAAAATATTTAGTTAAGATGGGGAGGGGGTATTTGTAGTCTTCCTATCATCAAGATGTAATGTTTGTTGATTTTGCTTTTTATAAAATTACACTGCGACATTGATATTCTTTGAGGGTAAATTTATCCCGTAGGGTTTTGCTAGCATCAAGATTTTTTTTAAGTTTGTATTTCCTTTTTTAAATAGTACTTTTTGTCTACCCAAAGACCTCGTTTGCATTTCCTGTGAAAAATGTATACTTTATCTTTGAGATATTTTGGGGGGAAGGGGGAATTTAACTCATAGATCGAAACTTGCCATCATCAAGTTGTAATGTTGTTCGTGCTTTGAATAATATATTTTATTATTGATATTCTTTGAGATGAATCTACCCCAGAGAGTCTTTTTGTCATCAAGATGTACAGATGTAATGTATGCTTTTTTCTGTAAAAAGTAAGTTCTGTATCAAATTATTTTAAGAGAGGAAATTTACCTTGTAAGGTTCTGTTGTTTTAAATATGTACGTAATGTTTGTTTTTTCTGTGAATAATGTAAATTGTATCAGTGATATTCTTTGGGGGGGGGGGGGGGTTACCCCCTAAAGTCCTGTTATCATCAAGTTGTAATGTTTGTTCATGCTTTCAATATAATATATAATGTATCTTTGATTCTCTTTGGGGAGAAATTTACTCCGTAGATACTTGCTTTTTTAAAGTGTAATGTTTGCTTTTTCTACGTATAATAAAAACTGTATCAATAATATTTTTTTGAAAGGAAATTTACTCCGTATTTTTTGTTACCGCCAAGATATTGTGAAGCATAAATTCAGTATCAGTGATATTCTTTTGGGGGAAATTTACCCCGTAAAGTCTTGCTATCTAAAAGATGGGTGTTTTGCTTTTAATTACTGTATATAAACTGTATCAATGTCATTTTTGAGAGGAAATTTACCCTGAAGAGTTTTCTGCGATTTTCAAAGTGTAATCTTCGCTTTTCCTACGTATAAGATAAATTGTACCAATAATATTTTTTGAGAGGAAATTTACCCTGTAGATTTTTGTTACCGCCAAGATATTGTGAAGCATAAATTATGTATCGGTGATATTCTTTGAGGGGAAAATTACACCGTAAAGTCTTGCTATCTAAAAGATGGATGTTTTTGTTTTGCAATACGGTGTATAAACTGCATCAATGTCATTTTTGAGCAAAAAATTACCCTGAAGATTTTTGCCATCTACACGATGTTTGCGAATCATAAATACTGTATTAGTGATTTTCTTTGAGGGGAATTTTACCTCGTCAAGTCTTGCTATTATCAAGATGGTTGCTTTTGCTTTCAAACACTGTATATAAACTGAATCAATGTCATTTTTGAGAGGAAAATTACCCTGTAGAGTTATACGATTTTCTAAGTGTAAGGTTCGCTTTTTGTAATAGTAGTGAATATTGTGTCAGTGACATTCTTTGGGGGGGGGGGGGAATTTACCTCGTAAAGTCTTGCTATCTACAAGATGGGTGTTTTTGCTTTGAAATGCTGTGTATAAACTGTATTAATGTCATTTTTGAGAGAAAAATTACCCTGTAGATTGTTGCCATCTTCACGATGTTTGCGAATCATAAATACTGTATTAGTGATTTTCTTTGAGGGGAATTTTACCCCGTAAAGTCTTGCTATTATCAAGATGGTTGCTTTTGCTTTCAAACACTGTATATAAACTGAATCAATGTCATTTTTGAGAGAGAGGAGATTTACCCTGCAGAGTTCTGCGATTTTCAAAGTGTAATGTTCGCTTTTTATAAGAGTAGTGAATACTTTATCAGTGATATTCTTTGGGGGGAAATTTACCCCGTAAAATCTTGCTATCATCAAGATGGTTGCTTTTGCTTTCAAACACTGTATTTAAATCAATGTCATTTTTGAGAGGAAATTTACCCTGTAGAGTCTGCGATTTTCAAAGTGTAATGTTCGCTTTTTGTAAAATTAGTGAATATATTAGTGATATTCTTTGGGGGGGGGGGGGGATTTACCCCGAAAAGTCTTGCTATCTAAAAGATGGGTGATTTTGCTTTGAAATACTGTGTATAAACTGTATTAATGTCATTTTTGAGAGAAAAATTACCCTGTAGATTGTTGCCATCTTCACGATATTTGCGAATCATAAATACTGTATTAGTGATTTTCTTTGGGGGGGGGGGGGGGGAATTTACCCCGTAAAGTCTTGCTATCATCAAGATGGTTGCTTTTGCGTTCAAACACTGTATACAAACTGAATCAATGTCATTTTTGAGAGGAAATTTACCCTGTAGAGTTCTGCGATTTTCAGAGTGCAATGTTCGCTTTTATGACAGAGTGAATACTTTATCAGTGATACTTTTTTTTGGAGGGGGGGGGGGATTTACCCCGTAAAGTCTTGCTATCTAAAAGATGGTTGCTTTTGCTTTGAAATACTGTAGGTAAACTGTATCAATGTCATTTTTGAGAGGAAATTTACCCAGTAGATTTTTGCTATCTTTAAGATGTGAGTCAGTGATTTTCTTTTGGGGGAAATTTACCCTTTAAAATCTTGCTAAATTGTCAATATTTCCTCTATATATTTACATTTCAATTTGGTTGTGACACTAGATCGTTATTCTATTAGAAAAATGCTGAAGATTTACAATCTTATCAATAAATATCTTATAAAACTGTGTTTTTTGTTAGATTTTGTCAATACCTAAGGGCAAAATGCCTAAAACAGAAAAAAAAAGATTTTCTGTTTTGATTTTGGAATGCGTTAATTTAATAAAAATTTTACAGTTGAACAGAATTGATAATGTATAGCCGTTTGATAAAGCTTTGAGATGGCACAGTTTTTCTTCAGAATGAAACAAAACAAAAACAGTAAGATATTCCGAAAGAAGTCAGAATACGTAAAAAAAAAATAGCATTTCACTTGATCAAGTTGATATATTGAAATGATAAATTGTTTTCTTGAATACAGAGATAATCTTAGACTATGCAGTTTCTATCAGTATGAAAGAAATAAAAAATGAACAATGTTCAAGAATCTTGATTTGCTTGATTATTTATCATTCACAACGTTTTCAGCCTTTGATTCTCTTGTTTTAATCTTCTCGGGGTTCAAGCAAACATAAGATTTAGGTCCAGTAATTCGATAGTTAAACTCATTACAATGTGAAAGATTCATGTATCTTTCATCCGCGATGTCAAGAAAAATCATCTCAAGAACTGGTGGGAGTGGATCAAACCCACCTAATTGTGCAAGTTCTTCGTTATATCGAAATTGTCGACCAAAATCCCCGAAGCAATGGGCAAAAGACTGCGACTTCCCTTCCTTCAGACGAGACTGGAAATCAGCTTCACTTTCTGCCCTCATTTCTTCTTTGGACGGAAGGTTCACTTTTCCTGCGAAAACCAGTGCCGCAAGTTTTGCCATTTCATAGTATTGAGGGAAGTTTAAAAACTGACGAGAAATTCCAAGAAAAATTAGGTTTGGGTATTCGATATGAAACATGTGTTTGTATATTGGCTGAATGCGTTCATCTGTAATCGTTATGATATCATCTCTCAAGAAAGGAAATGAGTAACGATATCCGGTACAGAATATAACAGCATCCACCTGTTCACAGCTGCCATCGGGAAAAACCACCGAATCGTTTGTCATACGGACAAATGGGGGCCTTTGTTCTATTTCTTTTGGGAAAGACGGCGGGAACTCCTTTGGATTTCGTCTATGGCATGCAAATACCTTTTGGGATATGTAAATAAAAGAAATATGTATACAAAGTAACTTATTTATGAATTTGCTTTTTTCCCGCAAACTGTATCAAAAAATTCTACATGTTATCACAACATATCTGCAAGTTTGCCGTATAAGGGGTTTTCTTTCTGTGATTATCCAATTATTACGGTATTTTGCGGAAAGAACAAATCCCCCAAAACTACAATCACAAAATAATCTAAAATTTAAATTAGGATATTTTGTAAACTCATCATCAATTATTCCCAAGCCTGGAAGGGGTACGAACCTCAAGGTAATTTTTTGCCTGATTTCACATATATATTTGTAATTGATAACTGTATCATATTTTAAATATTAAAAAAATCCAATAATTCACGAAGTAACTTAAAGATAGAGGAGCAGTTGACCTTCTTATAATCTCTGATTCATCCTGACCACGGTCATGTCAATCTTAAAATATTCAAAACTTTGCAATATTTTGTCAAATTTAAAATCTGGTTGTCATTTTCTTTAAATGAATTTTTGCAGTGCAATGGAACCACAGGTTTCAAAAGCGCAGAAATTAATCTTCTACCTGTACCTTTTAGAGGTAAAATCATACATGTATACGTTTCCAACCGCAGAAAATACCCGATATACCGTACTTTTCTAATACGTATCGATCATTTCAAAGTTTTACATGAAAAGACAATCTGCAACACGTCTTTTTCACAACGTTCCAAGAGGAGTACCTTAAGCATAACATTCCACTATAAAGGATTTAAAATGCAATTGCTGTGATCAGAAAAGGATAAAATGAACAGTCGAAGGTTCGTACCTTTTTTGCAAATTTTGCTACATGCATTGATATGTCTTCTCCTGAAAAACTGCAACCCAGAATTGCAACTCGAAGACCGTCAAAATGTTCCTCATGTCTAAACTCTTTGCTGTGTATCATTCTTCCCTCAAACAATTCCATTCCGGGAATATTTGGATTGTACGCTTTGCTTTCACGTCTGAAAATTACATTTAAAAAAAAACGCAAATTTGCTACGTTTCTTCTACTCAAAGATTCATCTAGAACAATATCATTAAAGTAGTAAATTTATTCTGAATAAAACAACTGCCATTTCTGTTTAAATTAAAATTAGCCTTCAAACACCCAGAGGAAAAGAGACACAATTCCTATGATAAAACATAAGGTTCATTTCCAGAAAAAGAAAGATTGATTGTTTGTAGTTTAACGTCCCATTCGAGAATTTTCACTAAAATAAAGACGTCATCACCTTATACAAGTGAGGATCTTCAAAATTAGACAGATATCTGGCACTTAGGGCCATTGAGCAGTGAGGGTTCTTTCTCGTGGCAACGCCTACCGTGACACGGGACATCGATTTTTAATATCTCATCCAAAAGACCCGTGACTTTTACTTTCTAATGCCTGGCGTTTGGCGAAGGAAAAGTCACTACCTATGTTTATATCTTAGGTTTGACACAAAAGTTAACTATGACATCATACAAAACCAACAATTCTTAAAAATACTAGAAAATGAAATGATTTGCTATTTTTAACTATAGGAAACCATCAAACTACATCTAAACTTACTATAACACCCTGTTTTGTCTTTAGTTAAATTCCACATAGCAAGGTATAAACAAGTCACTGATCGCGATGCACTTGTCGATGTGACGTCATTTCTTAAAACCTGACGCAGTTTGTATGCAGTGAGAGGCGGATCAAGAGATATTTTAACACCGAAAAATGTATCCTATAATTAAATAAAATATTATTTAAAGATATTTAAGAGTCATTAACTTGGATGCGATGTCTTCTTTATGATTTTACTTATAAATATTCCGTATATTTCCTATTTAATTGATACTACCGTATATTTGTATGCAAGTACATCGGAGGGTAATGTAAGGGTCTTAATAAATCGATCTAGAGCAAGGGCATACACTCAATGGATCACAGTAAGCTTTTACATATAAACTCTAGAAGTATTAAGGTATCTGAAAAGTGCTGCGATCCTGATGAAATCTTGAAAATGAATTAATTATTTCTATATTTAATACCGTTGACCAGCAAAAAATACAGAATGCGGTCATATAAATATGATTTTAACAATGAAATAGCAGAATCTATAGAGGATCGCAGCACTTTTCAGAAACTTCGATATGTGTTGAAAATATTTATACTCTAAATTTAAAATTTTAACTTGATTATGCCCTTGAACTAGTGAAATTTATAGGTGACCTCAATATTTCCAGTATATGTGTTATATCACGTGACTGCCGCATCACGTGACAAGTCTAAATATGAAATCTTATCGTCTTCAATATGTAGTTATTAACCATAATTACATTTGTCGGAAATCAATAAAGTACTGAAAAGAATCGCCATCCTGATTAAGAATATATTTTTAATCACAAAAATGCCGATATTTCCATTGCGCACATTAACTGTACTGCGAAGCGAACCCTGAGAAAAAAGAATCTCATCTCATCGGAATTGTATACAACTCAGAGAAAAATATAATACAAGTATGCTAATACTCAAAAAATAATCGGATTACTTGTAGTAAAAAAAATGTTACTGTGATGCTTATCATACGAATAATTTTTGGGTCGAATTAATAAGTACCTGAAAAGGGTTTGTTTACTATTTCCGCCCAGGCAGTATAACATTTTGCAAGCATTGTAATGTGAAGTTTGGCCTACTACAGTGTAAGTTTTGACTTCGTTTATATATTTTTGCATTAAATTTAGTCTGTTGTGAATGTTTATTAGCATCAGGTAAATGCACATATTGTTTACTTGTAAAATTGAGATTGTTGGAACATGCTGGAATTCACCTAATTTCATGTACGTTGTATGCAGATATTTTGCTCACATGGTAACTTTGATAAAGCGAATCTCTTGTGAATGTCGGATCATATCATTGTATTCGAACTTTTTACGGCTGTTTCATACGTGCACAATATTTTTTATCAGTATTATAAATACAACTGAACTGTGTAAATGACATTGTTTATTCAGATTCTTTGTCAAAATTCTTATGATTGTTTTTCTTTAATTTGTAGCCTTTTACCACACAAACACTAACACAAATTCAATACAGTTTACGAATCCATGTGTGTAGTTCATTGTTTTATGGTTAACTGGCTGTGACGTCTACGACTATACCAGCACAGTTACAATGTCCTTCGATCAGGTCAATTTGATCAAATCTGCTAAAGTTTTGAGTCATTTTTGTTTGCAATAAAAATTAAAAAAGAATCATTTTTGAACATACCCATTACATACGAGAACAGAATCAAACACTTCCGTTTTGACATCTGATAACTTGGTCGTAGAAGAAAAGGTCAGTAACCATTTCACAAGGCCGTTTTCCTGTACTTCTTTGAATGGTCTAACATCGTGAACAAAGGTATGCGTCTTCAATGAAGAAAGAAATAGAATTATAAAAAGCACAAAAAGAAATTTCCCATTTAATTCCAGTTTCGTGTTTCTAATTTTACATACCAAAGACTTTAATAATTTCGTCCAAACCTGTTTAGTTCCAAAAATTAATGCAATTTTATCAATGTATCAGTTTTCATTTTTGATTAATATAGTATCATAATCACACTGAAGGTTGTATTCTATTGCTTTTAACACCAATAGCATATTATGATCTTTGCTAGTGAAATCTTTAATCATTAATATCTTAACAAAAGAGAACCTTATACATTGCAAGTTTGTTTGGTACAGCTAGTTTAACTAATCGTATGTGGAGTGTATGACTTTTTTACCGCATATCGTGAATATTGTACACCACTTAAGACGAAGAAAATTGCAATGGATACATAATGTTATAATTCAATGATGCCAGTTATAAAATGTTACCCTAATGTATGGTCTGAGTTTGAAATTGTCTGCAAACATGTTGAGGTATTGCAAGCACTGCTGACGTGTGATGTAGGAAGTAATCCATTCGTTAGGATAGGGGAAACCTGGAAACTCTTGTAGTTCCTTTGGGAGATTTATTCTGTAGATATGTGCATTGTACATTAAAAAAATCATTATCATAGTCATTGGAAAATTATATGTAAGCTTTGCAACTGACAGAAATTATTAGATATTGTGTTTTTATCCTTTCTTAAATGGATTTCAACCTTCAGAAAACGATAAAGTGGTATAATTAACACCAAAACCCTGATGTAACATAGTGATAATCACTGCAAGCACACGCCTTACCATGTAATATTGTCATATAGAATTTAAAGATTAACGAACTTTAGATTAATGCACCAGAATGTTTTCTATGTAATTAAAATAATCAGGTCAATTTATGGATATTGCATAGTGTAATAATTTGGATCTTCTAGGGAAGCAATGACTTCAAGTAACCAGAAGAGACAAAGACCAAAATCTTTTTTGTCTTATGGTGTTTACATCTTCCAACTAATTTGATACCCAAGAGCATGCTCTGAGTACTAGGCAGGTTACTGACAAATAAGTTGATGTTACAGAGATTTCAACAACCTCGTTTAAAGTCGTCATTTAGTTAATTCTATGGTCGTTATATTAACCTTGTTAGATAATATAACCTATCATTGGGTCGTATTTTGGCTGATTTGTTTCATACCAATTGTTAGGCCTTTGTTTTTATATTGAATTTGACTAGGGAATGTCCCGTCTACCTTATCAATACATGCACGTAGGGCTCATGGCGGGTGTGACAGGTCAACATGGACGCTTACTCATCCTAGGCACCTGATCCAACCTCTAGAATTTCCAGGGGTCCGTGTTTTATGCCCTTTTCACAGAATTGTATTGTTTATTGATTGATCACTGCTCGTTATCTTCGCCTTTTTTCATCTTAGATGAAGAACAGTCAATGTTTTTGTTTTAGAATAGCAAAGAAGACATCCAAAAATGAAATTCGAAGATAACGAACAGAAGTCATGCTCAAAAGTTCATATACAAGTCTCATCTAGTTCACTTAAAAGATAATCCATAATTATAATGGATCACAGTGATAGTAAAACCTCTTGCATATCTATATTTAGATTAAAAAAAGCATCCCAAAAGGAGAGCACAGAGAAACAGTGGAGATAAACTGAAAAGAAAAGCTGACCTAGAGATTTAGTTAATGCACAAGTGTTTGCTGTGAAATGATTGAGTTAGACTGACTTTTAGACATTAATATACATGTACATGTAACTTTTTTCCCGGTTTTCAACAACCATTTAAGAGAAAACAGAACATGGATTTACCTTAGACTGTTGTATAGAGCAGAGTGTATCGGAAGTCCGAAATCGTCTTTGATAGTCTGGTCCGTGTAGTTCCATAACCCACAAGGCCAAAAATTACGTTCAAACGCTACTGGTTCAAAGATGTTTAGATTGTCACAAAGATGCTACAAAGAAAATATTAACAATTTCAGATCAGTTATTTTTTTTTTCTCATTTTACTCACGTTCTTTATAAAGCATGGGGTCAGATTAGTTTAGAAATAGAATTTATGATCGATTAAATTAAGATCCAGTGCTTCTCTGAGGCAGTAGTTTCACATTTCGTATGAATGATTGATTAATTGATTGTTTTCGAGAATTTTTTCACTCATACAGAGACGTCACCACATACCGGTGAAGGGCTTCAAATTTAGACCTTAACTCGGCACTCAGGGCCATTGAGCAGTGAGGTTTCTTTATCGTGTTTTTATCGTTGAAAACACGGGGCCTCAGTTTTTAAGTCCCATCCGAAGGACCCGCAACTTTCACTTCAAAGTTCCGAGCGCTTGGCGAAGGAACATTTGGTACCTATTTTTATCGACTTTGGTCAGTCGCGGACGTGATTCGAACACACGACCTTCCGAACACGGAGCGAGAGCTCTATCAACTGAGCTACCGTGACGGTTATATGTAACACTGAAAGAATATACAAAAATCTATATAATCAAGAAATTGATTTGGCTACCAGATTCCACCAAAATGACTTTGTTTAGAGTTAGTTGATTGATAATGAATTCACCATTCATCGAACACATACCTTGAATGCTTTATTTTTACCATGGAATGGACGCAATTTCACTATGCATCGGACTATGACCTGGTATTATGAAAGTATACTATGTTTCTGTCTGAATGAGGCTATTTATTAAGGTCATTTCTAATATCATAGTCTTAGTTGAAAGGTTAAATTAATCTTCAATTTTTTTAAATAAATATTTTAACAATTTGGTTTTATATTGAGTAATTAATTTTGATAGTTCATTAATTATTGAACGTATACTTGTATCACAAAAATATGACCTCCCACCTTGGATTGCATTTTTACACAGCATTTTTGAAAACTGTCACGCGAATCTGTAACTTGTTGTGTTAATTGAAGAGGGATTTACATATGATTTTATTTGTTAAAGCATATTCAGAGTGCCCGATTCTATATGTACAGTACCAACCAGACCAAACCTGACACAAAGCAGTCCCATAGCAGTCCCGGGAACTGCTTCCTGAGACTGCTAAAGCAGTCCCACAGCAGTCCTGGGGACTGCTTTCTGAGACTGCTAAAGCAGTCCCAAAGCGGTCCCAGAGAAGTCCCACAGCGGTTACAGAGCAGTCCCACAGCAGTCCCAGAGAAGTCCCACAGCGGTCCCAGCAGTCCCAGCGGTCCCGGAAAGCAGTCCCAGCAGTCCCAGCAGTCCCAGTGGGCGGGGTTAATTAATTTATTGGGCGGAGCTTACTCAGAAATGAGAATACAAATAAACAATGTAACTATAAAAGGCAGTGGAAATTGATGATGCATTTCTTTCTGAGCAGTAACAACAAATATTTACAATTCTTATGTGACAGTCATTTCTGAACTGTTAAGAAAATCACAGTATGTGTATAGAAACAAATAATAAATATTGAAGAAAAAGACGTTCACACCTACTAATAATATGATTATTTATACACAGTTATGTGGTATATTAATTTTTCACCAAAATAAGTCAATCTCTTTATTTTCTGTGATTGATATTGGTTTCCATATTTATTTATTTTAATAGAAAATTAAACTTGAATCATTTTTTCCTATCAGAATTAGCTTTAAATAGATCTTATAATTATAGAGCAAGGCCGATTCCTATACTATACTCTGAATGCATTTTTCTTACTGGAAAGTACTGGGGCTTCTGAAAAACTCTTTGTTAAATTTTGCCGAGTACTATATTTCAGTCATGATTATTTTCACTGAATTGCCAAATTGATTATCGTTAGATTCTATATGTAACAGAAAACAATAACACTCATTTTTAATAGTTTTATTATATAAAAGTTCGAGTGTACATCTGTAAATCACGCGAATAAAACCCTCAAGTTATGTTTAAAATTAATTAATCCCGAAATAAATCTAGTATAGACATTTATTGAAACAAATATTTTTTGCAGTACATGTACATAGATTGAAATTAGTGTCATTGTTGACCAGCATGTTCAGTGATGTGTAACACTGATACCATTCATTGACTTTCTGCTAATCATGCCCAAAGGCTATTGAAACCTCAGGTGTTGACACTACACAATGCCCGATATTTTCAAATGTTTACTTTTTAAATAAATGTACTTTTTGATAACTTGTTTATAAATTAAAAACTAATTCATAAATAAATCCCCCAATACTTGTTCACATTGTTTATATAACGGAAGAATGGTAGAATAACTTTATTTCATGGTTCTTTAATAAATTATTAGGTTTTAAATGAGGTCGGAAAAAATAGCTTTTTTAACATGATTTTAGCTTTTTCAATTAAAAAAATATCCAGGACAGTACGGCCCTCTGAATATCTTACTGTAATAACATGTTTGTTTGTTTGTTTGTATTTTAAAAGTGCTAATGCAAACTTTGAGGTCATAATTTTATAGCATTAATTCATTAAATAGACCTAGATAATTTAGTTTCCAACATCTGTATTAAAGTTTAATTTAGGGGATAAAAATCATCTCCGGACTTCCCTTTTTAACTACTTTCATTTTTTAAAAATTAATTATAGACAGTCTACAATTGTGTAAATTTAGAGCCCCTGAAGACATATAGTAATTACATGTATATCTATCTCTACTTGTTAAAATCTTGTAAGAAATCCTTGTTGTTTTTATTATTATTATTTTTATTATTATTTATCTTAAACACCTCTCTGTTGAAAGTTAACAAAACAACAACAGGGAGCCTGCAAATTCAGAATAAACAAGGGGCGGAGCTATCATGTCGCTCAGAACCTTTTTCACGCATGAGTGAACAAAGCAGTCCCTGGTACTGCTGGGTCTGATTTCTAGAGCAGTCCCACAGAAGTCCCAGAGCAGTCCCATAGCGGTCCAAGAGCAGTCACACAGCAGTCCCACAGCAGTTCCAGAGCGGTCCAGAAGCAGTCCCGGGGATTGCTTTCTGGGACTGCTTAAGAGTCAGATTGGGTCTGGTTGGCACTGTACTCTGTCCGATCCATGGTAAAAATGCCGACTTCTTCTATTTTTTTATACAGTACGAAAATATCGACATTCATCTATGAAGGAAAATTTTGAAATACTATATAACAAAAGTATATCCATAAAAAGAATGCAGAAAGCATATTAAAAAAACAAAATAAAATGTTGACGGGTTTAAGGATTATGGTCAATATAAATGTATCAAATTAAAAAAGATAAATTCAAAACAGTGGGATTAAAACAATTATGAACAGTGTTGTAATTTAAGATATCTCTTAGAAATGAAGATAAATTTATGACGTTACTTTTTAAACCAACAATTGTAATTGCATCAGAAAAAATATGAAGGAAGTTAACCTTACAAGCTTATTTAGAGAATTCATATGCCCGATTTTGTTTATTTGATATATATAATCCAGAAAAAAATTACAATCTACATTCCAAATGTTTGTGAGTTTGAAGTTAAACACTTGTAATGTTTTGCTTTGACGTTAAACATTTTCACCTCAAAATCAAAAGGGGACATGCTTAAGCTAAGGATTTATACTTATAAATTAATAATTTTTGCAAATAAACTCCGAAACGGGTGCACAAGTGTTCTTACTAACTCCTCTATGAATACACCAAGTACAAGATGATGTCCGTAAACTATATTCAGATTTCACTGGCATAGTCAATATTGTACATTAATTCATTTTTCTATAAACAGCCATGAAATAACAAAAACGTGAGTACGGTGGCGGTTCCGGTTGGCGGATCTAAGTTTCTGCCAATTTTTTAATGAAACTGACAACAAGCAATCGTTCATTTATTTCACAAAAGGCCATCACTGAATTATTCAATCAAAACCTGATTTAAATAATATAAAAGAAATGAGTTGTGATAACCGATTAAAAAGGGAAATGTGCAAATTATTTTTTTTTTTCATTCACTGATCTTAATATTGACGGAAACTTCTAGAACATCATATAGCATCGAGCCCGATGTTAAACAGAAAAACGAGGCGATTATAGCTGCATGTACATAAAAAAAGCTTTTGTGCGAATGGTCATTGAAATAATGGTTAATCATGGATAGCACTATAACTTGTGAATTTATTTATATATCGAAAGACTATTAGTAGGTTTTCCTAATGAATTTATCGGTAAAATTTGCGTATTTTTCACTAAGAGCATCGTGGCAACGAACCCGAAGTACAATTTGTACTTCGTAATAAATTTGCTTACATGAAAAGTGAAAAGTAATGAAATATTAAAGCTGTTAAAATTTTGTGCTTTAATCAATACATTTCATGGTGTTTTTTTTTTTTTTTTGTTTTTTTTTTTTTTGTTTGTTTTTTTTTTCTGAATATAGTCTTTTGTATCAAATACTTGGCCTATTCATTGGGCGTTAAAATCTAATGTTTACCAAAATAGAAAAAAAAAATCAATTTATCATTAAAATGTGCATTTTCGCTGCTTTTGTCCTTGATGGAAATGAAATAAGAACACCTGAAGTAGAAAATCCATAACGTAGTATTACAGGTTTCAGAAAAAGCGTCAATTACTGAAATTGTTATTTTTCAAATTTTTACAAAAGGGGGTGGGGGATGACGTACATCTACTTCTGCTCTAAAGCTAAATGCGGGATTTTTAACAAGTATTTTTTCCTGCAAAGCCTGTAAGCTGTCAATAAAAACTACAATATATATCATTGGAATTTTTCTGTCGGTAGTGGTATAAATTCAATTCCCATCGCTTCCGTGGCATTTCATCTAGTAGTACTGAAATGTTTGTTTGTTTGTTTGTTTGTTGTTTTAACGTCCCTCTCGAGAATTTTTCACTCATATGGAGACGCCACCACTTGCCGGTGGAGAGCTGCAAATTTTGTCCTATACTCGGCACTTAGGGCCATTGAGCAGTGAGGGATCTTTTTCGTGCCAGCACCTACTGTGACACAGGACCTCGGTTTATACGGTCTCATCCGGACCGGTCTCCACGTCCCACAGTGGGATTCGAACCCGCGACGTAATTATCAACTCCTTACTCCGCGACTCTAGAGCAAACGCTCTAACCACTGCGCCACGCGGGCGACTAGTACTGAAATGAATGTAACTGTAATATGACTGAAGGCGGTGTTATCATAGTTTTCGAAAATAAATTCAGAATGATAATATATTTTTGCACTTCCACACACTTAAATACATCCTTGGTATTCGGAATTACCGTGTTAAAATCTTTGCATTTTTAAGGAACTATATTTATTTAAAGAACCTTTAATAACATTTAAGTTATCATTACCTTCAGACAACAAAGTCCAGCTGGACCTGCCCCTATCACAGCAACTCTTTGCTTAGCTGTCTTCTCCGACATATTTTCAAGTTGGTAGCCCAGATAATTAAATAACCCAAATTTTAGGACAAAGAGTCTTATTATGTATGGAAGACAAAAACTGAAATCTATTATAGAAATAACATAGCCTTCAATCGTAATATCTTTCTTTGTTATTCCTTATATATATATATATATATATATATATATATATATATATATATATATATATATATATATATACTCTTATATATATATACTCTTCAAAGGAGTTTTTTTCTTCAAAATTTAGCTGATTTTTCTATACTTGAAACTTTCACAGCTTTGCAAATTTCCGCATTGTTTTCAAATCGATATATTATCCGTCAATTTTCTTTCGAGGCCAAATTACTTTCTCTTTATAATCGGGAAGAGGTGGAAAGTTAAGAAAGTGCTTAGAATTGGTTATTTTAACAAAGACTGATTAGGAAGTTATCAAAATTTTGTATATCAATTGCATGAAAATACGTAAAGAAAGAGGACAGAAATATGATAGAATGTCAATCCAAAAAAGTGAATACAGAAATGGCTTTCCGTATATTTTTAACCTTGAGGCGTCAATCAGGGTCAAGCATAAGTAGGTGAACAGACTTCTTATTTATCTGCCTTGCATCTTACCTGAATGTATTTATTTTAATTATGTTTTGAGTTTATATTAAATGGCTTAATTTTTTTTTCTGATTTCAAAAGACGATGCTAACCATGAACATAGAAGAAAACAATATCGTCAAATAAATACTTCACGATATTTTGCATATATATATATATATATATATATATATATATATATATATATATATATATATATATAGGTATATGAGGTTGTTTGTGGGCAACGACCTTCTAAACAGGTTTGTGGGATCTCGCATTTCTGCATTGGATAGCTATGTCATATTCATGATTTAAGCGTTATATATGGTCCTTATATAATATATAATATAATTTTTGAGATAAGATTAAAAATGTTGTATATCATTGTGGGTCATTATTTTCATATATATAGAGCATTGTGGGATAAAGTATATACATCGCACAATGTTCTATTTATGAATATTATGACCCACAATATTATCACATGCTATATATATCATGTCCTGGATTTCACAATGTAAGACATAAGAATTAATATTTGATATAAATAATATATATATATGTATATTTACATATGTACAAAATAGAATGAATCATTAAGAACAGTTTTGAGGGATTCAATATAAGATTTTAACTATTATTACTTTTCAAGTATTTTGGGGTCATATTGCATATTAATGACTCACTGCGATATACGATTTATGAGATTCTTAACAGGATATTTTAGGGATATCCTCTCTCTCTCTATATATATATCCCACAATATATATATATATATATATATATATATATATATATATATATATATATATATATATATATATATATATATATATATATATATATATATATGTATATATACCACAATCTCTTACATATATATAGTGAGAAAGATGATTAATCAAATAATGTCCATCCCACAATGTATTATTTATAATTTATTTATTCATTAAGCAATGTTAGATATTGAACGGCATATTTTATCTATACACCTACTTATCCCAGATTTTCTTATATACATATATATAGTGAACCACATTTAAGCATTGAATTCTTATTTTTGAAAGTAATTATACAGGTATAATCACTGCATTGATTCCATAATGTCCAATCCGTAACGTATTTTTATTGATTCAACATATAGGATAGCAGACTAATATTATGAGATTCTACACTATATATTTTATGCAATCGCCTGTCCCACAATTCGTTATATACATGTATATATATAGTGACCCACAAACAGCTATGATCACAATACGTTTATAACATAATGACCTTCCATTCGTGAATTATTTATTTAAACAATAAAGAGTTTATCAACCTTATATTATGAGATTTTAAAGACAATATCTTACGTATATGCTTACATATCCAAAAGTTTATTATAGACATATTTATATCGTGACCCACAACCAGGTATAATCACTATATTTATCCCACAGTTCATTATATACAATGTACATATATACAGTGACCCACAAACATGTATATTCACTATATTTATCCCACAATTCATTATATACATATATACAGGGATCCACAAACATGTATAATCACTATATTTATCCCACAATTCATTATATACATATATACAATGACCCACAAACAGGTATAATCACTTCATCTATCCCATAATTCAGTCCGTTACCATAATATATTTACTATTACCATAATTTATTTATTCAACATACAGCTTATCAGCCATATATTAGAAATTCTTAACAAGATATTTTATCCCTGCGCCTACATATCCCACAGTTGCTATATACGCATAGAAAGTGAAATAAAATAGGTATAATCATTACCTTAGCCCGGTAATGTCCATCTCATATTTTATTCATTTATTCAATATTATGACATTATTAAAATATTATTTTGTGCATAACACCTATACTTATCCAATAATTTCTTAGATATACATGTAGTGACCCACAAACTGGTGCATTCATTAGACTGATCCCATAATGTTTATCGTATCGTACTAATATTTTATATATCAATATACAGCTAATTAGCCTTATATTATGACACTCTTTCATGTTACACTTTTCTTGCAATCGCCTACTTTTCAAACAATTTCTCATATACATGTAAATCAAACAGGTATTAGAATGTACTATACATTGATCCCATAATGTCCAACTCGAAAGTGGATTAATTATTTATTCATTATGCAACTTATCAGCCGAATTTATTTGATTCTTAACAAGATATTTTATCTAAACGCCTCCTTATCCCAGAATTTCTTTTAAATGTAATTATTATTTAACCAGAAACAAGTATAATCATCGCGTTTAAATCCCTTAATGGCCAATCCATAACGTATTTTGTTCTTTATTCAACATACAAGTTATCAAATTAATGTTATGAGATTTTCACAATATATTTCATGTAATCGCCTGTTTATCCAACAATTCGTAATATACATATAGTGACCCACAAACTGGTATGATTGCTAAATTTATCACATAATGTCCATCCCAAAATGTATTATTTATTTCTTCAACACAGAGCTGCTTATCAACCTTATATCATGAGATTTTTAACAAGATATATCTAATCTATATATATGCTTACGTATCCAATAGTTTTTATGCATATTTAAAAATAGTGAACCTCAGAGTGGCATATTATCACTTTATTTATCCCACAATATATTTATATATACATATGTACAGTGACCCACAAACATGCAGGTATAGTGACTATAGTTATCCCACAATTCGATATATACATATATACAGTGACCCACAAACAGGTATAGTGAATATAGTTATCCCATAATTCGATATATACATTTTTACAGTGACCCAGAAACCGGTATATAATCACTTCATTCATCACATAATGTCCATCCCATACCATAATATCATTATAATATGATGATATTCTTATCATTGAAGAGAAAGGTTTAAAGCGTCAAGTGCCTGTGCATTGGTCCTAATAATTTACAGGAAGGGGGTGCACCCTGTGAAAAATTTTACATAATGTACAGTAGTTAAGAAGATTTTAAAGATTGTATGAATTTTGATGGATATATGCCGACACAACAAACATCAAAAGGCTAATTTAAAACTGCAATATTCCGACTAATATTATCTGCTGAACACACTCAACAAAATGTATTTGAAAGGAAATATTTGTCTAATTTGACAAGAAATTTTACTCCCATTTTACACAACTTTGATATTATTCAATTAGAATTACTAATAGTTAAACATCCCATTTAATAAATATTCTTATTATAATCGACCTTCATAATCCACCCATTTCAATTCAATTGACTGAGTATTAACGAAGAATATTTTACAACCAGGGTTTTAATTTGCCCGTACAGGTCCGACAGCACTAACCCATTTTACCAACTCTCGAATTTTGACAATGGAAGGACATTTTCAATAAAGAAGTGATAAATTTTATACCGAACACATCTATCGTATTCTGTATCAAAAACCGACAATGCAAACGACGTGATATCTGACATGTACATTGTGAACAGAATCAATAAAGTTAATTTTGATAACTGGTCATCATGGTCATTATTTAGGGGATTATTATTGAAGGATGATTCTAAGATTTGATCCTGAGAGAGGATTTTGGGGCGGGCTATGTCTCTTTTATTGTTTCCTCACAAACCAACCTAATTTGAATACAACTTTATTTTGTACGATATAGGTATCGATACACACAGATTAAAAAAAGAAATTCGTGATACATGTATGTTGATATTGAAAAATATATATCATTTTTCATATCTGTTCTGTAAGTTAAAAAAATATCAAAAATTATAAAAGGTTTGGTATAACTTTAGGAGTAAGGGATTGAACGGAGACCCGCTGAGAAAACTGCGTTTAAAGAGGTTCGCTCCTCAGATTTTGAGCATATTTTTGGTATGATGTCTATTAAAAAAAATCTGCATATTATTTTAGTTCCTTCAATAAATTTTGAGTCTACAATGCCAATTAAACTATATTCAATTAAAATTCCAAGATTAAATTCCATACCAAAAGCATTAGGAGAGGAAATATATCTTCTGGCGGAAGTTTTTTTTTTTTTTCAGAAAAAAAATGAGATTTTTCTTTTTCAAAGAATTTACACCACTGTTAAGTTTGAATTCCTATTTTTCCATGCAAGTTGCACACAGAGTTATTCTGTGCAGTGAAATGTTTTATCTTGGTCCCAAATTATTCATCAAATTAACTGCCATGAATGTTATTATCATCTTGTGAAAAATATAGCAAATTTATTGTGAAACGTGAAAGTCCAGATTAATTAATAGCCTCACTTTATGCTAAAAATTGACACCATTTAATAATATTTATTAAAAAAGAAAAAAATTACATAAACCCCCACATTTAATTTTTTTTAATATAATTATAACCATTCTGCTGAAATTCAGCAAAATCTTTATATTCTGAAATGATTGACTGCTTGTTTAATGTTTAACGCCGATTATTCTGTTTAAATGATCAGTTTTTGAAAGTTTTGGTTTCTCTGGCTGCCCCCGATGAGCCTACTCTTTTTCGAAATCCAGAGAAACGATCTTGTTGTAATCCTTGACACGGGGCACCATTTAATGTCCCATCCAACGGACTTAAAAATACGCTTTCCATTTTTAATGAAGCTCTATGTGTTGCATAAAAAAAAATATACTACTGGGTATTTTTAATGTTTTTTGTAACATGATCCATCTCTTTAATCGCAGTAATTAATGCGTTTAAACAAACAAAAAAGACTGCGTTTATTGCTTTTAAATGCAAAGCACAACTCGTAAAAATGCATACGCCATATTAGTTTTCCTATCTCCGATATAAGCAACGGGGTATACTTTTCGCATTTGTTATACCTGACTGTTTTCTTGTCAGGGGTACCTGCGTGGAATGTATGACAAGTGTTACTGTTGGTTATCTTACATTACCTTTGTTTACATTTTATTGCGTCGCCCGCATGGCGCAGTGGTTAGAGCGTCTGGTCTAGAGTCGCGGAGTAACGAGTTGATCCTTACGTCGCGGGTTCGAATCCCACTGTGGGACGTGGAGACCGGTCCTTCGGATGAGACCGTAAAAACCGAGGTCCCGTGTCGCAGAAGGTGCTGGCACGAAAAAGATCCCTCACTGCTCAAAGGCCCTCAGTGCCGAGTATAGGACAATATTCGCAGCTCTCACTGGCAAATTGTGGCGTCTCCATATGAGTGAAAAATTCTCGAGAGGGACGTTAAACAACATACAAACAAACAAACATTTTATTGCAGTTTACGTGTATTTGTGTTTGTTTTTCACTGACCTGTGCAACTGATGTAAGTTTCTTTGGTAACTTTGTTTTCTGCCGTGGAAGGAGTTACCTTTGTCGCTACCCTAGAGTTTTACAATAGCTATGTAGAATACAATACGTAACCGGTGAAAACTGATTACATTAAACTGTGACCAAGTTAACTGCTTATTTTGGGTCTGTACAGGTAACGGAAAATGCAAAGTAATATGGTGGACAAACCTAGATTTCTTCCCTTTACGAATCGTGTTCAGCTTTAACTTATAAACCGTATCAAATAAAAAGGAATTTTCTGGATTGCCGTACTGACCGGTTATATGTACCGACTTTGGTCCAAACGTACATTGTATCAGGATATATCAGTTTATCATTACAACACTACATAAGCATCAAAACATTTCTTGAAAATTTACCAAACATTGACTTTTTATGAAATATTTGTAATGCGTAAGGATATTATTTTAAACAGTGAGGGATGCAGATGAAAACACATAATTTTGGCTTAAAGATTTTCAATCCTCATGCTTTTTCGGATACTTGCAGTTTCGGCCCAAGATACAGATCATCGTGTAAGATCTCATAGATGGCAAAATCAGACTTCCGCGTATATTCCAAGTCATTAACATGTTTCTATTTCAACACAATTACTTTAAACATTTTAGTATAATAACAGTTTTTTTCCTTCACATGTATATACATATAAACGTATCTTTAAAAATGTACGTATTAGGGATGTCAATTTTACTTGGGTAGCCTAGCCGAATAACCGGGGTCTTTAGTCTGCAATTCCTTGTCAAAATGCTCGTACACTCAATAGCAAATCAAGCCACTGTCACACCTATACTTTATGCTTCTGTATATCAATTAAAATTAAAATCTTTACCGCATATCTTGTCCTTAAGTTCACTTTATCAAATACTAACTATGGCTTGTAATTTCTTCTCCAGATGCTAATACATGTATAAGTAATTGAACGATCAATCGTGTCTATAATTCCAACTCATGTATTGATCCGCTTGACAGCGGAACAGTTAGACTGTTTTTTTTAATCAAAATTTAAGAAAAGCCTGTGATAATTCTTAATTATGCAAGTTTTGTGCAAACAGCAAATTCCACTATGGAATTTATTTAATTAGAATTTAAGTACGTAAACATTCTAGTTGAAAGTAATTTGGTTCGCACATCAAAGGGTCTAAGCTTTGATAACAGCCGAAGAAAAAATCGATTTATAGATGAATTTAGATTACAATAGCAAATTTTTAACGTCAGTAACCGAGTAAAAAAAATATTTAGTCGATAGTCTTTATGTCCGAACGATAGTCGAGTACTCGAATACTCGATGACATCCCTAGTACATATAATAAGCCTAATAAATTCTATCTTTGTGTAGTCTACTAACTTATGTTCCAAGTTTTATTAAAACTAGCTGCAGATCTGTAGCTCGCTGCTCTGAAAAAAAAAAATTGTGATGGGTGACCAGAGAGCTACAGTGCCACCCATAGAAAAAACAGTATATTTATTACGCACAAAAAGTTGCGCTCAGTTTTGGATAAATTTCTCCAAATTCTTACCTTAACTGCAGAAAAGCTCGATATTAAAATATTCCTTTGATTTCTGTCAACAACTCTCATATTTGATATCTGCACGAAGCGCGTTGGACCGCATTATCTTGCCGCCCAAAATGGCAGTGTACATAGGCAAAATTTTCGACGGTTTATATCTAAGACCCAGGAGGGCTATTTACAACGGCTATAAGGAATGTTTTGTTGTGGAAATAGTAAAAGAATATGTTAGGTACACACGGGTAGTAATATTTTGAGATGGTACTTTGAAAAACACAGAGAAATTTATCGAGAAAAAGCGCACTTTTTGTGCGCAATAAATATACACTTTTTTCAATGGGTGGCACTGTAGCTCTCCGGTCTGTCAATATTTTTTTTCCGGGGAGCTACAGTTCTGCAGCTATATTAAAACTGGACGAAAACTGTAGAAAATGTAGCACTTCGAAAATGTATTTACAGAAAAATAGACAAACAAAAGAACGGCCATCCCAGACCTAAATCACATAAGCTAAACATATACAATACATGTATTTCTTCATGGAATATTAATACAGAAGTCAAAGAAGACCTTTCATTAAAAACATATTTTATATCGAGTAAAGTTTCCAGTTTAATTTTATGGCCAAATATGAAAAGAATAGAACACCGGAAAATAAAAGTTCAAGATTTTCAATAAGATCGGAAATGAAATGCAGACCCTGAGACACAGTTAATTCTTTTTAACTACATAATTTTTTTTTATATTTTCCGTGGTCTATAAACCTTCTCTTAAGAATCCGGGATCGTTTCCCATAAGTTCCCATTTGTATTACATGTACGTGGCGCGTTCGGTTGTGTTTTTTTTTTCACTATGTGAAACCAGCATTATTTTCACAATGTGAAAATAAAACGTTCTTTTGAGAGTTCCAAAAATATCACTCTCATTCAATAAATATTACAGTGTTTCACTGTTGAAAATGTAACAAACTGTATATTATACTTTCCTGTTAAACACTAAAATCTGATTGGTTTAGACGCATTTAACAATCCGTAATGTTACCTTCAGCGTTTGCAACACACTTGACAGCGGGTAACATTACGAAAATGTCACATGCGTGCAAATCATGCGCGTACGGTTTGCCGTAGATATCCCAAAACGTCAGTTGTGCGTTTGAAAGAAGCCGAATAAACTTGACGTCAATAAAAGCTTGCGTCCGATGTAGCTTACTTGAAAACAACATACGCGAACGAAACAAACTTTAAATGATAAAGGATTTTTCGAGTATCAAACAAAAAAAAATAATTAAAAATAAAGAAGTCGGTAAATCTTTTTCGAAGCTTTCTTATTGAGAAAAATAGAAGCATGGAGTTTGAAAGTTTTCTAAACGATCGACAATTTTTTTGTTGACATCCTAAATCAATAAGACATTCAGTGTAATAAAATAAATGGTGCCTATTTTGGAGGGTAACATTCAATTTCAATTATTACCTAACCTACTATATAAATTGTAAATAGGCATTTTGAACTGTTTTCTGATTCATTTTAATGTTTTTGCACATCATGAAACAGCCAAAACTGTTTACCCAGTCACAGAATGAACTGTTGCATGACTGAACTGATCCATTGTGACATCATAATAAATTTCCCGTACTTTACAGCCATAATATTGAATTATGTACAAATTGAAGCATTTTCATGGCAATAAATTTGAAACAATTTTTCGAAGAGTAATCCTGATACCCATATAAATGTATATTCAATTTAATATCATTTGAAAGAAGAGGCCAAGAACACCTTTTCTGAGGGTAATTTTGAAAAAATGTAGGCTCCTTTCACTGACACTATAGATATTTGCTTTAAACGTCCGACTCATCGTGTTATAGTCAAACCTTCAAGTCATCATTATGTTGTTTTCTAAACAATACATGTATACATCAATTTATTAGTGCATAAAAATACTAAGAAGAAATACAAACTTTTGTCGATGTGTTTATATCATTACTTTTAGAAATTATATAGTAGATTAGGTAATAAAACACTTATTTCCTGACAACTCGGGAAACAGTCAAACTGTTGTCCCTCGATAATGGGGAAGACCTGGGAAACTGTTGCCCTCGGCCTTCGGCCTCGGGCAACAGTTTCCCAGGTCTTCCGAATTACCTCGGGACAACAGTTTGACTGTTTCCCTTGTAGTCATGAAATAAGTGTATACTGTTACCCTCCAAAACAGGCACCATTTATATATTATTATTTAAATATTCTATGCTGCTGTAACTCTTACTTAAATATGAAGTACACTACTATCAATTTTTATAAATCAAGTTATTATTGTTATAATCCTTAACAGAACTGGGTAAATAATGATAAAATTAATCTAAGATTACCAAAATCAAGATTCAATGAATTTACTCCACATGTCTGTACACAAGTTTTGAAAAGGGGGGCATTCCCTACATGAAATTCTGTCTCTTATATTTAGTGATTTGACGGTGCTTAAAAAAGTCTATAATATGTTATTCGTGACGCGTTTCTGTAATTGAAGGTATGTAGCTCATAAAAAAAAAATTGGAATGGACGAGTACGATGTATCCTTTTTTCAGATCATTTTTCCATTACAAACCTGCCAAAGACGCAGTCATTAAGTGGAAGTGGTGGGGGTGTCAACTGAGTAAAATATTTGAGAAGCAAATAAAGTAACAGTTTTTTTTTTTTTTTACAATTTGAAACCTACTACGAGCATTTCCTAGTAAACATGTTACTATATCTTCTTTTTGTACAATTTTACCCGAAGTGTAGGTGTGGGCACAAAGATTCCATTGCCCCCTCAAAAAAAAAAAAAAGATAGGACACTAACCTCATCTGCCCTTCCCCTGTGATTACGCTTATGCTTGGAGCTAAATTCAGATTATAAGGGTGCCTGGTCAACAGGCTAGGTAGATAAATAGCTTAAATTCGGCCTTCTTCAACCTCCTTTCCCCTTCTCTCCCGTAGAAATTGATGATTAAGTTCCAAGGTATTGAGAAAATGCATACCATACTTGATCAATTCTATACTGAAAACATTGTGAATTCTTGGTCAGAAAAATCTAACCCCCCCCCCCACCCCCGCATCATCACCGTCACATTTATATAATTGAAGAGTATCAAATATTCCAATAATGCATAATGCAGTTTTGTTCTGTGTTTATGAAACACGTTTCTTAGGATTTTTTCCTCATACTAATTGTAAGGTAACAATTATCAGCCCTTGTTTTGCAAAATTAAACACACGTTTACAGTTTATCGATTGTGTATATATTAATTGTTAAGGTTTACCTGTGTATGAAATGGGAAACAATTTTTATCACATGTTTACCACTTTATCCCGTGGATATCACTCATTAGATATTTTTATCATATATACCACTGCTGCGACGTCACAATGGGTTTTGCATGAAAATGATGAAGTAAATAGTGTGGATTCATAACATAAAAACAATCTAAAATATTGATAGTTATTAAAAAACATGTGATAAAAATAATTGCTAAGGCTCGGGGATAAAACACACAACTCGTTGGATAAAAATCGTATCCAACCACAAAGCATGGGAGATTCTATATTTCTCCAATTACGTGTGTTCAAAAACCGTCAAACATTCCGGATTTCTCCAATATGGGGTGATTTTCTCCTCTTCAGAGATTAAAATTAAAATTACCCTATAAAAGTGTGACAACAGCCTTTTTAAAATAAAAAAAGATGTATTTAGAACTGCTGCATTTTTGGATAAGCGTTACATTTTCTCCACAATGAAATCTATACCTTTTTAGAAATTTGTTGTGTAATTCCGTATATGACGGTTTTATATTTAAAATTATAATAAGCATTTAAAAAAATTAATGCAGTTTTATGCTAATGGAAATTTTACAGTTTATTACTAAGAACCATTCTCTATGAGCTCACAAAATGATCTCCCAGCCTCCCATATAATTAAAATGGCAAAGTCCATGTTTTTCTATGGGAAACCCAAAATATGTGTCCGATCAAAAAGTAAAATAAGAGGTGCACAAAAGCACTATGTAAGAAAGATTCTGTGAAAGTCACATTAAATTTCATTCATTGGTATAAGAGGGGTTGCGGATAAGAGATGGGTACAGTGTACCCCAAAGCGTAACGGATGGACGGACGTACAAACTGACGGCCTGACACCCCCATCACTATATACCCCCCTGCTTTTCAAGCGGGGGTATAATGATTATATGGCCAGAAGTAGGTATTTTGAGTGACACAACTATTGTTTATTTAAAATGCAGTCTTCGACTCAATTTGTAAAACAACTCATGACATCTGTTATTCACTTTCGTCAATTATCAATTATTAATTAATACAATTTATTTTGTCATTCAGAGAGTTCAGGGACTCTGTACCTGATACTGCCCAACCATATATAAATAAGAAGATTGAGTTTCGTTTCATTTTATCTGCTTTTTCTGTAGAAGAAGCACAAACACCAAATGGGGTGTGATACATGTTAGCATAATACATAACATGCACTTTGTGTTTATAGTGTAAACAGGATATTTTATAAATATTAATGCATATGCAAACATGTTTTATTTCTGCTAAACATGCCAAGAAATCCCGTCCAGTTTTCCACAGCGATGGAGTCAATAAAAGTGTAATTGATGCAAATCACCCATATTCCCCTAACGCTGGCAAGACAATTAACGGCAGCGGATTTGAGGGGGTGGATCCTAAGTTTTCAGTTTTCTTAGTTAAAGAAAAATAAACTTCTACCCCAAGAAGTAGCCTCCTATGCCCTGAAAAAAAAAAGTTCCTGTCAAAAACCTTTATTTATTTACAAAGTACGTAAAATGTCTCAGGCACAGGTACCAAAATTGTAAAAATAGACTGGAAAGAAATAAAAAAAATCAAAAGAAAAAAATAATAATTTTATATGTATGGAACTACAATTGACGGTATGATACCATAATACGGCGCAACCAAGTTCATCGTGCCCGATGTTAATTTATACTATAGGAAAAAAAAATATTTTGATATGGAAATACTTAAAAATTTGAAAGGCATTTAATTTTTAATGAACAATTAGTTTACTATAATTAATTTAACTTTTCTTTTCCTTTTATTTTACTTTTTTTAACCGCATTTGATTTGGATGGACCCCCCCCCCCCCAAAAAAAAAAAAAAAAAAAAAAAAAAAAAAAAAAAAAACGGGGGAAAAGGTGCAAAGGCTTCTAAATAATTAGTATTCTAGCTTTTATTTAAACCCAGTAAAACTTAAGATCCCTCCCTCAAAACTGATGAATTAATTGCCTCGCGCACATCTCCCTGGGGGAAAATCACAGATTAACGCTAAGTCGGCTTTTATTGAGTTCGCTCTACAGCTAGAATGCGTACCTTTTCTTGGCATGGATGGGCTCAGTTATTTAAACAAATTTTATTAACAATTGAATGAACAATTAAGTGTATCTTCATTTCAAACGTCAGAATAGTGTCATCTTGACATATTATATGTAGTGTTTGTGCATCAGACTCCCAAACCTATAAAATATCTTCAGAAACTTTTATGTTATCCGTATGCTCTATAGGGCTACCTGCTGATATGAAATGTCGCTTCAAAGTTCAAATCAAAAGATTACGCTCCCAGAGAGGGAATCGATCCATTGGAGCTTCTTAATGAAGCGTGAACCCTCCCGAAATTACCTACATCTGATACAGAATTTGTGGTGTTCAACAATAATTCTGTTGGATTACGTTTAAACTTGAAATACAAGGCAACTTTCAAACACTTACACACTATATATAAAATATGTATATTATTGACGTGTAATTCATACAGACTTGTTTAGTAGGCATACTTCAATAAGCTACTGAGTTGAGCTACTGTTAAGTTCATAAATCAAAATTTCTCTGTGTACATCAATACGCGTGAGTATACACGAAAATCGTATTCAAATCGAGAATCAAATATTTAAATTTCATAAGATTGCATGTTCACTAAATGACAAATCATTTTTTTTTTCAAGCACAAGTCATTTTTTACTCCGTGGAAGCAGCTGCAATAAAATGTCATATTGCATGTAAAACGTGTATTCGGGTTGATCTTAAGAGATATGGATTCTTTAAAAAAAAAAATAAAAGAATCTCTCTTTCTCCGACCCCAGTAAAACATTCTTTAAAACGATATTTTTGGTGATAAAATATGCAGAAAGTTCGCTGCACTTACATTGTATTATCACCGACAACATTATGTGCCGATATGTATGCAGGGAACATTCCATCGTCCATTCTTCATAAAGGGAAAAAAGTCTCAAATTGGCGTCGGTGTTAATTTGTATCAATGAACGACATGTACAGTAAGGGTAGCCAGGTACATATTATCGCCGGCGAAAAAAAATGTAAGGGTGGCGATATTCACTGTCAGATACATCCTAAGAATTCCTTGCCAATTTAGCATTGAGCTGAACACAATAAAAGTGCTACTGATATTCTCCTAAGAATGATTCGAGAAAATTGATTGTAGCTAGAAGCTTTGGGAAAAAATAAAATAAAAAACAAATATTTCCTTCGAATGTCATTTATAGCATTCATTTCCTGTATCAAATATGGTCAGTTATTTTGCTACCATGCGTTCTTCTTTTCTTACATGTGGAATGTATTTCAATTTAATGAAGAATTTATTTTGATTCAAGCCCCAAAATATTTGAATTTAAGGAGAATCCATAGTTGTACAAGTCCTGCTAAAACACCGCATGTTACATGTACCCTACCCTCATATTTCACTTACCCCTTCAAAAAAGGGAAATATGGCCTATTTACACCTTTTCTACTATGCATTCAAAGGCACATTTCTCTTTTTTTTTCACAGACACTCTCCTTTCCATCTATGCCCTTAAATCAGACCATTCCATCCCGTATACATTTCCAGATATTTGTATGGGAAAAAAATGTATTTTTTAATTGGTATTACTTGCATGCTCAATGAAATGGAGTAAAATAAGTACTTGTGCTTTCTATAACATCAAATTAAGGGTTACAGTTTCGAACATTTAATTTCTTTTCTTATTTTATTTTGTTTATCATTTACTCGTTTATTTCCTGCCATATGTTTATTTTATAGTTTTACTCATTATTGTTATTGAGCACGTAGGATATTGAAATCATTACTTCCCCCACCCCCCTCCAAAAAAAATGTTGAAAGCCCTCATATTGTTCTATCAGAATAAAGTTTTAAAGTTTTTATTATGAATTTTGTAAAAGTTTGCATCCTTTCCTCAAAACTCCTGACATCATTTGCCTCGCACTACTCTCATGGGAAATATAAAGATTAGCGTTAATTGCACTTCGATTCAGTTCAGTCTAAAGCATCCACAGAATTTCTTCCCTCAAATCAGCAACTACGATCCACACTCACTAGCGGCCGACATCGGCATTATGTAGTACTACATATATATATGATTGTGGGTCACGTGAAAATGCAATAGTCGGGCAGTACGTTATTAGATGCAAGTGAAAAGAAAAAGTATGCATATTTCAGAATTTTAAAAGATTTTGAAAGAATTATTCTACATGTATGAAAAAAATTGATCACCTATTGTAGCCCCACCATTTCCCCGAGGAACATGCTCTAAAAAAAACTGAATTACACTTTATAAGAAAGCTTTAATATGAATTTTAACTTTTCTGACAAAGTGGATATTGAGAAAATTTTTAAAAGATATCACTAAATTTTCACTAATTCATAATTATACTTCACTTGAAAGAGGGCATGGTCCTTCATTTAGACAAACTTGAATCCCCTTTATCCACGGATGCTTTGTGGCAAGTTTGGTTGAAATTGTCTCAGAAGTAGATCTACTTATAATAAGAAGAAGCTGAAAATGTGAAAAGTTTACAGAAGGATGACAGACAAAATGTGATCCGGAAAGGTCACGAGCTTTCAGCTCAGGTGAGCAAAATATGTTAACCCCAGCACCAATTGTATCGGCACATGAATAAGAATAACGCGAAAATAATTTCCAGATAATCATTACTACTGAAAAAAAATCTATATCGAAGTACATGTATATACAACGAGAAAAAAAGGTTAGACTGATTTATCAGATATCTCAAGAAATACGGTATCTTGACATATCATAGTGATATACACCAATCCTGGACACAATTTTCTGACCAAAACCTTTCCCCTACATTATTGGGAGTTATGCTAGATAAATACAGCTTGTTTACTTATTTATCTGCCATACACTTTGCCTATCCTTCTCTCTCTCTCTGTTTCTGTGTGTCTCAATATCTCTCTCTCTCTTTCTTCACGACCTTAGTAAATATTCTTCAACACAAAATATCGGCGACAAAATGTGGAAATATTCACAGTACATATTGTCGCCGACGACAGAATGTGCTCGACACATTCCGGCCCAAACGTTTCGAAGGTCGACTTTAAATTCAAAGTAATACGAAATTGACCAAGCTGTTAGAATAAATTGACTGTATTGAATATTGATTTTGTTCTCTTTTTTTAATTGAATTGTATTCTTACCAGTAAAAAAGAATTGTGATTTGTACAGTTAATTAATGTTATATTGATGTTGAATAACATGCTGTTGTGGTGTAATCATGACAAGCTAATTCAGAGAAACTGTGTCCCACGCTTAAGGAAAAAAAAAAGAAAAAAAAAAAGCATGCGCTGATCGGGAAGGGGGGAGGGGGTCCGAGGGGGGCACTTTAAGAAGGGCGGACGGGGCCATGGGGAGTTAAGGTATAAAATTTAATTGCAAAGACTCAAATGCTTCTTTAGATATCGCCCGGAAATGAAAGTTTTACACACACACAGAATGTATGAATTTACGACTTTGACCTTTTACCTAAAAGTCAATTGGGGTCTTTCTTAGGCCATAGGGAGTTGTAGTATATAATTTCACTGCAAGAGCTCAAAGGCTTCTCGAGATATCGCGCGGAAACGAAAGTGTCAAAACAGACAGAATTTATGAATTTACGACCTTGACCTTTGATCTTTCGACCTCAAAATCTACAGGATTCTAACGCCATGGGAAGTTGTTGTGTAAAATTTCATTGCAAAAGTCCAAAAGCTTCTCGAGATATCACGCGGAAACGAAAATGTTACAGACAGACGGACAGCCCTACGGTCGGACGGACGGACCGAAAATAATATCCCCCACTTTCAGTAAAAGCGGGGGAAGAAAGGTCAGTCTTATGATCTACACATCTATTATTAATTGTAATATTGGCTTGATCATTGACCTCAGAATAAAGGGATCGAAGTGGATGTGAACTTTATCAGATCATATGAATCAGCAACCCTACCCCAACTCACCACCACTTCATTCTCTATAAGTTACTTGTATCATAGATATTCCCTCTCTAAATTGGCGAATATATTAAATATTTCTTCTATATTTCATACAATTTACAAAGCTATAACAATTTTTTTTTTATAATCAAGATTCCGAGCTTATAATTAGAACCGCAAATTAAATATATACACTGTACCTATATGGTATTTAGAATTGTTGTTTAGATTTTTAAAAGAAGTGTAATCTTTTCGTGTAAGTCGATCACATAAAATAAATGTGCTTAGGCGAGTTATACATGTACATGTACGTGTGAATATAACGAGTTTTCCCGACGGTGAGTCGATTCTGACTGGGGTGCATAGTCCTAAGAGCAAGTTGTCTTAGCGACCTGTCAAGCACTCGGGTGCATGTGCAAGCTGCATTGCATCCGGTTTCAATTCGCAGACGCTTATATATTTTCTGCGTGAAGCTTAGAACTCTCCACGCAATAAAGAAAAAGTTACACTTGCTAAACTCATGAATTCTTAAAGGTTTTGGGATTATATCTCATCAAGTTACATGTACATGTACTTTCTATGCCCCAGAAGGTCGAAGATCTGGGCATCATTTCCACCTGTCTGTCTGCAAAAATTTTAATTTTTTAACCATATTAAGTAAACTTGAAGTTTGGAATTCATATTCAAATATTAATGCCCTGTTAAATGTATTCATGAGTGGCCATGAGTCGGTCTGTTTGTCTGTGATCTACTACCCGATCGGATTAACTCAATATACACTATAGTCTGTTCAACATGAGCGCTTCAAACAAATTTTAAACAATAAAAAAATGTGTTTTTAAAGATTAACCAGATTCGACGCATACAACAAAAAACACGCACTTGACACGGCTTTTCAAAGTCAACGAATTTATGATAATTATTTTGGCCATTGCTGTCAAGCGTAAGATGTCGTTATTTCCAGAGGTTATCCGAGTGTGGTGTATATAGTTTGATTTAATATCACATAATAAGAGAAACACAAAGGAAATTCACGAAAATGATAATGGGGACCTTTTCTGTAATGTTTCCTTTCTGGAAAGCTCGGAAAAACACCTCGAATGTATTAACAGCACCGGATGTTAAAATTTTATGCAAAATGGAGTCGTTTGGTATTCAGTTCATTATCCCCTCCTTTGCATATTTTGAATAATATCTTTACATTCCTTAAAGGGAAGGACAAGACTCTACAGATTAGAGGCCACCCAACATTCATTTCAATGTTTTTGAAAAGGGGGTTGTCATGGACGATTTCGAAACATATTCGAGCTTGTCTTTCCGCTTATCGGAAAGGCCCGAGAAGTTACGATTGATCTCCGAAGAGGCCTTATCTATATACATAAATGTACTAATGGAACACGAGGGTTCCTATCAAGTCATAGCGTTTGGATATAATACCGCAGGTATGATTTTTTAATAAAAAGTTAATTCTGCGTTATTTTTTGGATTTTTTTTTATATGGAATACATTGTAAATGTGTACTGGAAGAATAATTTATGGGGGAAAAAACAACATAAAAATATCTTATGACCCGGGGTGTATATTCGGGGGGGGGGGGGGGGTCCTATGTACACAAGTACCTGTGCTTCGAAGCGGGGCTGTTTACAAGATTGTGTTCCTTTCCTTTAGTATTTTAAAATGCTACTTGCTATCAGTGATAACATCCTTTAAAGGGAATATTGACGACTACCCTCACTCATCTCGAAAATCTTAAGCAGAATTAAATTCTAATGAATCAATTTCGACTTATTTATTAAAATTTTCCCGAACTTTTTCGTAGACCTCTTGGTTTTCCCTCAATTCTATAACACTCGGAACTCTCGAGTTACACGCTTGGTGTCGTTTTTGCATCACTTCCGTAATTTCTACTTTGACATTTCCAAACCTTGTAGCATTTTTCACGTTTGACGATGACTACTAGGGTTATTATGGAATGCCTGGGCAATTAGATAGCACGATTAAAGACAAAAATATCTACCGAAACAAGGTATCATGACACATTTTGGTGACATGTAGTAGGAAAATGATATTTCGGGCCTGATACCCAAGAGGGGTCCAGTGTAAACAAATGGAAGTGACTTACCTTCTCTATTTTATAATACCGCGGGTATGATTTTTTTTTTAGTAAAACGTTAATTCTGCATTATTTTCTGGATTTTTCAAATGGAATACATTGTAAATGTGTACTAAAAGAATAGCTTATGAAAGAAAGACATAAAAATATATATTTTTTTTTTTTGACCCGGGGGGGGGGGGGGAGGTTATATTCGGGGGGGGGGGGGGGTCCTGTCCACAAGTACATGTGCTAGGAATTAGAGAAATCTGACTCGAAAATGACTGTAATTTTACAATAATTACCCCCATGTATTACAATACCTTAATGTTTAAATAATGAAATAAATTCCTTATAAAATGAAAATGAATATCAATGATACTTGCCTTTTAAATTCTACATCGGGAATTAAAAAAAATCCGCATTTTTAAAGATAAATGCTTAATTTTTTAAGAGCAAACGGAATGGCATACAAGGTCATGTCATATGGCATACATATGTACAAGGTCATGTCATAAAAGAAAATCTTTATTTTTTCATAATGATGATACATATTTTGTATCATTTTATCGATCCTTAATAATTTAGTAATTCATCCTATGCACAGTTACATCTGTACATAGGTATACAAGTACATAAAATTGTAACAGATTCTCGTGACCTTCCAGGTCAATATAAGGAATTATTTATTCTAAATTGGACCAAAAATAGATAGGGAAATTCCAAATTGATGCAAATAGTTTTGGAAAGTTATTTCACTTGCACCTGACTTCCACTCATATGAACATAACATTCAGGCACACAGATTATTGGGTGAGGGGTTGGGGGGGGGGGGGGGTTGCAGGTGGCCTAGCCCTCTTCCCACCTTTTGAGAAAGTAAAGTTTTAATTTAAAGGATGACTGCACTTAAGGACATGCGAAATTTGCGACAAAATAAACTTTCAAAACAAGCATTTTTCTTTTCATTGCAAGAATGGTCAAAATCCAATCTACAACTTTATGTAATTACGTTTAATAAAAGTGTGTATTTACGAAGTTTGAATCTGTTTTCAAAGGCAGGGGTCATCACAATTTCTTGAATCTCCGTTCGATAATGAGGACGCCCACTTTTTTACTGACTTTATACATAGTCAGCGCATGTTTGTCTATTGTTCTACGTTTAACAGTAGTTGTATATTTGCATAAATAACAATGTGCCAAAAGGAGATTAATAGACAAATATGCGCTCATGGTTAAAAAGAGAAAAAAACTGCTTCTTCTTACATTCGTTTTCTGTGTTGTAACCAAGGATTGTGACTTGTTGAATATTATAATTCACCACGTGATTTCTTACCTCAGGTAACTTTGTGAATACTAGATTCCGTCACGTGACTTGTAAGGTAGCATGTTATGTGCTAACTAGGACATTGTGTTCGAACACGTTAAGTCATCTGGCATTGATATAAAATCTGCTTTAATCACATCAACGTGCTCATATTGTTAATTTCGTTTTGAAACCTTTGTCAGAAGTGTATTTGAGCCACACAGAATGGAGAGGGAGATTGGAAAGAGTGATCACGTTCTTTTTTCCAAACATGTCATTGTTATTTATCAAGTCTAATTTTAGACCCATTCTTACAATGTTAGCCCCACCTCTCTTGCATATCTAATGTTCAATCAAGGGCAGGTAAGTGTAAATTCACTATATTTGAAAAGCAGCAAGGACAAAAAACATTGAATCATTTTATTGTATCACAGTCTAAAATCATTTTAAGATTTAAATTTGGTTCCAAATTGACAGGATTCTTTCATAAACATACAAAAGTGAAATAAGATTTAGATATAAAAGCAACAGAAGCAATCGAAAAGGACCCAAAAACAGGCGTTAAGTGCAGTCATCCTTTAAGGATGAAAAATTTTAATGAAAGTCCCCCTCTCCCCTCGTTTATGGACCTTTTTTACATCCCACCAAATAAAATTTTGAGTTGGGAGAACGCAGCTCTGTAAAGGCTGCATAAAGAGGGCTAGGCATAATTTATACGGGAAAAGTTTACTGTGAATCACACAAATATAGCAATTCCCTCACAATAACAGAAAATGAAATAATTTGCTAATCTAAACTGCATAAGAGTAATGAACTACATCAAAACTTACCACTGCATTCATTTTTGTCGCTAGTTAAATCCCACACAGCAAGATCTAAACAAGTCACCGATCGCAATGAACTTGTCGACATGACGTCATCATGGTAAAATTTGACGCATTTTATGTGCAGTGAGAGGCGGATCAAGTAATTTTTTCACAGTGAAAAATGCATTTTATTATTAAACAGAATATTATTTGCAAATCTTAGGTAGACCATTAATACAAATCTGAAACGTTTGTTTAGTGTCAGTATTTTAAAACTATCGAAAGAATGTATTGAATTAATTTTACCGTGTTTTTGTCTACAGGGTGTGCATGTTTCACGCCGAGATGCCTCATTAAATAGCCTTTTCGCAAGGGTATAAACTTAATAGATCTTGACCATTTTTTGAATATACATAACGGACACATTCCTTAACTTGAAAAGTGCTGCTGCTTTCCTGAAATCTAGAGCATTACTTAATAAATACATAAAATACTTGATAAAGGTCACAGATATTTCGACATAAGCCAGATAACTTGAAATTTAAACTAATAAAATGCGAATTCTATTTAAAGCAGCAGCACTTTCCATAAACTACAAGTTATGTAGGAACAATTTATTACTTAAATTTTTAATTTTAACTAGGGTATGCCCTTGCGATATTAAAAATTTGTTTTGTGACCTACATACAGTACACATTATATGCATTTATCACGTGACTGTCAAATAACGTGACCAAACCAAATTCATTACAGAGCGGTGTATACAATGTTATTTCAAATAATATTTAAAGTCATGTGATAATATAGTACCTTTACAAAAATAAATTCAGTTTAAAAAGGTATGTATTTATGCACGTTTATATTTCGTTGATTTCTTCGAAGTACGCCTTAACACTGCTGCGAATTCTTTTTCTTTTCTTTTCTTTTTTTTTTTTTTTTGGGGGGGGGGGGAGGGTAGTCAAAGATTTGTTTTCAGGTAAGTTGTTATTTTTTTCCCTTTTAATACCCCCTTTTTCAAAATCAATCCTATATATGTGCTTGACATTTATTTTTTCTACATTGCACCTAAACTAGAATTAAAAATTCTAGAATAATACAATGTTGTTTTTTTAACCCCGTTTCTCTCATTATGTTTGGCTAGTACTTCAGTAGATGTGAACAAGTACATTATGTAAGATGGCATGGATTGCTTAATGAATATGTGTCATTTAATCATTGAATCATATGATAAAACAATTATTGCTTTTTTTCGGTCAATACGATGATTTAGACACCTTCGATTCGAAGTACAATATTCACATCGCCCTTCGGGCTCGGTGAATATTGTACTCCTCAGGTGTCTAAATCATCATATTGACCTCAAAAGCCAGCAATAATTGTATAATAATTATTAGATTTCAGAACGTTAACAATTTACTGGCGAAGTTCATACTTATTTTCATGCCTTTGTTTTTATACTTTACTACGGATAACTCGTTTCTACAAGGTCTCTAAAAATTAATGTAATTTTTCATTTAAGTTATCTTACTTTTTGAAACCGATCTATTGAACTGCCGGCCAATATACTGCGATCTATTGGACCGCAACGTATTTCGGAAAAACCGATCTGGGTTTCGAATTATATGTAACATTGCACAGACGTCAGTGGTAAACAATAATTTGAAACAATGCTCGGCTGTTGGCCTCGGACAATAGAACACACTGAGGCACAGCTGCTCTGTGCACCTCGGGAAAAAAATTCTGGTCTATTGACTGCTCAGGCATTAAATAATTGTATAGCATAGGCGTCAAAAGCAAATTATAGCGAGGGGCTAATTGAAAGGGGGGGGGTTAAATCTTAAAAAAAAAAAGTAAGCTTCAATTTTCAATTCTAATGCCTATATTATGTATACCTTAGCAAAAAAAAGTGGGGGGTTAACCCCCCTACCCCCCTCCCGGTTCCGACGCCTATTTATAGTGTGGACCGAGGCACTTCCTGGTATCGAAGATGTCGAGTGTCATCCCTTTTTTTATGTACATTGAAATATGATTTTTTAAAAAAAACTGATTTCAGTGATTTCCGATTTTTAATATAATTAGTGAATTTAAACACTCAATACACAAAATACACTATCCCGAAACGAAGCCTCTTTGACTAGAAGCAATGTATCTCTATAATATAAGTTACTAGTAAGCAAAATGATCGAGTGCGAGTAGTTTCTTGGTGGAAAACTTTACATTGATTAAGAACCGCTGTGTTTATGTCTTACAAAACAAATATCTGCATGGTCAGATGCTTAAGACTTGTTTGTAAGTGGCAGATCTTTCTTACCCCAACATCATGACCCACCCTTTTATTTTAAAATAATTTTTAGAGACATTTTATGTCATTGATGATCTATTTTTTAATTAGTTTATATAACTCAATATTTAGGTATATGTGATATAATTGTGGGTCATTAATTTGTATACATATATATATAATGTTGTGGGATCAATGTACAGTACGAGTATATTGTTGTGGGATAGTATATAAGTATAAAGATATACGTATATATCCAAAAAAGTGAAAGAACATTGTTGGATATATACTGGGTTTAGGCAGTTTACGCTTTATAAACAGCGAAGTGGTCACCTTTTCAAACCATCAGGGACCATTCAATCGACTGAATGGCAGAGGTTCATCCCGTGGGAGGATGAAAGCAAATACTCGAGACTATTTAGCGAGTAAAATGGTTAGAGATTGTCCTATTTTGAATTACTTGTTTTATTCAATACGTTTTTGGCGTATTTTTTTTTTTGTTCCCAAATCTTTTATCTCTTTCTCTCATATAAATGTGTTAATATTATAAACACATATATTACATAAATATATCTATATATCTATATCAAGGTTCTACATGTAATGCATGTATCGGATAATTATGGGTCATTTATATGATATAGAATATTGCGGGATCAAAGTACAGGCAACTATACATCATTCTGGGTCAATATATTGATATAAAGAACATCGTGGGATATGTAAAATGTTAAAATCACTGTTGATTTGATTACACTTCCCTAAAATCTTAACGCGTGATAATTTTTTTTCTGAATAATCCTAAAGTTGTGGATGATTTTCTGCGATACTGACATACGTCTTTATTACTTAAACTTCACGGTTCACATCAGGGTAACGCGCCTTCTTTATAATAACATTTTAAAGTCATTATATCTTATAAAATGATATACTTGAAGCTTTCTTTTATATCTAAATAACCATATAGACTTTAGGAAGAACACAACTATCGTACGATTCAAAATTATAAAATTATTTAACCTTATTTTTTTTTTTTTTTTTTTTATAGATTTATACAATGTAGTACATTAAAAACAAAAGCTCATGCATGGCATGACATACATGTAAATAAATAATGCGTTACAATCTGATAATGATTCACTGCAATTAGGCTATAAAATCTAGCTGTTTCCCATAATCCCCCCAATACTCATGGGAAAGTATATAAAATATTGTGGGTCACGCGCAAAATTCTGCCAATCCACAGAGTGGTAAGATTTCATATATATATAATTGCATTATGGGTCATTTTTTGAGTGTGTAATTATGGGTCAAAAAATTTTTTTTTGTAAAAAATGGAAATAGTAACTATATTATTGTCATAAACAAATTTTTAGGCACATGGTTTGTGGGTCAATATATAATGACCCATAAACCATCCATGATACCCACAGCGTGAGTGAAAAAGACACAAAATATCCCACAATCCGCATGGCACAAAACTATATATATATATATATATATATATATATATATATATATATATATATATATATATATATATATATATATTATTATTATTATTATTATTATTATTATTATTATTATTATTATTATTGAAACAGCATTGAAATTAATATTCGATGACTCAATGATATTTCTTTTTTGTTACCTTCTAAAATTTTAACTGTCATATTTTACATCATGATCATTGACCCATTAAATTGCAATATCTGTCTGAACTGCAGATGTGATTAAAAAATATTTGAGATATATATTTTAATGTTCGTCGCTCTTTATTATAATACTAAAGAAATATACTAGATTGAAAGCAGATTTCCGATATTTTGCTGGGGAAAATTAGGAGGCCCATGAGCAAATCGCCTATTCTTACTTATCATATATACATGTATAAACTTTTATGCGACCACTTTTGAACATCTTAGTTTCATTTTTTGAATGGCATAGGTATACTAGTAACACCATGAAACGATCGTTCGATTATTACAGATTACAGTATAAGTTTTTCAGATTAAAGTGTAAAATTTACAAATTAATGTTTAAAAATGTACAGATTAAAGTGTAAATTTTACAGATTAAAATGTAAATTTTACAGATTAAAGTGTAAATTTTACAGATTAAAGTGTAGAAATTAAAAAAATAAAAAGTGTCAAAATGGCACTAATACACTTCCGTAGTTTGCGGGAGTAGTAGTGGACATGCATTATTTCTGTTCCACTAATAAATTAAGCTTTGAGAATACGAAGCTGTATTTTTTTTTTCTGATATACACAATGTAAGTCAAGGAATAAGATAATGTTTTTGTCATGGAGAATTAGTATTCTCTACATCGTGAGCTTATAAATATTAACCTCGTCTTATTTCTCGGCACAAGTTTATCTAAACAGCTATTAGATAGAACTGCAATTGATATTCGTTAAAAGTTGGCTTGACGACCTGTCCTGTCACATCATCGCGCTGGAGGAGCTAATGCGCGTGGCTTGAGAGAAATTGTATCGGTTGTTTGTTTGGAGTGTGTATTGGATTATTGACAGCCACGTGTTTACAAATATCTGCTCAGCATGATGCTTGCTATCTTGAATTGTCTGCTTTGTTAATCAATATGCCGTCCAATGGAGTTTAAGAGCTCGTTTAGGTTTCTATGTCGCTTGTATCCAATAATAGGAGGTAAAGGGAATATTGCAGAACACTGCTTACCTTTTTGGATAATTTTCCAGTGTTTGTGTAATATTTTCCCAAGGTTTTTTTTTTTTTTTTTTTTTTTTTTTTTTTTTTTTTTTTTTTTTTTACTGAAGGGGTGTAATTGAGAGCGGTCTATTAGATTTGATCTTGGTATTTTTTAGCGGATCTTGTCTGATAATTGCTTCCCTTTCTGAAAAAAAAATGCTGTCAATTTCAGACTCCGAGTATGCCCTTGATACAGTCCATGAAACGTTCTACTTTCCCACTTGAACGGTGAGCGAACGCTGAACGAACGCTGAACGAACGCTGAACGAACGCAGAGCGAACAGTGAGTGAACGATGTGTGAACGCTGAACGCAACTTGGTGAACGATGTGTGAACGGTGAACGGTGAGCGAACGTAGAACGCGAACGGAGCGCAAACGCGAACGCAAAGTGAACGGTGAACGAACGGTGAACGCAAGATGAACGATATATTCGGAATGCCTCTGATCTTTCCCTTGCATTGAAACTATTTTATTGTATTATAATATCAGGTGCAAAAAAAAAAAAAAATAAATAAATAAAAATAAATAAATAAGTAAACAAATAAATGAATGAATAATTAAGTCAATAAAATAAATTCTCCAAAAATGTCCTCAGAAAGACGATGCATGCACATTAAGCTTTTAATCACACGATTTTTATCGCATTAAAACATTGCAATTGTTGCCGAACGCTGAAGTATAAAAGATATTGTTTTTAGTTGGAAAATAAAAATGTTTATTCTTAGTTGATAACAAATCAGAGAAATCTTATGATTTATAGAATGAATTAAAGCATATTCATATATATATATATATATATATATATATATATATATATATATATATATATATATATATATATATATATAGTTTTGTGCCATGCGGATTGTGGGATATTTTGTGTCTTTTTCACTCACGCTGTGGGTATCATGGATGGTTTATGGGTCATTATATATTGACCCACAAACCATGTGCCTAAAAATTTGTTTATGACAATAATATAGTTACTATTTCCATTTTTTACAAAAAAAAATTTTTTGACCCATAATTACACACTCAAAAAATGACCCATAATGCAATTATATATATATGAAATCTTACCACTCTCTGTGGATTGGCAGAATTTTGCGCGTGACCCACAATATTTTATATACTTTCCCATGAGTATTGGGGGGATTATGGGAAACAGCTAGATTTTATAGCCTAATTGCAGTGAATCATTATCAGATTGTAACGCATTATTTATTTACATGTATGTCATGCCATGCATGAGCTTTTGTTTTTAATGTACTACATTGTATAAATCTATAAAAAAAAAAAAAAAAAAAAATAAGGTTAAATAATTTTATAATTTTGAATCGTACGATAGTTGTGTTCTTCCTAAAGTCTATATGGTTATTTAGATATAAAAGAAAGCTTCAAGTATATCATTTTATAAGATATAATGACTTTAAAATGTTATTATAAAGAAGGCGCGTTACCCTGATGTGAACCGTGAAGTTTAAGTAATAAAGACGTATGTCAGTATCGCAGAAAATCATCCACAACTTTAGGATTATTCAGAAAAAAAATTATCACGCGTTAAGATTTTAGGGAAGTGTAATCAAATCAACAGTGATTTTAACATTTTACATATCCCACGATGTTCTTTATATCAATATATTGACCCAGAATGATGTATAGTTGCCTGTACTTTGATCCCGCAATATTCTATATCATATAAATGACCCATAATTATCCGATACATGCATTACATGTAGAACCTTGATATAGATATATAGATATATTTATGTAATATATGTGTTTATAATATTAACACATTTATATGAGAGAAAGAGATAAAAGATTTGGGAACAAAAAAAAATACGCCAAAAACGTATTGAATAAAACAAGTAATTCAAAATAGGACAATCTCTAACCATTTTACTCGCTAAATAGTCTCGAGTATTTGTTCATCCTCCCACGGGATGAACCTCTGCCATTCAGTCGATTGAATGGTCCCTGATGGTTTGAAAAGGTGACCACTTCGCTGTTTATAAAGCGTAAACTGCCTAAACCCAGTATATATCCAACAATGTTCTTTCACTTTTTTGGATATATACGTATATCTTTATACTTATATACTATCCCACAACAATATACTCGTACTGTACATTGATCCCACAACATTATATATATATGTATACAAATTAATGACCCACAATTATATCACATATACCTAAATATTGAGTTATATAAACTAATTAAAAAATAGATCATCAATGACATAAAATGTCTCTAAAAATTATTTTAAAATAAAAGGGTGGGTCATGATGTTGGGGTAAGAAAGATCTGCCACTTACAAACAAGTCTTAAGCATCTGACCATGCAGATATTTGTTTTGTAAGACATAAACACAGCGGTTCTTAATCAATGTAAAGTTTTCCACCAAGAAACTACTCGCACTCGATCATTTTGCTTACTAGTAACTTATATTATAGAGATACATTGCTTCTAGTCAAAGAGGCTTCGTTTCGGGATAGTGTATTTTGTGTATTGAGTGTTTAAATTCACTAATTATATTAAAAATCGGAAATCACTGAAATCAGTTTTTTTTAAAAAATCATATTTCAATGTACATAAAAAAAGGGATGACACTCGACATCTTCGATACCAGGAAGTGCCTCGGTCCACACTATAAATAGGCGTCGGAACCGGGAGGGGGGTAGGGGGGTTAACCCCCCACTTTTTTTTGCTAAGGTATACATAATATAGGCATTAGAATTGAAAATTGAAGCTTACTTTTTTTTTTAAGATTTAACCCCCCCCCCTTTCAATTAGCCCCTCGCTATAATTTGCTTTTGACGCCTATGCTATACAATTATTTAATGCCTGAGCAGTCAATAGACCAGAATTTTTTTCCCGAGGTGCACAGAGCAGCTGTGCCTCAGTGTGTTCTATTGTCCGAGGCCAACAGCCGAGCATTGTTTCAAATTATTGTTTACCACTGACGTCTGTGCAATGTTACATATAATTCGAAACCCAGATCGGTTTTTCCGAAATACGTTGCGGTCCAATAGATCGCAGTATATTGGCCGGCAGTTCAATAGATCGGTTTCAAAAAGTAAGATAACTTAAATGAAAAATTACATTAATTTTTAGAGACCTTGTAGAAACGAGTTATCCGTAGTAAAGTATAAAAACAAAGGCATGAAAATAAGTATGAACTTCGCCAGTAAATTGTTAACGTTCTGAAATCTAATAATTATTATACAATTATTGCTGGCTTTTGAGGTCAATATGATGATTTAGACACCTGAGGAGTACAATATTCACCGAGCCCGAAGGGCGATGTGAATATTGTACTTCGAATCGAAGGTGTCTAAATCATCGTATTGACCGAAAAAAAGCAATAATTGTTTTATCATATGATTCAATGATTAAATGACACATATTCATTAAGCAATCCATGCCATCTTACATAATGTACTTGTTCACATCTACTGAAGTACTAGCCAAACATAATGAGAGAAACGGGGTTAAAAAAACAACATTGTATTATTCTAGAATTTTTAATTCTAGTTTAGGTGCAATGTAGAAAAAATAAATGTCAAGCACATATATAGGATTGATTTTGAAAAAGGGGGTATTAAAAGGGAAAAAAATAACAACTTACCTGAAAACAAATCTTTGACTACCCTCCCCCCCCCCCCCCAAAAAAAAAAAAAGAAAAGAAAAGAAAAAGAATTCGCAGCAGTGTTAAGGCGTACTTCGAAGAAATCAACGAAATATAAACGTGCATAAATACATACCTTTTTAAACTGAATTTATTTTTGTAAAGGTACTATATTATCACATGACTTTAAATATTATTTGAAATAACATTGTATACACCGCTCTGTAATGAATTTGGTTTGGTCACGTTATTTGACAGTCACGTGATAAATGCATATAATGTGTACTGTATGTAGGTCACAAAACAAATTTTTAATATCGCAAGGGCATACCCTAGTTAAAATTAAAAATTTAAGTAATAAATTGTTCCTACATAACTTGTAGTTTATGGAAAGTGCTGCTGCTTTAAATAGAATTCGCATTTTATTAGTTTAAATTTCAAGTTATCTGGCTTATGTCGAAATATCTGTGACCTTTATCAAGTATTTTATGTATTTATTAAGTAATGCTCTAGATTTCAGGAAAGCAGCAGCACTTTTCAAGTTAAGGAATGTGTCCGTTATGTATATTCAAAAAATGGTCAAGATCTATTAAGTTTATACCCTTGCGAAAAGGCTATTTAATGAGGCATCTCGGCGTGAAACATGCACACCCTGTAGACAAAAACACGGTAAAATTAATTCAATACATTCTTTCGATAGTTTTAAAATACTGACACTAAACAAACGTTTCAGATTTGTATTAATGGTCTACCTAAGATTTGCAAATAATATTCTGTTTAATAATAAAATGCATTTTTCACTGTGAAAAAATTACTTGATCCGCCTCTCACTGCACATAAAATGCGTCAAATTTTACCATGATGACGTCATGTCGACAAGTTCATTGCGATCGGTGACTTGTTTAGATCTTGCTGTGTGGGATTTAACTAGCGACAAAAATGAATGCAGTGGTAAGTTTTGATGTAGTTCATTACTCTTATGCAGTTTAGATTAGCAAATTATTTCATTTTCTGTTATTGTGAGGAATTGCTATATTTGTGTGATTCACAGTAAACTTTTCCCGTATAAATTATGCCTAGCCCTCTTTATGCAGCCTTTACAGAGCTGCGTTCTCCCAACTCAAAATTTTATTTGGTGGGATGTAAAAAAGGTCCATAAACGAGGGGAGAGGGGGACTTTCATTAAAATTTTTCATCCTTAAAGGATGACTGCACTTAACGCCTGTTTTTGGGTCCTTTTCGATTGCTTCTGTTGCTTTTATATCTAAATCTTATTTCACTTTTGTATGTTTATGAAAGAATCCTGTCAATTTGGAACCAAATTTAAATCTTAAAATGATTTTAGACTGTGATACAATAAAATGATTCAATGTTTTTTGTCCTTGCTGCTTTTCAAATATAGTGAATTTACACTTACCTGCCCTTGATTGAACATTAGATATGCAAGAGAGGTGGGGCTAACATTGTAAGAATGGGTCTAAAATTAGACTTGATAAATAACAATGACATGTTTGGAAAAAAGAACGTGATCACTCTTTCCAATCTCCCTCTCCATTCTGTGTGGCTCAAATACACTTCTGACAAAGGTTTCAAAACGAAATTAACAATATGAGCACGTTGATGTGATTAAAGCAGATTTTATATCAATGCCAGATGACTTAACGTGTTCGAACACAATGTCCTAGTTAGCACATAACATGCTACCTTACAAGTCACGTGACGGAATCTAGTATTCACAAAGTTACCTGAGGTAAGAAATCACGTGGTGAATTATAATATTCAACAAGTCACAATCCTTGGTTACAACACAGAAAACGAATGTAAGAAGAAGCAGTTTTTTTCTCTTTTTAACCATGAGCGCATATTTGTCTATTAATCTCCTTTTGGCACATTGTTATTTATGCAAATATACAACTACTGTTAAACGTAGAACAATAGACAAACATGCGCTGACTATGTATAAAGTCAGTAAAAAAGTGGGCGTCCTCATTATCGAACGGAGATTCAAGAAATTGTGATGACCCCTGCCTTTGAAAACAGATTCAAACTTCGTAAATACACACTTTTATTAAACGTAATTACATAAAGTTGTAGATTGGATTTTGACCATTCTTGCAATGAAAAGAAAAATGCTTGTTTTGAAAGTTTATTTTGTCGCAAATTTCGCATGTCCTTAAGTGCAGTCATCCTTTAAATTAAAACTTTACTTTCTCAAAAGGTGGGAAGAGGGCTAGGCCACCTGCAACCCCCCCCCCCCCCCAACCCCTCACCCAATAATCTGTGTGCCTGAATGTTATGTTCATATGAGTGGAAGTCAGGTGCAAGTGAAATAACTTTCCAAAACTATTTGCATCAATTTGGAATTTCCCTATCTATTTTTGGTCCAATTTAGAATAAATAATTCCTTATATTGACCTGGAAGGTCACGAGAATCTGTTACAATTTTATGTACTTGTATACCTATGTACAGATGTAACTGTGCATAGGATGAATTACTAAATTATTAAGGATCGATAAAATGATACAAAATATGTATCATCATTATGAAAAAATAAAGATTTTCTTTTATGACATGACCTTGTACATATGTATGCCATATGACATGACCTTGTATGCCATTCCGTTTGCTCTTAAAAAATTAAGCATTTATCTTTAAAAATGCGGATTTTTTTTAATTCCCGATGTAGAATTTAAAAGGCAAGTATCATTGATATTCATTTTCATTTTATAAGGAATTTATTTCATTATTTAAACATTAAGGTATTGTAATACATGGGGGTAATTATTGTAAAATTACAGTCATTTTCGAGTCAGATTTCTCTAATTCCTAGCACATGTACTTGTGGACAGGACCCCCCCCCCCCCCCGAATATAACCTCCCCCCCCCCCCCCGGGTCAAAAAAAAAAAATATATATTTTTATGTCTTTCTTTCATAAGCTATTCTTTTAGTACACATTTACAATGTATTCCATTTGAAAAATCCAGAAAATAATGCAGAATTAACGTTTTACTAAAAAAAAAATCATACCCGCGGTATTATAAAATAGAGAAGGTAAGTCACTTCCATTTGTTTACACTGGACCCCTCTTGGGTATCAGGCCCGAAATATCATTTTCCTACTACATGTCACCAAAATGTGTCATGATACCTTGTTTCGGTAGATATTTTTGTCTTTAATCGTGCTATCTAATTGCCCAGGCATTCCATAATAACCCTAGTAGTCATCGTCAAACGTGAAAAATGCTACAAGGTTTGGAAATGTCAAAGTAGAAATTACGGAAGTGATGCAAAAACGACACCAAGCGTGTAACTCGAGAGTTCCGAGTGTTATAGAATTGAGGGAAAACCAAGAGGTCTACGAAAAAGTTCGGGAAAATTTTAATAAATAAGTCGAAATTGATTCATTAGAATTTAATTCTGCTTAAGATTTTCGAGATGAGTGAGGGTAGTCGTCAATATTCCCTTTAAAGGATGTTATCACTGATAGCAAGTAGCATTTTAAAATACTAAAGGAAAGGAACACAATCTTGTAAACAGCCCCGCTTCGAAGCACAGGTACTTGTGTACATAGGACCCCCCCCCCCCCCCCGAATATACACCCCGGGTCATAAGATATTTTTATGTTGTTTTTTCCCCCATAAATTATTCTTCCAGTACACATTTACAATGTATTCCATATAAAAAAAAATCCAAAAAATAACGCAGAATTAACTTTTTATTAAAAAATCATACCTGCGGTATTATATCCAAACGCTATGACTTGATAGGAACCCTCGTGTTCCATTAGTACATTTATGTATATAGATAAGGCCTCTTCGGAGATCAATCGTAACTTCTCGGGCCTTTCCGATAAGCGGAAAGACAAGCTCGAATATGTTTCGAAATCGTCCATGACAACCCCCTTTTCAAAAACATTGAAATGAATGTTGGGTGGCCTCTAATCTGTAGAGTCTTGTCCTTCCCTTTAAGGAATGTAAAGATATTATTCAAAATATGCAAAGGAGGGGATAATGAACTGAATACCAAACGACTCCATTTTGCATAAAATTTTAACATCCGGTGCTGTTAATACATTCGAGGTGTTTTTCCGAGCTTTCCAGAAAGGAAACATTACAGAAAAGGTCCCCATTATCATTTTCGTGAATTTCCTTTGTGTTTCTCTTATTATGTGATATTAAATCAAACTATATACACCACACTCGGATAACCTCTGGAAATAACGACATCTTACGCTTGACAGCAATGGCCAAAATAATTATCATAAATTCGTTGACTTTGAAAAGCCGTGTCAAGTGCGTGTTTTTTGTTGTATGCGTCGAATCTGGTTAATCTTTAAAAACACATTTTTTTATTGTTTAAAATTTGTTTGAAGCGCTCATGTTGAACAGACTATAGTGTATATTGAGTTAATCCGATCGGGTAGTAGATCACAGACAAACAGACCGACTCATGGCCACTCATGAATACATTTAACAGGGCATTAATATTTGAATATGAATTCCAAACTTCAAGTTTACTTAATATGGTTAAAAAATTAAAATTTTTGCAGACAGACAGGTGGAAATGATGCCCAGATCTTCGACCTTCTGGGGCATAGAAAGTACATGTACATGTAACTTGATGAGATATAATCCCAAAACCTTTAAGAATTCATGAGTTTAGCAAGTGTAACTTTTTCTTTATTGCGTGGAGAGTTCTAAGCTTCACGCAGAAAATATATAAGCGTCTGCGAATTGAAACCGGATGCAATGCAGCTTGCACATGCACCCGAGTGCTTGACAGGTCGCTAAGACAACTTGCTCTTAGGACTATGCACCCCAGTCAGAATCGACTCACCGTCGGGAAAACTCGTTATATTCACACGTACATGTACATGTATAACTCGCCTAAGCACATTTATTTTATGTGATCGACTTACACGAAAAGATTACACTTCTTTTAAAAATCTAAACAACAATTCTAAATACCATATAGGTACAGTGTATATATTTAATTTGCGGTTCTAATTATAAGCTCGGAATCTTGATTATAAAAAAAAAATTGTTATAGCTTTGTAAATTGTATGAAATATAGAAGAAATATTTAATATATTCGCCAATTTAGAGAGGGAATATCTATGATACAAGTAACTTATAGAGAATGAAGTGGTGGTGAGTTGGGGTAGGGTTGCTGATTCATATGATCTGATAAAGTTCACATCCACTTCGATCCCTTTATTCTGAGGTCAATGATCAAGCCAATATTACAATTAATAATAGATGTGTAGATCATAAGACTGACCTTTCTTCCCCCGCTTTTACTGAAAGTGGGGGATATTATTTTCGGTCCGTCCGTCCGACCGTAGGGCTGTCCGTCTGTCTGTAACATTTTCGTTTCCGCGTGATATCTCGAGAAGCTTTTGGACTTTTGCAATGAAATTTTACACAACAACTTCCCATGGCGTTAGAATCCTGTAGATTTTGAGGTCGAAAGATCAAAGGTCAAGGTCGTAAATTCATAAATTCTGTCTGTTTTGACACTTTCGTTTCCGCGCGATATCTCGAGAAGCCTTTGAGCTCTTGCAGTGAAATTATATACTACAACTCCCTATGGCCTAAGAAAGACCCCAATTGACTTTTAGGTAAAAGGTCAAAGTCGTAAATTCATACATTCTGTGTGTGTGTAAAACTTTCATTTCCGGGCGATATCTAAAGAAGCATTTGAGTCTTTGCAATTAAATTTTATACCTTAACTCCCCATGGCCCCGTCCGCCCTTCTTAAAGTGCCCCCCTCGGACCCCCTCCCCCCTTCCCGATCAGCGCATGCTTTTTTTTTTTCTTTTTTTTTTCCTTAAGCGTGGGACACAGTTTCTCTGAATTAGCTTGTCATGATTACACCACAACAGCATGTTATTCAACATCAATATAACATTAATTAACTGTACAAATCACAATTCTTTTTTACTGGTAAGAATACAATTCAATTAAAAAAAGAGAACAAAATCAATATTCAATACAGTCAATTTATTCTAACAGCTTGGTCAATTTCGTATTACTTTGAATTTAAAGTCGACCTTCGAAACGTTTGGGCCGGAATGTGTCGAGCACATTCTGTCGTCGGCGACAATATGTACTGTGAATATTTCCACATTTTGTCGCCGATATTTTGTGTTGAAGAATATTTACTAAGGTCGTGAAGAAAGAGAGAGAGAGATATTGAGACACACAGAAACAGAGAGAGAGAGAAGGATAGGCAAAGTGTATGGCAGATAAATAAGTAAACAAGCTGTATTTATCTAGCATAACTCCCAATAATGTAGGGGAAAGGTTTTGGTCAGAAAATTGTGTCCAGGATTGGTGTATATCACTATGATATGTCAAGATACCGTATTTCTTGAGATATCTGATAAATCAGTCTAACCTTTTTTTCTCGTTGTATATACATGTACTTCGATATAGATTTTTTTTCAGTAGTAATGATTATCTGGAAATTATTTTCGCGTTATTCTTATTCATGTGCCGATACAATTGGTGCTGGGGTTAACATATTTTGCTCACCTGAGCTGAAAGCTCGTGACCTTTCCGGATCACATTTTGTCTGTCATCCTTCTGTAAACTTTTCACATTTTCAGCTTCTTCTTATTATAAGTAGATCTACTTCTGAGACAATTTCAACCAAACTTGCCACAAAGCATCCGTGGATAAAGGGGATTCAAGTTTGTCTAAATGAAGGACCATGCCCTCTTTCAAGTGAAGTATAATTATGAATTAGTGAAAATTTAGTGATATCTTTTAAAAATTTTCTCAATATCCACTTTGTCAGAAAAGTTAAAATTCATATTAAAGCTTTCTTATAAAGTGTAATTCAGTTTTTTTTAGAGCATGTTCCTCGGGGAAATGGTGGGGCTACAATAGGTGATCAATTTTTTTCATACATGTAGAATAATTCTTTCAAAATCTTTTAAAATTCTGAAATATGCATACTTTTTCTTTTCACTTGCATCTAATAACGTACTGCCCGACTATTGCATTTTCACGTGACCCACAATCATATATATATGTAGTACTACATAATGCCGATGTCGGCCGCTAGTGAGTGTGGATCGTAGTTGCTGATTTGAGGGAAGAAATTCTGTGGATGCTTTAGACTGAACTGAATCGAAGTGCAATTAACGCTAATCTTTATATTTCCCATGAGAGTAGTGCGAGGCAAATGATGTCAGGAGTTTTGAGGAAAGGATGCAAACTTTTACAAAATTCATAATAAAAACTTTAAAACTTTATTCTGATAGAACAATATGAGGGCTTTCAACATTTTTTTTGGAGGGGGGTGGGGGAAGTAATGATTTCAATATCCTACGTGCTCAATAACAATAATGAGTAAAACTATAAAATAAACATATGGCAGGAAATAAACGAGTAAATGATAAACAAAATAAAATAAGAAAAGAAATTAAATGTTCGAAACTGTAACCCTTAATTTGATGTTATAGAAAGCACAAGTACTTATTTTACTCCATTTCATTGAGCATGCAAGTAATACCAATTAAAAAATACATTTTTTTCCCATACAAATATCTGGAAATGTATACGGGATGGAATGGTCTGATTTAAGGGCATAGATGGAAAGGAGAGTGTCTGTGAAAAAAAAAGAGAAATGTGCCTTTGAATGCATAGTAGAAAAGGTGTAAATAGGCCATATTTCCCTTTTTTGAAGGGGTAAGTGAAATATGAGGGTAGGGTACATGTAACATGCGGTGTTTTAGCAGGACTTGTACAACTATGGATTCTCCTTAAATTCAAATATTTTGGGGCTTGAATCAAAATAAATTCTTCATTAAATTGAAATACATTCCACATGTAAGAAAAGAAGAACGCATGGTAGCAAAATAACTGACCATATTTGATACAGGAAATGAATGCTATAAATGACATTCGAAGGAAATATTTGTTTTTTATTTTATTTTTTCCCAAAGCTTCTAGCTACAATCAATTTTCTCGAATCATTCTTAGGAGAATATCAGTAGCACTTTTATTGTGTTCAGCTCAATGCTAAATTGGCAAGGAATTCTTAGGATGTATCTGACAGTGAATATCGCCACCCTTACATTTTTTTTCGCCGGCGATAATATGTACCTGGCTACCCTTACTGTACATGTCGTTCATTGATACAAATTAACACCGACGCCAATTTGAGACTTTTTTCCCTTTATGAAGAATGGACGATGGAATGTTCCCTGCATACATATCGGCACATAATGTTGTCGGTGATAATACAATGTAAGTGCAGCGAACTTTCTGCATATTTTATCACCAAAAATATCGTTTTAAAGAATGTTTTACTGGGGTCGGAGAAAGAGAGATTCTTTTATTTTTTTTTTTAAAGAATCCATATCTCTTAAGATCAACCCGAATACACGTTTTACATGCAATATGACATTTTATTGCAGCTGCTTCCACGGAGTAAAAAATGACTTGTGCTTGAAAAAAAAAATGATTTGTCATTTAGTGAACATGCAATCTTATGAAATTTAAATATTTGATTCTCGATTTGAATACGATTTTCGTGTATACTCACGCGTATTGATGTACACAGAGAAATTTTGATTTATGAACTTAACAGTAGCTCAACTCAGTAGCTTATTGAAGTATGCCTACTAAACAAGTCTGTATGAATTACACGTCAATAATATACATATTTTATATATAGTGTGTAAGTGTTTGAAAGTTGCCTTGTATTTCAAGTTTAAACGTAATCCAACAGAATTATTGTTGAACACCACAAATTCTGTATCAGATGTAGGTAATTTCGGGAGGGTTCACGCTTCATTAAGAAGCTCCAATGGATCGATTCCCTCTCTGGGAGCGTAATCTTTTGATTTGAACTTTGAAGCGACATTTCATATCAGCAGGTAGCCCTATAGAGCATACGGATAACATAAAAGTTTCTGAAGATATTTTATAGGTTTGGGAGTCTGATGCACAAACACTACATATAATATGTCAAGATGACACTATTCTGACGTTTGAAATGAAGATACACTTAATTGTTCATTCAATTGTTAATAAAATTTGTTTAAATAACTGAGCCCATCCATGCCAAGAAAAGGTACGCATTCTAGCTGTAGAGCGAACTCAATAAAAGCCGACTTAGCGTTAATCTGTGATTTTCCCCCAGGGAGATGTGCGCGAGGCAATTAATTCATCAGTTTTGAGGGAGGGATCTTAAGTTTTACTGGGTTTAAATAAAAGCTAGAATACTAATTATTTAGAAGCCTTTGCACCTTTTCCCCCGTTTTTTTTTTTTTTTTTTTTTTTTTTTTTTTTTTTTTTGGGGGGGGGGGGGTCCATCCAAATCAAATGCGGTTAAAAAAAGTAAAATAAAAGGAAAAGAAAAGTTAAATTAATTATAGTAAACTAATTGTTCATTAAAAATTAAATGCCTTTCAAATTTTTAAGTATTTCCATATCAAAATATTTTTTTTTCCTATAGTATAAATTAACATCGGGCACGATGAACTTGGTTGCGCCGTATTATGGTATCATACCGTCAATTGTAGTTCCATACATATAAAATTATTATTTTTTTCTTTTGATTTTTTTTATTTCTTTCCAGTCTATTTTTACAATTTTGGTACCTGTGCCTGAGACATTTTACGTACTTTGTAAATAAATAAAGGTTTTTGACAGGAACTTTTTTTTTTCAGGGCATAGGAGGCTACTTCTTGGGGTAGAAGTTTATTTTTCTTTAACTAAGAAAACTGAAAACTTAGGATCCACCCCCTCAAATCCGCTGCCGTTAATTGTCTTGCCAGCGTTAGGGGAATATGGGTGATTTGCATCAATTACACTTTTATTGACTCCATCGCTGTGGAAAACTGGACGGGATTTCTTGGCATGTTTAGCAGAAATAAAACATGTTTGCATATGCATTAATATTTATAAAATATCCTGTTTACACTATAAACACAAAGTGCATGTTATGTATTATGCTAACATGTATCACACCCCATTTGGTGTTTGTGCTTCTTCTACAGAAAAAGCAGATAAAATGAAACGAAACTCAATCTTCTTATTTATATATGGTTGGGCAGTATCAGGTACAGAGTCCCTGAACTCTCTGAATGACAAAATAAATTGTATTAATTAATAATTGATAATTGACGAAAGTGAATAACAGATGTCATGAGTTGTTTTACAAATTGAGTCGAAGACTGCATTTTAAATAAACAATAGTTGTGTCACTCAAAATACCTACTTCTGGCCATATAATCATTATACCCCCGCTTGAAAAGCAGGGGGGTATATAGTGATGGGGGTGTCAGGCCGTCAGTTTGTACGTCCGTCCATCCGTTACGCTTTGGGGTACACTGTACCCATCTCTTATCCGCAACCCCTCTTATACCAATGAATGAAATTTAATGTGACTTTCACAGAATCTTTCTTACATAGTGCTTTTGTGCACCTCTTATTTTACTTTTTGATCGGACACATATTTTGGGTTTCCCATAGAAAAACATGGACTTTGCCATTTTAATTATATGGGAGGCTGGGAGATCATTTTGTGAGCTCATAGAGAATGGTTCTTAGTAATAAACTGTAAAATTTCCATTAGCATAAAACTGCATTAATTTTTTTAAATGCTTATTATAATTTTAAATATAAAACCGTCATATACGGAATTACACAACAAATTTCTAAAAAGGTATAGATTTCATTGTGGAGAAAATGTAACGCTTATCCAAAAATGCAGCAGTTCTAAATACATCTTTTTTTATTTTAAAAAGGCTGTTGTCACACTTTTATAGGGTAATTTTAATTTTAATCTCTGAAGAGGAGAAAATCACCCCATATTGGAGAAATCCGGAATGTTTGACGGTTTTTGAACACACGTAATTGGAGAAATATAGAATCTCCCATGCTTTGTGGTTGGATACGATTTTTATCCAACGAGTTGTGTGTTTTATCCCCGAGCCTTAGCAATTATTTTTATCACATGTTTTTTAATAACTATCAATATTTTAGATTGTTTTTATGTTATGAATCCACACTATTTACTTCATCATTTTCATGCAAAACCCATTGTGACGTCGCAGCAGTGGTATATATGATAAAAATATCTAATGAGTGATATCCACGGGATAAAGTGGTAAACATGTGATAAAAATTGTTTCCCATTTCATACACAGGTAAACCTTAACAATTAATATATACACAATCGATAAACTGTAAACGTGTGTTTAATTTTGCAAAACAAGGGCTGATAATTGTTACCTTACAATTAGTATGAGGAAAAATCCTAAGAAACGTGTTTCATAAACACAGAACAAAACTGCATTATGCATTATTGGAATATTTGATACTCTTCAATTATATAAATGTGACGGTGATGATGCGGGGGTGGGGGGGGGGGGGTTAGATTTTTCTGACCAAGAATTCACAATGTTTTCAGTATAGAATTGATCAAGTATGGTATGCATTTTCTCAATACCTTGGAACTTAATCATCAATTTCTACGGGAGAGAAGGGGAAAGGAGGTTGAAGAAGGCCGAATTTAAGCTATTTATCTACCTAGCCTGTTGACCAGGCACCCTTATAATCTGAATTTAGCTCCAAGCATAAGCGTAATCACAGGGGAAGGGCAGATGAGGTTAGTGTCCTATCTTTTTTTTTTTTTTGAGGGGGCAATGGAATCTTTGTGCCCACACCTACACTTCGGGTAAAATTGTACAAAAAGAAGATATAGTAACATGTTTACTAGGAAATGCTCGTTGTAGGTTTCAAATTGTAAAAAAAAAAAAAAACTGTTACTTTATTTGCTTCTCAAATATTTTACTCAGTTGACACCCCCACCACTTCCACTTAATGACTGCGTCTTTGGCAGGTTTGTAATGGAAAAATGATCTGAAAAAAGGATACATCGTACTCGTCCATTCCAATTTTTTTTTTATGAGCTACATACCTTCAATTACAGAAACGCGTCACGAATAACATATTATAGACTTTTTTAAGCACCGTCAAATCACTAAATATAAGAGACAGAATTTCATGTAGGGAATGCCCCCCTTTTCAAAACTTGTGTACAGACATGTGGAGTAAATTCATTGAATCTTGATTTTGGTAATCTTAGATTAATTTTATCATTATTTACCCAGTTCTGTTAAGGATTATAACAATAATAACTTGATTTATAAAAATTGATAGTAGTGTACTTCATATTTAAGTAAGAGTTACAGCAGCATAGAATATTTAAATAATAATATATAAATGGTGCCTGTTTTGGAGGGTAACAGTATACACTTATTTCATGACTACAAGGGAAACAGTCAAACTGTTGTCCCGAGGTAATTCGGAAGACCTGGGAAACTGTTGCCCGAGGCCGAAGGCCGAGGGCAACAGTTTCCCAGGTCTTCCCCATTATCGAGGGACAACAGTTTGACTGTTTCCCGAGTTGTCAGGAAATAAGTGTTTTATTACCTAATCTACTATATAATTTCTAAAAGTAATGATATAAACACATCGACAAAAGTTTGTATTTCTTCTTAGTATTTTTATGCACTAATAAATTGATGTATACATGTATTGTTTAGAAAACAACATAATGATGACTTGAAGGTTTGACTATAACACGATGAGTCGGACGTTTAAAGCAAATATCTATAGTGTCAGTGAAAGGAGCCTACATTTTTTCAAAATTACCCTCAGAAAAGGTGTTCTTGGCCTCTTCTTTCAAATGATATTAAATTGAATATACATTTATATGGGTATCAGGATTACTCTTCTAAAAATTGTTTCAAATTTATTGCCATGAAAATGCTTCAATTTGTACATAATTCAATATTATGGCTGTAAAGTACGGGAAATTTATTATGATGTCACAATGGATCAGTTCAGTCATGCAACAGTTCATTCTGTGACTGGGTAAACAGTTTTGGCTGTTTCATGATGTGCAAAAACATTAAAATGAATCAGAAAACAGTTCAAAATGCCTATTTACAATTTATATAGTAGGTTAGGTAATAATTGAAATTGAATGTTACCCTCCAAAATAGGCACCATTTATTTTATTACACTGAATGTCTTATTGATTTAGGATGTCAACAAAAAAATTGTCGATCGTTTAGAAAACTTTCAAACTCCATGCTTCTATTTTTCTCAATAAGAAAGCTTCGAAAAAGATTTACCGACTTCTTTATTTTTAATTATTTTTTTTTGTTTGATACTCGAAAAATCCTTTATCATTTAAAGTTTGTTTCGTTCGCGTATGTTGTTTTCAAGTAAGCTACATCGGACGCAAGCTTTTATTGACGTCAAGTTTATTCGGCTTCTTTCAAACGCACAACTGACGTTTTGGGATATCTACGGCAAACCGTACGCGCATGATTTGCACGCATGTGACATTTTCGTAATGTTACCCGCTGTCAAGTGTGTTGCAAACGCTGAAGGTAACATTACGGATTGTTAAATGCGTCTAAACCAATCAGATTTTAGTGTTTAACAGGAAAGTATAATATACAGTTTGTTACATTTTCAACAGTGAAACACTGTAATATTTATTGAATGAGAGTGATATTTTTGGAACTCTCAAAAGAACGTTTTATTTTCACATTGTGAAAATAATGCTGGTTTCACATAGTGAAAAAAAAAACACAACCGAACGCGCCACGTACATGTAATACAAATGGGAACTTATGGGAAACGATCCCGGATTCTTAAGAGAAGGTTTATAGACCACGGAAAATATAAAAAAAAATTATGTAGTTAAAAAGAATTAACTGTGTCTCAGGGTCTGCATTTCATTTCCGATCTTATTGAAAATCTTGAACTTTTATTTTCCGGTGTTCTATTCTTTTCATATTTGGCCATAAAATTAAACTGGAAACTTTACTCGATATAAAATATGTTTTTAATGAAAGGTCTTCTTTGACTTCTGTATTAATATTCCATGAAGAAATACATGTATTGTATATGTTTAGCTTATGTGATTTAGGTCTGGGATGGCCGTTCTTTTGTTTGTCTATTTTTCTGTAAATACATTTTCGAAGTGCTACATTTTCTACAGTTTTCGTCCAGTTTTAATATAGCTGCAGAACTGTAGCTCCCCGGAAAAAAAATATTGACAGACCGGAGAGCTACAGTGCCACCCATTGAAAAAAGTGTATATTTATTGCGCACAAAAAGTGCGCTTTTTCTCGATAAATTTCTCTGTGTTTTTCAAAGTACCATCTCAAAATATTACTACCCGTGTGTACCTAACATATTCTTTTACTATTTCCACAACAAAACATTCCTTATAGCCGTTGTAAATAGCCCTCCTGGGTCTTAGATATAAACCGTCGAAAATTTTGCCTATGTACACTGCCATTTTGGGCGGCAAGATAATGCGGTCCAACGCGCTTCGTGCAGATATCAAATATGAGAGTTGTTGACAGAAATCAAAGGAATATTTTAATATCGAGCTTTTCTGCAGTTAAGGTAAGAATTTGGAGAAATTTATCCAAAACTGAGCGCAACTTTTTGTGCGTAATAAATATACTGTTTTTTCTATGGGTGGCACTGTAGCTCTCTGGTCACCCATCACAATTTTTTTTTTTCAGAGCAGCGAGCTACAGATCTGCAGCTAGTTTTAATAAAACTTGGAACATAAGTTAGTAGACTACACAAAGATAGAATTTATTAGGCTTATTATATGTACTAGGGATGTCATCGAGTATTCGAGTACTCGACTATCGTTCGGACATAAAGACTATCGACTAAATATTTTTTTTACTCGGTTACTGACGTTAAAAATTTGCTATTGTAATCTAAATTCATCTATAAATCGATTTTTTCTTCGGCTGTTATCAAAGCTTAGACCCTTTGATGTGCGAACCAAATTACTTTCAACTAGAATGTTTACGTACTTAAATTCTAATTAAATAAATTCCATAGTGGAATTTGCTGTTTGCACAAAACTTGCATAATTAAGAATTATCACAGGCTTTTCTTAAATTTTGATTAAAAAAAACAGTCTAACTGTTCCGCTGTCAAGCGGATCAATACATGAGTTGGAATTATAGACACGATTGATCGTTCAATTACTTATACATGTATTAGCATCTGGAGAAGAAATTACAAGCCATAGTTAGTATTTGATAAAGTGAACTTAAGGACAAGATATGCGGTAAAGATTTTAATTTTAATTGATATACAGAAGCATAAAGTATAGGTGTGACAGTGGCTTGATTTGCTATTGAGTGTACGAGCATTTTGACAAGGAATTGCAGACTAAAGACCCCGGTTATTCGGCTAGGCTACCCAAGTAAAATTGACATCCCTAATACGTACATTTTTAAAGATACGTTTATATGTATATACATGTGAAGGAAAAAAACTGTTATTATACTAAAATGTTTAAAGTAATTGTGTTGAAATAGAAACATGTTAATGACTTGGAATATACGCGGAAGTCTGATTTTGCCATCTATGAGATCTTACACGATGATCTGTATCTTGGGCCGAAACTGCAAGTATCCGAAAAAGCATGAGGATTGAAAATCTTTAAGCCAAAATTATGTGTTTTCATCTGCATCCCTCACTGTTTAAAATAATATCCTTACGCATTACAAATATTTCATAAAAAGTCAATGTTTGGTAAATTTTCAAGAAATGTTTTGATGCTTATGTAGTGTTGTAATGATAAACTGATATATCCTGATACAATGTACGTTTGGACCAAAGTCGGTACATATAACCGGTCAGTACGGCAATCCAGAAAATTCCTTTTTATTTGATACGGTTTATAAGTTAAAGCTGAACACGATTCGTAAAGGGAAGAAATCTAGGTTTGTCCACCATATTACTTTGCATTTTCCGTTACCTGTACAGACCCAAAATAAGCAGTTAACTTGGTCACAGTTTAATGTAATCAGTTTTCACCGGTTACGTATTGTATTCTACATAGCTATTGTAAAACTCTAGGGTAGCGACAAAGGTAACTCCTTCCACGGCAGAAAACAAAGTTACCAAAGAAACTTACATCAGTTGCACAGGTCAGTGAAAAACAAACACAAATACACGTAAACTGCAATAAAATGTTTGTTTGTTTGTATGTTGTTTAACGTCCCTCTCGAGAATTTTTCACTCATATGGAGACGCCACAATTTGCCAGTGAGAGCTGCGAATATTGTCCTATACTCGGCACTGAGGGCCTTTGAGCAGTGAGGGATCTTTTTCGTGCCAGCACCTTCTGCGACACGGGACCTCGGTTTTTACGGTCTCATCCGAAGGACCGGTCTCCACGTCCCACAGTGGGATTCGAACCCGCGACGTAAGGATCAACTCGTTACTCCGCGACTCTAGACCAGACGCTCTAACCACTGCGCCATGCGGGCGACGCAATAAAATGTAAACAAAGGTAATGTAAGATAACCAACAGTAACACTTGTCATACATTCCACGCAGGTACCCCTGACAAGAAAACAGTCAGGTATAACAAATGCGAAAAGTATACCCCGTTGCTTATATCGGAGATAGGAAAACTAATATGGCGTATGCATTTTTACGAGTTGTGCTTTGCATTTAAAAGCAATAAACGCAGTCTTTTTTGTTTGTTTAAACGCATTAATTACTGCGATTAAAGAGATGGATCATGTTACAAAAAACATTAAAAATACCCAGTAGTATATTTTTTTTTATGCAACACATAGAGCTTCATTAAAAATGGAAAGCGTATTTTTAAGTCCGTTGGATGGGACATTAAATGGTGCCCCGTGTCAAGGATTACAACAAGATCGTTTCTCTGGATTTCGAAAAAGAGTAGGCTCATCGGGGGCAGCCAGAGAAACCAAAACTTTCAAAAACTGATCATTTAAACAGAATAATCGGCGTTAAACATTAAACAAGCAGTCAATCATTTCAGAATATAAAGATTTTGCTGAATTTCAGCAGAATGGTTATAATTATATTAAAAAAAATTAAATGTGGGGGTTTATGTAATTTTTTTCTTTTTTAATAAATATTATTAAATGGTGTCAATTTTTAGCATAAAGTGAGGCTATTAATTAATCTGGACTTTCACGTTTCACAATAAATTTGCTATATTTTTCACAAGATGATAATAACATTCATGGCAGTTAATTTGATGAATAATTTGGGACCAAGATAAAACATTTCACTGCACAGAATAACTCTGTGTGCAACTTGCATGGAAAAATAGGAATTCAAACTTAACAGTGGTGTAAATTCTTTGAAAAAGAAAAATCTCATTTTTTTTCTGAAAAAAAAAAAAACTTCCGCCAGAAGATATATTTCCTCTCCTAATGCTTTTGGTATGGAATTTAATCTTGGAATTTTAATTGAATATAGTTTAATTGGCATTGTAGACTCAAAATTTATTGAAGGAACTAAAATAATATGCAGATTTTTTTTAATAGACATCATACCAAAAATATGCTCAAAATCTGAGGAGCGAACCTCTTTAAACGCAGTTTTCTCAGCGGGTCTCCGTTCAATCCCTTACTCCTAAAGTTATACCAAACCTTTTATAATTTTTGATATTTTTTTAACTTACAGAACAGATATGAAAAATGATATATATTTTTCAATATCAACATACATGTATCACGAATTTCTTTTTTTAATCTGTGTGTATCGATACCTATATCGTACAAAATAAAGTTGTATTCAAATTAGGTTGGTTTGTGAGGAAACAATAAAAGAGACATAGCCCGCCCCAAAATCCTCTCTCAGGATCAAATCTTAGAATCATCCTTCAATAATAATCCCCTAAATAATGACCATGATGACCAGTTATCAAAATTAACTTTATTGATTCTGTTCACAATGTACATGTCAGATATCACGTCGTTTGCATTGTCGGTTTTTGATACAGAATACGATAGATGTGTTCGGTATAAAATTTATCACTTCTTTATTGAAAATGTCCTTCCATTGTCAAAATTCGAGAGTTGGTAAAATGGGTTAGTGCTGTCGGACCTGTACGGGCAAATTAAAACCCTGGTTGTAAAATATTCTTCGTTAATACTCAGTCAATTGAATTGAAATGGGTGGATTATGAAGGTCGATTATAATAAGAATATTTATTAAATGGGATGTTTAACTATTAGTAATTCTAATTGAATAATATCAAAGTTGTGTAAAATGGGAGTAAAATTTCTTGTCAAATTAGACAAATATTTCCTTTCAAATACATTTTGTTGAGTGTGTTCAGCAGATAATATTAGTCGGAATATTGCAGTTTTAAATTAGCCTTTTGATGTTTGTTGTGTCGGCATATATCCATCAAAATTCATACAATCTTTAAAATCTTCTTAACTACTGTACATTATGTAAAATTTTTCACAGGGTGCACCCCCTTCCTGTAAATTATTAGGACCAATGCACAGGCACTTGACGCTTTAAACCTTTCTCTTCAATGATAAGAATATCATCATATTATAATGATATTATGGTATGGGATGGACATTATGTGATGAATGAAGTGATTATATACCGGTTTCTGGGTCACTGTAAAAATGTATATATCGAATTATGGGATAACTATATTCACTATACCTGTTTGTGGGTCACTGTATATATGTATATATCGAATTGTGGGATAACTATAGTCACTATACCTGCATGTTTGTGGGTCACTGTACATATGTATATATAAATATATTGTGGGATAAATAAAGTGATAATATGCCACTCTGAGGTTCACTATTTTTAAATATGCATAAAAACTATTGGATACGTAAGCATATATATAGATTAGATATATCTTGTTAAAAATCTCATGATATAAGGTTGATAAGCAGCTCTGTGTTGAAGAAATAAATAATACATTTTGGGATGGACATTATGTGATAAATTTAGCAATCATACCAGTTTGTGGGTCACTATATGTATATTACGAATTGTTGGATAAACAGGCGATTACATGAAATATATTGTGAAAATCTCATAACATTAATTTGATAACTTGTATGTTGAATAAAGAACAAAATACGTTATGGATTGGCCATTAAGGGATTTAAACGCGATGATTATACTTGTTTCTGGTTAAATAATAATTACATTTAAAAGAAATTCTGGGATAAGGAGGCGTTTAGATAAAATATCTTGTTAAGAATCAAATAAATTCGGCTGATAAGTTGCATAATGAATAAATAATTAATCCACTTTCGAGTTGGACATTATGGGATCAATGTATAGTACATTCTAATACCTGTTTGATTTACATGTATATGAGAAATTGTTTGAAAAGTAGGCGATTGCAAGAAAAGTGTAACATGCAAGAGTGTCATAATATAAGGCTAATTAGCTGTATATTGATATATAAAATATTAGTACGATACGATAAACATTATGGGATCAGTCTAATGAATGCACCAGTTTGTGGGTCACTACATGTATATCTAAGAAATTATTGGATAAGTATAGGTGTTATGCACAAAATAATATTTTAATAATGTCATAATATTGAATAAATGAATAAAATATGAGATGGACATTACCGGGCTAAGGTAATGATTATACCTATTTTATTTCACTTTCTATGCGTATATAGCAACTGTGGGATATGTAGGCGCAGGGATAAAATATCTTGTTAAGAATTTCTAATATATGGCTGATAAGCTGTATGTTGAATAAATAAATTATGGTAATAGTAAATATATTATGGTAACGGACTGAATTATGGGATAGATGAAGTGATTATACCTGTTTGTGGGTCATTGTATATATGTATATAATGAATTGTGGGATAAATATAGTGATTATACATGTTTGTGGATCCCTGTATATATGTATATAATGAATTGTGGGATAAATATAGTGAATATACATGTTTGTGGGTCACTGTATATATGTACATTGTATATAATGAACTGTGGGATAAATATAGTGATTATACCTGGTTGTGGGTCACGATATAAATATGTCTATAATAAACTTTTGGATATGTAAGCATATACGTAAGATATTGTCTTTAAAATCTCATAATATAAGGTTGATAAACTCTTTATTGTTTAAATAAATAATTCACGAATGGAAGGTCATTATGTTATAAACGTATTGTGATCATAGCTGTTTGTGGGTCACTATATATATACATGTATATAACGAATTGTGGGACAGGCGATTGCATAAAATATATAGTGTAGAATCTCATAATATTAGTCTGCTATCCTATATGTTGAATCAATAAAAATACGTTACGGATTGGACATTATGGAATCAATGCAGTGATTATACCTGTATAATTACTTTCAAAAATAAGAATTCAATGCTTAAATGTGGTTCACTATATATATGTATATAAGAAAATCTGGGATAAGTAGGTGTATAGATAAAATATGCCGTTCAATATCTAACATTGCTTAATGAATAAATAAATTATAAATAATACATTGTGGGATGGACATTATTTGATTAATCATCTTTCTCACTATATATATGTAAGAGATTGTGGTATATATACATATATATATATATATATATATATATATATATATATATATATATATATATATATATATATATATATTGTGGGATATATATATAGAGAGAGAGAGGATATCCCTAAAATATCTTGTTAAGAATCTCATAAATCGTATATCGCAGTGAGTCATTAATATGCAATATGACCCCAAAATACTTGAAAAGTAATAATAGTTAAAATCTTATATTGAATCCCTCAAAACTGTTCTTAATGATTCATTCTATTTTGTACATATGTAAATATACATATATATATATTATTTATATCAAATATTAATTCTTATGTCTTACATTGTGAAATCCAGGACATGATATATATAGCATGTGATAATATTGTGGGTCATAATATTCATAAATAGAACATTGTGCGATGTATATACTTTATCCCACAATGCTCTATATATATGAAAATAATGACCCACAATGATATACAACATTTTTAATCTTATCTCAAAAATTATATTATATATTATATAAGGACCATATATAACGCTTAAATCATGAATATGACATAGCTATCCAATGCAGAAATGCGAGATCCCACAAACCTGTTTAGAAGGTCGTTGCCCACAAACAACCTCATATACCTATATATATATATATATATATATATATATATATATATATATATATATATATATATATATATATATATATATATATCTCCGTGTCAAGGCGATTTCGTGTAAAGTAATGAAAAAAAAAAATAAAATAATTACATTTATACGCTCGTATTTTAAATATTTAAAACAATAATATATTATGTGTCATTTCTATTTTTCATTATGATTTATTGAGCAGACGTCTACATGCATCTCTAGATGGCCGTGATTATACTCGGACAAGATCATGATGATACAAAGATACATATTCATATTATTTGTTATAAATTCAATTTTCAGAACTTGATATTTAAGTAATATGGTGTTATAGTTTTTATTAAACAGACAAATATGAGAGAGAGAGAGAGAGAGAGAGAGAGAGAGAGAGAGAGAAATATTCAGTTTTAGCCCCCCTCCTTTCAGGCTTCACCAAATGTTTGTACCTATATCAAACAAAAACTCGGAAATTGTTTTCTAAATATTTCAGACAGTGAAAGTAACTTTTTTTTTTTTATCAACAAATCATATCCATTTGTTTGACAGTCATACTCGTTTTTTATTTCCCTGCTTCAAGTTCACACGAAGTCCACGTGCTTGTCCTGTCAATCAAAATCATTCGACACTGTGCAGGTGTGAAAGTTTCGTCACATCGAAGACGAAGTGCGAGTATTTCCAACAAGTTATAATATTTATTTTTATCATTTCTAGATTTGATTCCAGCATTTGAATAATAAATTAGTAAAATACATTACGCTTTAACACTTGAATGTGAAACATACTCTCTGCCAATTTCAAATACCACCGCCGACACGTGTACATTTTGATCTACTATTGTTTTGTGACTTTTTTAGATGCATGTTTGTTTTGAAACTGAAATTTTTGTTCTAAAAAAGACCGTAGCTTTTTTTTTAAATGTTAATTAAAACATTCTGGAAATATGGTACTGACTAAGTCACCGATTTAGGAGGAAAGGGGGGGGGGGTATTAATCATATCGATTAGCTAACATATAAAGTTACGGTGAAGAAAGTTTTTTTTTTTCTCTATAACTATAGACTTTACACATTACAGTAGAGAAATTCTGTAGTGCATTACATTTTAAATAAATATTTCCTTTAACTATACTATAAATTTAATTCGTTTTAAAGATAATAAATTAACAGGATATCCGCAGTACTATGTATAACTCTCAGAACTAGTACTAGTTCTATTATATTTTCTGTAGTAATTGAAAAAAAAAAACGTATTAGAAATAAATATTTTCGTAATTTTTATCTGCGTAATAATTTGACTTGAATAATTATATCTCCATTAATGATTTGCCGTCTTTAACAAAACAACAAAATGTTGCAGTATTTGCACATTGCCCTTAGTTAAATTTAATATTTCAGCATCGTTCTACATAGGTACAGAATGTGCTTGTAACAACATTTATTTTCCAGAGTAATTTAATAAATAACCTAACAGCTAAGTTAAAATAATAAAAATATATATCGTAGATATTTTTCCTCATGAATTAATGATTCTTCAAACACGATATGTTAGTTAATAAATTTAAAAAAAACCTGTAACTCTTTAACTACAAAAAGATAAGTCCTTTCACTTCGGAGTTCCGAATGGCAATGAAAACTGAACGATAGGTGAACGCTGAACGCAAGGTGAACGCAAAGTGAACGGAACGAAGAGCGAACGCTGAACGCTTTGTGAACGGTGAACGCGAGCGCACTGTGAACGGTGAACGCAAAACTGTGAACGGAGAGCGAACGGTGAACGCACGGTGAATGAACGGTGAACGCACGCTGAACGAACGATGAACGAACGGTGAGCGAACGGAGAGCGAACGGAAAAATGGGAAAGTAGAACGTTTCAGGGACTGTAAAAGTCGTTTCTTGAACTGTGAAATTGATTGTTTTGTTTTGTGTTGATCAGAGGTGTTCCTCTTATGCCGAATAATTTCACACTCGATTAAGCCTTTAAAGGTAGCATTAGGGTGTGCACTACTGCGATGTAGGTACATACATGTAAATGTTTCGGTGGGTTTGATGTAAATTTCGAAGTCTAAGACTCCAGTCTGTTGAAATCTCTGCCCTTTGTGTACTTTTGTGTCCAAGAACACAGTCCCATTCATGTGAATATTGTAAGTAAATTTTAGGTATTTGTGCTCCAGATTTGCACGTTCAATAAGCTGCAGCATTTCACTTTCTGTGGCATCCATGATCATGAAATTGTCATCCCTATATCTGAAGTGAGTTACAATTTTGTTTCTATTGTTGTATTTTTGGATAATATTTTCAAGGATATCGAAAACGAAGAGGAACATATATCGGGGGAGGCGAACTGCTCCCATGTTGGCCCTTCGTATTTGTTAATACAGATGCAGTGGAGGATTTAAAAGTGTCAAAGTTAGCCCTTACAAAATCTCTAGAAATCCAGGAACTTCCGGGGGCTTCCCCCCCCTGGGCCCCCACTAGGGCTTCGCCAGACCCCATGCCTACTTTTTGCTTCAATTCCTGGATCTGCGCCTGATATGACCATCAAATTCAAATTCGTTGTTATCAAGCAGAATTTTTAATTATTTAATTAAGTGATTGGTATCTGGGATTGGTATTGTAACATCATTTTGTTTTAATTTTGTGAGTGCTTTTGCTGAAGATTGGATGAGTTCCATGGCTGTAATGTTTATATACATGGAAGTTACGTCATAAGTTACAAGACAGTTATCAGGTAACAAGTGTAGGGATTCAACTTTGTTGATAAAGTCTTTGGTGTCTCTAACATATGTGTGGTATTTTTGTACTAATAGTACCAGGAAGTGATCTACAAAATGGCCGATTGACATTGCAGGAGAAGAGCATTGAGAGATAATTGTCCTCCCTGGTATAATCATTCCGAAGACCTTTTGAAATTTATTTTAATTTAATTAAATATTATACTTTTCTCAAAATAGAAAACACGTTTTGTGCTGGTGTATAGAGGGTCCTTAAATTCAAAGGCTAAACCACTTGCAGTTAAAAAGAAATATGAACAAATATAAAAGTCTTGATTATTTAGAATGGGTTTAGTCACTAAAATGTTTATTTTGCAATAAGTGTAGCTTCTACAAAGCCATGTGTTTGTAAATGGCGAATCCCACCTCTCACATATACAAGGGGGTGTTTCACAGAGGGAAATGCAAATCAGTTGACATGCATTAACCAAATTTCCATGTAGGGTGCTTTTATTATTCAGATTCTTAGTTGTAAATTCAGTAGAACTTGTCAGCATTTTCATTCTTTGTTACAAAAGGAAAAACCAAGAACTATTTTCTATGAAAACATACTTATATTCCATTATGAAGCTTACATGTTTAAATATGAAATATACAACACATATAATACAGTAGGAGTTCAATGTGTTATATTTAATAGTAAACAAATCATACAACTGTTGTGTTTCATTTGTAATCAATTGATAAAAAGACAAAAAAACTTGACACTGGCATATATTAAATATAAGTATTGACCAAAGCAAATAAAAATCCAAAGAAATCAAAGCAATACTTCAAAGAATCTGATGTTAAGTGTATTCCAACAATACCAACATTACAATTCCTAGTCTTCGAAGTCTCTTTATGTTGGGCATATGCTTACTTCAAAATGAAATGATAAACTGTATCAAATTGTAATACTTGTCAATTGCTGTGGATTGATTTTTCCCTGTAAAGTTCATTCATAGCAATAAATTACAAATTTAAAGTACTTGTTTATAGGAAAAAAGAAAAAAAAAAGGTACAAATGTTCTCTTGAATATACAAAATATTTTTGTCTTTTCATTTTTTATTGCTTATTGATGAAATAATGTTCACAATTATAAAAAAAAAAAAAAAAAAAAAAAAAAAAACTGCACTAATCATTTATCTTTCAAAACATTTTCAGCCTTTGATTCTCTAGATTTCATCTCCTTGGGGTTCAAGCAAATGTAAGAATTAGGGCTAATGATCCAATAATTAATCACATTGCAATGTGGGAGATTCATGCCTCTTTCATCTACGATGTCATTCCAGATCATCTCCAGAACTGGCAGGAGGGGAGAAAATCCTCCTAATTTTGCAAGTTCCTCATTGTAACGAAATTGTCGATCAACATCTCCCATAAAATGGGCAAAAGATGGCGGCTTTCCTTCCTTCAGACGGGACTGAAAATCTGCTTCGCTATCTGCTTTCATTTCCTCTTTAGATAGGAGGTTAACTTTTCCTGCGAGCATTAAAGCAGCAAGTTTTGCCATTTCATAGTAATGGGGAAAGTATAACAACTGCCGAGGAATTCCAACAAAAATCAGACTGGGATACTCGATGTGAAACATATGCTTGTATAATGGTTGAATGCGCTCGTCTTTAATCGTTATGATGTCTTCCTTGAGAAAGGGGAATGAGAATCGATATCCGGTACAGAATATGACTGCATCAACCCTTTCAGAAGTGCCATCGGAGAACACTACCGAATCTTTTGTCATGCGGACAAAAGGAGGTCTTTGTTCGATTTCCTTTGGAAAGACGGAGGGAATTCTTTTGGATTTCGTCTGTGACATGCAAACATCTTTGCGAGAGATATAAAACTATACATGGGTTTAAAAATGTATTAATCAGCTATTTGAACCAGTATCGCAAAAAAGTATGTGATAATGATATTATGAACCAAGACATATATTTTTTTTTTAAAATACATTGTAAAAATGTTATACATTTACAGAAAAAGCCGTCGTTACGCAGTAACATGTTAGCGTTTTCTTTCCAAAATTTCGATAATTAAATTAGGTTTTCGATAAAAAAAAAAAAGGATATGAAGAGTCAATCCTGTAATCATAAAAGTGAATAAGGGAAGGTGTATTAGGCTCATACTTTTTTTGGCAAACTTTGTCACATGCATTGAAATGTCCTCCCCCGATCAGTGACAGCCAAGGATAGCAACGCGAAGACCGTCAAAGTGCTCCTCATATCTAACCTCCTTGCTGTGTATTATTCTTCTCTCAAACAACTCCATTCCTGGGATATCTGGTGCGTACTCATTGGCATCATGTCTAAAAATTATAGAAAAAAAAGAAAAAATCTAAATATGTTATTTTTCTTAAAAAATAATTAGAATGTATAATTATTAACATTGGTTACTTTAAATAAAGAAAAATGTTATTCTTATCAAAATTAATAAATTAAAGAAAATTCAATGAAAAAGAAAAAAAGAAGAAGCCGAGTTTCTCAAAGGAACATGTGGGACCCATTTTCGGAAAAAATACAATAAATAAATCAATAAATAAATAAAAATAATAAAAATCATCAAAAAACTATAATAATGTCCCTTAATGATGATAATAACAGGTGACTCTAGATCTCTCGAAGTTCAAGGGACCGTAAGAAAAGTTCGAGAGATCGGGGGGTTCGAGAGATAGAAAGTGAATAAGGTCCGGAATTTTCAGGTCCCATCATCATTGTTCTGCTATTATACACACCGGAAGTATATGTTGATAATGTCATTACACGTTTCCATTCGTATTTTACAGGTAAGTCACTTGATTTCAACAAAAAATGATCGTATTTTGAATAAATAAAATCCGATTATTTTAATTTTCAATATTTATTTGTTCTCATTTCATGATTACATGAAACCTGAATAGTAATTGTCGATTTAGCTATCCCCCGGGCTTGATCGGTCCTTCACAAGATTGTTCGTAATCGGTATTCATTTCTTGAGATAGGATTTCTTGTTCAATGTTTGCCAAACTAGCTGGAATTGTGTAGACTCTAATAATATTAAAGTTCATAATCTCTGGAAAATTACTGACACGTCCCTCAATTATTTTCTCAACATTATCGTCTCGTCCAGTCAAAATAAGTTTTGAAGCGATTTGTTTATAATTTACAATTAACCAATTAATTATATCAACACTCGGACGACTCACAGGTGTATTATCATCCCAATTAACACGTCTATCCCAGCCCCAGGCGTTCACTGTTATTCAGGTAAGTCTAAGCTGCATTAATTTTACGCTTGATTGACGTGTTTACCTGCGCAATCAAAACTTCGAGAGACAGAGAGTAAAAAACAATGAAATATGTGTAACGAGACCCAGGTCTTGGTTTGAGAGATAGAGAACTTCGAGAGACCGGGCGTTCGGAGAGATCAGGACTAAATTTGCTTAGTTATATAGAGGGAAAAACGGGACCGGAAGTTCACTTCGAGAGATCGGAGTTCGAGCCATGGAGCGTCACCTGTATATAAAGCACAGGGAAATTCACAACACAGGGATACCCCAACCGCCCAAACCCGGGATTTAGCTTGACCTGTGGAACCAGCTATATCCTAGCAGATGCAGGAACAACTACTAGAAGGTTCTCCCAACTAACAACTAGCGATGGCGATAAAATTCTAATGTCTTCAAAGTTATTGAGAATGAAAGTGAAATACAGCATATTGAACATAAGTTTTATTAGAGGATTTCTATTAATACTCATTAAACAGATTATATTTGTTTTCTTTTGTAACACACCTGCACTAACAATGAACTCCGATCCCTAACCAATAGAGCTGCATTAAGTAAAGAATTAATAATCAGAAAGCACAAATTTACAGCACAAGGATACCCACTATCGCCAAAACCCGAGAATGGAAAGAAGGTAGTTGAACATTTGCTTTTTTTATTATTATTACCGAAACCCATTGAACAGATGATATTTTTAGTATCTTAAAGCACTTTAAAATGAATACCTTAACAAATATAGCTGTCCTAAGTAAAGAATTATCAATATAAAAAGCACAGGCGAAAAATGCAATACAAGGATACTCACTACCACCCCAGGCCGGGATTGAACTCTCGACCCGCGGAACCTGTCTCCTAACATTTTAGAATAAAGTTCTTGACCGCTAAATCAATTTGGACTTGATTTTGATGGCAATGGAATTTCCGCGGAACTCTCCACTTCATACTGTCTTTGAGAGTGGAAGTGTGAAATATCTATTTGATCAATAATTTTATCAGAGGATCATTACCAATATCAATGACATAGAGAAACAGTTTTCTGTCTAGTGTAAAGTGCCGCTGCGAGAATTCCATCGCCATCAAAAGCAAGTTGATTTTAACTTGCCTATTTGGTCACGCGGTATTGTATGGTGTTCCTACACTACAAGACGACAGGTTGTAACGGTAGTGATTGTCCTTGTATTGTGAATCTCTCTCTCTTCTTTCTGAGAGAGAGAGAGAGATACAGAGTATTAAAAAGAATCCTTTATGAACATACCCATTACATACGAGAACAGAATCAAACACTTCCGTTTTGATCTCTGACAATTTGGTTACAGGAGAAAAGGTCACCAACCATTTAACATGGCAGTTTTCCTGGACTTCTTTCAGCGGCCTAACGTCTCGAACAAAGGTATGTGTCTGTAATATGATCAGTTCAAAAAGGATGCAAAAAATAGCGATGCATTTCAGACATGCATGTAATTGTACTAGAAGACTTGGTATGTGGACCACATACTTTTAATATTTACGTCCATATGACTGGGTACTTTCAGAAACAAATCAAGACAGTACCTATACTGAAAATGATATCAGTGTAGCATAATATTATAAAACTTTAAAAGGATTAAATATCATTCTTTTAATATCAATGGAAATAAATATTTGTAATGGAATTTTTATCACAAACATCACAACGAAAAGAGTACTGGATACTCTGTACGGGGTCACTGATTTTGCTGTTGTTATAAAAGTATACGTCTTTTTGTACCGCAAAACATTCATATCCTACATGTAATAATACCACCAGAATTGCGATTATATAGTTTAATCCTATAATGCCAGTTTTGAATGAACATACTTACCTTTATGAAACGTCTGAGCTTGAAGTGGTCCACGAACATGTTGAGATATTGCAGACATTGCTGGCGTGATATAAAGGATGTAGTCCATTCCTTAGGATAGGGGAAACCTGGGAACTCCTGTAGTTCCTTGGGAAGATTTATTCTTTGGAAAAGGTAATTATTAGTTAAGAAGCAGCTCATTGTTATAACCATTACAGAACCAGACATTGGTAAGTACACATCATCTGATTTAGTGTCCAAAATAATTAATTTAAAGCACTGTCGTAACAACGAAATTTGTCTAAACGTAAAGTTAATTACGTGAGGCTCCTATAGGCTCTAGTTTTCTTGCAGTTCATGAAAGTTTGCCGACAGTTTATTTTTTTTTTTTTTTTTTTTATTTTATTTATTTATTTATTTATTTATTTAAGATAGAAAATACAAAAATAAAGTTCAAGAAAAAAAAATTAAGTTTGCTTCAAAAGTTTAATTAAAATTTTCTGAAGGGTGCAAAGCATATACTATACCCAGAAATATACATAGAGCTTTGTTTCGAAATTTATTTACACTAAAAAAAAATAGTTATTTTCCTCTCAACCTTTACAGTATGAAAGTGTTGATCAAAGAGATTTGGGCTACTTTACTATTTGTAAAATCAAACTTTTATTATTTTGTCTTTATCTAAGAGAGACGTACAAGTACAAATACTAACTTCAGGCTGTTGTATAGAGGAGAGTGTATCGGGAATCCGAAATCGTCTTTCTTTGTCTGGTCAGTGTAGTTCCATAATCCACAAGGCCAAAAATTACGCTCAAAGGCAACAGGTTCAAAGATTTCAGGATTATCACTTAGGTGCTAAAAAGAAAAAAAAAGTGTTTTAAGACTGGTTCTTTCTTTTCAATTTTTATTTACTTATGTTTTTTTATAATATATTCGATCAGAGTTTAATTTAGAAAAAAAATTCAATTTTTCATAACTATTCATTCTTTTATTTACGATTTCTTAAGCAAGAGTATAAACTTCATAATAAATGACTTCGTCATTTGAAAAAAAGTTCAAGGAATTTGTTTAATTTTTCACAGTTTGTCGAGACTTTGAAATGGGAAAGTTTTATACATAACACAAGAAAATGGCGACGTTTGATGACGCTACGGCTCACCAAGCAGCAGTTCCGTTGAGTAGTGACGTATTATGGGATATTAAATGATAACAAAAGATGACAAAATATAAAAATATTACTAATACATTAGAATACAAGTGGAATGGACATTTTTAAGCTGAAGCTTTTTGATCAAGTTCTCCGGTAGATCGAAACATACATACAATCAGCTATTTGCAATAATGAAACATGGAGTTGTTTTAGACATTTTGACGTTATCATCTCTGCACCGTTAGAAGATATCGCACACAACACAAAATCCCATATTTTGTTTATTTAAGCTCTTTGAAATTCGCTATATGTAATGAAGAAAAGTATAAAAAGGAATAGTGGGTGTTTCAGAAAAAAAAAAGTGTTGATTATTTTTGTTTTGCTCTTAGCTTCTTGTCCGCGATTTTATTAGGCAACCGTTGTAAAAACTACACTTTAAAATGACCGAGAAAATTAATAAAGTGTTGATATCTTTTTTAAAAGCATGAGTTTTGATGAATGGGGATTCTTCTATTTGCATATTTATATGTCGGGCCCCTGCTCAGTTCAATGAAAACAAAGTCAATTGCATCAGCTGTTTGTCATTTGAGAAGTTTAAAATTAAAAAAAATATTAACGGCTACAAAAATTCTAAGAGTTCAACTATATTAGATTAAATTTTCGCTGTATGGTTATGTTATCTTTGAGTGAAATTCCTTGACATGAATAGTGCTGGGACTAACTTCCACATGCTATGTAAACGTGTCTATTGATACAGACATCATACGCATTGAAAAACAAAATGTTAAACTACGGAATGAAGCACGATCACCGAACAAAATCTCAACACTTTTTCAAACTAGAACGTATACTAGCTTTACGTGTTTAAAAATGTTAATGTACAGTGAACGGATATTTTTGAATTTTTGAGATTTTTGAGAAGTTGTTCCCTTCCTTCTAATACATTACTATGAATATGTGACTTAATTCTACGGCTTGATATAAGGTTTATACATTTTAAATTTCATTTGACTATGAAATATTGATAATGATATATATTCAAGAATATGACTCCTTTTTTGGTCTGATCAGGCTTGTTCCATATCAATTTTCATATTTACAAGTTACAATAACAGTTTAATTGATTCACGCCTTAAGTAAAGAAAAATTCCGTGTTACACTAGACAGCAACGCCATCTCAGTCAGTACAGCGAGATCAGGATTGCTTTCATTCTACACTCGGATAGGGTTATTATGGCAATATAAGAGTCACGTCGTTTTAAATTTGTGTTATTTATGAGATTTTAAACATTTTAGTGTGTATGGAAAATGACAGTAGTAGTTTTTTTCCCTATGAGACTCATATATATGGTAAAAATGTGACTTCATAATGTATTTTCCGAACCTCTGTATAAGCTGTTGCAAGTATGGGAGTCCCTATCCTAGCTGTTTCTTGGGTGATTAAGGATCGGAAGAATCGAAATTAAGGGGGAAAGTTAGAATTTATTTCGGAGTTTCAGAAACAAAAGTTTTAAAAACAAAACAGTTATACATGTGTACACGCTTATAATGAACTAACGCTTACTGCGATGTGATTTTCATTTTCCATGACTTTAAAATATATTGAATACTTACCAGAAATAGCGAATCAATATTATGCATATAACGAAGCAAAAACGTCCGTCCTTGGCACTTCGTTATAAGCGTGTTTTACTATTACTAAGGCACATGAATTACGCGAAGTGCCTATATTTGCTTTTTTCACAACCAGATTGGTTAAGGAACCCTTTAGTAAATTGAAAAACACACAGCTCTTCTGAATCACTAGTATGATATACAAATTGTATTCATTTTTTTTTTTTTTTTTTTTTTTTCCAAATTGAAAAAAATAATGATAATTAAAAACAATTAATGGATATTGAGCTTAACGTAGTTTAAATCAAAAATCGGAATTGTTTTAATAAACAATTGTATTTGTATACTCTGACTCCCTGCAGTCCAAAACACACACCAATCTAAATACGTACTTCAATGAACAAATAAAATATATTAGAAGCTGAAAATAATAATACCAGTAATGACACATTTTTGTTGTTTAACCCGGATTTAAAAAAAATGCTTACGAAGGTAAGTTATAGACCTAAAGTGTCCAATAAAGAGGACAGGAATTTTTTGTAGGTCACACAATCAAGAGTGAGTTCGTCTATGCATTTGCAATTATTGTCTCGGTTGACTGAAGTAGCATAAAACTTGTATATTAAATAACAAATCAAAAGTTTAAATCCACATACTTGAGATTTCAATAAGATTCAATAGTTAAAGTAACCCTAATGTAGGTTGTGACCTATTTAAGTGTAATTCTACATTCTCATCAAGATGTAAATAATTATACAGAAACTAGATCCTACAGCTGAAATAAATGTTTAAAAATAAACATCTGCTATTCTATTTAAAACATTTTTAAGCAAAGGCTTTTTTTAAAGCAAATGATTTTGATAATTAAGTCTAAATAAAATTGGATTAAGTATTGAAATACTTAGGTCTATATGTATACAAATAATTCACCTAGAGTGTCCAAAAAAGAGGGTAGGAAACTCTGGTAGGTCACACAATCAAGCTTTCATCTATACATTTGCAATAATTGGTATCGGTTGAATGAAGTACCTTAAAACTTGTAAATTTAAAAAAAAAATACATTTATTTGAAGTTTACAGTCATAAAATACAAGATGAATATATCGTAATTTTTTTTCTCCAACTTATGATAACGATACACGTACGATAGTGCCAAAGCAATTTTAGAGACGTGATTATCTTAAGCAAGGCTATGTAAATAATTTGTTTTAAAAACTTCATTTGCAATTACTGGGAAGAATAAAAAGTCCTTCTCTTTTCATTCATGTGTAAAGTCCAGCGAGATCTGGAAGATGATTGCGAATGTGCAAGCCAAACTATGGGCACCAATTTGTGTAAATTAACGTTTTAGCATTACAAGCTCAAACCGGAACATATTTTGGAAGTTCATTTTACGATTTATATAATCGTAAAATTAATGCATCTTCTTGATCGTCAACGATCTTACTGTGGCGCTCATAATAAACGTCGTGGAACAATGGCGCTATTTTCTTTACTGTGGTTCTACTTTTTTTACTGTGGCGGTGCGGACACGTTAGAAGTCAGGTAGTACTGTATGGATTCCCTAACAAAATTTTGTTATAGTTTAGTTAACTTAAGTAAATTCTTTGATACGTTTATTTACCACGAAACTTTACCTTAGAACTTCTTATGAAATTCCGATGCTTAAATTATCTTTATAAATGCAATACCAGTGATGTGAAATGATGTGAAATATAGAATTAATATGTGAATATAAAATGTATCTTTTCACAAACTATATAATATTGCATAAAATGGGGAACTTAAACAAAAATAGCAGTAAGATATCCATTGTAAATTTAATTTGATTTACCGTAGTAAAAACTTTAATACTATAATAGTAAACTATGGTTATAATATATTTTGTCAGGATAACTCTGCATACAGATAAAGATTGTATTGAAATATGTGTGAAAATGCGACACAAAATCAATTTTTGTAATGTTACAATGTGCATTCCAAATTCAGATGTAGATGAACACTTTTCAAAGCATCATTGAAGATTAAGAAGGGGTAGCCCTAATATTGAAACCCAAGATTGTGATCATAATTTAAAGTTTAAGTTTATCGATTGTAATTATTTTAAAATCATTTTGTAAATGTAACATAGAACAAGAACTAGGAATGAAAGAAATATCATAGTTTCTTAATAAGATTTAAAGTTGTATAAAAATTAATAGCAATTGTAATTAAATGTATTGAAGAAGTAGAATAAACAATGTTCAATTATATATAAAGTAAAGAAGTATAGGTATTTCTTCCGATTGCAAGAACCAATGCAAATTTGATACTGAAAAAAAGTGCCATTTAAGAAATGAATCTGCCTTAATTGTCCCTTTTAGAAAATTGTTTGTGTTTCTAAATAGAATTCCGTCAATGCTCCGTTTTAAAACACTGCTCATACCATTGAGCTTGTTACAGTGTATTTTGGCGGAATATAAAATACTGGCTCTTTTTGGCGATTTATAACGATTCTCCGAACTAAAAGTAATTAAATTTTACTAAGTATGCTATAAAAATTATTATAAATTGTGTGCAAGCATAATAAAAAAAGTAATTTAAGTTAAGCCTGAGATTAAAACTTGTTAATGAAATGGTAATTTGATGAATATCCACAACACATAGGTAAATGTATATGAAGAAAGGTATTGGTAATAGTTTGAAACATAAGTAAATTTTATTTTATTATAATCATTATTATTATTTGCTTACACTGACAAAATTAATATTATATATGCAGTAACAATGCATCCAAATCAGGGAATAGTATTCAACAAATTTTTATCCATCATATTTTATTGTATACTTTGTAAACCCCCGTCCACCAAATTTGTGGGAAAATTAACTTGGTATTCGGTATAATGTACATGCCCTCGTATAAACAGATTTTACTGGATAATTTTGCAGTAAATCGCTTAGGCCTTTATTTATCTCAATGTTGTTACATCAAGCTTTGATAACAGTTATTGGGGAAGTACACGTAGATATTACGGGATGTTAAACTTAACTTCAAATTCAACCTATTTACACACTAAATAATCACATACTACTGAAAAATTGAAAGTTTCACACCACTTCTCGAGACCATAAACTTTTAAAAATGCAGACTGTCTGCATATAATGTAGATGCATTATTACAAGGCATAGTCGATTCATCATAAAACCCATGTAGCATTGTTCTTCAAGGGTGGCTATTGCTTTTTCATTGATTAAAAAAAAACACAGTATACAAATTATCAAATTTCTGCTTCCTCTTAGAATAATAACCGTGTTAAAATTATTATCATGGCAGTGCAAAATAGAAAAAAAAAATAGAAATACAGGAAAATCTCTACATTTTTGGTATCTGCCGAAGTGGCAAAAAAAAAGCTTTCAGTATTTTCGAGATTCACAACTAAAATATTATTATTGTGAAGTATGATCAAATATAGTTTGCTTTATTATACCTCTACAGATTTTTCCCTATATAAAACTAGATCGTTGGATGTTATCAATTCCCTAAAAATCGCTGTGAATTGACTAATCCTCGTGCGTTAATCAAGTGAGCTAATTCCGGCTTCGAAAGCTTATTCCAGCTTATCCCTAATTCTTTAGATTTTACTTTTGCTTCAATGTTAATGGACTAATCCCCATGTGTTAGACAAGTGAGCTAATTCCTGTTTTGAAAGGTAATATCCTATTATCTGCAGAATCCTCTTAATTTCTCATTTGTATCGGTAAAATAAAACAGTTAATAAAATTATATCATTGAGGATTTAGCAAGATTCCAGTTCCTATCGACCCCTCGGTCCTGGTTATTTTGAATCTTGCTAACTCCCTCAATGATATACTTTAACTGTATTATAATCAACTATAGAAAATCAAAGTCAAATTTATCACTAGTATATTTCATAATTATCTCTTCAATGTTAAAGTGATCTACGTACGAAATCAAGTTTTCAAAGTACATGTAAGACACTTAAGTACATTTGTAAATCAAAACGTTACAGTTATAAATACAATTAACTATAGTTCCATATTGCCAACGTTTTCACAATAGTTCTCTATATTTATCTGCAGTTTAGGATATTATTTTTGTTACGAGATCTCAAAATCAAATCCTAATTGAGACCATGAAAGAATTTAGAGCTATAACTCGTATTAAGAATAAAACACTATGATTAAGTGTATTTACTAAAGAAAACTTGAACATCAAAGCTTCATATTTGTAAAACTGTCTTTACCTTCAAACAGCAAAGTCCAGCAGGACCTGCTCCGATCACAGCAACTCTCTGCTTAGTTTTCTCTTTCGACATTCTGTTCAAAGAAGTAACCAATATTTTCAAATATCCCGAATTTATACCTGGCAGAATAGGCGCATTAATGTATGGAAGGCATTAATGGTCATCTTACTTTCTTTTCCCATTTAGTGTAGGGGAAGGGTGAGTAGGTGAAATTCATTGTACCTTGATTCAATTCGTACTTTACAAAGATTGTTTTACAATTAACGAAGTTTGATAAGTCCTGTACCTTGAAGGATACATTGGATATATTATACACTCCACTGATGATATGAGATCGTTCGTGTATATATGTTGCAGCCACAGAAGACCTTTATAGAAAAACTCTTTATATATTATATTTCTCTTCAAGATAAGGTGTTGAGAAATACGGCCGTTTTACTTATCAGATTGCAATATTTCCTGAAATAATGCATCTTGTTAATTAGATGACCTTTTTAGTTTCGGTAATAATCTGCTAGTATAAATAGTAAATGGTCTGTTAAATGTATCAACCTCAGCTTAAGGTATGCCATTCATCAGCTCTTCTGAAAAATATGGGAGGAACATATATTATGATATATAAAAGGTTCATGTAAACGTAACGAATAGTGATCGATCTCAAAAAAATCCATAAACAATTCAAATTGGTGAAGAGGGCATAACACATCTTGAAATTTCAGAGGTGGAATCAGGTGCATAGGAGGAGTGAGCATTCCCTATTGACCGGTCACAACCCCCATGAGAGCTATGTATTCATAAGGTAGACGGAACTATCTGTAATAAATTCGGTACAAAACAAAGGCTTAACAATTGGTATGAAACAAGTCACCCAAAATACAACCCAATGATAGGATATATTTGCTTACAAGGTCATTACAAAGACCATAAAATTTACAAAATGCTGACTTTAAACGAGGCTATTGAAATCCCTGTTTCATTTATTAAAAAAAAATAATTACGTTTTAATATTTATGACATATCTGACTAAAATTGTGCATATTTGACAACATTTAATTTCCAAAAAAAAAAAAAATAAATAAGCTAGACATACGGTAAATAAAGGGTTATATCTTGTGGTGGCAAAATATTAAGTACATGTTCTCACAATCTACACATTTCTTTGGTCCATCGTACATTAACCCTTTAGAGCATTTAAAATCTTATAATATGCTACGGATATTTAGCCTACGCTTCAATTGGTATTTTTAGAGCAATGTTCCACATTTTCTCGACAGACCTTTCAAAAATCGTCGATATACAAGAAAAATAACACTGTTATTTTATGTACTGAAATTAGGAATCTGATATTCGCTCTATCGCTGTGTTCAAGGTAATAACTCTCAATATCTGGTTTGATATACTTAATGATATTTTAATATTAGTGACTTATACTGATGTACAAGACTAATAAAATATTCCATGAGATTTCTATGTGTTATATCAAAACTGTTAATAACTAGAAATACAGGAATTGAGACCGGAGACAACGAGGCTAAATTATATATTCTAGAAATATTTTCCTTATTTATTTATTAAACAAATTAGGTTCCCAAAATGAAAGAGCTAAGTTCACTTCATGCATGAAATTGCCCTAAAAATGGAAATTTAACAGCTAACATTATATTGGTTGATTGTTCGTTGTTTAACGTCCTATTCGAGAAATTGTCACTCATATAGAGACATCACCGTATGCTGGAGAAGGGCTTTAAATTTAGACCTATATTCTGCACTTAGGGCCATTGAGTAGTGAGGGTTCTTTATCGTGCCAACGCCTACCGTGACACGGGACCTTGGTTTTAAAGGTTTCATCCGGAAGACCCGTAACTTTTACTTCTCGTGCTGGGCGCTTGGCGAAGGAACAGTCACTACCTATGTTTACGTCTAAGCGCGGCGAACGAGAATCGAACCGCGGCCTCCAGATCACGAAGCGAGCGCCCTACCACAATATTACCGTGACCTGCGCTAACATTAAATGCCCTATAGACCCCATTTCAAACATCAACATAAAGGTTATAAGGTTATAAGAAGATGAGGAGATATTCGGGAATCATTCCGCTGAAAATTTTGTATAATAAAATATATTTGTATAGATCAACTAGCTCATAAACTGTTATCCATTCAAGTTTCTTAGACAGTGGTTTAGAAGAAGAATCAGGACTTGCATCAAGAATAATACTATCTGCCCTTTTGTTTGTAATTTAAATAGTCTTTCCATGTCCTGCTTAGGTGCATTACCCCCAAATAGTCTAACAATAGTTAATAGATGGTAGAATATAAGCATTGTAATAAAGTTTTCTGGTATGTAGAAGGAGAATTTTTTTTCTATCTTACGCAAGGTTAATAACTTATAGTTTAAGGTTTTGCAAACTGAATCAATATGATTTGCATACTGTAACTAATCATCAATATGTATACGAAGACGTTTTTCGGTTTTAACCATTTCAATTGTTTTGTCTGAGGCATAAAGTTGTAAATTTGGATTGTCTAGTTTTGATTTTCTTTGCTGTGTACCCATCAGCATATATTGTGTTTTATATACAATTAATTCCATTTGATTTTGAGCACATCATTTCTCTATCTCGCATAGATCTGAATTTAGTGTACTAGTATTTTCTACACATCTTGCATTATGATTATTAGAATAAAGAGTTGCATCATCAGCAAACATATCAATATTTGAATTGTTTACATGTCATGGAAGGTCATTTATATACAATAAAAATAAAAGTGGACCCAAAATAGTACTCCTGCTGTGACGAGTAGAATATTGGAAATACATGTTCCAATTTCAACACACTGGGTCCTGTTAAACCAATTTAGAGCTGTATGGTAAAATTGTAATGGATATTTTCTCTAGAAGAATATCATAATTCACCAAATCTATAAATGTAATGCCAATTAGGGCATCAAGCCAACTTTCTGTTAGTTTTGCAAGTGAAGTTTGACAAGAATGGAGTTCTCTAAATCCTGACTGGGATTGAGTTAGTAAATCAAATTCATTAGTGAACTTTTGTATAAGCTTAACTACATGTTTTTCTATCAATTAAGATATAGTTGGTAAATTAAAAATTGGGCGATAATTATTTTGGTCAGCTTTGTCACCCTTTCTTAAAAATAAGAGTTACTTTGGCTTGTTTTAAGATGAGTTACATATATATTTAGATGCGACTTTCAAAAGACGCGGCCCTATAAAGTCAATGCAAGCTGATTTATTTATCAATGATTTCATCATCAATCTTAGACCTAACAAAATTACATAATATATTGGGGTCACGTATATACTATATCCTGTAAATTATCAACAATTCCCCCATTAGAAAACAAATGAGAAGGAGTTATGTTCTTTGAATTATATGTTAATTGATTAAGATAGTTCAACATTTCTTTGGGATTGGAACTTTGTTCAATCGCCGTTCTATAGTATGAAGATTTTGATTTGTCTGTTAGAAGACTAACTTTGTTTCGATAAAGTCTACAGTTTCCCATATCTCCTTCTTTGTGGTAAAGGTCACGTAAGTGCCTAGCATCGTTGATTTCTTGTGTTAACCATTTAGGACGGTTTTCACTATTTACTTGTTTGGTTTCAACTTGTGCATGCTGGTCAAGTACACTATTGAATAATTTATAGAATTCAGTTAGTATTTCATTTGGGTCATGCATCTTGAGGAGATAGTTAAAGTCTACATCTTTTAAGTCTTGGAGGAATTTATTGTCATCATTTTTTTTAAAAAGTCTACTGAATTTCTGTGTGATTTCCTTTTTACTGCATACAATTTGATTTTCTAGTAGCACATTTTGGGCAGTGATCAGAGATAGCTATAAATGGTACATTCACTTCACACATGTTATCTGGTTTATTAGTAAAAAAAAAAAAAGTGATCTATAAGGGTACTTGAGGCATTAGTTTCTCTAGTTGGTGCTGAAAAACCAAATTCTTCTAAAGATATGTCCAGCTTTGTGGGGGTTCCTTAAATAAATCTATATTGAAATCACCTGTTATGATAATTTCCGCATCGTCATAGAAGGAGACACAGTTTATTTCTCTAGCCAGGAGTTGGGAGCAGATGGTGGACGGTATGCTGAACAGTAATAAATTGGTTTAGCATTCTTTGTATTTAATTCAAGCCAAATTGTTTCAATCTTACCGATTTCAAAATCAGGTCTACGTTTGTATCTTATATTATTAGAAATATATACCACAATTCCACCACCTGCCCTCAAAGTGCGATCCTTTCTTTCCATACCTAACCCCTCAAAATTCAACTCAGAATCACTAATGTGATCATTCAGAAAGGATTCACAAAGTCCTAAAATATCAAGAGTTTGTTTTGGAGCAGCATTTTAATTTCTTCAATCTTGGGCATTGGGTGGCATAGTTTAGATTTCATAATTTTAAGTCTTTTTTCTTCAAACCAATTTCATTATTGCTTGTTAAACAGTCATTATTTGTTATAAATACAGTAGATATATCTGATTGTGAAACCCCTTTAGTAACAGTACTATTACGCAGTACAGTTAGGGTGCCAAATGGAAATATCGGCGAATTTTTTAGATAGAAAATACATTCTTTACAAGGATGAGCGTTTCTTTTTAGGACTTTACTATTATCGGACAAATGCAATGTGGTTGAAAACTACATGTTGGGGACGATTAGAGTTCTTATTTAGGCTTGTAACGTGATGTGACAGTCACGTGATTTTAGCAAATATACCTGAAGTATTGAGGTCATCTATACATTCTAATATTGCAAGGGCATAACAAAGTTAAAAATCTAAGTTTAACATATGATTATTTTCAACACTCTTTGTAGTTTGTGAAAAGTGCTGTGAACCTATAGAGATTCTACTATCTAATTGCTAAAATCACATTTGTTAGACCGTATGTTGAATATTTTGCTGGTCAAGTACATTAAATATAGATATTATTAATTCATTTGCAAGATTTCAACAGGTTCGCAGCACTTTTCAAATATCGTCATACTCCTTGAGTTTATGTGTAAAAGCTTGTCATAATTCATTGAGGGTATGCCCTTGCAATATATCGATTTATTACCCTTCTATTTCCCTTCAATGCATCTGCATACAAATATACGACAGTGTCGCTTGTCTAGGAAATGTACGGGAAGTATATGAATAAAATGATAAAATAGACATCGCATCCAAGTCAATGCCTCTTATATATCTACAATTTATATTTTATTTAATTACAAAATATGTTTTTTGTTGTATAAATATAACTTGATCCGCCTCTCACTGCATGCAAACTGCGTCAAATTTAACGATATGACGTCACATTGACAAGTGCATTGCGATCAGTGAATTGTTTATATATTGCTGTGTGGGATTTAGCCAACGACAATAATGCTTGCACTAGTTAGTATTGATGTAGTTTAAAGCTATTCAACAGTTTAAAATAGCAGATCATTTCATTTTGTGGTAATTTGAAGAACTTATATTTTTGTGTGATGTCAAAGTAAGCAATTTCCGTATAAATTAGGCCCCGCCTCCTTACTGCAGCCTTAACTGTGCTGCGTAATATTCCTGTTTGTCTTTTTGTATTTATAAGAATTAAATGAAGTATTTGAATTAATACTAGGATTTTGCAGAAATTCACAATAATACTCATGAACAATATACAACATTACATTCTGAACATAAACTATTGAGAAGAGAATATACATTATTGTTATTAATTATTGCTTGGGAATTGTTGTCGGCTACACTTTCATTGCCTGTTTCCTAGTGGCTATGTGGACACAGCTTGGTTTTGTGTCCTAGCTCTCCACAGTTCCAACAGTCCAGCTTTCTTCTGCTTCCATGCCTGCAGTGTCGCGATATGTGGCCACTTTCCCCGCAGAAATAGCAGAAAGTTGAACGGAAGGAATCATCGCCAAATGATGTTGTCATTTTTTTTTTACATTTGCTGGCACATTTCCTGTTTTCAGAATATTCACATATCCCTGGAAATTTTTCAGCAGTGGTGCGGAATCTCTGTACGACAGGTGGATTCCATCTTTCCAGTAGTATCCCTGTTTAAACTTTCCATCCCCAAAGAATTTTGAAGTAGAAATCACTGTATCACCATACATTTCACAAACATTTTTTTAATTATTCCATAAATATCACTGATATCCATATCACGTCTTGGTAGTACTTCAGAAATAAACACATGTACACTGGGATTCCGACTTCTGAGATCTGCAATTATTTCTGCAAAATCATATTCAATCCCTTTTGCATCTCGCCGTCTTGATACATTATTTCCTCTAGCTAAAACGATAATACTCTGATATGATGATACATCCTTTTTTGCAAGTTTTGCCCTTATATTAGAAATGATCGCCCCTCGATTTGTGCTGACCTGTACAGTTGAATACAATCCTCTGGTACGGACCCTTTGTAGTATCGAGTTCCCAATGATGAGGACTGATTTATCCTTTGGTTTCCTCCCAAGTTGATTTTCCCCTTGTGAAATCTGTGGGATTAGATAAAGTAGGAGAAATCTTGATTTCTGGAGCCTCGCTGGTATCTGTCATAGTACTGCTACTGATGAATGGAACTGTAAGGTTACACTGACTATCCCTTGATACACTAGTTCCAGGAATTTGAAGTCCTTCCGTTGATGCTTCTTTTTCCTTTGTCCTGTTTGGAGCTGTTTGGGTACCTTTTGTAAGAAGCGATGTGACCTTCCTTGATGCATTTAATTGTTGTTAAAGATCACTGACTTCTCGTGACAGAAGTTGGATAGTATCTGAAAGCATCAAAATGAGTTTTGCACTGCCAATGCACTGATGGGAATTCTTTTGGTGTGTACACCATATTGTGAAGCTTTACCTTTAGAAGTAGATTTGCATTGGGGAGATATTCCATCCATTGTCTCACATCTCGATCCAAGTATCCAATAGAGGTGTTCAAATCCTTGAGGAACTTTTGACACCATGAGACATATGAGACTCCTTGGATTTGAAGGGTATTAGTTTTTTCATAAATAGTAACTGTGACGGAATCATCTTGAGATTTATAAATCCATGCATATGTCTTCTTTTATCACTGATTTTAAGCAGAACGAGTTCCCTCTGTAGTAGATCCAAGATGATAGGGTACTTGTCACCATCAAAAGTTATTGTGGCACTCTTCTGATTTTCCTTAACTTGCAAGAAATCTGGTACTTCTAAACACAGAGTCTCACAAATTCATTTTGTAGATCATTATTTACAATAATTGATCTTGAAAATCCGGTAAATGAGTCCAAGAGTGATTTGAAGAGGTTAGAACTATCACTAAAACTTATTATTATTCCATTGTAAATGCTAAGTATATATAAGAGATGCAGGAGCTGTAAAAAACACGTCTTGTCACCTTAACTGCTTATCTTAATATAAAGTGTATATAAAAACAAAATGAAATAAAATGTACCTTAGCATTTCTTTTATTTTCAATAAAACAAGCGTAAAAAACTGGGAAAACTTAATTTCTTGAACACAGACGAATAACATTTCATGAAAATCTACAATTAGAATGTATCTTAATATGTTAGCAAAGTGCAAAAACAAATTGAAATATATATATATATATATATATATATATATATATATATATATATATATATATATATATATATATATATATATATATATATATATATATATATATATATGGAAAATATAAAATGCATTTAATTTTTTCTTTGAATTAAAAGATCAGAGCAGAAGAGTTATCCTTCTTTATTTTCCAAGGGTTGAAAAAACCTGGGTGCTATTTCAGAAATGATGAGCATTTAACCCAAACAAAAAAAAATCGCTCTTTGTTGCGGGAAGAGTTTTCAACTTTGAACTGTTTTGAAAGCAATGCATGGATAATCGCTTTCCAGGACGTGTCTTGTTCAGAGCAATTATATTTATCTAAAAGTGTTGGGACTATATACAACAGCTTGCTGATTTGTGACCAAACAGTTACTTCTTGAATTAAATAACAAAGAAGACCATCTCTAGTTAACGTGATAATTGATTGGTCATCATTCAGCACAATATGAAGTAATTGCACTCACCACACACAAGGTGCTGTACAAGTACTCAAACACTTGAAATACAGTTGTTTCTGCTTAAAAATGCCCAAAAGCAGCAATATTAAACTACGCTGTGAATTAAGGCTAAGTATAGGCGTTTCTATGCAAATAAGCCAATAAAAAAAGCATAAGAGGTATATCTATTGATCAAAGAAAGTTGATTTATTTTCCGATGCATTCTTAGTACCTATGGTATGTTATAGGCAGTGCACATTATGACATCATATTATGACGTCACTGATCTTACCTACCGGAGGGAATGAAAAACATCAACAAAATAGCATCGGTGCAAGGGATAACACCATTTATTTTCACATAAAAAAATTTTCATTTGATCGGAATTTGAGGAAATTTATAATGGACTGTACGTTTTTAACCTTATTATACTTAAAATTTACAAATAGAAATTATACAACAAAGCTGTTCATATTTATGCAGCAATACCAGCAAACTTTTGAATATTTTGCTTCTAAATATACCTTTTTTCAGTTAAATAAAATAGAGTATGCCCTTGCGCCGAAGTATTTTTGTTGATGCCCATTATAATTTTGTGTAGTAAAGAACAATGACGTTATAATATGTACTGGCTACCTCATGTTGTGGGTACGCAGTATGTATTAGACAATACGTTTGAACTTTCTCTGTATAATAGATATAGTCCATAGGCATTTTAATTAGTTTATTTGCATAGAAATGTCTATACCTAACCTTAACCCACCTGCGTATCTTTTACAGGGGTTTATTTTTAAATGTCCGTAGTATAATTATGAGTAAATTTATAAACTTGCGATTTTTTTTGTCAATTTTTACTTAAAATATTGACTTGTTAGAGCTTGCCCTGAAATAGCTTCAGAGCATTCTTTTAAACGGTGGATCTACAAATTTTTACCCGATAATAAGCACTCATGCAAATCAGAACAATACTCCAATCGGAAATAAGTCATAGCATGGAGGTATCCCATATTACATAAGTCATTTGATAGGAGTGTTTAGCTGTTCGTTTAACTTTAACTCGGTTAATATCCTTGCTACATTGTTGTATCAGGACGATGGTTGTGAGGATTGTGTAAATTTGAATTCAACCATTAAAAGAAAAAACAGTAAACAAGATGATTACGGTGTGAGATTTACCTTGGAATGTCAACGTATCAAATATGCTTTTAAAATCCTATTAAGCATTTTTTCTAAGACATACAAACCCTTTGCATTGATAGATATCCAAGTTTGTAATGGAATTCACAAAGGTATAATTTGTAGCTTTTGGGGAAAGAGTACATGTAAAAAATACATTAGTCGTATGCCTTTTGTCTTGTTTGTACAGAATAAGCACATGTATTTGTTTATTCGTGATACTTATTTACTGTGAACTTATTTTTCCAATATGTGAATGAAGAGGGAAAAATACAACAGAGAATATAATCGCAAGTTCTATGGCTGATACCATGACCTTAGTCAGCAAATATAGATTATTATTAGGTTGAATGCTGACTAATGTTTCTCATACTGTTTGGCTATAATTTAAACACTGAATTATGTACACTGTTCACCCGACCATGACTATGAGCACACGGCGGGTGTGACCGGTAGACAGGGGATGGTTACTCCTCCATGATACCAGATCCCACTTCTTTTCTCAAAGGTCTGAGTGCCCTGCTACAGATTTGTATTGTTTTAGTAGACTTTTGGATTTGATTTCTGTTCGTTACCTCCATATTTCATTTCTGTGCAACATTTTGGTTTTTCTTTTTTATTTGAAAAGCGATACTATAATATCCTTAAATTCGATCATCCTGTTCGTACCTTTAAATTAAATTAAAATAATACTCCGACAGGAGGACGGTACAGATACTGTAGATGTACATATAATTCAAATCTAGGGTTACTACAGAATTTATTTTAATGAACCACTATAGCTATATAATCTATACCTTTATTTTCTTCTTTTTTTATTATAATTCTTTAAATTTTTTATTTAATATTTCTTTTTCTTTTCTATTTATTTTTTTTTTAAATTTATTTATCAATTTTATTTTACTTTTTATTTTTATTTTATTTTATTTTTTTTTTAATTCTTTTTTATATTTATTTTTTTAATCATTCATTTTTTTTTTTTTTTTTTTTTTTTTTTTTTTTTTTTTTTTGCTAACTTAAATGACATTTACATTTTTATGCAGAATATTAGATTTTAAAGTTAAAAATGTGGCACATACCTCTTTTACAAAATGTAAACACCAAATAAAATGTAAATGAGTATAAAATCTTGGCGAATTGGTTATTTACAACAAAATGTTGACATCATTCAGTTGTATTGCCTGACGTCATGAGCGTCAGACAATATAGGGATCAATTTCTCCATGCTCCAAGACTAAGCGATCTAATCATGATAAATCATTTATATAATCATTATTATTTGCATTTCAACAAATACAGTTTGCAGAAGATTAGAAAAAAATCATTTAACTGATGCAAAATAATGATGTGTTTACTTCCTTCAGATTTTGTCGCCCGCGTGGCACAGTGGTTAGAGCGTCTGCTCTAGAGTCGCGAAGTAAGGAGTTGATCCTTACGTCGCGGGTTCGAATCCCACTGTGGGACGTGGAGACCGGTCCTTCGGATGAGACCGTATAAACCGAGGTCCCGTGTCGCAGTAGGTGCTGGCACGAAAAAGACCCCTCACTGCTCAATGGCCGTAAGTGTCGACCATAGGACAAAATTTGCAGCTCTCCACCTGCAAGTGGTGGCGTCTCCATATGAGTGAAAAATTCTCGAGAGGGACGTTAAACAACACACAATCAATCAATCAATCCTTCAGATTTTTTTGGAGGGTGGGGGATGCAACTGTTCATCGTTTGTGATATTCCTTGATATTCTTACCCTTAAATCGATGAGACTCTTTGCAAAACAGTCTGAACGTGGCACAAACTACATTTTATTATGATTACTTTGTTATTTAGGTTGATTTTACACAATTTTTTATCAGGCTGTTTTTCCACAATGACAAAAATAGTTGCTGATGTGTTACACTTTTCGCTGTAAATTATAATTAAAACAAATATTAAGTACTCCCCCTTCCTTTTTTTTAAACCATGGGAAACTATTTGCAAGTTCTGAAAACACTTTTTTTTTCTTGGAACTCGAACGAAACTCACTATACCAATTTCCTGTTTAAAGACGGTTTTATTTATTAAATCTGTTCTACTCTATGAACTTAGAATGTAATTGCCAGGACCACACATCTTGAATTTTAATCACAGTAACACAATGAGAGATACAATAATAATTAAAAAAGAAGAAAAATTCCCCTAACAGAAAATGCTATACTTAACTCAACTTTACTATAGTGAACTACAGGATCATTTTTTTAAATACAGTAAATCATTTCTTATTATGAAAAAAAAAATAATAAAATGATATCAGATTGTTATATTATGTTTTCCAAATCAAACATACACCTTTTTGAAATTAAATGGACTATTACTTGTGTAATGTATAATCACAATATTTCCATATTTCAAATCATTAGATTTCGAGTTGAGAGCTTTAAAGCTTCCAAATCACAAAAGTTCTCGAATGAATTTTCATAGTTAATTAAAGTATCAAAGTATTTACAATAGTTCACTATTTGTAACTAAAATAAACCATAGCTAAATTTAGTTGAAATTTGTTAGAGATCTCTAGATTTAAGAATATAAATAAAAAAATCAATTCGAATAAAAAATTTACATAACAAATGGAAATTATGAAATCAAAAATCATAAATGCGCATGAAATTTTAGAATATATTGCGAAAATATACAATACAAATCAGAATTTTTTTTAATACAAATTCACAAAATCATATACTGCAATCTTATTTTTGACTATTATATTATTCAAAATTGCACATTCCTACTGAATTTATAATGTATTGATCTTGGATAAAAGTATAAGATGGTACAGTATTACAGAATCGTACTATAATTACAGATACAATCCTCCCTCCCTCCCTAAATAAATCCAAAAGTTTAAGGCTTAAAAAATATTGAAGTAAAACCTAAACTAAAACAAAACCTTAACACTAATTATTCAGAGTTTAAACACATAAAGTCCTTATTCTTAGTATTTTTAAAATTGATGGGAGTCAAATGTGCGATTTTGCTTATCAATGTAATTTAGAATTATTTCAATGTCTATCAAGTCTGTGTTAGCAGTAAATAGGAAGATGTCTAAAGGAAACATCAAAAACAGTAAGGTCTTCCAAAGGAAGTTGAAGGAGCTTAAAAGATAACTTTGCAATTGATCAAGTTTAAAATATTGATATGGTACAAATAGTTTTTATTTAAATATGTACTAGGCAATTTTAGACTATACAATATTTAAAAGCAAAAACAAATATATATATATATATATATATAATAAAATAAATAAAATTAAAAAAATAAATAAACAAAATAATTTTAAAAAAATAATAATGGTCAAGAACCTAGATCGATCGCTTTGAATCATTTATCTTTCACAACGTTTTCTGCCTTCGATTTTCTGGATTTAATCTTTTCGGGGTTCAAGCAAACGTAAGATTTAGGCCCAGTAATCCGATAACTAATTTTGTTACAATGTGGAAGATTCATAAATCTTTCATCAGCGATGTCACGGAAAATCATTTCAAGGACTGGCGGCAGTGGATCAAACCCCCCTAATTTGGCAAGTTCTTCATTGTACCGAAATCGCCGACCAAAATTGATATCCCCAAAACAATGGGCAAATGTAGATGGTTTTCCTTCTTTCAAACGAGACTGAAAATCAGCCTCACTATCTGCCATCATTTCTTCTTTGGATGGAAGTTTCACTTTTCCTGCGAAAACCAGTGCCGCAAGTTTTGCCATTTCATAGTACTGCGGGAAATATAAAATTTGTCGAGCAATTCCAATAAAAATCAGGTTGGGATATTCGATATGAAACATATGTTTGTATATGGGCTGAATGCGTTCATCTTTAATCGTTATGATGTCATCTTTTAGGAAAGGAAATGAGTAACGATATCCGGTACAGAAGATGACAGCATCCACCTTTTCACAACTGCCATCGGGAAAAACCACCGAATCGTTTGTCATACGGACAAAGGGGGGTCTTTGTTCTATTTCTTTTGGAAAAGATGGCGTGAATCCCTCTGGCTTTCGTCTGTGGCAAGCAAACACCTTTTGTGAAGGTAAATAAAAAATACAACATCTATAAACCAAGCATTTTTTTTTATTTTCTGAAAAGTTCACTAAAATAGTATCTGTTATTATAATAAATCCGCAGTCATACCGTAAAGTAGGTATCAAATTGTGTTTATCAAAGTATTGCTGTATTTCGCGGATAGAACAAATCAACCAAAAACTTATCACAAAAAATTAAGAAATTTGTATAAGCATCATCATTTATACTTAAGCTTGTAAGTGGTAAGTACGACATCGTAGTTTTCCACCTGGTTTAACACTTAAGTTTTTAACTTAAAGCTATAATAGTTTTAATGCTTACCAGGATATGATTTTTTAAAGCAAAAATTACCCCCCCCCCCCCCAAAAAAAAAAAAAAAAAAATACGAGAAAAAAGAGCAGCAGAGCTTCTTATCAGTCCTGATTCACCCTGAATAGGTCAGATCATTCTTAAAATATTCAAAACTTTGAAAGTTTTCCGCCAAATTTAGCATCCGATAGTCATTTCCTATTAACATTTTTTTTTTTTTTTTTTTGAGGTATTATGTGCAATTGGAGGAATTAAAAACAAGCAGAGATTAATTTTCTACCATTCAGAGGTAAAATTGAATATCGTTTTCAACTAGAGAAAATACATCCTTTCATATTGATATATAGAAGACTTATATAAAAATACCAAGAAGAATACGTTAAACGAAATATTTAAATTTTAACTATATAGATTGTAATTCCAGCAATTCGAAAAGAATAAACTTGATTATCGAGACTCCGTACCTTTTTTGCAAATTGTACTACATGCAACGAAATGTCTTCGCCTGAGTAGTTGCATCCCAGGATTGCAACTCGAAGACCATCAAAATGTTCCTCGTGTCTAAACTCCTTGCTGTGTATGATTCTTCCCTCAAACAATTCCATTCCGGAAATATTTGGAATGTATGCCTTGCTGTAATGCCTGAGAATTATATTTAAAATTAAGAGGCAGTCCACCAAAAAACCAGGCAAGGGGTGGCACATCGCATGTCATGGATTTTAATTATTTTTTGCATGTAGACTTATTAAAGCACTTGTTTACACATGACAACATTAAAAAAAATTTTAGTGCTCCTCTAGTCCTATTTTTGGTAAATGCTTAATTTTAAGTGCAAAAAGGTCAACATAAGGGTAAAAATAATTACCAAGTTTTTATTTTGTTTTATATGTAACAGATACTCAAAAGCTGGATGTGTCGATGAATATTATTTATAGCATAGACTCTTATCTTTTATTTTATTAATGAATAAGCCTCCAATTTATACTTCTTTAGAAAAAAATTATATGGTCCAAATTTGAGTTAAGCAAGTAATTTTTTGAATTCAGTATCCAATTTTCATTACGTTATAAAACCCAATAAATTACAAGGACAGATTTTTTTTCTTATGTTATTATGAATACAAAGTACAAACTTTTGAATCACTCAATAAAATCAGTGGGAACAGGTATATTGAAAGAAATAAAAGGAGTCAAATTTACCTTTTTTTTCTTTTTCTTTTTTAATTTTCCCAAATGAAACCGATCCCGACCGGAATTATATAAAGAAAAAAATACTATAATTGTAATGTTAAATTTGGCTCTTTTGTTGTAATATGAGTAAAAATTTACTTGATTTATTTTTTAACATGCTATATACGGGTGGAAGGTGCCTTTAGTTTGATAAATTTGTTAATTTTGCATTATTTTCGATCGGATCGGGATCGGTTTTACTGTAAATTTAGAAACATTTCCTAAATTTGGCTCTTCATTTTAATTTATCAGAAAAATATGCTTGTCTTTTATTTCTTTTCAGTCAGTTAACTGTTTTTAAATGAGTGTAACCATAGATTCAAATTTATATATTATTTAAATCACTAATGTCTTTTACGTACATGAAGATTACATGTAAAACATCTGATTGAATTCTTAATAGATACTCGGTATTTAAAAAAAAGTATTTGTACATGCATTATGCAACAAATGAGAGCAGACAGCTTTCTAGCTTTATTATTTATCTTATTTCCAAGTAAAATTTATTTTTTATTTCCTCAGGAATTAAAGAGTAAATTCTATCAGTGGCGAAATTAAACTTGCCTAAATACAGGAAATATTTTTATGTGTACAGTCTCGACTTTATCCAATTTTTTTCTTACCTGTCATCTGTAAAGCCTTTTCCTCTTTTACATAATTTGATTTTATATAAATAAGAAAATAAGTTCTTTCATATATAGTATCATTATTCAAGAGCCGATAAATCGCAAGCAAAAAGCAGGGGGGGGGGGGTCATGACGTCATTATTTTTAAAAATTGGTTTCATGAACGTGAAAACATTTTAGAATTGGCCAACATAGTCACATGTTTAAACTCCATATTAAATGTGAGTGTGTGATTGTTTCAATCGCCAAATTAAAAAAATAAATAAGTAAAATAAAAAAAAATCCGAAATGTTTCACTAAACCATCTTCCGTTTTAGTGCCAAATTATAGTGAGGAGTTCAGCAGTAGTTTAACTCAATATATATATTTTTATAACTTATTTTTCAGGTTTTTTTTTTTCATTTTTAATCGTACTTCGGATTGTTTATTTTGATTTGACTGCATAGATAAATATATTTAAGTTTTTACAAATATCATGAAGTAAACATTTCAACTTCGTTGAATTAAGTATTGCGTAAATCTAAAACATTCATCATTGATTCCCAATTTTATAAGAAATGTTCATGATAAACACTTCATTAATTATTTTTACACATATCCTAGTAAATCAGTTAAAAAAAAATTAGTTCTCAGACATGTATAAAATTACTTATCAAAACGTCATCTAGCTGAGACGCCGCCCGTGTATAAAATACATTTGGATATTAAAATATTATTTAACATTTAGAATAATGCACTCTGAAGAGTAATTAAACAGAAAAAGAGAAATCATTTTTTTTAAAAATCTTTTACGCAAAGAATTTACAAACTTCTCTAGAAACTTGTAACTATTTCATTGTGACGCAATATTAGTCAGGTATATGAAGTCACTGATACATCAATGGAAACGTGGATTCAACCTGAATAATAGAGCCAATTTTAATCTAAATATTACGTCTGGAGGCGAAAATGAATTATATTTTGAAAATAAATTATTTAGTTTTTTGTTTAATTATTTTCTTTAGTGTATCGATTCTAAATATTTCACCAGGATTCCGATAAAAAGGTGTTGAGCAGATTTACCGATGCCACGGGAGATAACTCTTGCATCGCAAAATTTCATAAAAACGTCCTTTTATTTTGCCGGAAAACTACTATCAAAAGTGTTTTTCCCACCGATTTTATTTTTAAACAAAAATTTGAAATATTTCAAGATTTAGTTAAATGTGAATTATAGTCCTGTTAAAAATGTATTAGAAATTACAGTTCTTTGTTTCTGACCTACATTCAATGGTTTATATAGGGCATTCAAAAACACAAAACACAAGGATATTTTACTAAATAAGCAATTATCAAACAAATCTTCAATTACATTATTCCTTTTGGGCTACATTGATATTGTTTTTAATAAAATATCAAATATTCCTCACATTCGATGTGCCGCCTATTAATACAATACTGCCCGGTTTTTCGGTGGACTGCCTCTTAATTCCAAATTTACTCTTTGTTTAGCTAACTAAAAGATATCATCATTAACAATGTTTCTAAAGTAGTATATTCATTTAAAAAAAAAACCCAACTGTTATTTCTGTCTGAATTAAAATTACGAGGGTCTTGCAATAAGTAATGCAAAAAGTCATATAAAAATACGGAAAGAGGGAGAAAAAAGCTTTCTAAAATATTTTTAATCCTTCAGAGTAAACGTTCCTTTCTTCAGAATTTACTTTATATCCCTATGATTATTTGCAGAAGCATTGTCCAATACAAGAAAAACACTCTATTGACCGGTGTTTGGACTTTTCTTACAGAAAGCCTTCTTACCGTTCCTCGGTGTAATATCAACATAAAATCAACCATTACTTTTCCTTTCTTAGGGTGTAGATACTTATATTACTGGACCTCTTGAATAAACAGAAAAGATGTATAAACCTGTTTAGAGCCATGACTTCTCCTTGCAATAAAAGGACAACAGCTTTTTTCTCTGATTCAACATTTTATCAAAAATCCTCATTTTGGAATATAAAAAGAGCACCCATGGTTCGTTTTAATCACACTTGACTACAATACCTTCTTTTGTTAAATATTTGCATTTTGAATAGACCTTTGGCACATATAATACATGTCTTTTCTTGGGCAACAGTATGGAAATAAGGCACCCATTTGCAAGAAATAGCTTTAGATTCATTCTTTCGACAGAAAACTCTATAAAATGTGTGGTTATATGATGAAATGCTTATAGTCTTAGTCTTTCACTGTAAATCTGGAGTTTCAAGATATCATGTTGTTCACAACATAGACATTTTACGGGTCCGATCAGACTGTGATCGACCAGTTCGATTGTTATCTTTTGACTATCCATTTCATTTACTTTTGAATTCTTTTATCCATCTGAAATTGCACAGCTTGAAAGACTAGTCTTTCCGCATATCAAAACCATATCTCTCATATGGGTTCTTCAGCAATTTTTGTAATGAAGAGCGGTTTAAACATACGCCCTCATTTTCATCAGAGATAATTTTTAACAGTTTTCATCTCAGTGTAGGGACCATGCTGACTTTAAAAGAGAATTTCTTTGCGAAGACAGTAAGAAAAGACATGCAGTTTTTGGTGTTTAGGAGATCTTAAATAGAACTTTTCGAATGTGAAAAAATAAAATTAAATGCTTTTACATGTGTACTTATTGACTCGTAACCTTTAAACACCAAGAGGAAAGAACACACAATTCTTTGAATAAAACAAAAAGATCCAGCTGTAGAAAGAAGAATCTCATTTTGTCGGAATCGAGTACAGCTAATAGAAAAAAAATACTGCAATGATGTCACAACTTTAGACATAATTGGATTATTTGCAGTGAAAAAGAGTAACAATGTCGACCGATCATATCAGCTCGATGAAAATTTGTTAGCAATGTCTGTTTGTAATAGACATAAAAAAAGAAAAATTGTTGAACATACCCATTACATACAAGAACAGAATCAAACACTTCCGTTATGACCTCCGATAACTTGTTCACAGGAGAAAAGGTCACCAGCCATTTAACACGACAGTTTTCCTGGGCTTCTTTGAGAGGCTTTACATCTCGTACAAATATATGCGTCTTCAATGAAAAAAATAGTCTGATAAAAAAGCACCAAATTCTCACTAAATTTCAGTTTTGCATTTGTATTTTTGCACCAAAGGCATTAATATTTACCTCGTTATTTCTGAGTAGTTCAAAAAAATTGTCGATACAAGATAAGCAATGTATCAGCCTTTCATTTTTGATTAATATAATATCTAAAAATACTTTAAAGGTTGTAAAAATTAAGCCTTTTACGTCAATGGTATATTAAAACCTTTGCTCATGAAATAACTAATAATAAACATCTTTAGTAAAAGAGAACATTACGCGTTACAGTTTGCTGGGTATAGCTTTTCTTATGTGGAATATAGGACCTTTCTGTCGCATATTATGCATATTACACACCACATAAGTGCAAAATTGCAATGCTTTGATTCCCTAATATCAGATAAGAGATGTTACCCTTATGTATGGTCTAAGCTTGAAGTGGTCTGCAAACATGTTGAGGTATTGCAAGCATTGCTGATGTGTGATGTAGGAAGTAGTCCATTCTTTTGGATAGGGGAAATCCGGAAATTCTTGTATTTCCTTTGGAAGATTTGTTCTGCAGATTTGTGCATTAGCATGGTTATTTGAAAATTAAACATAATCTTGGCAACTTAACATAAACACTGACAGAAGCTACTTGATAATATTTTTTTTTTCTTAAAATGCATTCAATCTTTCAGAAATCGAAAGAGTTGTAAAATTAACATACCAATTTCTTGGTATTTTTCGATGCAAGCATATGCGTTATCATGCAAGACTGATATACTCAAATTAAAGATTAACTAAATAAAGATTAATGCACCTCAGTGGTTACTGTGTATTCAGCATTAACAGACCAGCTTTTAGGAATATTACTTAGTGTTCTAATTTAAATGTTCTAGGGAAGCATTAACTTCAACTGAGCAAGAGACACTAAGACCATGCTGAAATCAGTATCCTTTTTCTGTTTTAGATGGAAGAACAGCTAATGTTTTTGATTTGAAATGGGATTGAGACATCCTGAATTAAAATATGAAAATGTCAATAGGTACATGTTATTATGCTGAAAAGTTCATTTATAAATATCATTTAACTCTCACTAAAAGGACATATGAGTCTTATACATTGATATTTAAATTTCTTGTATTTTTTTTAAATTTAGATGAAAAAAATATCCGAGAGGAAGAGCACAAGAAGACAATGGAGACAAAATTAAAGAAAACTCACATAGCCAGTTGATTAATGCACTAGTGTTTACTGTGAAAAGATGGAGTTTGGCTGTTATCTGAGATTTTTTTGTCAGTTTAAAAGAAAACAGTAGATAGACTTACGTTAGATTGTTATATATAGCAGAGTGTGTCGGAAGTCCAAAATCGTCTTTGTTTGTCTGGTCCGTATAGTTCCATAATCCACAAGGCCAAAAATTACGTTCAAACGCAACTGGTTCAAAGATGCTTAGATTATCACATAAGTGCTTAAAAGAAAAAAAAATCTATATTTTCTTTGCGGATTCTTTTTTCTCATGTGAGTCATCTTCGTAAGACATGGGGTCAGATCAGAAGTCATTTTGAACTTTCAAATACAAATTCGATGCAAATGTTTTAAAACTTTTAAAGAAACTGTCTAGAGACGAATGTGTATCAGAGATACAGACAGACAGTCCGACAGACCAAAAGAAATATAGCTCGTAGTAAAAGTGAAAGAAACAAAATGACTGTTGATAAAAACTTTCCATTCCCTTGCATTGTATTTTTTGCTCCTTCGAAATAAAATCTTATAAATGGTCAGTTTTTTTAATATTCTACATACACTACTGGACGAAAAAAGTGCTGAGAATCCCAAAATTTACTGATAATGTTTGATAATTACTGATACTGTGCTGTTCTTGCTGATAAATACTGATATTTACTGTTATTCTTACTGTTGTTACTGATAATTTTAGTTGTTTCTGATAAATACTGATAATTACTCTCGTCGTTACTGTTGAGTCTGATAAATACTGATAAATACTGTTGATGTGCTGTCGACGCTGAGATTTACTGATAATTACTGTGGTCATTGTTCTTGAGCGAGAAGGTGCTAAAATAGAGCTTTGGGTTGTTAAAACCTTCTTCAATCACTACTTTCTTTTTTATTTAATTTTCCCAACAACATTTTCATGTTTCTTTATATTTACTGCTTGTGACAAAAATATGATACTGGTCTCAATTATAATACGGTAGTGAAAATCTTGACAATTATAATTAAATTTAACCATTAAATAAATTGTCAGCGTAAAGGCAAATGTTTTCCAAGAATGTATGAAAATAGTAGATGTATGTCTGTAAGCAGAATAAATGGAATTTTCCTTTTGCATGAAGATTTCATTTTAACATAAGTCACTGTAATACTAAAACATTAAGGCTTTAAAAAAAATAAAATAAAAAAAAAAGGATTGATAGACCGACTCAAGAAATTTGGGTAAGGATGTTGGTGAATTTTTTCATTAAAAAACACTGAAGTGGAAATAATTATTAATGGGTGGGCAAAAATCGGGATAAAAAAAAAATTCCAGTAGAATAGAAAAAATTTGATTCGGACCTTTTTTTTTCACTCGGTCAAGAGAGGACAAACAATCATTTTCTTTTTAAAGATGGTCTTACATGATAGCATTTTTTAAATTCTTCCCCAAAGATATGCATAGTTTTTTTTACTTTTTTTAATGTTCGGTCTTTCGGATCTTTTTCCCCTGAAAATCTGCCCGAAACTGATAAATTTTATGTTTTTTTTTTTTAAATAAATTGAGAAAAAAGGGGTGAATATGTTCAGTCTGGAGGCAAATTTTTTATTTATTTATAATTTATGTTTTTAGGAATACGTAATGCAAGCATCCGTAGATCGTCCCAGAATATAACTCTGTTACATGTTTATACATGTGCAACCGGCAGATGGGGGCTGATCAAAAATTATTTGTCAGAATTATAGTGTAAGTGCAATGGTATACGCGTGTACATGTAATTTTGATGTTGGTCTCTTACAATTTTACAAGTCACCACATAAAACATTTTTATTCAATAAGTTTTAAAAATCTCATTCATTTTATGGAATGGAAAATAAGAAATGGGACTTACTAAATGTAAATAATGGATTATTAAGTTGATCGATTTTAATATTGTAAGGTCACAGATCTGAATGGAATACACGTTTAAATTAATCAGAAATCAAAGATCAACCCGTGATTTGGCTTTATTGTGTACATGTCTTAGGCACTGGGGCAGAACCGGGTACAACATGTATATTCCATGTAAGTTGTAGTGGTCAGCGTAACAATGGGCACTAATTACCTATTGTTCTGCGTCTGCGGCCACCGGGGTTAATAATAAACAAATGAACCTGCACTGTACATGTACTTGCTACATGTACTTGGAGCAGGAACAATCTTTATGAATGCACAAAAAAATTAATATTTGTTATCGATTTGGTTGACAAATTAAATTGATAGAAAAATGTTTAGCAATATAGGACACAGTACAAAAAAGGGGGGGGGGGGGTAATGAAGTTATATACGTTGTACAAACTTATTAATTAAATGAAGTAACTTAAACATGTTAAAATAAAATAGATCTATTTTAATTCACGTCGATCTTTGCTCAGTATTTAATTTCATTTGCTAGTTTTACGTACATTTCTTGAGATAAAGTTTAAAGAATATCCAGGGGGAGGGTGCTACATGTAAATTCATTTGAATCTCTGTTAACAGTGTTTATGGGCATGTAAAACGGAGACGAGAAATTGATAAGGAAAAGTTCGACTTTGTTTATCTAATAAATAATTATGCAAAATTTATACGAGATTTTTTTTTTTAAAAAGATGGGTTAGTGATTTAGCAATTTGTGTAATGATATTAGCATCAACTGTTCACAGTTCAGAACATCGCTGAATCCGAGAAAAAAAATCTGTTATGAATTATCGGAATGTAATAGTAACATGCTGATCGCACTCATGAATAAATGTTATTAGAATAGATGAATTTTGTATTGTTTCTTGATTCTCTAAAATAATTCATTCATATATATTAAAGATATTTGGTAATTATTACATATATAGCTTATGGAACTTAAAACTAAAGAATCAACCTCGCGCCTATCAGCTTAGTTAACAGTCTTTCATCCCCCCCCTTTTTTTCTGAATAACTAATTGAATCATGTCGCGTGTACTTTGAGTACATTGGTCTCGCAAAAAGAGAAATGGACAACAAATATTATACTCTCTGTACAAGTTATTTCTAATTTTACTAATGTTACTAAATGCTTATCGTAAGAAATACAACGCGTACTAATATTTGACCCGATTCTCAAAACGAAAGTAGAAACTTCTACACGTGGTGGACATGTGAATATTTTTCACAATGTTTTAAGAACAACCGAGTAATTTCAAGTTTTGTTTTATTTCGTTTTTTAACTGACTGATCGCGTATAAGCAGGTTATTATTATTTTTTTTTTAAACTGATCTAGCTGTTACCAGTAATTAAGCACATCGTACTAACGAAGAAAGATCTACGTATTTCATTGAATGAAAATCACACTGCATAAGATTTCTATCTGTTAAAAAAAGCAACAAAAGATAGATAGCTTGATACCACAAAATGTTATTAAAAAAAGTGCGAGGAGACATAAATTATAGATCTAGAGAGCACTAGCTAAAAGAGATAATTCAACAAATTTAAGATCATGATCAAATCTTATTATTTGAACCTGTCACATTCTTCATTAAAGGGCATAGTATATGTTATATGAATAGATTTTTTGTGAGAAATATTTAATACTGCCTTGTTAAAAGGAGAATGGTTTGTAAAGGGGGGGGGGGGGTTCTCAACTAACAGAGCAGACGGAACCCATGTTACTAGTCAAATATTCAGGTTCTCTACATGAAAATATAAATTTAATTGCAACCATTGACTGTACTGAAGATGCTTCCTAAAATTTTTAACGACAGTACAAATACACACGGAAAAAATATGAGATGGGATTTTTTTTAAAAAAAAAAAACCTTTGTGAATAAAAAATTGTTTTAAAAAGTGCCTGCATAGGTAGAGTAACAACTGCATGAACAACCCCCCCCCCCTTTTTTTTAAGATATTGACAACAAAGGAGAAATATAAAGATAAAGGAAAACATAAACATTTATGATCTAATTTTAACATTAAGATGTAAAAAAAAAAAATAATAAATAAAATAAAAATAAATAAATGAATAATGGAATGTGAAAACAAATTATAATTCATGTGACTTTTTCATTTAGAATTTAACTAGTAAGTAGATTGTAATGAATTTTGTTGATAAAATACTTTCTTTAAAATAATTAATCATCACTCAAGTTTTTTAGCACCTTCTCAGCTCAAGAACAATGACCACAGTAATTATCAGTAAATCTCAGCATCGACAGCACATCAACAGTATTTATCAGACTCAACAGTAAAGACGACAGTAATTATCAGTATTTATCAGAAACAACTAAAATTATCAGTAACAACAGTAAGAATAACAGTAAATATCAGTATTTATCAGCAAGAACAGCACAGTATCAGTAATTATCAAACATTATCAGTAAAATTTGGGATTCTCAGCACTTTTTTCGTCCAGTAATGATAGTCATGTGCATCAGAAAAAAAAAACTTGGAAAGGAAAGATCTACATTACATCATAATTATTCAAATTAAGGATTCGCCACTCCTCTTGATTAAGGTAGTGCTGAAGAGTTTACCCTATACTTAACATGAACTTGCTTTTAACATTGAATTTCATTATTTTCATACAAGAGGTTTAAAATACGAAACGCATGGTCTTTTAAAATACACAAGACAGATCGTCTGAAATGGAAGACATATCATTTAAAAAACAAACGAAACTTCACATAAGATGGAACTCAATATGTTTGGTTTTCTGGATATTTATCATAAAACGGGAGTCATTTTTTATTTGAAGAGAATCCTTTTTAACCCTTTATTGTATTTGTAAATCGAACAATTGTTAGCTTAATACTTGCACATTTTATCAACATTATATATACTGCATTCCCTTTCTTGATTTTGAGAGAATAAGAGAGATAAGATAACGATTTTTTTTTTATGATGATCGGATTCTCCAGTTATGCATGTACATTTATATCGAATCGACAATTGCGAACAGGCACGTACTATCGTTTTTGAAAGTGGGAGGAGGGGGGGGGGGGTTGGCAATCTAGTAAAAAAAGCTTCACCTAAGAAACTTGGACAAGCAATGATTATAAAAAGACAAATTCTCTAAACTCGAAAATCTTATTTCGAGGAGGGGGAGGGGGGCGGGCGAGGTTCCATCTCTCTCACAAGCAAATTTTCTTCATAAAAAAGTTTTCTTCATACATTACTAGATAACCCTGACTCTTTGACTATGTTGCAGCAAAAAGAGTGTGTGTATGGGGGGGGGGGGGGCAGGAGGGGGGCAAAAACCCTCTCAATGAATATTCTCTAAGTGAATGCTTAATGTTAAGGAAAAAATGTAGAGGCGAGGCAAGGCAGGTAACCTAAATGAACTTTTTACAAAGACTGGTTATCTATTTTTGTCTGTATTGTACTTTATTACATATAAATTAGGGATGGCAATTTGTAACCGGTTAACCGATTACTCGGTCGGAACGATGGTAATCGGTTCAAAAATCTGTAATTGGTTTGTCGAAAAAAGTAAAATATATGTAAATTTGAATGAAATTTTCCTTAAATTTATTTCTAAGAAAGAAACCCCTGCATAAAAGTTGATAATTAAGCGTTTTCACATCTCTGTTCAAGTTGATTTGGAGGTAATTATGGCTTTTCAGATTGAGATCGCGGAGCAATTGGTCAGTTTGTGAAGTTAATTACTGTCTTTAAAAACAGCGTGTCGCTATCCCGATTGTCCTGTAATTCTTTGACGATATTAAATCATGCACCGTTGAGCACTATGAATTTGTATGTGTGTCCTTTGCCGTTGTTTATTAAATAATATTATTAGACAAACATTGTAAATTAGGTTAAAGTTAAGTCATATTTTTGATTATCGTGACAATGCAAATTGAACCTGTGTGACATATGCTCTGAAAATTTATCAATGTCCAATTTCTCAGTAATGGAAATATTCCATCACTAATTGTACGTAAACACATATATACTTTTTTGAAAACTCTCAATTTGTGTTCTATAAACAAATGAATTAAGCAAAAATGTAAAGTTCTTGATAAAATAATTATGTCAATAGGAATTTTTTAAAGTAATTCTTAGAATGCAAAAAAAAGATGTTGGTAAATCTTAATACTTTAATGTCATTGTCATATAGATTGACCTATATATATATATATATATATATATATATATATATATATATATATATATATATATATATATATATATATATATATATATAGTACCGACGAGACACAACCTAACAACAGAGCACCCCGGCTTCGCTTCCTGGGTTCCTTCGCTCGAGGTCCGCTGCGGGTTCGCTTTCAGAAAATTTGGGACCGCTCTGGGTGCGCTTCGGGTTCGCCCTGCGTTCGCTCGGGGTCAGCTCTGGGTCCGCTAGAGCGAACCCGGCGTTCGCTTTCTGGGTTCGCTTTATGCACTCATGCGTGAAGCGGACCCCGCTTTAATCTTGCCGCCAGTAAGACCCGCCCCTTGTATATTCCAAATATAGTAGTGGAATCGATCATTACTGTTTTTATGTCGATCGAAACATGTACATGTAAGTGACAATATGGAGAACATTGATAATTTTTCAAGAATTCCACCGTACATTCGACGTAGAATTATCATTTTTATTTTTCTTAACTTAAAAGCTAAGTATATCTTGAATGAAAAAAAAAGAAAAGGTGTTAAATTTATTTTCGATGTATCGGATGGAATGAAATTGATGAGTATCTTAATAAAAAAAGCTTTCAAATTCATTTGTTTATATTATTCATGCGTTTTTAAATAAGTTGGAACTTCCAATTGTAATTGCAATTGCTAAATCGTAATTTAAATGTTTGAAAGACAAACAACTGAATTACGATCTTATCTATAAAATAGCTGTGACATACTGTGCACGTAAAATGCTAAGTTTTCATATTTAGCAGTTTATATTTAAGCTAGGTTGTCGTCCATTACATGTATATGTAGGTCGTGATAATCACTAAAAATCCTCACACAGTGTAACTTGAGTTTCATTTTACAGATCATTTATAATTTACTTCCATGCTATAAATCATTGTTTTATAAGGCGAGTTTAACTGAAGACTTATAAATAAAAAACAGCAACAACAATAAAAAAAAAAACAAAAACAAACAAACAAAAACATATAACTGGTCCACTGATAAGAATATATATTTTTTAAGTTGTTTTCAAATACATGTAAATGATCACTTGAATAGTTTGTGTTCCTTACTGGTTCATGATCCCCCCCCCCCCCTGCCCCACTACATACATGTACATACTTGAGCGGCATGTTAACAAACAAAATTCTAAATGTTTAAAAATAAATAAATACAAGAAAGAAAACAAACAAAACAAGAATTCAATAACTGTAAACTCGCATGATTAAGTAGATGAAATTAAGATAATAACGCCCGATGTTTTTTTTTTTTTTTTTTTTTTTTTTTTTTTTTTTTTTTTTTTTCGATGAGCCCCCCACCCCTCTCCGTACTTGAACTGTTTTCTATGGCACGGTTGTAGCAATTTTAATTTCAAATAATATACAGTGTTCTCTCTCTCTCTCTCTCTCTCTCTCTCTCTCTCTCTCGTAAAGCTATTTTACTGCTTTTCAGCATACACGTTGCATTAAGAGTACATGTTCAATGCATGTAATTTGCTGCCACCTACCAAAGAACTATAACGTTTCCAAATTCAAAAAAAAAGAAAAGAATAATAATTGAATTTCTCATTTATAACGTGCCCAGACTAGGTACATGTAACTTAAGGGGCATCGAATGTAGTGGGGGGGGGGGAGTATATACTCAGGTATACCGTGACCATGGAGACAGTATACATCCAGCTAGCAAGTGTCAATTTAAAAAAAAAAACCCACCGCAATTGCTCTTAATACCCGCAATATTTTCGAAACAGGTGGATGATTACCGATACGTGATGACCTTGGCTTCACTTTGAAGCTACAATTATTAAAGTGTTGAAATTAAATAATTATGACAATTACAAAGTTCAAATACAGGTACCTATGTAATGAAAAAATATATGTACGTTTTCGTATTAAGGTATCTTTGCAAGTTCAATTTACTAATGTTGGAATTACGTGTACTTTTCATGCACAAGTACAAAACGTACCCGTCTAGTATATATTTTTTTATGTTCATGTAAAGTATTTCGAAAACTACATGTAGTACATGTTAGAGGTTCATGAACATGTAAACCTGTAAAATTATAGATATCGACGCGAAGGAAAGTGATAAGCATTTTTGCGGGTTTTTTTTTTTTTTTTTTTTTTTTTTTTTTTTGGACTGACTTGCAAGTAATTACAAAAAATCAAAAACATCCAATGTAAGGTCTACATGTAGGATAATTAAAATTGACAAAATAGTCTTTCCCTATATACATGTATTTAAATCAAGCTATTTATCAAATTTTGGTAAAAGATTAATTAAAAAAATATCATGGTAGTTAAATGAGATTTTCTTTCTCCAATTTACGTATTGACATAATGCACATTTATTCTGTACAATGTACATTTAATTTTTTTTTTTCATGATCAATTATTAAGATCGATAATTTCGAAGTTGATCTGGATAAATTAAAACGTGCATGTAAATTGAAATAATTAAATTAAAGCACGCACATGTTCTTATACTAACTGTTCCTATACTAATGTTCTTATACTGTATCTTGAGATAATAAAATTCTATAATTTATCGAAGACCTATTTTTTTTTCTTCTTTTTTTTAAAGTAACATATGTTATAACCATTATTATCTTCTTTTTTCTATTATAAATTAAAGTACTTATTATCTGATAAGTTTACGCAATGTATATTTATATATTAATGGATTATAAAAATATAAAGAAAATAAATATTTAATTATACATGTAATATGCTACCTGGATAATAAAAATATATAATGTATCAATAGATTTTAAAAATAAAAAATAATGAAAACAGATGTGTAAATATTGCATGTTGTCTGGAGAATTAAAGTATATAAATGTAAAATCATGTTTAAAAATCATATTGATAATATTTTTACATTGTACATTCACACGCTTTGCTTGTACAATGTTTAGATTATAAACTGGCATGTTGACTGGTCGATGCGCTGATGGTAAACGCATTTTATCACTTATCCTGATTGACAGACCTGTTCGGCATGTTGATTGGTCGACGCGCTGATGAGTTAATCGATAATCCTGATTGACAGCTCTGTTACGCAATACCGAACGCGCGTTCGCTTTCTGGGACCGCTACTGAATTTGGGGTTCGCTTTCAGCGTTCGCTCTGGGTCCGCATTGGGTTCGCTGTGGGTGCGCTCCGGGTTCGCTCGGGGTCAGCACTAGCGGACGCCAAGCGAACCCGAAGCGAACCCAGAGAGCGAACCCGGGGTGCGCTCTGGGTTCGCTTTCTGTTAGGTTGTGTCTGGTCGGTACTGTATATATATATATATATATATATATATATATATATATATATATATATATATATATATATATATATATCCGTGTTAGACATTCCGAAGTTAAATTTAGAATTAAATCATATTTTGGACTCTCAAGCATTCAGGATACGCACATTAGTATTTGCATTCTTAATTTATTTCTCTATATTTATTTTGAAAGAAAGAAAAAAAACCTTTAATATGATCTGATTGTGATTACCTTCAGACAACAAAGTCCAGCTGGTCCTGCCCCGATCACAGCGACTCTCTGTTTGACCGTATTCTCCGACATATCTTCAGCATAGTAGACTAGATTTTTTAACACCTCATTTATATACAACAATGTATGGAAGACAAAAAGAGATACCTCTGCCTACCTCGCCTTCCATTATAGCTTTTCCTATTTAAACTGTTACAGAGCAAGGAACTAATTTTGTCACATAGATCAGCATCAGCATAAGCAGAATAGCCACAGCCTCAAGTTAGCATCAGGATCAGCATTTGAAAACAGCATTGCCAGGATCAGCATCAGCAAGGAAAGGGAACCAACATAACTAGCATTGACTTACTTAAAATAAGCATTGACTTACTAGCATCAGAAAATCGACCTTTTTTCAGTAACAAAAATTGAAAACAGGTCTCATCCGAAAGAGCCACAACTTTCACTTCATAGTGTTGAGCGCTTGGCAAAGGAACAGCCTCTCCTGTTTTATCGACTTAGGTCAGTCGCGGCCAAGGTTTGAACACACGACTTTCCGATCAGGGAGCGAGCGCTCTACCGACAGAGCAACCATGACGATGAAAAACTTTACAAAATCTGAACTGCAAATGTACTTATGTTGTCTTAGGAAAAGAAGATATACTTCTCGGACTTATTGATGTTGGTGAAACCAAAGGTTCACTAATATGAAGGTATGGATTTCAAATTAACAACACGGACCAGCAAATTCTCTGCAAGTGTTTTAATTTTTCTGACTATTTTATTTTGTCAATAAAATTTAGAATTCTTGAAAAAATAAAACGTCATACTATGAGAATGCTTATTTCCAGAACAGATTAAAATCGTTCTTCTTTTTTTCCACAATAAAATAAAATTTCATCAATTATCAGTATGCAGAAATACTGCACGTGTACAGTTTTACAAAACGTAATAAAAGAATTTTGCATTAAATCACAATTCTTCATATTAGGATCGCCATTCCAATTGAAGCATATATGATTTCACATTGGTTTACTTGAACCTGATTTTGATTCTGCTTTTTAGCTTTAAAAGATTAAACACGCTATTTACCTTCAATGAATTATAACATACGAAGGTTCAAATTAAATGGGACACAATCATAAAAAAATACAAATGACAGGTTGCATAATGTTGAAAACATATTTGATTTAATTGAAATTTACAATTTAAGATCAGAGGATGTCCAAAACCCCTAAAAAAATGTGCAGTAATAACCATACCTTCTTTTTTTGATACCGCTTTTAGCTCAAGTAAATTTGATGCATGAAAATTTAAATGTAAATTTGTATTTCTTTTGGGGGATTTTATTTCTTCCTATTTTGCATTGAATTTCAACACAAATATAAAAGTTTCGATTTAGGGAAAATGAAAAAATAAGAGGACTGGTACTCAAATCCTGTGCTAAATATGAGTTTTTGCAATAATCATTTAGCCTGCAGAAACTGTTGTTTTTTTTTTTTTCAGATTTGTATAACGTTATAGCATTTTTATGTTTTGTATTCTATGTCCTTAACGTAGGAATCTCTTAAACAGAATATGAATTTTATTACAATAAAGTTATCTTCGCCTTGCCATTGAACTTCATTATCCCACTCTGAAATATGTATCATTAAGCATAGTTTAAATCAAGAAAGCACGGAGGAGTGACTTTTAACTTTGGCAACTGCTTTTTGAAGCGCTTTAAATATACAAGTACGCTATGGTAATTTAGATTTACAATGACCCAGGACGGAAAAGGACAGTTCGGTGTGATATAGGACGAGGTTGCTATTTATGCAAGATGATTTACCTTTGTTAAATTCAAATTAACTGCTGTTTGTCGTATTTATTTATTCATCTTTTTTTAAAAGAGAAATTAGGTAACATTTGCATTGGGATATGACATGCAGCTGGTACATGATCAAATCCAATAGCGCCCGTAGGGTGTTATAGAAGATTTGATCATGTACCAACTTCATGTCATATCCAAATGAAACTATAAAAATGATATTTTATTTCTTATATGTATATTTCTATTTTGGTTTGTGTTACATGGAAAAAGAAAAAAAAACTTTTTCTAGATTTCGTTATGAAAATTCAACAACATGTATGAGGTAATGTGATGTCATAGTCTAGTCCTTCAAAATATTTCTTGAGTTTCTTTTTCTTACAAAAGAAAGTCTGATCACTTGACCAACTTCAAGTTATCAAAAAATTGAATGTCAATTATGTAAGTATTGTCAATTAAGGAAACATGTTGGCAAATATAAATATTACAAAAATGTGATAATCCAAGACAAAAACACTTAAAGCAGCATCGTTATATCATTTTATTTCAGGGGCGTTAAATTTCCTATTATTATTATTATTATTATTTTATTGCTAAATCATTTTTTCCATCATTATATTTTATTTTTATATGATATTCAGCGGACGGGCTTTCGTGTCAACATCACAAAAGGACGAATATCAAGTGGCGTTCTTTCTGCCAATGATATTACGAAAATAATCTTCTTTTATTATATTTTTATTGGTGAAGTGTTTATGTAAATGCTGGTACATTGTAAATATTAAATCTCTCCTTTAATTCTTATATATTTTGTAATTTATGGCTGAAGCACAATGATCACGCAGGGGGAATTACTAGGATTGTAGCCCCTTCATTTGAAAGGAAAAGAGGAAGAAAGAGAGACACATATAAGATTTTTTTTATTTAAAATGCATGATGCCCACATTTTCAAATTATGCTTCAGTTGAAATAATTAGTGGGATTTTGAATTAAGGCATGTGATAGGTTTAAAAGATTTATCAGTTTATTACGTCTACAATTACACTATTTATTTTGCTGCAAGCTTTCTGGTAGATAAAAAAGTATATAAATCATGGAAACCATCGCTTTGTTTGCAGTAAACATATAAAATCGACAAAATTTAGTTGATACAAAATTTTCTATAAATGGGATTTTTAAAAAAATGTTCTTACTGTTTGAATTTAAAACTAAAAACAAGAAAGAAACGACGATCAATCTTTGTATTTTACTGTAAGATAGATTGTCATAAGGATTGAGATATCCGCTTGTTAATGCAGGAAAAAAATCTTAGAATTGTTAATGTGTAAAAAAAATAATAACTAATCAATCAAATAAACTTTTTTTTTTCAATATCAGTTTCTTCTTTCTGTGTTTATTTTTGTTCTCTGACTTCGATTCAAGATTCCTTCCTTCCTTAACCATACCAATTTCATTTTTTTTTTACATACCCTGCAATTAAGAATAGTCTGCGTAATTAATACAGTTATGCAGTTATTAAAATAGCAAAAGTGAAGACAAAAATTGCATCATCGGTGTATGAATGAAAGCAAAAATTGTCAATCATAAAAGGTAATCAAGATTTACATTACTCAGAAAGAATAATAGGTATCATAAAACAAGTCGTAACATACTTTTTATGCAATGAAAATCAGCAAAAAAAAAAAAAAAAAAAAAAAAAAAAAACGTAAATTATACTTGGGCAAACATGGCAAATGAAAGTAGAATCATCATCGGTTCTGTTTTGTCCTTGTCAGAAATGGACTAACTAAACACATTGTGATTTTATTTGATATGCCTTAATCAAATATTATGCTATTGTTATTTGTGCGGCAAAAGCTGCAAAATTATTTTTGATATCTTCATCTTGTCTTATATATGCATGGATATATTGGGGATGTAGAGCAATCTATTGGGCATATGGTTCATGGAGATGTAGCATGAAAATCAGAAATCGGGTGTAATCTTATTTTCTTTTATGGAAAAAAAAACATTTAAAAACTCTTTTTAGGAAAAATAACATTAAAACTTACATAAATGTATCAATGACTTCATAAGTCCTATTTTAAGTACAATATAGTTAGCTATCAGTACCTGTAACTCTACCGTGTTTCTATTGATGGTTATATCCTTGTGCATAATGTAGTTTCCTCTTGACAACCGTATGTGGTTAAGAATTCTGCTTTCAAATTGTTTTCATTGGAAGTTGATCATCCAAGCCATACTGCGAGTTATAGGGAAAAAATGTATGTTTAGTAAACTCTGAATTGTTGGCTACGTCTGAATTGAACTGTTTGCATAAATCGAATCTTCAAATATATATTGGAACACAGTGGGCCCTTCCTTATTGTTACAATGTAAAATTCAAACTTTGAAGAAAAAATATTGATTACCTGTTAATTACACCTCATTTTCTCTGTGGATCAACTTCAAATAAAGTTGTCTAAAACATGAAGCAGTTAAACATTACCTACCATTACTTCGTGTTTTCTTGGAAAGAAAATGGCGACTGACACTATTCTTTTTTCCTACCAAAACTTTGATTTTTATTGTTAAATATCTTTGATTACATGAGCAGAGCTATTTTGACGTCACACTTGGTCAAAAGAAGTAATTAAGTTTTTTAGTGAGTATGCTTTCAAGGGAAGTTGTTCAATAATTGTTTAATTATACGTAGAGAAGATGTACTGTACGAAGATAGGTATATCTTTATAAAATCCACTGCAAATTGCAGGTTATAACCATCAAATGGAAAATGTTCACAAGAAAGGTTGAAAGGAATATCAAGTCTAAATTAACTTTAAATATTTCATTCATTTGATGGTCACTGAGAAGGAATTATTTTCAGTAAAAGCGTACTCCTGCTCCTATCACAGTCCCATAAAATCTGCGCATTTGAATACACATTTATATTTCAAAAAATCTTATTAAATGATATGTATTGTGGGATTGGAAACAAATACATGTAATTGGATGTTTTGTCTCGGTGACGTTGCAAACTATTGGGTTTTAACCGGTAAGTTTTGAAAGAAAATAAAATGTACATAATTTGTTCAATTTAGACGATAGTATTTACATAGCACAAACGTCCTCAGGAACGATGTTCACATATCTCCTAAAATTTCATAGAAAGATGTATTTTTGTAGGAACAAGGTGTCATAAATGTATCTATCTGTTGAATATAAAATCTAAAATATTCGATAAATATATGGACAAACAATAAGTAATTACAAAAATGATATTTACCTAAATACAGTTTTTTATTGACTGGTGTTAAAAAGGCAGTGTAGTACACAAAAATTGAAAATGAATTGAAATATATGCTCTTTAAAATCTTAAAAAAGAAAGAAAAATCTTAACATTGCATTATTATCTATTTCTCCTCCAATTCTGCTGTATATGTTTAGATAAATACAACATTTATAACCTTTTATTTGCACTGGTTTCAAATTTGACTTGTTAAAAAATGAAAGTTTGTCTTCACAAGATTGTGCTAAATGTTTGGAACTAGAATTTACAATAGTTACGCAGGTTGTTGAGGCATTTCCCAGATCATTTTTCGGCGAATTTAGACTTTTTTCGTAAAATTTAAAGTTGATAAATCGGAAAAGCATTTGATAAAACATTTGCTATTATTATCCATTGTATAAAATTCATTATTCATTTCTTTTTGTGAAAATAATCTAAAAACATCACTGGGTCATGAAATGGGCTGCTAGAATCCAACTCTCCCGACACAGAATTTTTTTTTTAAAGTTTCGCATGAAACCTTACCAATTTTTTTACATTTTGTACATATGATCAATGAATGTCATCAATTCATGTTAACCACAGGATTCTAGCAGCACTTTCCAAGTATTATAGAATACAAGCTTTCAATATAAACAAAAATTACATTTCAAAGTATGCGGCGTAGTGTTGAACTTTTGCATTTTTGTTGTTATAGAATGACATAGGACAGGCTGATCGGGATTTCAAAACACTGCCTGTGTTTAAGAAAACATGATGAGAATAAATTAGCGTACCTGATTCTTAATCTTTAATTCCTTATGAATCAGACATGACATTCACTGTATCTGCTTTAAAACTCCAATTTCATCTATTTGTTTACATGAATTCTCGTCACGTTAAGTTTCACTTGGCAAATATTTGATCAATAGTTATGACGTCATGGGTTTGGTATTTAACCCCTGCGATAAATACTTAGCTATTTATACCACCCAAAAACGACAAGATTTAGTTTATATTATGTTTTTGAATGAATTCAATAATTTCTTGGACCTGAAATTATACTTTAAATACAGATATGAAGAAATCATTATCTCTAAAGTTCACGTCATACAGCTTACTATGACGTCATATTGTATAGGCATGTAGGGTATCTAGGTGTAGCCTTAACATACCCGCGTATAAATGACTGGTACAGACAGAATGTATATTAATTAGTACATTTTTAAAAATTAAAGCTTTTGTTCTACATTTAGACGCAGTAAAAATGTGTCTATATGTGAATTAAAATTGCGAGAAAATAAAAAAAATACATTCTATGTTTTATCTATCCAGTTACAAAAATGATGCCTCACAGAGCTCTCTCTCTCTCTCTCTCTCTGCGATTATTTCCTGGGTCTGTTATCATGATTTTTTTGAAAGTAAGTGGACAATATAATTTTATTTATCTCAAATAAATTTTCTTTGAGTAGAAAAAAAACTACATTTACCTTAAATTGATAACAGGGCGCAAAACCGAGAAGAGAGTTAGGCCGAAGTTAAACACATAAAATAGATTTGACGTTTGATTGATTAAAGCTAGATCATGCACTTTTGCTAATACAAGCATTATATACCTTATTTTCAGCATCGGCAAAAAGTTGTGTATATAAAAAATAAATATAATATAGTATAAAAATTCAGTCGAATGTGTTGCTTTCCTTGTATAGATTATACGGATATTTATGAGGGTGGAAAAAATATTACATGTATGGTTAAATAAACAGATAATTTTATGTTTAAGGTCGGATATCTGAGGACGTTTAATGATACTTTATAAATGAGGTGGACATTTTGTAAGGGAGAACAGAACGTGAGGATATTTTCGATTTAAAAAGGTGAACATTTCATGACGGTGGATATAATGATGATGGCTGACAAAACCTGACTGAACATACATGTACGGGCATCTCTTTAAGGTTAACTTCTCCATTTGAAAATTTTAAAGATCTGTTTACTTATTTAATTCCATAGAATTTAAAAAAAAATGTTTTTCTTATGATACTTTATTGTGTTATTACCTTGTTCACAACTGAGAAAAAAAGGACATGCAGTCATATCTCCTTAAAAGAACATATGATAAAACTCAAGATTGCAAGGGTTGCGTATTCCACATTCATTGATGCCATTTTTTAAAGATGAAATGTATGCTACAGATAGGTGTTTTTCTTTCTTTAATGATAAAATTATGCGTGACTTAGCTTACTTTTGAAAGTGAGGAATTTTATTACTCTGAAACTGTACATCTGGTACTGGAAGTGCCAATGCTATATCATCAGAACACACAATTAGGATCACCCCTTCCTCCTCAAATTTAATAACTAAAATCAGGTGTGAACGCTAGTATAAGAAGCACGCCGTTGTGAGGTGTCTTTTTTTTTTACATGTGTGAGTTTAATTTAAAAAAATCACAAACGTTCCCTGTAATGATATGAATCCTCTTCGTACCCTCTTGCTCATGGGACCCAAATAAACTGCTACCACCTGCATCTGTCTTTAACTGCTGCCCTTGCTGACGCCCAGCTATTTCACCCCAGCTATAGTCGTTCCGACTCAGTAGCTCTTATCCACGTTGTTTTCGGTCGCGCTACACAAAACCTCACACATTCTCATTTTATTATTAGGGGGTCATCATTTTATTTCAAAATTCCAAATGCTCTTAGCAAACCCCTTACAAGTAACATAGTTGTTAATTTATCTACACAGTCAACATTTTCTCGAAAAACTTTGAAGCCTCTAACGCGAACATCACTAGATAATTTTGTTATAGATATGCAGACACTGTTTTAGAACTCATCTATGAGCTACAAAGGTAATGTATTGAACTTGAAGATTTCAATGTGAACTTACATTATATTGTAACAAGAAAATCGACATGAATCCAAAGACCAAAAGCAAAATCATATTGGAACTTATATGAGATAAAGAGTTTGTGTATTGAACAAGATATAAGAACTATACACAGCACAAGGCATTTCTTTACATTATGTATTATTATGTCCAAATTACAAGAGCTCTATCAACACAAACGTTTGATATAAATACACAAACCATTCTTCTCAAAGTTACGAAAGTAGTGTATGACATTTTGAATATTCTTTGAAGGTTTGGTTCACTGTTGGGTTCAACGGGTCTGTAACTTAAGCATTTTATATTGCCAGGGCCTGTGTCAAGCAATGTGCGACATCTACTATCATTCCAGTAACAGTGTGTCACTTTGCTTGATCGAGCGTGATAAAGTCTCACATGTTGATTACCATATTACTCATCAATTGAATGTTTGATTTCAATGAAAGCAATACTACTTTGCATATGAAATACAGAACCCAGCAATACTGACCAATCGTATTGAATGATTGTTCACGAGAATGCAGTAAACAATTATCACATGTGGACAGGCAAAGCAAGTTTTAAACTTATAATGATGATATTGAGCGCTATATAGTATAATAGTAGCAGAGTATAGCCTTACTTAGTTCATGCTTAAACTTTTCTCATACGCAGATGTATTAACTCCATTCGGTCAAATCACAACAAATATGACACATAATATTTTGAGGACAGAATACGGGCTTTGACTGACCACGTGTTGCTGCTGACTGCCGCACTGGTAAACAATCATTCAATATGATTGGCCAGTGTTATCGGGGTATTGTTGGATTCTGTGTTTCTTATGCAAAGTGGCATTGATTTCATTCAATTCAAACATCCAATCGATGAGTAATATGGTAATCAATTTGTGAAACTTTAGCAATCTTGATCAAGCAAAGTGACACGCTGTTATTGGAATGATAGTAATATGTACCAAAACTGCGTTTGATAAAGAAAAAAAAAGGACTAGTCTGACACTAAATGAAGCACCATGTTGAGTACTTGTAATACAAAGTCTGATTCAGCAAAATAATAATAAAGTGTAAACCAGAAGTCTCTGACGAGACTGTAGCTTTACTGGTTGTTCTTATAAAGGAAGATAAAAGTAGCACTTGGAATTGAAACTTTGCAACAGCAATAAATAGAATAATGATCTTTAGTTTGCTCTCTTTTTGAAGAGTAGCCTTTTAAAACAATTTTACAGAAATTTTGATTTAAGTAACCATGGCAACATCATTCAACAAAATCAAAAAATAATAACATCAATTATGTATCTCAGTCTAGTCTACTTGTGTACCACGTTATACTGAAATCAGACATAAAAGTGTAGGAGGAGTAGCATTTTGAAGGTATTTCAAGGAAATTTCTATTTTTAGTAACTATGGCAACACTGTTCATCGAAATAAAAAATCGATATAGAATTATGTATCTTAGTGTAGTCTACTTGTTTGCCAAGTTATACTGAAATCGGACCAAAACTGTAGGAGGAGTAGCGTTTTGAAAGTTTTTCACAGAAATTTCTATTTTTAGTAACCATGGCAACACCGTTCATTGAAATCAAAAACCGATATACAGAATTATGTATCTTAGTATATTCTACTTGTGTGCTGAATTATATTGATATCAGATCAAAACTGTAGGAGGAGTAGCGTTTTGAACGTTTTTCACAGAAATTTCTATTTTTAGTAACTATGGCAACACCGTTCATTGAAATCAAAATCGATACACGGAATTATGTATCTAAGTATAGTCTACTTGTGTGCTAAATTATATTGATATCAGATCAAAACTGTAGGAGGAGTAGCGTTTTGAAAGTATTTCCCAAAAATCTCTATTTTTAGTAACTATGGCAACACCGTTCATTGAAATCAAAAACCGATAAACAGAATTATGTATCTTAGTATAGACTACTTATGTGCCAAGTTATACTGAAATCAGACCAAAACTGTAGGAGGAGTAGCGTTTTGAAAAATTGTTTACAGACGGACAGGACAGACAGACAGACGAACGGACGACGGAACAATACCAGCATTGTATTTTTATCTGTAAATTATTAAACACACAATCTACGATTTGGCCAGGTACATGTATACAATGCACAAGGTCAAAAGCAGCTGAATACTGGTTATTCATGTATGAGAGCCACACTTTCTAAGAAAACTTAGATTAGAAAATCTTTAATTCTAAGTGTATTGCAAAATTAAAATTGTCACAAATTTACTAAGTATTCTTATCCTGTTCATATGCGAACTTTTATTAGAATAAAATGATTTGTAATAACACTAAGCCTTGTAGTTGAACAAGTAAAAAATATGCATGTTAATCATTCAAATGTTCTCTTGGATAGAGAGGAAATTCTTGGTTATTCTGTTTCTATACAATGTACATATGAAAACGGTTTTTGTTTAATTTAAAAATAACGTTAATGAATCTAAGAATCATTAGTATTTCTTGTCTTTCACAACATTCTCAGCCTTTGATTCTCTAGTTTTAATCTTTTCGGGATTCAAACAAACGTAAGATGTAAGCCCAGTAATTCTATAGTCAAACTCGTTGCAATGGGGGAGATTCATGTATTTTTCATCCAATACGTCATCCCACATCATCTCAAGAAATGGCGGAAGTGGATCAAACCCTCCCATCTTTGCAAGCTCCTCGTTGTACCGAAATTGTCTATCAATATCCCCCATGTAATGGACAAATGATGGTGGTTTTCCCTCCTTTAGGCGAGACTGGAAATCGGCTTCACTATCCGCCCTCATTTCTTCTTTAGTTGAGAGGTTGACTTTCCCTTCAAGTAACAATGCTGCAATTTCATAATAATGGGGGAAGTAGGACCATTGACGAGGAATTCCAACGAAAATCAGGTTTTGATATTCAATGTGAACCATATGTTTGTATATGGGCTGAATGCGTTCGTCTTTAATCATTATGACGTCCTCTTTTAGAAAAGGGAATGAAAATCGATATCCAGTACAAAATATGACTGCATCAACTTTTTCAGAAGTGTCATTTGAAAACACCACCGAATCTTTTGTCATGCGGACAAAAGGAGGTCTATGTTCTATTTCTTTTGGAAAAGATGGAGGGAATTCCTTTGGATTTCGTCTGTGACATGCAAATACCTTGGTATAGATTATAAAATAAATGAAAGTAAATGCACACTTACATAACATATGTAAAATGTGCTACTGACTCAAATTCAAATGCAATGGTAGTATGATGTTTATATTCAGACATTTGTTCCTGGTACACAGTTAAAGTAATAATTTTATGACTTTACATGCAAAAACATGTTTCCATACACATCTGTGTGAGTTTCTTTCACAGAATGTTTAAAAAAAAATATCAAAGACATTTCGTAATTAAAAAAAAATAATAATAAATAAATATGCTTTTCCTGCTGTCTAGAAAGTTCACAAATCATTTTAAGACATTCTACCTTTTCGGCAAACTTTGCCACATGTATAGAAATATCTTCTCCTGAATAGTGGCAGCCGAGGATAGCAACTCGAAGTCCATCAAAGTGTTCCTCGTATTTAAACTCCTTGCTGTGAATCATTCTTCCCTTAAACAATTCCATTCCTGGAATATTTGGAGTGTACTCATTGGCGTCATGTCTGAAATTTAGATCAGATCAGTTAAAAGAATATTATGACTACGCATCACTAAAGGAAATAAAATCATCCCTGAAGTGGTTTTAGTATATTTAGTTCTAATAAAAAGGACTGCAGTCTTACTTGAAATACGTATGGAGAAATCCATCACTGAGTGAGGTTAAATTGTAACATATTAACTATAGTAGCAAAGTTATGCAAATGTCTCTCCAGGGCATGACAATTATAAACAATATGAGTATATCTAAATTGTCTGAATTGAGATAAAATACATTTATAGATTCGTATCTGTTTGACATGCTTTTTTTTAAAAAAATATATAGAATATGTAAAACATTCATACCCATTACATACGAGTACAGAATCAAACACTTCTGTTTTGACCTCTGATAACTTATTCACAGGGGAAAAGGTCACCAACCATTTAACATGGCTGTTTTCCTGGACTTCTTTGACAGGCTTAACATCTCGTACAAATGTATGCGTCTATAAATGAGGTACTTCCGCATGTTTTTAACCATTAAATAACATCATTTGCTTACATCAGTCAAACGTGTAATTGTACATATATTTTACATTCCAGAAACTTTTGAAAATTACATAGTTTACACTCTTTTGCGTGTTACACAAAATTGTAGGAGGTTTGAAAATTATACCAGTTTTGAATATTTGTCCATAAGGACATGACGAAATTAAAGTGTTAATTTATTTGATCAAAAAGTTAAAGGAATGTGATAAACCTTTTCATTAAATCTTTAGACACAAAACCATATCTCGAATCCTTTTACTACATTCTCAGAATTCGAAACGCTAGAATTGCTGTAATTATTGATACATGTAGTGTAAGACACAGGCTTATTTTATTTCCCAGAAGACAAGCAAAATCTTTGATGCCAAAGCTTTAATTTCTTTCCTCCTGTCAAAAAAAAAAAAAAAACAAAAAAAAAAAACAAAACAAAACAAAACAAAAAGAACAAAAAAAAAAAACAAACAAACAAACAAAAACAAAAAAAAACAAAACATTAACATACCCTTATGTATGGCCTGAGCTTAAATTTGTCTGCAAACATGTTGAGATATTGCAGGCATTGCTGCCGTGAGATGTACGATGTCGTCTATTCTTTGGGATAGGGGAAATCTGCGAACTCTTGTAGTTCTTTTGGGACATTTATTCTGCAAATACGTGTAGTTATATATATAAAAATCACTTGTCATTGCTTGGAAAATCAATCAAAGGAAAATGTAGTTCTATCATATTTCTGTTCTTAGTATTTGGGTTTTAAAAATGCAAAGCAAAGTCTTAAAGCAGTGGAGCTGGTGTAAATGTAATGAAGATTATGAAAGGTTCCATTACATTCACTTCTTTTGACATTTGTAAAACTGATAGAAACTGTATATTAGTCCCAGGACCACGTTATCAAATTCTGAAACATTCAGAAAGACTAGCAGTGCACACAAAGCAACATAAATATTTCCCTATATTAGATTATAACTTTCACATGATAACTAGTAAAGCAACATACTATTTTCTGTATGATCAGATTGTATGGACGATACTGTGGATTCATCATTGTTCGTAGGGTAATAATGTTCGTGAGTTTCGTGGGTAGCCCTAAGAAGTCGAATATTGTAAGCACAGTGTATAGTGTTCGTTGCTATTCGTTCGATTTAAGCTGCTATTGACATACGCAATATTTTGTCTCTTTTTTATCAACATTTATGCAATAATGCAGTACATAGACTTACTTAAGCTAGTTGTATAGAACAGAATGAATTGGAAGTCTGAAATCGTCTTTCTAAGTTTGGTCACTGTAGTTCCATATTCCCCCAGACCAAACTCCTCTCAAACGCAACCGACTCAAAAAACGTCACGATTATCACATAGGTGCTGTAAAGGAAATATATTAAATTTGGGATAAATTTAACACATTGCAAGATTGTTTTTACTCAAAGAGACATCAACAGATGCTGATGAATTGCTTCACATTAAAACTTGCTTAGAGCCATTGAGCAGTGAGATGTCTTTAGTATACCAAAGCCTGTCGTTGTACGGAGCCTCTGCATTTTAAGTGTCACACGAAAGACTCTCCATAGGATTAAATTATAGGAATAGATTTATTACCCCATATGAATCAGTTCTGAAAACATAGTTATTACTGTAACGAATTTTAAATTACTAGCAAATTACTCATATCCTGATCAATTTCGTTCATCTCACGATACAAGAGGACTAATGAAAGCTGAAGCAAAGCTAGTGAGTGAATAAGATTGCATCAAAATGAGAACATTTGTTCAAGAACATTTTATCTTGAAGAGGGTGTTAGTTCAAAAAATCGTGAAAAAAGTAAATCATTTCATAAATTGGTATCTTATATTTAGGTTTCTTCAAGGAATTTCATATAAAATTAGGCGAACAATTTTTCACATCATCGAAGATTACAAAAGTCAAACCTGACATACTCTTAGAGAGTGTTTTTCACTTTTGATATGTCCGGCATAAAAAGTACTCTTTAACCACGGATCTTTCGGTTAAAAGCCAGGGTTCTTCCGGGTTATATCTTAAAAACTGAGGTTACATTTCACATTAGATACGACTGTTACTGCCATTCATAGTCAAAGTCCTAAATTATGTCAATATGTGCCTCAAATATGAAATTTTAATCGATTGATCATTCATAGACATTTGTATAAACTATGACGTCATAGGTATATTCTTGCGTCAAGAAAATGTCAAAATTACAAGGATTCGTAACGAAATCGTTGTATCTCACTTAATTCAATCAGATTATGAAGTTTAGCTATACTGCTTTTGCCCAAGTTAATTGATGCTGTGGTGGCCTGAATATGCATATTTTGAATTTATTATACAAGATAACCATGGGCGTAGGAGATATTTTAGTAAAATATTAATGGCTTTAAGGGTTGGAATAACGTGTACATGATTAAATAATGGACATGTACTTAAGACTCTGTACCGGTTGAGAAATGTATGACATTAAAAAAATTAAACAATTCAAAGTTGCTTCTAAAAGTATTTTTTAGAGAATGAAATGGATTCTCTATCGCAGATAGATAGATAGATAGATAGATATGGACGAGTGCGTAACACGAGTGTCCGCCCCCACATTTGTATCTACGATAGAGAACCTGCTGAGTTCTATAAATGATTTGTGATACGATCACTTCCACTGTGCAGCATCCGCAATATATATGTATATATTTCTACAAAGTAAGATTCAATCAAATTAGTTTTTACAGCAGTGTAGTTGACTTGATTTATGATATGTTGGAGATTGATCCTGATTTATTTGAGGATTTTCAAAATCTCGGTTAACCTAGATACAAATGCAGGCAATAGAGAGCTCTTCTATGGACTTTAATCTGTATATCACTGACATTTTTATGTTCCCCAAACGAAGTTTGGGAACATATTGTTTTTACTCGGTTTCTTATTATTATTATTATTATTATTATTATTCTTTTTTATTCTTATTTCTTCTCCGGTACTTTTTTGTCCGCGAGTGTTCTCGGAAACTGCACATCCAATTGAGTTAAAACCTATTTAGGGTTACTAGGTATGTTATGTAGATTTGCGGAACGAAGGTCATTTTGCGCGCACGTGCACGCACGTGCGTGCGCGTGCAATGCGTAAAATGACCAATATACATGATATAGCTGTAACTTTTATATTTTTTGATGAAATGCTTTGATACTCAGAATACAAGGATATATTAAAAGTGTAGACAAGATAACATGGTCAACATGCACATGCATGCACGTGCGCGCACGCGCAAATCGTAAAATGACCAATTTACTTGATATAGACGTAACTTTTATATTTTTTGATGAAATGATTTGATTCTCAAAATATTTATATATATTAAAAGTGTAGACAGGATGACATGTTCATCATGCACATGCATGCATATGCATGCACGTGCGCGCGCATGCAATGTGTTAAATGACCAATATATTTAATATAGTCGTAATTTTTATATTTTTTGATGAAAAGCTTTGATATTAAGAATATACAGATATATTACAAGTGTAGACAAGATGATGTGGACATCATGCACATGCATGCACATGCACGCGCGTGCAATGTGTTAAATGATTAATATACTTAATATAGCCGTAATTTTTATATTTTTCGATAAAAAGCTTTGATACTAAGAATAAACAGACATATTATAAGTGTAGACAAGATGGCATGGTCATTATGAACATGCATGCAGGTGCGCGTGCGCGCAATGCTAAGATGACCAGTATACTTGATATAGCCGGAACTTATATATTTTTGATGAAATGTTTTGATACTGAGAATATAAAGATACATTAATAGTATAGACGGGATGACATGGTCATACTGCACATGCATGCACGTGCGCGCGCGTGAAATGGAAAAAACGACCAATATACTTCATTGCCTTATTTAATGAAGCTTACAGGAAATAAGACACCAAAAGGGAGTTGGGGAGCGTTTGGGGAACATCTGTAACGGTGCCCGTTACAATTATAACTAGTTCTTATTGATTTGCGATATTAAAACGAAGTGAAAGAGATGTGAGTCAGTCGTCAGCGAAGAGGATTTAAGAAGAAATTTAAAAAATGAACACTAATAAAATATGGACTTGAATGAGTTTGGAAAATGGCACACGAAGAAAGAAAAAAGGGGTATCGAATTTCACTTAATGGACGCTGAAACCATGAACAACTGGCTTTACCATTTTGAATGGGACACAAAAAAAAAAACGCAGGGAAAGCAAACAGGTTTTTTGAGGAATTTATCAAACATACCATCAATTTTCCATAACTGCTAATTTTCCTTTTTTGTTTGGATCGAAGTAACGTGTAGATTATTTGTAGAACAAGTTTTTAGAAGTGCGATTTGACATTTAACATTCACAAGGAATTATATTAATCCAAAATTCATTATTGGAAAAAAAAATCAGCATTTATTATTTGTACCTGTTTAAATTTGATACATTGAATCTGATTTATTTTTAGATCGTTCTGTATTTTAGATACAGAATAGTTGGCTACTACAACACAGTATAAATGACTAATATCGAACGGAAAATAGTTCCGCCCTCTGTAGGCCCCTTCTGTATTGCTAAGACAGAACAGCAAACGTCAACGAAAACAGCTCAGTCGGTAGAATGCTCGCTCCGTGATTGGAAGGTTGTGTGTTCGAATCATGGCTGTGACTGACCTAAGTCGAAAAAAAATAGATAGCAACTGTTCTCTCGCCAAGTGCTCGGTAGCTCAGTAGTGAAAGTTGCCGGTGTAACGACGAAAAGTGACCCCCGTAGAATATTGACCGGGGGTCATTTTCTACGTAGGAATTTGACCCCCTGGTCAATATTCTACGTAGAAAAATGACAACCTTTTTCGTAGAAATCATGGCCTGGGGGTCATTTTTCTCCGTGTGGGTTGTAGAAATATGACCCCGTAGAATAATGACCCCGTGTCTTTTTTTTATACAAAAAAAAACAGGTTTTGGTAGGAATATTCTTGGCAGGCAAATACGTAGAGGTAAAATCACGCAGCCTAAAAGCTTTAAGGTTTAAGTAACAAAAGGTTATACTATACCTTACATGTACATCAATAATACAAGATGTTTTATCCCATTAAAGAAAAACAAAATTAATAACTACAGGCTATTATGCTGTTCGATGACTATAAGAACAAAAATACACGTGTTCTTAGATTTGTTTTATCAACTTTTATATAAAAAAAAGTTTCCAGAGTCGTCATTAAAAAAAAAACAAGATTATTGACTTAGCTGGTGTCAGAGAGAGAAAAAATTGTATATGAATAAAAATGCATGGTTTCTGTGTATAATTGTAATGATCCTCTTTAAATTTTACTCTGAGTAAATAATGTAAAAAAGGAATGACAATAAAGTCTCAAGCGTTTTTTTTTTCTTCAGAAATTACAAGAAAGATTAATGTTTTCGAACCCTACCCAAATAAATCTGCGTGTAAAAAATGGACAATTGTTAAGAAAATTAGATCTCATATATATCTTTGATTTTCTGGTAAAAAAAAAAAAAAAAAACTTCTAATAAAAATATAAGGAAGATTAAATTTGTGTAAAAATAACAGACAGAACTTAATCAGAATTCCTCTGATATTCGATCTCAGAGACACAAAAAAATGGTTAGCTGAAAATCTTTACCAATATTTTTTTTTTCGTTTGCTAGTGTCAACAAAGCCTATAAACAAAATGAGGCTTTTTACATAAAAAAAATTGATTAATTAATAAAAGAGGTGTTTAGTATACTAAGAATTGACACAACTTTATACACAGTAATACGTATTTCCCCTTTCTAGTTACATGTAATAATCTTTACCAATAGAAAAAAAAACCAAATGTTGCATTATGAAAAAGCTTCTCTACCTAATTTACATATTATTTTTTTCCCTAAGTATGATTGGCAATATTAGCATAATTGAAGTTCCGTTTGCAAGACTACATATAACTGTGCCAAAAAAATATTGTAACACATATTGTGTTCAAATCAAGTAAGTAATTCGTGTCAGCGTATCTAGTGGTAAGTTTTGAGGGAGTGGGTAACGAGGATGTAACCCACTCTTTAAATTTGCTAGTCTATAGGAAAAACAATCTGGCCATGTCTTTCTATACACAAATTAAGCGATTTTGCTTTGTGATACGAGGTTTCAAAAATATAAGTTTTTAGGATAAAAGTAAACAAAAATCTTTTTTTCTTACATAAAAAATCCTACTTATAAGGAGTTAAATAATGCATATGTGCATGATGATGTAGATTATACATGTATCTATATAATGATCAAGGTAGGGGAGTATATTGCCTGTATTTCTATCACAATCGAAGAGCACTCCTAACAAAAATTTACTGTTGTAAACTATAGTTAACTATAGTTTACTATTATTAACTATAGTAAATACTTTGATACTTTAACTTTGAAACTTTGTTTGGAACTTTTTTGAGATTTCAAAGCTTAAACTTTCTTAAATTGATATCAGTAATGTAAAATTTTGCGATGATATGTTAATGAACAAGAAATACGAGGGGTAATCAAAAAGTTCGGGAACTAATTGAATTACTTCCCTAAAAGAAATAAAATCAGATTTCAATGTTTATTATTTTTTGAAGTGGTCCTCTCCGATTTGAATGCACATCTGCCATCGTTCTGCCCATGCGCGAGTTACGTGATCTAGGCGTTCACGTGACATGCTCCTTAGCGTTCCGTTCACAGAAATTAAGATTTTTCCGAGTCTTATATTTCTTACCATGCAAGATATTTTTTATAACAAGAATAGCCCATTTGTCACAAATAGGATTGGTGGATTAGGATATCTTCTCCCAGAATGAGCATAGTGACCAGCACAACCCGACTCTTTTGTATTGAACAGGGCGCGTCGTTTATCCATTGTGGATAAAGTATGGGCGCCTTCTTTTTATCATATATGATATGTTTAAAATCTAAAGTAAACGATATTTTAGGGAATCAATAATTATATTATTGCTAAGATATTCAACTATTTTTCTAACTGTAATTTGGCGATCTTTCATTACAGATTGCTCAACTAAGGACACATCTCTTCCCAAGCTTGCTTTCACTGGGCACCAGAACAAACATCATTTTAACCATCTCCCTTCCTTCACTAAAACAATCAATCCAATTAATGATTGAACTTCTGTCATGTCTTTTTGTCTTCATAAATCGTGTACAAATTATTATATGCTACTGAAAAGGAATTTCTAAGATAAAAGTTAAACTTTAAAGCCGTTCGTTGCTCAAGTACGACTGAGTCAATCACTTTTTTGTCACGTCAACTACATATTGAGTCATTTTATATTGTGACGTCCAAACGTGGAGCAAATATCTGCTATTTATAGAACATGTTTATGACTAAATGTGTGCCAAATTTTATTTTGATCTGAACTGTGGTTTTGTAAATAACGAGATAGTTCACGAACTTTTTGATCACCCTTCGTAGTTCCCTAAAATATAAAAAATGTGCACATATAAATTTAAGAACATAAAATATCACAATCATATATAAAAATACTTTGATTTACGACAGTAAGAACTTCGATACTGCATTAAACTATAGTTAACTCTGGCAAGCTATATATATATATATATATATATATATATATATATATATATATATATATATATATATATATATATATATATATATATATATATTTGTTAGAGACTATCAGTGTTTTTCATATAGCGATCCTGATACAAACAATATATATAGTGTTTGATAGTTAACGTTATTTAGATACATTCGTTTTTTTTTCCTACAATAGAGTTAATATAATGTTACAGACAATAATTGAAAGTAATTACAGGGGAAACAAGAAATCTATGAGGCAGCGCTTTCTAGTGATACCCCACCCGCACAGACAGACGGACAAGATTTGTACCAAAATGAATATCACATTATGGCATGCCGAACTAAAGAGTGTATTAAAATTTAAGCATCTGCGATGAGTTGTTGCAGAGAAAACGGCAAAGAAAAAAAATGTTTCGGACAGACAGACACAGACACTCACCCCGCACACACAACAGAAAGATTCGCAGGGTACAAGGTATATACTAGGGCTGTATCAATATATCGGTATATCGATACGTATTGATATTCAAGAATGTATTGTATGGAAAAAATAACTTCCAATGCATATCGTGCAGGCAGTTTTTCTTATAATTCTGTGAAAAAGTTGGGAATTTCAATCACCAAAGATTATATCGATATTTAACTGTTTTTAATTAAAACTGATCAATAATGATATAAACATTAAGGAGATAGCACATAATAAATAAGTATTACAGAATATGTATTATATTTTCACATGTTGGTTTTACAGTCGTTAAAAAGTTTGAATTTGAAGTGTATTTTGTAATGACAGCGAGACAAGAACTTAGAAATGGGTTATAAAACACTCAGTTTTTATACAATGTATGTATTAAATGATTTACAAAACATTTTTGATAGACTTGTTCAAGAATCCAATATATCGCATATCGCTTTATAAAATATCGTATCGTATTGTATCGAAATTTTTTGCTCAATACACAGCCATTTCCTTTGAAGCGGGGGTATTAATATTCATGTAATAAATAAGGATAAATAAACCTAAAAGAGGGAAAAAGATATTACATGATATTAAAAATGAAGCAGTAATTACATTTAATGATAGCATCTCCATATTGGACGCTATTTGACGCTTCATATGCCTTTCTTTCTATAATTTTTTTTCTTGTCTAAAAATAATAATACAATACGTTTTTTGTTTCAATGCAATGGTGTATCCAGAAACTGAAACATTGTACATGTAGAAGCTGGGGTGGATGCAGGTTGAAAGCGGGCACAAATTTTAAGTTAGAAGTATGGGGCCACAAACTTGTCCTTTAAATAGTTTCCGATGACATCCATTCCATACAGGTATATCGTTGTCAGAAACATATACAGTAAAACTCGGTTATAGCAAAGTCCTGGGGACCTGTGAAATTACTTCGCTATATCCGTAATTCGTTATATCCGTACAAGGAGTTCATTAAATTTATTTAGCTGGGGATCCAAGAAAACTTCGTTATATCCGTGAATTCGCAATATCCGTGTTCGTACTAAACGAGTTTTGCTGTATATATGAATTATGAATTTATGTTCCTCATTAAGGTCAGACGATACGTTCCTTAAATATCTGTTCTGTATACCTTTGAATTATGTCGAAAATATTCTAAGTTTTAATTACCTTCTGATTTCTAAACTGGTTTCTAATTGTGTTTAAAAAACTGAAACACTAAAAAATGTGTTATTGGTTATTTAAGCTTTTTTCCAAAAGGATTTTATAGGAATAACATACTCTGGTATCTTGCACAAATGCCTGGTAAGGTACCTCAATTTTTTGCGAGTAAACATGTTAAAGTAGCAATACTTCAATGACAAAATCTTAGACAAAATTATATATTTTTAAGGAACGTATCGTCTATCCTTAATGTTTACTCAATGGGATGCAAGCAAAAAAAAAAAAAACACACCACGTACATTGTATACCATGCTTGTATTGAGAAGTGGCGTTAAGGAAGGGAAGATACTTTGCTCCTCCCCCAATATACATTTGAAGGAAGAAAATCAGGAGACTCTAGGCCTTCACCGACCCTCCCCATCATCGGATTAACGCATATCACACCTCATTTCTAAAGGTTTAATTATTAAATATAGTGAAAAAGTAGGGGGTCAGATTTCTATGTGGGTCATTTTTCAACGTGTGTGGAGTCGTAGAAATTCCGGCCTGGAAGGGTTTTCTACTGTCGAAAAATGACCCTACTTGCCGTAGGAAATTGACCGGGGGGTCATTTTTCTACGGAGAAATTTGACCCCCCGGTCAATATTCTACGGGGGTCACTTTTCGTCGTTACACCGGTCCTTCGGATAAGATCTTAAAAACTGAGGTCACGGTAGGCGTTGGCACGATAAAGAACCCTCACTGCTCAAACCCTGAGAACCGAGTAAAGGTTCAAATTAGAAGCCCTTCACCGGTATAAGATGACGTCTTTATATGAGTGAAAAATTTTCGAGCGGGATGTAAAGCAACATACAATCAATCAAAGAAAAACACCGCCATTATGTCAAAATTTATAAAAACTACATTAAGTTTAAAGATAATGGCTAACCAATATCCGTTCTTTTATATTATATTATCCGTGCATGTAAATGTTTTTATCAATGATCGGTTTCAAAGACACTCACATACATATATAAAAGTGGACATGCAGTTCATACTGTTCAAGATTTCTGCACAAATTCAGTGATTACTGTTCTGTTTTATTACAAACTGTGTTAAAGTATATATAGAACATATTGCAAGTTCAGCCATACTTCTAAATGAACCTGTTTAGAATAAGAACCTGCTTTGAATAGTAACCTTGAATAATTTAAACGTTCATAATGAAAAACAAACTAAAAGTAGAGCACATTTTGTCTATTGCATAATTTAATGCAGGTTATATAACCTAGTTACACATTACATGAAATTTTCGTGCTACTTATCTTAGGTAAACGCACTGGTATGGCTGTTTTTTGTTAAATAAACATAAAACAGCTGGCTTAACTGAGTAGTAACCTAAAACATTTTATGATTCTTTTTACGCCAAGGAACACGCCTTACTAGACTTCAAACATAATATGAGCATTGACACAAGACAGTTCACTTCAATATAGAACAAAAATGTTTTTTAATGTAGAACATGCAAAAAGCATGTACATTTCTTAGATTTAAAAAAAAAACATGCTGTTTCTGTCGGGTGACATTTACTTTAAATAACAAACACTGTTGTGATACAGAACATTTCTCTTTGTTTTTGGATATAGCAACCTTAAATATACACAAATGAATGCTGGGTAATATGCAGGTTTATTTCACAAAGACTGACTGTATCTGTAAAAAGTACGTGTAAAAATGTGATATGTTTTGGTTACAAAGAACATGGAGTAATGTCCAACTAAACCTTAAGGATACATTATTATGACATGGAAATATTTGAAATTCATTATTTCAAGAATATATCGTAAACAATATTTATATATATTAAATTTACAAATAAATTATACAAATGCAGAATTTACTGAAAAACTATATCAATTACATCTTGACAACACTAACAGAGGTCCTATATACAAAACTATACAGTTATCTTGACATTTTGGTTTCAACTGAACAAAAATTTATTAGTTGCAGGTTTTCTTCCAGATAACGCATGAAGTTGAAACTCGGGATCAAAATACTTTTAAGATCGCGTTTTTATTTCGACTTATTCTCACTAATTACCTTCAACGTAGGTGAGCTGAAACTCGAGGGTTCATCGATTAATAACCCGGTCATAACAATTGTGGATGCAAGAAAAATAGAAAGCAACAGTTCATTCACCCAACGCATGGTACATTGAATGAAAGTTGCATATTTTTAAGGTATGAGATCTTATACACCGTGGCCACAGCAGACATTTGCAAGATAAGTGTCCCTCACTGCCCCATGGTCCGGACTGTGACGAGTAAAGGCAGAAGTTTGAAGTCTATCACGGGCAGCCGGTGATGTCTCATTTGACTAAAATTATAGTAATCTTGCAAGGGACGTAAAACTTCAATAAGTCAATCAATCAATCAATCAAATATTCTCAGTATTTGAAATACCTGCCTTCAAGTTAGGGAAGGTTCACTGCACTTAAGAAGAAACACATTAAAATTGTGTATTTATATAATTTTGATTACCTTTAGACAACAAAGTCGTGCAGGACCTGCCCCGATCACAGCGACTCTCTGTTTATCTGTCTTCTCTGACATTATGCTCCCGATAGTAGCTCAGTTTTGAAACATACTGCATTTATACACACCTGATAGGTACATTAATGTACGGAATACACAAATAGACATCTATGATAAGATTATCACAAATATATTTGAATTGGGATCATTCTTCTTTTCAGAAAAAAAGTTTATATATTATAAACATAGTGCAGTATATTTTTCTTTAGGTGAAAATTTCTGGCCCGGGGGAATGTTAATTGTGTTAAATTTTCTTTAAAAAAAATTGCAAACATAATTTGTAAATAGTGTTGCTCGAAAACACAGTGGGTTGATAGACCTGAAACTCAAAATTGATCTGTAAATCACAATATAAGGTAACATATACCAGAATTATCTTCAGACACATCAAGACAAAGTATACAGAAACCTGTCATACAAAGTTAGTTGATGCATGTCAATGCGGAATGTTTGTACAACTTTACCGGCAAAAAAGATAAAATAATTCCTGAACAAGAGGAGAAATCACGTGAGTGTAGAATGTAAAAGGTGGGGATAACGAATTAAGATAGTGATCGATCTAAAAAAAATTCTAAAAACATTACAAATTTGTGAACAGGGCTTGAAACACGGACCTATGGAAATTCCAGAGGTTGCATCAGTTGCTAAGGAGGAGTAAGCATTCCCCTGTTGACCGGTCACTCCCGCAGTGAGCCCTATGTATTGATCAGGTAGACGAAACTTTGCGAAGATTAAGATATATATATATATATATTGTCTTTTAGTTCATGTATTCTTAATTATGTTAAACTACTCGTCAAAGTGAATTAGATGTAAAAAGCTCACCTTACATATAATTCAGAATATTTTTATTATCATTCATTTCATTTGACTAATGAATTTTTATTTTAAAAAATATCAAAAGAACATTTAATTACATATACGCTCAACAATTGCAGAAAAATCTTTAAATTGCATTGAAACCATAATGATTTTAATTGTATGAATATATTTATTCATTGATTAATTTATTGATTGTAGTTTTACGTATTTTAAAAGATAACATGTATTTAGTCATAAGAGACATCACCGGATGCCAATTAAGGACAGACGATACGTTCCTCAATAATATATACGCTTACTCAAAAGTTAGGGACCATCACTCTTTCTGTGAAAATTCTTTAAACTTTTCATTCTCGTAGACCAATTCAATTAATTATTTAATTTTTGTTTTTTAAATCTGAGTAGATCTAAACTCTCCTTAGTCAATGCATGTTTCAAAATCATCTGATAACTTATCTGTTTTATGCAAATGATAATTTTCCAATGAAAAGAATACAAGTCAAAAATGTAGAATTGAAAGTTTCACTTTAATTTGTTGTGGACAAAAGTTGCTAGCAATAAACATATTTTACTTTATCGGCATTTAAAGAGTAATCAATTTTCAACATTTTATAAGCATAGGTATTTAATAATGTGTATATCCACCACGACTTTTGTACGGTTCTTTTACACGCCTTCTCATACTGTGGACAAGTCGTCTTGGGCGGTTTTGGGAGAACTGTCTCCATTCCTGAATTAAAGCGTCCTTCAATTCCTGTAAGTTTTCACATCTTGGGGTCCTCTGATTAATTCTACGACCAAGAAAATCCCACACAAGTTCAATTGGTTTCATATCTGGGGACATGGCGGGCCAGGGCATAGTTTCAATGGCTTCTTGGTGAAGATAGTCTTAAACTAATCGGGCCCGATGGGGTATAGCGTTGTCATCCATTGGTACAGGTCGACTTGCTAATGAATGATTATTGAAATGAGGCACAACTAATTGGCTTAGTATGTTGTCCCTGTACTTTTGAGCAGTTAAGGTCAGACTACACGTTCCTCAAATATATGTTTGTTTTCTCTTGGTACTATGTCAAAAATTACTGATAATGTTATTTTCTTTTGATTTCTAAATTGTTTTCAATATTTTAAAAAATAACTACACCAAAGATTGTGAAATGGGTAATTCAAAAGATTACCCATAAGGATTATATAAGAAATATCACCATCTGGTATCTTGCACAACTGCCTGGTAAGGTACCTCAATATTTTGTGAGGAAACTTTTTTAAGTAGCAATAATTCAGTGACAAGTTCTTGGGGAAAATTATATATTATTGAGGAACGTGTCGTCTGACCTTAAGGTGCCATCAAGAATGTGCAACTCCAGTTTACACCGCAAAGAGAAACATCCCCATACTGTTACACTGCCTCCACCAAAGGCCTTTGATCCCAATACATGTTGTTGTTTGTATGCAAAATTTCGGTGTCTCCATAACCGAACCCTGCCGTCTACCGGTTGAAGCAAAAATCGGTTTTCATCTGACCAATGTATTCTCTGCCACGACCGAATGTTCCACCTCCTATGCTGTCGTGCCCATAGTAATCTTGCTTCTTTGTGTCTCTGGGATAAGAGTGGACGTTTTATTGGCCGATATGATCGCATCCGTTCCTTGTTTAGCTTCCTGTTAACTGTGCTTCTGCTGATTCGAGCTTGGGTGTTCCACTTGCTTCTCAGAGTGTTTGCAGTGTCAAAAGGACTCTGTTTAGCTAGTCGTTTTAGAAGTCTATCTTCCCTCTCTGTAGTCTTTCGGGGTTTTCCAGATCTTTTAGCTTCTTCCACACCCCCAGTTCTTCTCCAGCGCTGTACCAGACGCAAAATTACAGTAATTTTTTTTGTATCAGTTAAGCTCATGCGAACATGGATGTGAATACAATTGAAAAATGCATTGTTCGAATAAGCATTGGTGGCCTTGAAAAAACCGGTTTTACAAGTATTTGGATGGAGATATCGATGTAACATAAAACAAATAATAAATAAACGTTTGATTGACTAGTAAATCTGAATCTATTCAATCAAAAATATTTTTTTTTACTTTTAATTTTCATATCAAAGTGGGTGGTCCTTAACTTTTGAGTAAGTGTATATAATTTTTCCCACGATTTTGTCATTGTAGTATTGCTACTTTAACATGTTTTAAAAAAATTGAGGTATCTTAACAGGCATTTGTGCAAGATACCAGAGGGTAGTGTTTCTTATATAATCCTTTTGGGAAAAAGAACTTAATTTGCCAATATCAATTTTTTTAGTGTTTCGATATTTTGAAGACATTTAGAAACTGGTTTAGAAATCAGAAGGTAATTAAAATTTTGAATATTTTTCATGCATTACAAAAATTTACAAAACCGATATTTTAGGAACATATCGTCTGACCTTAAAAGCTTATAATTTACACATCTTCTGGGAACATAGGGTCATTAAGCAGTGAGAGATCTAGGGCGTGCAAACGCTTGTCGCGACAAAGGGTCTCGGATTTTTTATAGTCTCATCCGTAATGACACACCATTTAACTCCGCCTGACGTCAATGGCCTGTCCTGCATGGTTTCAAAATTGAATTTGCCTCTATGTTTTCCTTTATTTTCGCTCCTGACAGTAACCTTGACCTAAAATTTAGCCTCTAAAAAAATGTTAGCCACAAGTAATGGATTTTTCCCTTAGAATCTTAATTGATTTCATGAATTATTTTCTTTTTTAAATTGGCTTCACTTTTTCAACCGTATTTCAGTAAAATGATAATAATTCTATTGTTTTGTTAATGTACGGATTAAAATTGTCATGTATCTGACTGATTTTATTGCTTATCTATTGATCAGCTGACTGATACACTAATTTCTTCCAAAGTAATTTGTTTTACCTTCCGAAAACATGAACTAGTATATATATATATATATATATATATATATATATATATATATATATATATATATATATATATATATATATATATATATATATATAACAGAAAATAAAAACATTGATTTATTTTGGTGAAAAATTAACATACCAAATAATTGTGATTAAATATTCATGTTTTTAAAAGGTGTGAACATCTTTGTTCAATAATTATTATTTGTTTCTACACGCGTACTGTGATTTTCTTAACAGTTCAGAAATGACTATCGCGTAAGAATTGTCAATATTTGTTGATACTACTCAGAAAAAAATTATCATCAATTTCAACTGCCTTCTATAGTAACTTTCTTTATTGGTAATCTCATTCTGAGTAAGCTCCGCCCTTTAAATTAATTAACCACGCCTGCTGGGACTGCTTTCTGTCACCGCTGGGACTGCTGGGACTGCTCTGGGACCGCTTTGGGACCCCTGTGGGACTGCATTAACAGTTCCAGAAAGCAGTCCCCGTGACTGCTCTGGAACTGCTTTGTGTCAGGTGGGGTCTGGTTGGTACTGTTCACTACTGCAACAAGATAAGCGAGTAATCATTGTAAGAATTTAGAAAGTAAAATTCATTACGAAGTTAAGAAAATGGCAGAAACCAAGCTAAAACAATCTGCAAATATCAAGTTTGAAATACCAAATACTGAAGGAAAAAAAAACAAGAAATAATGCAAAATCTTCAGAATGTGAAGGAAGTTTTGGTCAGTAAGTTAGGGAGACCTGTCAACAACATAGATATAATGGAATCATTGCTGGACACCTGGAAAAAAATCCCAAGAAACAAGTAATAGAGATGATTTCAAATCACCGGGAACTTACACCAAACTAAAGAAGAGTCAAGTGAAGCAGGACTTTTTGTGACTTCAATGCAATCTAACAGGAAACTGATGGATATTTCAGCAACCCGTAGGAAGTACTGCAGAGGAATTCTAGAAATCAAAAAAGTCAGTAAGAGAAGTCATGTGCATTCATTGAAATTAACCTGAACCCGGGGCGACAGAGGAAATCATTCCTACATTTGGGCATCATCTCCTTGCTTAACCAATTGAAATACCTTGTTAATGAAAAAAATATAAACCATGCATTTCTATGCAGCGGGATGTTACCTTCTCATTATGCAAGATTTTGTAATGCCGCAGTACTTGGAATTCTTTCCGTGGAGAAACGAGATGCATTTTTCAAAATGTATAAACAGTTTTACAAGAAGAATATGAGGACTCATGCACAACTGCTATTTTAGAAGAAGTTGGGGTATATGAAAACTTGTATGGAATAGACATAATAACTGATGCGCGGTATGGCTGGAGAAAAAGTGCACAAGACACTAGTGTTGTTGCCACTGGGGAAAGATCCCATAAAGTACTTAATTGTGCCCATGTCACAAAAGCAGGGGAACCTGTTTCCCAAAGACATGAGATAGTTGGAACAGAAAATTTATGAAGATTTTGACAACAGGGACATTTCTGTGTCGTGCATACCCATGATAGGAATACTGTATACAGGGTTATTTTCGCCCTCTCACTCTTGCAAAAAATTTTGCCCCATTTAAATTCGCCCATGACATAATTCTGTTTAACAAATTATACTGTGATTTCTTGAATTCGCCCCGTTTTAATTTCGCCCTCTTGTGTGTAGGGCGAAAGGGGCGAAAATAAAACGGTGGCGAAAATTTCCCTGTATACAGTATGGCCATCAACAAATTTGTGCGGGAACGAGAACATGGATTGACATGTAATCAAAATGATCTTTAACATGGCATCAAAAGTGTTAAAAATGCCTTGACTGCTATCTCAAGTGGACCAAAATATCGGCGATTTTTTATTACAATTTTTTTTTTCAGGATGGCGATTCTTTTTAGTACTTTACTAATATCGGACAAATGTAATTATGGTTATTAACTACGTTTTGAGGACGATTAGATTTTCTATTTAGACCTGTCACGTGATGTGGCAGTCACTTGATTTTTGCACATATACTTGCAGTATTGAGATCACATATAAATTCCAATAGTGCAAGGGCATAACCAAGTTAAAATTCGAAGTTTAATTTTTAAATAGTTTCAACACCCATTGTAATTTGTGAAGAGTGCTGCGATCCTATATATATTCTACAATTTCATTGTTTAAATCATATTTATATGAACGCACACAGAATTTTTTGCTGGTCAGCTTCATTAAATATAGAAATAATTAATTCAGTTTCAAGATTTCAACAGGATCGCAGCACTTTTCAAATAGCTTAATACCTCTAGAGTTTATCATTAAAAACTTGTCATAATCCATTGACTGTATGCCATTGCACTAGATCGATTTATTACGACCATTAGATTATCCTCCAATGTACCTGCATACAAATATACGGCAGTATCCGTTAAATAGGAAATGTACGGAAAATATATGAACAAAATCAGAAAAAGGACATTGTATCTAAATTAATTGCCTCTTAAAAATCTGCAAATAATATTTTGTTTAATTATGAAATACATTTCTTCGTTGTGAAAATATTACTTGATCCGCCGCTCACTGCATACAAACTACATCAAGTTTTACAGAATGACGTCATATCGACAAGTGCAGTGCGATCAGTAACTTGTTTAAACCTTGCTATGTGGGATCTAACTTACGACAAAAATGCGTGTTTAAAATCGCAAATCACTTCATTTTTTGGTATTTTTTAGGATTGTTAGTTTCGTGTGATGTCATAGTTAATATTTCCCGTAAAATTTAGGCTCCACCTCCTTTTTGTAGCCTTACATGTAACTGTGCTGCGTTGCAACATTTATCTTTAAATGTTTTAAAAAACGTTTAAAAAAAACATAAAAAAATCACGTGAAACATTTTCGAACATGTTCTTCTTACATTTTCAGAAAATGTTCTGATAAAATATGCTGAAATATTTTGCTAAAATGTTTTAAAAACGTTTTAAAAAACAAGTTCTTCTGTACATGAATTATAGACTTCAAAGGTTTATCCAATAGAAAATACGACCTGGCAAGACATTTATATATTTTTTTCAAAACAAAGTTGCATAAACTTATACAAGAGACCTTGGATAACACCAATAACACGATTGTGGGTCTTAATGAGTCATTTTATCAGGTCTGTATGAGCTTCTGTTTTTTTTCTTTAGAAAGTTACCGAAAGTCCATCGACAGACAAACATGAATGCACAGACTGTCAAAAAGACAGACTGGCAATAAGATTCCTATATCATGTATATATACATACTTGTCCCAAACGTTGGTCATGAGCTTACAATCACATATATCAACTAACAAATCAAATTTCTGTTTTGGCAATCATTCCATTTCTGCGCATGCCTTCTTCGACATATTTAAGTTTTACTTAATCAATGAATCCAATACCTTAGATAACTCTGGCAGGCATTTAAATCATGTTATCTTAGTGTAGGTAAAAATCTAGAACCGAGACAAGAAAGTTGTTTGTTTATATACTAGATACTCGTTGTTAAGGAAGCCATCTTAGAATTTCAGGTGAGACCCTAGAGCAAAATTAAGTTTAATTTATTTGTTGGAACCTGATTCTTTGATCCACTTAAATTAGTTCAAAGTCTAATACTTATATCCTTATATTGCGATTGATAATTTGTACAAGGCTTGAAGTCATGAAGAATAGGAGGATTGTCAAGTGGAATTCTTTAAAAACGTAGATTCGGTACCTCAAAATTTTAACATAGCAAATTAATGAAAATGAAACATTGTGCTTAACATATTTTATTGAATACCAATAAGATTCGAAACAAGTTTTTACAAGTTAAAAAAAAATCATTTCCCTGTAATTTATGACTGTCAAATGAAAAGAAACATTAATCAGTTTTGTAAGCAGGTGATGTAAATAGTGACATGTAACAACAATTTGGTCTTTAATCAGCCAAGTTTTAAACTTGCAGCTCATACAATGTAATATTATTATATTCAAAAACATGAAAAAAAATAGCCCCTACTAAAATAAGTGATTTCACTGAAGTAATACTCCATAACTTTTTTAACAGCATCATCTTTTTTATGCAACTAAGAGACTTATAATGGACCTCCTGGATAGAGCGCAAGTACTCCTTCTCTGTGACTTGTGTAAGGAAAATGCATTACAGAGTCATTGTGAACTTTGCCAGATTAACCTATGTAAAGACTGCGTTGGGGAGCATCTCTCTGTTTCATCCAAAAGACACAATGTTGTACCTTATAAACAAACAATTTTTGCTCCCGACAACCCAATATGTCTAAACCACACCCAGAAATATTGTGAACTTTACTGTGAGAGATGTTACATTCCTGTCTGTTCTACCTGCATCGCCTCCGGTGAACATAAAGGACATGATTTATCAGACAATCTGCACAAACTGAGTTTTAAAACAAAATATTTAGAAAATGATTTGAGAGAACTAGAAAAAAGAATTTATCCTATATATGAAGAAATTGAATTAAATTTAGATTTCGAAAAATCAAACGTGGAAAAACATTACGAGAAACTGACAACAGATGTGATCAAACAAGGAGAAGATTGGCACAGGGAAATTAATATCATTGTTAACAAACAAAAATCTGAAATTGATGAGATGAAAACCAAACACCTAGCTGCTCTAAATAAACAAGAAAAAGAAATTAAGCAGATTACTTCTGATGTAGAACAAAGCATTCTTGATCTGAAGAAAATACTATACATCAATGATTTCCCACTATCCACTGCAGAATACAAATCCAGGAATGCTGAATTCAGAAGTTTACCTCCTAAAATCAGTGTATCCTTACCAAGATTCTCTCCATATCACATCAACACAGAACAGCTTCTTCAAATGTTTGGTTCTCTGTCGGTTTTATCTCTTACAACAGAAGAACATTGTTACACAATGGAGACTCCAGAAGCTGTATCCTGTTCTTCAGTCAAACAGCTGCTTGATGAATCAGAGCTCATCACCAACATAGATACTGAGTATGAAGATCTATACAATGTTACCTGTCTCAGTAATGAAGAAATCTGGACATATGGAGACGAAAAAGTCATGAAACTCTATAACCTCCAGGGCAGACTACTGAAGGCAATCGAAACCAAGTCAGGTACCAATCCACGTGACATAGCAGTGACAAGGAGTGGCAATCTAGTTTATACTGATGAAAGTACAAGAACTGTAAACTTAGTGAAGAATAAACAGATACAGGAAATGATCAGACTACAGGGGTGGATACCTTGCTATGTCTGTAGTACCATCTCTGGTGATCTTCTGGTTTCCATGAATAATGATAATTCCAATATACAATCGAAAGTTGTCCGTTACTCTGGCTCCACAGAAAAACAAATCATTGAATTTGATAATAATGGTAAACCTCTGTATTCATCTGGTTCCTTGAAATGCATGTACATAAGTGAGAACAGGAACCTGGATATCTGTGTTGCTGACAATAGAGCCCGTACAGTAGTGGTTGTTAATCGTTTGGGAAAACTCCGTTTCAGATACACTGGTCATCTCTATTCTACCAAGAAATTCATTCCTTGCGGCATCACCACAGACAGCCAGCTCCAGATCCTGACAGCAGACTATAAAAACAACTGCATCCATATCATAGATCAGGATGGACAGTTCCTCTGTTACCTTGATAACTGCGATCTATATGATCCATGGGGTTTATGTATAGACACCAATGACAACCTCTTTGTGGCAGAGCATCAGGGTAATGTGAAGAAAATCAAATACATGTAGAAAACCTAATAACCAAGCACTGAGAGTTGGGTAAACATGCATGTTTGTAACTAAAACACCAGCCAGATTTTACAACATAAATTGCTTTGTGAAATGAAATATAAACATTTTGTCTAACTTTGTTGCCACACATTTTGCACAGGAAATAAAGGTACACGTATCGAAAGGAAATCTAAAGGAAACAACTCTGTAGCTTCGCAATAATTGTTGCTATAATAAATTTATATCCTGTAAAAATACATGACTGTGTCTTTATTAATCAAGGAATTGATTAAAATGAATTATTCGAAAATTCCACAAGTAAAGATGTTCAACATATTTGTAGAGATGACTTACAATTTCAGTTTTTAAATTTTAAACTGAAGTCAGGTTAAAACTTTCACTAAAATGTACTGTCAAAAAGATAAAATATATACGGTTGAACCTTGGTTTCTCGAAGTATTTAGCCCTTTATATTTTTTATCCTTGGATATCTAGAAGCTTTTGCTCGGTCCCAACATGTTTGAGATAACAAAGTTTAAATGTATATACATATCTAATGTAAGACACCTGAGCACAGTGGCAAGGAAGAAATCAGAAATCACCTCAATATTGAAAAATTTAAATACGTAAGTGGTCTCAACCTATCCCTGGGAGGGGGGGGGGGTTGGCATGATTTGAACAAACTTGCATCTTCACTTACTGGTCATGAAGATGATCCCATATTTTTTTGACTAATCATGGCTTTAGAAATTTTTTAAAGATTTTTCCCTATAAGTTTGAACATTCATTGAGGCCGCACTCTACCCCCTTCGGCTCAGGTGAGCTAAAAAATGTAAAATGCACGGAAAACCCCACATGATGATAACTGAATATTAATCATGCTTATATGACAAATAATAAATCATGGCCTTACTTTTCTTCAGAAGTAGATAATTTAATGACTCTTCAGAAAAATATTTCCTATTGTGGTCCCACCTTTTCTGTCTCCTGAGTTACAACCTTACTAAACATGACAGGAACTGTAGACAGGGTCTGTACTGTTACACCTCATCAACAGAAAGTAAAGTTGATAAATGTTACATACAGTACACTTACAATAGTTAATTTCAACCTTCAAGGACTATATATGATAAAAATAAATTTTGGCCTCCATAAACCAATATTTTTAAAAAGTGATTAAGATACGTTAAATTGTTGTTTAATTTTGCAAAAGAGTTAATATTAGAGACATTTTCAATACATTTGTCTCATTTATATGCATTCACTGGCTGTAAATGACGTCATAATTGGTGCTATTACTGCAGTCTTATCAAACAATTTAAAAAAAATGTACTTTTTTCTATATATGCTTTTTCTTCTATAGAAACATAGAGCGCAGCTTAGAACAAGCAACATTTTTTGTCATTAATTATTCGTGGATATATACATCTTAAGTGAAAATATAACTTTTTTTTCAAGTCTGCGCTCAATATTTTTTGGAAGATTAATTATCTGAAAATAAGCATTTTTTACAAAAAATATCAAAATGGCGGGAAGAGGTGAATTTCAGGATGTCATAGTTCTAAATTAATGGCATTTTGATAAAAGTTTAAAACACGGATAAACTTCACGAGTATAGCTGTGCACAGTAAAAATATATATAAAATAAAATTAAGGCATTCATTTTAAGGGGCAATTTGAAACACTATTCATAATTATATAAACAGAGAGTAAAATTGATAAGTATTACACATGCATACTTAACTTTCACCATGTTCACTTCAAGGTAAAAAAAAGATTGTTGGAAGACTTGATCTCGAAAAACTACATAGATATTGTCAATCAGAAACTCAAGCATCTTTTAGATATCAACTTCAGAGTACTTGTACAGTCAGAAATAATTTTGCAAATGAACAATTACAAGTTAGTATATTTACAAGTTCCATTTTTATTGAAAAAAAACAGCTGTCTATGATACAAAAAAGCCTGGATTTCAATATATCGTGTGGAATTGTTGTATAAAGTATTGAAAAGTCGTACATTGATTTTAGTAAAATTTTGTGATTTCAAATTTTCTACAAAGTCCTTGGAGTTTTTAAGTATCCAGATCTGATTTACACCAATTCTCGAATATACTGTTGTACAGTACTCCTGAAGTTCCTCCTTCGTTACAGTAAATATTTTAGTGAAGAGTAAAGAAAGAGGCTTGGTAGAACATTTACTGGAACCCGCTATGTATCTTTGTTTGTAAGGATTTTTATGAAATTTAGGAATCAAGTAAAGGTATGGTAATTCAAATTCATTTAGATTGTTGGGAATATTAGAAAATATTTTTTAAGAAAATGACTTACTGTTTTAGGTCATTGCAAGATTTGGAATACTTTTGGGGCGTGGCTTGCATTATTTTTTTTTTTAAAAGAAATGATTCATGAACGGTACGGTTCGTTTTGTGAAGTTACGGTTCGTTTGTGTACACGGTTCGTGAAGGGTTCTTTTCTTTTCGTGAACAGTACGGTGGGTTTTTTGAACATTTTTTTGTGCACGATTCGTTTCGTTCTCTGTACGGTACGGTTCGCTTCTTGAACGGAACGCTTATGAGAGTGAAAATATCTCGAACGGGACGAGAACTAAAAAAAACATATAATCAATGAATTAATCAATCCATGCTTCATGTGACATGTTTATATGTAAGAGGAATGGATTATTTCCATATATGAAAGTCAAGAAATAACTAAAAGTTTCTGTAAATATACTTCATATTTCTGACCAGTAAGACTGAAAACACCTTCGATGGAATATAAAGAGATCTCGTGTTTTTGCTTTTTCCTAAAAAAAAATGAAACAAAGACTTTAAAAGTAATTAAGATATACATTTTGGAAGAATGTTATTCTTGGGCAACAAAACTTGACAAAGAAACAAAACTTCTATCCTTCCTTTTTCTCGTAAACAAAAATCGGAAAGGCTAGATGAACATTATGTTTTGATTTCACCTTTTATACTCTTCTAAGAACAAATACGGTCTCATTTTGTAAGGCTCATTATTACAATTCTGCTATTTTGGTTGGAGCACTTGGTTATAATTCCACATCTGGTAATCCAACTAATACTCATACTTCTTTTCCAAGCATGAAATCTCAGTCTTTTAAAAATGAGCTCAATGAAATGCAACTAAAAAATCCTTAGAAACAAATACATTGCAGTGTTCAGCAAAGTTTCTACCAAGTCTGACTGGCATTAATTTTGAAAAAAGAAATGAACTGTTATGAATCTTGTACTTGCATGGTCACCTCCAAAATTACTTTCTACACGCACATACTCTGAGGTTGATATAAGATGCTGGAGATTATCAGTGATATTATCTATGATGTCTTTGGAAACGAGGTTTTCCAACAATGTATTGTAATTCCCAGGGGCACCTATTGTGCCCCTCTATTAACCGACCTTGTTTATTAATATAAAGCAGAATACATGTATATTCGAAAACTGCAACACAAGATGAAAGTAATTTTTGCTGCAGCCTTTAATTCGACATTTAGATATAAAGACGAGGTTTTAGCAATTAATAATGTATATAATAGTTATTTTCTTTCGTTTGTCGACTCGAGATATCCCAGTAAACTTGAAATAATACACAACTGTGGGCGAATTAAAAACAAGAGGCCCAAGGGCGTTGAATCCCTCTTCTGATAAACTGTACAACCTATCACTTCCATTTGAAGCCTCTAAGTATCATGTATATTTAGATAAAGCGTTGAAATTCCAAAGGTAGATCATCATGACCTACATTTTAGATGAAACACTCTAAGAACCCAAGATGATTCTAAGCCAATTAGTACCTGAGAGTAGGTCATCATGACCTACTTATCACTTTTCATTCTCTGAGGACCAAAGATGCATCAACTACGTTTGATGATTCTAAGCCAATTAATACCTAAAATATTTTTAAAATTACAACCATAAAATTTCACAGTGACCTACTTTTCAGATGACAGACTTTGAGGACCCAAGATGCATCAACTGACAAAGTTTGGTGATTCTAAGCCAATTAGTACCTAAAAATATTGAAATAAAGCAATAAATTTCAAACGTAGGTCACAGTGGCCTACTTTTCAGTTGTTGTACTCCTAGGACAAGATGCATCAATTGACAAATTTTGATGATTCTAAGCCAATTAGTACCTGAAATATTTAATTAAAGCTATACATTTTCAAAAGTAGGTCACAGTGACCTACTTTTCAGTTGTACTCTGAGGACTCATGATGCATCAACTGACAAAGTTGATGATTCTAAGCCAATTAGTACCTGAAATATTTAATTAAAGCCATAATTTTTCAAAAGTAGGTCACGGTGACCTACTTTTCAGTTGACCTACTCCGAAGACCCAAGATGCATCAACTGACAAAGTTTAATGATTCTAAGCCAATTAGTACCCGAAATATTTAATTATAGCCATATAAATTCAATAGTAGGTCAGAATGACGTACTTTTCAGTCGAACTACTCCGAGGACCCAAGATACATCAACTTACAAATTTTGATGATTGTAAGCCAAATAGTACCCTAAATATTTAAATATAGCCATAAAATTTCAAAAGTAGGTCACAGTGACCTACTTTTCAGTTGACGTTCTTCGAGAACACAAGATGCATCATATTACAAAGTTTTATTATCATAAGCCTTAAAATGTCCAAATTATGCCTGTTAAACACTTTGAAATTGAATGCCTGCAAAGTTCAAAAAGTAGGTCACTGTGACCTACTTTTTAATAAATATATTTTATGGCCCAAAGATGCATCGTCTTACAAGATTTAATGATTCTTAACCTCTCGGTATTCGAATTAATGACCTTAGTTGTTTAGAAAATGATTAGCCATAAAATTCAAAAAATAGGTCAAGGTGACCTACTTTTTAGTTGACGTACTTTAAGGACCCAAGATACATCAACAGACAAAGTTTGATGATCATAAGCCTTATATTGTTCAAAATATGCCTCTAAATCATTTTGAAAAAGAATGACCTCATAATTTTAAAGGTAGGTCACCGTGACCTACTTTTGAGTCGACATGATATGAGGTCCTTAGATGCAGCAACTGACAAGATTTGATGATCCTAGGTCTTATAGTAAGCAAAATATCAATATTTTAATAAAATGTAATTTTTGGTCAACTTTGAGGTGACCTTGAAACTACGCCCTTTGCTCCAGGGCGATTCCCCTTGCAAATTTTAATCTACAACATATCCTCATCCTTTTGTGTTAAGTTTGGTGATAATCTGCCCAGTGGTTCTTGAGAAAAAGATTTTTTAGCAACCAGTACTTTTGTTTCTATTTTCCTAATTATCTCCCCTTGTTTAAGGGTCACAATCCTAATTTTAGTATAAACAGGAGCCCTTGGGCCAAGGATACCCTGTGACAAATTTGAAAATAATTGGTCAAGGGGTTCTTGAGTTATGGCCCATATTCTAAAAAGTTTATGCACACCGCACACCGCACAAATGTCCATAGCATTAGCTCTTTGAGCCTTTGGCTCAGAAGAGCTAAAAATACGACCAAACACATATTTATCAACCTGCACTAACATAATGACAATGGGAATAAATTTCTATGTCTCAGCATGAAATATGGAGATAATGAACAGTATTCAAGCTCAGAATCCATTAAAACAATACAAATCGGGAGCAGAGCAAACTCCACAAACAGAGGTGGGATCAGGTGACATGGAGGAGTGAGCATCCCCTGCCGATCAATCACACCCGCCATGTGCTCCTTGTCATGATCGGTAAATAACAGAAAAATCCGTCGACAATTCAGTGTATAAATAATGGCCTAACAATTAGTATGAAAAGCGTCGGATATACCTTATATGGTAACGTCATTTTATGCAAAAAGAAAAAAAAACATTTTATCTTTTGAAATAGGAGTAGGTATCACATGATTGGCAACATAATCTCTTCATTCTATATGTCAGTGAAAAAGATGATGACTTTGACCTGATCTAGACTTAACTGATACCATCACTTAATGATATTGTCTTCTTGAATCTTTGAAAATTTCATAAATTTCTAAATACAATAAATCTTACAATAATCTCTCCTAAAGTCAAAAAAGAATTTTCAAATTGTAAAACAATTAGTGATATATACAATTTAAAACTTTCAAATGTTATATAAATCACAAGCAGCATTAATGAGAGTCTAGTATCTGTGCGTACTAAATAATGTCGGGAGTGCAACATTCGATGTTTTCCTCCCCAGCATGAAAAACACTTTTATCAGTATATGATTCTCTGGATTTTTATTTTGGAAAATAAAGACACAAAGAACATTTATACCAAATAGATTTATCAATTACACACATATTTTTAAATACAATGTATATATATTACACATTCAGATTGCCTTAAATGATCACATTCAGATTGCCGTAAATGATCAAAAATATCAAAACAACGAATGGGTTATTGTATGTTATAATTATAAGAAAAAAGTTAAATAAGATACCTATATATCGGGTGTCAGGAGTGCAACACAATAATGTAGCATAGGGTCACTTCAAAATCTAGTATTTTTGTAAGAAAACTTGTATATCAAAATTCTCTTCAGCTTAGATTTCAAGAATAGACTTAAATGGACAAAAAAGTGATTTGGAGGGAAATCTATTGTCTCATATCTCTTTCATATTAAAACTTTTCAAACCAAAATTGAAAAATGTAAAATAACAATCAAAAAACCAATTTTTTCCCACATACACAAGAGAAGAAACTCAGTCAAGATTTAGATCTTATCATTTATATGCTTGATACCATTTTGAAGCATAAAAAACTATAATTTCTTTTGATTATGTATTTTAGAAAGTCTTACAGGATGTAGCAATATTTTCTTTTTTCAAATAAAGTTTTACTGATAAAAATTCTGAAACTGTTTTTATCAAATTGTCTATTCTATTGCAACTTCAAGAATTTTAACTAGAATGCATATACAATATGATGATATAAGTGAAAATTATGTTATGGGTAGTTGAATTTTTTTCAAATTCCAATGGTCATTATTTTTTAATTCACCCCAATCAGAATTTACCAAATTTGTTTCATATTTGGAAGTTTTACTGACTATATACATTAATAGACACCTAACGACTACAATGTAACTATATGACAAACAGGACACCTTCAGCTTTTCCATTATCAACTTCCGTTATTTATGTAACATTCCACTATCACCTGCATATGGTTTTTATGTAAAACTTATAAGGTACCAATTTTGATGCTCAAGATGCCCACTTTAACAAATTATGTCTCTTAAGTGATGTTCATGCCGAAATGTTGGAAACCGCTAAGCTGCTTTTAAAGATGCTGGCTATTGACAAATAAGTTCGAGTTACAGGACTTTCAGCAGATTGCAAATTCCATGGTCGCTACATGTATATATACTTCCATTGCAAATACAGCTTATCATTCGATCGTTTTTGACTTACTAATTTCATACCAATTATAATTCAATTGTTTTTAAACTCATCTGGACTACAGATGGCTCCATTTACTTGATCAATACAGAGAAGTCACGGCAAGTGGGACAAGTTGACAAAGGATGCTTACTCATAGGCACCTAATTCTACCTCTGGTGTTTTCAGGGGTCTATTTTCTGCTCTGTTAACAATTTGTGTTGTTTTGATGGTCTAAGAGATTGATCACTGTTCGACATCTTTACCTTTTTCATAATAACAATTAACTCTTTGACCCTAAAGCTGATGAATTGAAATTAGCTATACAGATATTTTGCTTTAACCACTCTCCAACTACACTCTTGGTCCTTAAGCTACAAAATAAGTTATTGCATCAGAATGGCAATTCAAGCTTTGGCCTACACATTTAACATTTACAATTACATTCTAATCCTCTGATCATTTACACCAACACTCCAGTGAATTGGTAAAATATGATAAACGTATGATTTTTTAAAAAAAAGTATTTGAAATATACTTGACATTCTTGGAATGTATTTAAATACATTCAATTACTTGTAATTGAGAGCAAACTCAATTACAACAAATGTTAGTGGAGGGATTGCAATTAAGCCCGATTCTGGCAATTATAGCATAAGAATCGAATAAGGTAATTTCTAGTTCTAGCATATTGCAAAAAGAAACCTCACTTTCTGTTGTTTTATCCTAAAGAACCTTCTCCATATATCATAGAGATTAACATTAAAAACATAAGGACCAATATCTTACACTGCAAACAGATAACAAAAGTCATACCTTTGCACTAACCACTGTGCCAAATTAAACAACGAGCGCGACATTTACGATGAAAATGGGGCAACATGAGAGAATATCTAAAATGTTCATAAATGTGTGAAAAATAAATCTCATATGATAACATGAATTTTCATGAACATGTTAAAAATAAATCTCATGATACATGCATATGAAAAACTCAGCATCCACAGCATGTTTCATTTGAGGAATCATACATATATGCATGTTCAACATATATTTAGTATATTTGACAAATTGTGTGAAAAAACTATTAAATTCTTTGTTTTACAAATTTGAACAAACATAAAACACACACGTACATGTATGTTTATATTTGAAACGTGATTCTAAGATAATGACTGTATTTGGAGTAAAACAATAATGAAATACTGTATAAATAATATTCTTTTTTATATTCTTGAGAATTTCTTTCAAATTCTATAGAACTTTAGCTGTTGTAGACATTGCTTTTAGACAAACTACCTGTGCTATACCTAGTAACTAATTTGATATTATGACTACATGATTATTGCAAAACAAGAGGCTCAAGGACCTTGAATCGCTCTTCTGATAAATTGTACAACCAGTATCACTTCTCTTTGAAGCATCTAAGTATCCTGTATATATAAATAAAGCCTTGAAATTCCAAAAGTAGGTCATTATGACCTACATTTTAGATAAAACACTCTGAGAACCCAAGATGATTCTAAGTCAATTAGTACCTGAGAGTAGGTCATGGTGACCTACTTATCACTTGTCATTCTCCGAGGACCCAAGATGCATCAACTAAGTCAAATAGTACCTGAAATATTTAAATAAAGCCATAAAATTTCATAAGTAGGTCATGTTGACCTAGCACTACTTTTCAGTTGACATATTCCAAGGTCCCGAGATGCAACAACTGACAATGTTTGATGATTCTAAGCCAATTAGTACCCGAAATATCAATTATAACTATAAAATTTCAAAAGGAAGGTCACTTTTCAGTTGACATACTTTGAGGACAAAAGATGCATCAACTGACAAAATTTTAAGATTCTAAGCCAATTAGTGCATTTACCTGAAAAATATTTAATCAGGTCACAGTGACCTACTTTTTAGTTGACGTACTTCAAGCACCCAAGATGCATCAACCAACAAAGTTTGATGACTCTAAGCAAATAAGTACCCTAAAATATTTCAATATATCCATAAAATTCCAATAGTACATTGTAGGTCAGAGTGACCTACATGTAAGTCAATATACTCCGAGAACCAAAGATGCATCAACTGTCAAAGTTTGATGATTCTATGCCAATTAGTACCTGATATATTTAAATAAAGCCATAAATTTCAAAAGTAGATCACAGTGACCTACTTTTCGGTCAACTTACTCCGAGGACCAAAGATGCATCAACTGACAGTTTGATGATTCTAAGCCAATTAGTACCCAAAATATTTAATTATAGCCATATAAATTGAAAAGTAGGTCACGGGTGAAATACTTTTCAGTCAACTTATTCCGAGGACCCAAGATGCATCAACTGACAAAGTTTGATGATTCTAAGCCTATTAGTACCTGAATATTAAATTATAGATACATAAATTGAGAAGTAGGTCACAGTGACCTACTTTTCAGTAGACGTACTCCGAAGACCCAAGATGCATCAACTGACAAAGTTTGATGATTCTAAGCCAAATAGAGGTCACTGTGACCTACTTTTTCATAAACTTGTTTTATAGCCCCAAGATGCATCATCTTAAAAGATTTAATGATTCTAAACCTCTCAGTATTCAAATTAATGACCTTAAATGTTTTGAAAAAGATTAGCCATAAAATTCAAAAAGTAGGTCACTGTGACCTACTTTTTAGTTGACGTACTCCGTCAACTGACAAATAAATTTTGATGATCATAGGCTTTAAATTGTTCAAAATTTGCCTCTAAATCATTTTGAAAAAATGACCGCCAAATTCAAAAAGTAGGTCACAATGACCTACTTTTGAGTCAACATGATATGAGGTCCTTAGATGCATCTAAGGACCTCATAGAACCACTGGGCAGATTATCACCAAACTTACACAAAAAGGGTGAGAATATGTTGAAGATTAAAATTTGCATGGGAAGTCGCCCTGGAGCAAAGGGCGTGGTTTCAAGGTCACCTCAAAGTTGACAAGATTTGATGATCCTAATCCTTATAGTAAGCAAAATATCAACATTTTAATAAAATGTAATTTTTGGTCAACTTTGAAGTGACCTTGAAACCACGCCCTTTGCCCCAGGGTGATGCCATGAACAATTTTTAATCTTCAACATATCCTCATCCATTTTGTGTAAGTTCGGTGATAATCTGCCCAGTGGTTCTTCAGAAGATTTTTTTTTTTATTTACCTAATTATCTCCCCTTGTTTAAGGGTCACAACCCTTGTTTTAGTATAAACGGGAGTACTTGGGCCAAGAATACTCTGTGACAAATTTGACAATAAATGGCCAAGGGGTTCTTGAGTTATGTACAAATTTCTAAAAAGTTTACACACACCACACAAATGGCCATAGCATTAGCTCTTTGAGCCTTTGGCTCGGAAGAGCTCATAAAATATCAAACTAATTCTGACACATATATGCAAACCAGTGGGGAACATGCTTCCATGTAAAAATAACGAGAGATGGCACTTTTGGATTTTATTATGACTGTCTTACGATACAAAATAATATTCTTTTATTCACCTTATCATGATGGTAATCCATGTGTATATTAAACATTAAACAATTAAATGAAATTAAATAGAAATTCTGTGAAAATATTTTTATACTGTACATTACAAACCATAAAAAAGTGTCTTGTCACAATGTTCATACATGTAGCACACTTTTGCAGTAATTCTCTCCCACATTTTAATTAAAAACGTAAAATGGAATGTGTTATATCATATAACATAACTATAGCAATTTAATGCTGTCCCTCCTTTTAACTCCAGCAGGAAACCAATACTTGATTTTCTACTGTTTATCCAAACACTGCTTTATCTAGTCCCAAGAACTCACATGCGTTGTTTACCAATAACCTCTCCTGTTGAGACAAAATATGTCCACTTTGTTTTAATTCTACATTAATAAGCAATTTGAGAGCATTGCATAATCAATACTGGTCAGCATGTGTAGTCTAACACCCCTTAAAAACAAAGTCTCTACATTTAATTCCAAATTGATGATTTTACTCATAAGACTGAATAGCTAATTCAAATTACATAGTAACCTTTGGACAAAAAGTGCCTAACACCTTAAGCGACATTTGCAATAAGTATTGCTTCATATAGTCTCCCAATTGCAAAGAAAAGTAAAAAGAGTTATAATTAATCAGAATTAGGAAGGAGAGATAAAGGTAAGACTGCCTTAATTGACATGAAGATTTGATACTTTGCATGTGTAAACTCAGACCTGTTTACCCATATTGTTGTCTCTCAGTATTTTTTATTAGATTTGTCCGTGGGATTTGGCATTTGCCAGTAAAATTTCACTTTCCACCGAATTTACATACATTACTAGAGAACGACTACATTTTCTGATTATTATTTCTGTCATATCTTTTAAACCACTGTGTTTTGGCAACCCGACATCACTGAAGTGTTTGAAATATTCCTCTTTTTTAGCGATAAGCCTCAAACTGAGACAGATCATAACGAAAACTAACTGCTAAAATCCAAATGAACGGATTTTCGATTTCCGTATTTTCATAATGCCAAAATGTGAGACGTATTTTGAACTCAAAATCCGTACAAAAATACGGCGAAATCGTAAGAGTAAACAGGTCTGTAAACTTAATTATACCCCTATAAGAAACCAAAACATAAATTATAATTTTGATACTATAAACTGAATAAAGATATCAAAACATTTTTTACATTACTGTATAAAGTACACTGTATAATGTTTACTTTAAATCCAATACACAAAGCTTTGTAGATAATAATATTACCTTAAGACTCTGGTCAAACTCTGAAGATTCAATTAATTTTCCTGGATGGTGTTCACCAAGGGGAAAAGGATAGTCTGATCCCATTATCACTTTATCCTAAAAAAACAATTATCTTAACCTTATGTTCAATATGGCAAGAAGAAACATAGAAATCTTCCAAGTCTCAAGTTTTATCATTTAAGAGGTACAGTAACTGTTTAATTTAGATGCAAGCATCCAGGTATGGTAATACAATAAAACACACTTATCATGGAGTGCCAGGGATACAATTTTTCTTCATTATAAACAATTTGTTATAACCATTAAGATCGCAATATATTTAAAGCCATGGTGAATGAAAACTTGGCTGTAAGCATCATTTCATTATAAGCTTGTTCGTTGTAAGCGTGTTTTACTATATCTGGATGTTTGCATCCAATAACAACTCATTCTGCACTAGATCTTGAGGAGATTTTTAACAAGTTTCCCTTAATATCTTCCTGTGTGTAAAACTTTCATCCCATTAAGGTGGTCCTATTTGACCTTTGCAGAAACAATTTCATACACAAATCTTGGTCTCACTTCAGGTAAATGCTACTAATGTTACAGTATTGATTCCATATTTCCTATATAAAGCTGTCAAGTACAATCATAAAAATTTTTAGGAAAATTGGACATTACACATTTATTGACTAGGTTCGATGGCAACATGCATTTTGTTGTACCCAAGAACCAAACTGTTTGTCTGAGGCCGTTAGGCAGAAAGCAAACAGTCCGGTTCGAGGGTCGACAAAATGCATTTTGCCTGAGAACACACAGTCTTAATGTTTTGTTATACCTTTTATTTTATTTATATACATGTATCTTGTACTGGTTTCCAGAATGTAAATTTCCTTTACCCGCAATGTGGTTAAACTCCGTCCCACCCACAGTGTGACGTAGCTGTCCAATATCTCATTGACAGGTCCAATATTACACTCAGCAGTCAAACATCGATATTCAATGGACCGCTCAGTACAACATTGGAAATGTCAAACATTTTTTTAGCACAAATCTATATAGGAAACAATTTTCAAAGGTATACCAATAAGATATATTGGTTATAGTGAAGATTAAATTTTATTCAAGATAACATAACTGAGTTGAAAAATTAAAACTAGAATGTTTAACCAAATATTGCAATTCTAAAAAGTACCAGAAGAAACCATGCAAGATTCCTAAAATTTCATCCTTCAGTTAATAGTAAACAACCCTATGCTAAAACATATTGTAATTTTAAGCTCAATGTCCTAACACTTAAAAAAATATACCTCGCCTATAACATCAATAAGTAGCTTCAATGCTTTAGCATCATGAACAAGGGCATCTGTGTAAAATTGACCCAGGAATTTACGAGGGTTCGTTTTGCAGTCTGTGGCACAGAGATCTGGGCGAACGTTGTAACCGTGTTCTATACGGCCCACAGTAAATGGAAAAGCCCCTCCTATCAATAGAAAACAGATCTTTCAAATTAAGGACTACGAATTCAAGGTATTTGCGTTTACAATAGTGGCATGTGTATAAAATATTTGTAAAAGCAAGCATTCGCAGCTATGTTAAGGCTTCCCGAAGCTTGAAAATGCGCTCTAAACATAATATGTCATTGCGAGGTGGTTTTAGTTTTAATTTATAAGTATTGAACTTAAGTACTCCCAATTTATATAGAGGGTTTCCTCGGCTATATATTAACATATTTGTTATGATATCACATGACTTTGTTGATCACGTGACGGTCATTTATTATTCTTTTGAAGTGTTCCATATAAATCGCTTCGGCGCAGCTGATTAACACAATAATTATTAACATTTTGTTATATAAATAAACTCATCGTATCCTTGTGTTTCCGAAATGTGCTTGGGAAAAGTCTTAGTATTACTTAGATACAAAATATTTCTTGAGAAATTCAACTTACCTACAAATTTGAGGGTATTTTCCACACAATATCGTAATCTGTATTAAAACAAAGCCAACACACATTTTTCCCAAGCAATATTCAGTTAGAGAACAACCTTTTCTTACAGATTTCCACAAAAATTCTCAGATTAATCCTCATTAATCACCTGCGCCAGACTCTTTTATACACATAAAATAAATTCTACCTCCAATCACAGGTATAAAACAGAATACATTTCAAAAGAATATTTTTCATAAGCATTTTGAACATGCTGAATTTCAATCAATGGTAGGTAAGCGGTGTATTTTTTTAAATATTCGGACATATAAGACTTAAAAAACCTTTAACGACCCCTGAATTTTGCAATAGCTATCTAGCATTTTACATGCAGTTTGAAATAAAGTGTAAAGTTCATGACACTCTCCCCGTCATAACACCTCAAGTTTGCAGTGACTTGACGTCATTTTCCATTATGACGTCATATTTTGGTAGTTCAGAGATGTGAAGGCACATAGTGCACTGTGATATTCTACAGGAAGCCTTAACCTACCTGCGTTCTTTAACAGAGTTTTGACAATTTTTATCATTTAAATCAAAGGTTAAAGATTTAACTTTAATGTACACTGCACATTTAACCTAAGATAAATAGCTGACAAAATTTGATTATTCTACAATTTATATTGCAGTTGTACTTCCTTATCTTGAACTTCGATATTTCAAACTTACACAATTCACATTTCTCACTTTTACCATGGATATATCAAAGTGAGTTTAAAACCCCAAACACTTTTCCTTCATATCTATATTTTTTTTTAATCTTGATTATCTTGAATTTTTTTCCTTGTCTCATTGGGATTGAGATAATGAGGTATGACTGTATTTCAGCTATGATTAAAAAATTTTCATCAAATTGACAAAGGCTATAAAGGTGGTAAATAAGGAGTGTACATATTTTAAGAAAAATCTATGGAGTAGCCTACATTAAAATATGTCTGGATAAAACCATATCTGCAGACAGACAGACATACTGATCCTGATATACCCTGATATTCTGACAAATGGTTTGCAGGGGGTATAATTATGTGATTTTCAATAAGTTATAGAAACTGGGATTTCATATCAAGGATTTGCAATTTTAACAAGAGGTCCATGGGCCACACCACTAACCTGAGCAATGTGGCTAGGAAAAAAGCAGAAATCAGTTAAGTATTGATAAGCTTGAATGAATAAGTGGTCCCAAACTGCCCCTAAACGGAGTGGGGAGGCAATGTGTATGATTTGATCAAACTGGAATCTACACTAACTAAGGATAACAGGGAATTATTTAATCTTAGACTAATTATAATTCCTGGATTTTCAGAAAATTCTGAAATCAGGTGTAGTGCCTGAAAACTAACTTAGTTTTGCTTGAAATTATCAGTTTTCACTGTAGTAGAAACTGTCTAAAGGAATAAGTGTGTATATAAGAAGCTAATATAATTGAATTATTGTTTATTTTTATTCATTCATGTTTTTATTGTGTTCCAATTTCATATTTTTATTGTTTATTTTCAGTCATAATTATTATTTCTAGGGTAAATGTCTTTTATGCAGTGTATCTGGTGTTCTACTGTTGTAGCTGTAGAAAATAATGACGCATGCGCAGATGGGGGTTAGTCGATGCCTGGCATCAAAAAACGACTAACCCCCATCTGCGCATGCGTCATTTTCTCGCTTAATTCTGCAGTTTTCTGCAATCAAACGGCGATATTAAAATAATCCATCGAATGTCCGTCATTAAATTATGCTACGACTCCACTGTTATCGCAAAACGTTCCTTCCGAGTTGTAGATATCCTTTAAACATTGCCAACAACGCACGGCTTCATAGTCCCCATGAATGAAGACCCGACTGAAGAAATGACTCGCAGCAAACGAAAATACATACCGATGCGTATTCAGCACGACAACTGCAAACACTTACATATGTTTTCACAATCGTAACAACTTTTAAATCCAACGAAATGGTCAGAAAAACGCAGCGATGTAAACACTACCAAATTTACAGCAGCTTCCTTATGCAGACAACCACTCCTCGACGTCACAGTCGTAAAATACGACGTCACAGGTACACTGTTTTCCCGAACTTTTCTAATGCAAAATGGCGATTAAGCATTGTACGTAATATAAGGTATACTGTCTTTGTTGTTCAGCACACGTAATTTTAATTGTTTGTAAAAAGTTCTCCTTTAACCAGGTAATTAAATATCACAAGAGGAAAGGAAACTGGAATGTCTTTAGTACAGAAATCGGTCTTTGAAAATTGAAGATCCATGATCCGCCCACTTGTTTCACCTCCAGCTAAGAGGTGCATATTTAGTGAGCAAATCGAGAGTTTTCAAGCCATTGTGACGTCACCCTCAATAATTTGTAACAGATCAGTGAAATCTTACAAATGAATCAATAAAAAAAAGTAATAAAGAGTTAAACTGTGGAAATCATTAGTTTTCAAGTCTTGTGTACTATAAACAAATTATTACTGATTAATCAGGTGTAAGGCACAACGATTCTCCACAAGGCAGCATTGATATAGTAGTACTTGATGTACATGTAATACAATATGATAGTTAGTACTTGATGTACATGTAAATATACTGTAGATAATCCGTTTATTTGAGATACCCCACCTGCCCCCGAAATGAATTTGTATTGAACCCTTTTATCGATTGATTTGTGTATGATCAAGAACTAACGAGAATGGGGTTGACGAACGGGGGGGGGGGGTGATTGGAACAGGGGGGTCGACTTCTTATCGTTTATACAGATGCCTTAGCAAATAGCAAATGGATTTCAGTTAAAATATCTATAAATCCCCAGAGATTTTATATGATATTGGATAACGATCCCCCCCCCTTTTTTTTTATATTAAATATTTAAAAAAAACAATTCTAGATACCTACCCCCAGCAGGAAAAATGCTCCCCTATACTCGGTGAAATTCGTAAGTTTCTCTATTAAAATATCGAAAGCCACACATGCTTTTATTCACACTTTATTTATAGAGTCTTATACAAACAAAATTAAGATGTATTATAAGAATTTTTAGTGTGTTTCTGTGTGTATTTGTGTGAAGGGGGGGGGGGTGTAGGGGTGTTTGCGGACATCCTCCCCAACATCCCCTTTAAATCGAGCACAGGTGTAAGAGACATTTCTATAAATATTTACCGTTGGTTCAGCCGAGATATACGGATATAAAACCGCTTTTTATAATTTTTAACTAGTCTTTATAGATTATAAGTTCGACTAAAATCTTAGCTATATTGTCACTTGCCGAAAAATCGAACTATATGGAATGAGTAAGATATATGTTACTGTCGACGTATTTTAAATACTTGTATGATATCCCCCGAATATACTATTAGTTGCTCCATTCTTTCCCTATAATTTCTAGTAGATCTGTCATTAACGGGGGGAAAATTCTTCAAATATACAGATTTGGTGTAATACATGTAGCACATTTCCACCAAAACTCTTTTGCTACAATTGTCTATTTCATTATGAATAGCAATATAGAGATATAACATGCTCATCAGTTTTACTAGAGCTATTATCCCTGCCAGGCCATCTGTGAAGGAAATGTCACTCAGAATTGCCGAGGAAAAGAAGGGCGGGGGGAGGGGGGTTACCAAACACTGCTCAAGGAAGTGCTGCGCTTTTATTTCCGTTAAATGACTCATGACTTAGATGACTTCCATTGCTCAATTTCTATCGTCTAAGAGAGCAGTTCTTCTACATTAAAAAATAACATTAAAAACATTTTGAAGTTTAAATCTTTGTTTACGACTTTTGTTTCAGAAAAGCTTATATATATATTTTATCAAGTGAAAACTCGATCACTAAAAGATACTTTCATAAATCTATTAGTATGTCAAATGGTCTCTCTTGGTGCTGGCCGCGAGTGTTTTATTTTGTTCTTCGCAAGTTAGATTCCTTCAAGAATCGTTTTAATATTTATCAAAAACACCATGAGAATATTTTGTCGACCTATACTGAATAACCCATTCAACAAAAATAAAAAAAAGGGGGGGAAGGGGGGGGGGTTACAGTACTTGTATTTCCAAAAGTTGCATGTTAAGTTATTATTATTCTAATAACTGTCATCCTCATCGGAAAGTCTAAAACGAATTAAATAAAAGTAATTACATAACATGTAAAGACAAAAAATTAAGAGATTACACACACATTTCGTCCTCCTTTGAGTCTTTGACTCGCGCATCAAGCCTTGGCTTTCGGTTAAATGCAATATAGCGATACTGTGTTTTGTATATTTTTATATGATACCATTTTAATTTACTGAGTATGTAAAATTAGAGGTGAAAATCATGTTACAGAAATCTATGGTAACGTATTATGTATGCATCTCAATACATGTACCTGCAATTCCATCTGTATTTTTAAAAGAAATGAAGTGTCTGATGAGACTGCAGCTTTACTGTTTTGTACTTAAGGGCATTAGCAAGGTTCCTGGGGTGTGTTCCCCGAACGTCTACTGGACAAAACAAACATCTAATTATCACACTCAATTAAGGGGCCCTCTAATGGGGTACAGGTAGAGTTTACCTTTATGAACTAACTATACCTGCATTTATTGGAGGAGGAATTCAACAGCAGCATTTTATTTTTTGGTCAGAGTTTTGGCAAGTTTTGGTATTTTTCTTTTATTTCTTTTCTTTTTTCGGGGAAGGGGGTATGCTTGTCAAAATTTTTCAGACGTCATCAATTACCCCCCCCCCCCCCATTTCTTGAAAAACGATGCTTCGTGCTTGGTTTATTCCTCATGATGCCAGTAAATCATTTGTGAATTCTTTTGAATGAATTTGTTTTCTTTGTGCAATCCAGATAAAAAGTTTTGAAGTCATGGATTTTGTGGCCACAAACATGAATTAATGCTTTACCCTTTGTTTGTAAGGATAAGCATATACTCGGACGATCGTCCCTCTCCCCCTTTTTTTTAAACACATGATCAATCCACTCTGTAAAGTATGCTTGATAATATTTTCACACAAAACGTCATATATCTAATGTACTTTCATTTCATTTTTAAGTGATTATGCTAAATGCCCTTCATTTTCAAGCCCCACAAATACACAAATAAAGCAGCTGAGTTTTTTTTTCTTTTTAAAGTAAAGATATTTGAATATCCTGTGAACTCCAGATTAATGAATTACAAACACAAATATTAGCATTTGTTTATTATTTTAACTAGTGATTAGATACATGTACTTCATTTTGAGTTAGTCGTTAGGGTGGCACAGTGGTTAGAACGTCTGCTCTAGAGTTGCGGAGTATGTAGTTGATCCTTACGTCGCGGGTTCGAATCCACTACGGGACGTGGAGACCAGTCCTTCGAATAAGATTATATAAACCGATGTCCCATGTCGCAGTAGGTGCTGGCACGAAAAAGATCTTTTACTGCTCAATGGCCCTGAGTGCCTAGTATAGATCAAAATTTGCAGCTCTCCACCGGCAAGTGGTGGCGTCTCCATACGAGTGAAAAATTCTTGAGAGGGACGTGAAACAACATACAAACAAACATACAGACAGACATTTTGAGTTATGTATCCAAACTATTTAGATTTGAATGCATGCTTGTTAAATGAGATTGAATGTGCCAATAATTCTAACTATGAAACTCAGAAGAATTTGCTAGAGGAATATCCCCCCCCCCCCCGACGAACTTGTAGATGGTGGCATAATGCTTTTGTACCGTCTGTCCTTCTATCTGTCTCTATCTGCAAAATCTTCAATTGAAATTTGAACTGCTTAGTTAAGCTCTCCATTTTTCACATATTGATGCCGTTTTAAGTGCTGTTACCTTACCTCTCCTGGATTAGCCCAATGTTTGTGTTTACATTAAAGTACTGAATGTATGCATTTATTTATTAAAATAATTTGAAGTGTACTTTGCGTTCTCACCATCGGTAACATTTGAGGAAAATACAGCGAAAATATAACACCATCAAAGTGCAAGTGTGTTCATTTTAGGCATTACCGTGAATTTTAGAATATCTTTTTCTTTGTTTATTATGAAAAACACTTAGTCTTCCTTTTGTTGATCCATTATCGCTCTTAAAATAGTAAGAACTATATAGATGGGTAGATTTTTGAAAGATGAATGGACGCTAAACAGAAAAAAAATTAATTAAAATGTTCTTGCTGCCATTTTGCCAATTACAGTTGGAGAAGGAAACAAAGAAAGAAATCGGCAGCAATCTTTCAACGTGTGATTATCATACTACCCTGGATCTATGTTAGGTGATGATACCAATATTAATGATTACTACTGAAATGTGATGTAACAAAAATAAATTATCGTGGTGTAACAACAAATTTTTCTATTATTTTTTGGGGATCGGTTCGCTAGCAACTACGTTACTCTTCTTTTTTTTCTGGAATACGCATGCTCGACCTCACGGTAGGGCATCCTGGGAATACAACTGTAGATAAACTGTACCATGACAATTTCGTTTCTTTATCTGTTAAAGATTCGTGCTTTGTTGTTTAACTTGTACATACATGTAAATGTACGAAATGTAACAGTTACTTAGGTCTTATAATGCAAGACTGAAGATACCAGTTAATTCTAAAATTATGATAAATATATAGCTTTTCTTAACGACTTTACGACACGCTCGAATAACAACCTCGGATATGCATGCTTGCCGAGCTTGCCGGAAAGACCCGAGAAGATACGATTGCTACAAAATAGTACCACACTGCATGGAATATTTTAAACTAGGTGCTCATTGGTTCTACTGATCTCTTATTTTTCACCTTAAAATTTAAAATACAGTAAACTATAGAATGCTTATAAAATGACTAATGAGTAATGCTATTGCCGATGTGATTCACCTTTCTGAATTGACACCCACCCCCCTTCCCCCCAGTTCATCACTATGCCTTTTTGATTTACATGGATTCAGCAACTTAAACCAATGGTTCAGATATCTACTTGTGTGTTTTATGATGGCCACAGCGCTAGGTCAACTTTCTTTTTAAAGGATTTGCTTGTAGCTGATTCTATGTCACGGCAAATATAAACAATAACGCTTACATTATACGACGAACTACTTTATTTGATATTATGCACTGACAGCTTAATTATAAATCTATCATCAGCATTTACTGAGATTTTTTTTGGCAATTCTTTGAGATGCAATATTTATCATGTATATGTAGTAAAAAAGCTAAAGTCTCCAAACTCAAAACACCTATTTCGAAGGGGGGGGGGGGGTGTTGTACATTAGTATATTTCTTTTTCAACTGCAGGAGTTTGCGAGTGCTCGATCTTAATGCTGCAACAAAACGGGGGAGACTACAGGAAGCATTTAAATAAAGATTTACAACAGTGAAAAACTATACTCCCCCCCCCCCCCCCAGGTATTCTACGGGGTTGTATTGTCAATAAAAAGAAATCTCTCTTTTTATGCATCAGCTGAAACGAGACATTTAAAAATAGCATATAAAGACAAAAGGTTTACATTATCGACAATATTTAGTCTACATTAGTATCAACAAAATTAAGGAATTGTAAACCTCCATGTAAAGTGTTAACTGTTGTTCGAAGAAATAATACTGTGCATATTATAAAAGCATCACTCCAGTCTAACAATTTTCCCAGCAAAAAAAAAAACAATTATATGATTTTGCTTACATAATGTTACCTTCACTTTCATTTTTTAATTAATTTTATCCAAAATATTTTATTAAAATGTGACATGATCTGTTTCCTACACAATATTGCCACGCGATTGCGAGTTTGAAAATCCAGCACTGCATTACTAGTACTACAAGTCGAGCCTGTGAACATCGACCAGGAAAATCATCATCAATGCAGGGACGCTATATGGAGAGACAGGATTTACATTTAGAAGGATTAATTTATGTGAAATATAAACAAATTAATATTTCTTACATGATGGTGTGCTTTGAAACGTGTGATTATTTTCTGAGGTTAGGAGAATGAGGGGGCAACTCCAACAGAAAAAAAAATCTCCAATTTTTTGGAGTAGCCAAGAATCAGCGAACAATCTATTTGGGAGCGGGTGTTAAAACATGTAAATGACTCATTCGATCACATTTTACCAAGTGTCCTAAGTGTCTGAGTTTTTTTTTTAAACGGGGGGGGGGGGGGTCATTTTGGTTTACTTTGCTATTTAAATTTTATTTTCCCAGAAAATATCCGAGGGTGGAGTTGGACACTCCAGATATCCCTCTAAATCTGCGCAATAATAGTTTGTCCGAAAAGAGTCCTTGTATGGACAATTTCATTCAAAGGCTTACAGCCTCTGTCCATTCCCATGTTGTTGAAATATGATATATAATAGTACGTTTATTCACCAATCAAGGACCCTCAGAGGGCAAATACAATTATTACAATAAGATCACATTTAATTAAATAATATTAAAATATCGTAATATGGTAGAATATTAACCATGTTATATTTAACATGTAGGTATAAATGGAAGATTACAATACCACAAATAAGATACTCGTGAAAATGCAAGATTTGTAACATATCCACAATTGTCTAAAACTGGGACAAAAATATTGAGAAGGTAGAAAACCACATGACGCTAAACAAAATGATAATAATAATAGATTAGCAGCATACTATTATATAGTGATCGAGCTGCGCAATTTATTATCCATAAGCTAAGGCAGCATTCGACATCGATTCCAATGCAAATTACGTCACTTCCGTTTCGCACAGAATTATCTCACTCACCCACAAACAATATATATTTAATATTTTATGTGCTCAATAATAATAATAATACATTTAAAATGAAACATATAATTATAGAAAATAAAAGAGTAAACAATAAACAAAGTTAAATAAAAAGGAAATTAAAATAAATGTTGGAATTTGTATTTAACCCTTAATTTGATTTTAGAAAGTATAAGTATGCCACAGGTTACTAATTTACCCCATTTCATTGACCACGCAAAGCGCAGGGTTTTTTCCCGTAAATATGTCTTAGGATTCGTACGGAGTGGGATGGACAGATTTTAGGGCATAGATAGGAAGGAGAGTGTCTGGGGAAAAGAATTAAAATTTCAAATATTGAGAAATGATGCCTTTGAACGTATGAAGGGTGTAAATAGGCCATGTTTACCTTCTTCTCAATGGGTAAGTGAAATATGCAGGGTATTGGGGTAACTCACATTGTCTTAGAAAGACTTGCACACTGTGGATTCTCCCTAGATTCAGAAATATTTTAAGGCTATAATAAAATATAAAAAAAACACTAAATTCCAAGTTGCATCAGACATGCCACTGAAGATTTTTTTTCTTAGATCCACCTCTCCTAGATTCTGCCATAAATGCATTTTTTTTTTTGGTGGGGGGTGGGGGGGGGGGTTGCTCTTTCTTTTGGAAATACTTCAGAATGCTCTACATATTTTTGTTTTATATATTTTTGAGGTCTATTTGATGCTTTGCATCAATTTAACTTGTTCATTTTTTTTTAGCCAATACTAATATATATATATTTTGATGATGAAAATAATAAAAATTAAAATATTTGAACTGAGTACTCGATCCGTTTTTCGCCAAGGGGGGGGGGGGGGGGGGTATTCTGTCTAAAAAAAAATATACGTTTGTAAAGTACAAGAAAAGAGGACGCGGGGTGGTTTAATCTGACTGGTGTATTCAAATACAATTATTATAATATTTATGACGCAGTATTTTTCTCTGTTCCCCGTCATTGCAAGTTTAAGAGTAATGTCACAAAGGCTTGGGAATTTGTTTATGGTACACAAGAATTCAAACTAACGTTTTCCACAGTTTAACTCTATTATTATTATTATTTTTTATTGATTCATGTGTAAGATTTCACTGATTGAGGGTGACGTCACAATGGCTTTAAAACTCTCGATTTGCACACTAAATATGCACCTCTTAGCTGGAGGTGAAACAAGTGGGCGGATCATGGATCTTCAAATTTCAAAGACCGATTTCTGTACTTAAGACATTCCAGTTTCCTTTCCTCTTGTGATATTCAATTATCTGGTTAAAGGAGAACTTTTTACAAACAATTAAAATTACGTGTGCTGAACAACAAAGACAGTATACCTTATATTACGTACAATGCTTAATCGCCATTTTGCATTAGAAAAGTTCGGGAAAACAGTGTACCTGTGACGTCGTATTTTACGACTGTGACGTCGAGGAGTGGTTGTCTGCATAAGGAAGCTGCTGTAAATTTGGTAGTGTTTACATCGCTGCGTTTTTCTGACCATTTCGTTGGATTTAAAAGTTGTTACGATTGTGAAAACATATGTAAGTGTTTGCAGTTGTCGTGCTGAATACGCATCGGTATGTATTTTCGTTTGCTGCGAGTCATTTCTTCAGTCGGGTCTTCATTCATGGGGACTATGAAGCCGTGCGTTGTTGGCAATGTTTAAAGGATATCTACAACTCGGAAGGAACGTTTTGCGATAACAGTGGAGTCGTAGCATAATTTAATGACGGACATTCGATGGATTATTTTAATATCGCCGTTTGATTGCAGAAAACTGCAGAATTAAGCGAGAAAATGACGCATGCGCAGATGGGGGTTAGTCGTTTTTTGATGCCAGGCATCGACTAACCCCCATCTGCGCATGCGTCATTATTTTCTACAGCTACAACAGTAGAACACCAGATACACTGCATAAAAGACATTTACCCTAGAAATAATAATTATGATTGAAAATAAACAATAAAAATATGAAATTGGAACACAATAAAAACATGAATGAATAAAAATAAACAATAATTCAATTATAGTAGCTTCTTATATACACACTTATTCCTTTAGACAGTTTCTACTACAGTGAAAACTGATAATTTCAAGCAAAACTAAGTTAGTTTTCAGGCACTACACCTGATTTCAGAATTTTCTGAAAATCCAGGATTTATAATTAGTCTAAGATTAAATAATTCCCTGTTCGATGCTTACATATTTCTTTTGACTAACTGTGGCTTTTTCCCTACAAGTTTAAACTTTCATTGTGGTCTCACCCTACCCCCAAGGGGTCATAGTTTGAACAAACATGAATCTACACTATCTGAGGATGCTTCCATATAAATATGACCAATCATGGCTTTGCTGTTCTTGATTAAAAGATTTTTAAAGATTTTTCCTATACATTCCTATGTAAAACTTTGATCGTCCATTGTGGCCCCACCCTATCTCCAGGAGTTATAACTTGAAATTAAATCACCTGAGGATGTTTCCATTAAATATGACCAATCATGGCTTTGCTGTTCTTGAGAAGAAGATTTTTCCTATATTCTAGTATGTAAAACTTTCATCGTCCATTGTGACCCTACCCTACCCCAAGAGGTCATGTTTTGAATAAATTTGATTCTACACTACCTGAGGAGGATTTCACATATCTTTCATTTTTCCTGGCTCAGTGGTTCTTGAGAAGAATATTCTTAAAAGATGCCTTTAATTTTTTCACTAATTTGTAATTATCTCCCCTTGGAGGAAGGCATGGCCCTTCATTTGAACAAACTTACATCTCTTTTACCCAAGGATACCCTGTTTGGTTGAAATTAGCCCAGTGGTTCTGGAGGAGATGAAATTGTGAAAAGTTAACAAGGACAACGACGAAAACAGTGATGACAACGACAGACAACGGACAAATTTTGATCAGAAAAGCTCACTTGAGCCTTCGGCTCAGGTTATCAATCAGGTACACAAGACACATTTGCAATTAATGTAATACACAAAATGCACAGTAATTTTTACCTCCATGTGCAAAACAAACTTTGAGTTTAGGAAACTCCTCCAAAACTCCTCCCATCAACATACAACAAATTGCAGTGGCTGTTTCAGAAGGCATTCCTATAACAACAAAACATAAGTGACTGGGACATTCACAATGTATTTTAGTCGGGAATGATTATTCATTTCTGTGGGATGGTGCTATTCTGTATTCATTACACAACACAAAGACTTGCTCTCATCATGTGTAAATTATATTTATTTTAGAATTAAAACAACTATTCCTGAAATGTAATATCATAGCAGAAAGAATATCTTTTTTTTCTATATTTTTATTTTTAATTACTGACCTACCAACCAAGGTAACCAATACTTCTTCATTCTCCCACTTAAGTCCATATCCCAGGGGTGGACAAAGATGGACACATCATGCTTTTCAGCAGCCTAAAAAAGTTAATGAGTTTTGGTCATACTAAAATAGGAGACAGGTAATCAGACACTTTAAGAAGTACAGACCCTGAAACGTGCTACTACCCCAAAAAAGCGTGTGACTTTCGTGCGCTTTTCGTTTCGTGCAAACCGTGTAGCGTTTCGTGTAAACCGTGCAGCGTTTCGTGCAAACCGTGTAGCGTTTCGTGTAAACCGTGCAGCATTTCGTGTAAGCTCCAAAGCGTTTCGTGCAAACCGTGTAGCGAGCGTGCGAGAAGCGTGTGAGAAACGTGCGACTTTCGTGTAAGAACCGTGTGAGAAACGTGCGACTTTCGTGTAAGAACCGTGTGAGAAACGTGCGACTTTCGTGCAAGAATCGTGTGAGAAACGTGTAGGATTCATTCGGAAGTCTTCTTATTTTAAAGATGGCTATTGATGGATCAACATGTCATTCTGTGTTGTTTGTAACTAATATTATTCGGATATATCATACCAGTGGTATTTTAAGAGTGAAATAATACGGAAAGAACAAAATAAAATTACTCGGTAATGTATTACATATTTGTTTGATTTTCTTTTTTTTTTATTTCAATAAAGATGGACAGAAAATGTGTTAAAAGTAATTAATTATATGCACATAAATTTTAAGGTATTTGATTCAATACATTTTTTGAGGGAGCAATACTGAACATTTTTTAAAAGAAAATTCATTAGAAATCCGATCTTGTCCTTTTCATTCATTTATTCGAATCTCTTCAACATTCTACAAATTATGGGATGTGGGATTACAAAAACATATCGGTGATTCATACAAAATAATAGATAAATATGGCAGGCGTGAAAAATAAAATGCAAAATTTAGTGTGTTGTTATAAATGTGAAATATTGGAATTCTAGGCCGGGGAGCACAGTTAATTAATTTTCTTTATAAAAGAACATAATTTTCTTATATTACAAGATTGTGATGCAAATTATTTTGGAACGATGAGTCATTTATAGTTTTTTTAATGCAAAAAATTGGTTGATTAATAATAGTCATATAAATGAATTGTAATTCACAAGCATCGACAAATACAGGGTTAAATATTTCCGGGAGGGGGGGGGGGGGGGGTGATCAAATGAAAATACTGAGTTTTTGTTGTAAACAAGTCTTTTATTAATGATTTTCTTTTTTAAAATAATCTATTGCTATTTTCGGGGTGCGCCCAATGCATCCCTTAAAAATATTGTAATCTTCTTTACACTTTCAACACTTTTCTTTCGACTGTGATCAAGGTCATTTACAACAGCGATCACGGCTTCCGCGTGCCGGGACTGAAAACTTGTTCTGCAAGTATCTCTTGTCAATCATAGATAAGATGACAACCAACAATAACGATTGATTTTTAATTTGTGAATTAAACAGTTTTATTAGTATGTAATGGGTATAGATAAATACCCGTGGATTTTATTTCATAAATTTATCCGATTGTCTGTAAACAGTGAATTAATTTGCCAGTGCATTCGTAAATAAAATAAATCCTGAATAGTCGTACATGTACATGTATATTAGTTGTTTTATTAATCACGCTGTTCTAGAGCATATTTTTTTTTTAGTTTTTAGGACATTGGACATGTATACATATATATTGAATGGTAGCGGTGATTATTGATTACATAAATTACTGATTTTTTTTTTTTTTTTTTTTGTCTAGACGCGGTTTGAAATGAAGGATTTTAAAAGGTGGTGGGTATAATATTGTTTTTATTTGATAAACCAATGCCTCAAAAGAGAACTAAATAATTACAATACTTATCCCCCGGCTTTTCTACCATAAAAAATTTAAAAGATTAAATAAAGTTTAGCTCTGTAATGAAACGATATATTTACCATTTACCATTTTGAATAAAGTGCATTTAATGAATTACATGTATCGGGTCCCGCTACAGATATGGATATCCTTTTTTTTTCTTAGAACGGGCACTTGTTTCTATAATATTTTTCCCCCGATGGTATACTTACTGAAACAAGTGCCCGTTATATTTAGTCATGTACAGATTTGAAGATACAACAGTAAGATCTCCGTAATCTAACCCCCCTCCCCACTTTTCCTGCACAATGTTCCTGTTAGATGCAGTTTATATATTACCTTTGCAAATTATTAACAGAACCTAATTTTATCAAATGAAATTATTTTTTTTTTACTAAATCAAAAAATGTATAAATCAATCAATAATTAAAAAGGGAAAAGAAAATCAATCCGTTTACAGAAATCATACGCAATTGAATCATTTTTTTTTTTTTCAAATCAATAACTGAGTTTATTTGTTAGTAATAAAACGACTATTTAATATCAAACTATAATTGGAAAAAAACATTAAATGCTGTGAAAGATTATGAATTACAAATATGATATTTTTTTAGTGCGTAATTTAGAGTCTAGTAAAAAAAGCTTTGTACACAGACGATGATAAGTATTTCACCGGGCGGGTCACATACTCACTGACAACTACATGTATGTATTAATTACAACTGAACATTGAGTATTTTATCTGTTAATATAGTACTGGTGTAGCGAGTTTTAATTTTAACTTAATCTGAATGATTGCAATTCTTAACTAATCTTTGATTAATCCGTAATAGTTGAAATAAAGTCCGAGAGATTCCGAATAGAAAATCCAGATCGAGGCCAAAGCGTGCGAGAATCGTGTACAAAGCGTGTGAGAAACGTGTACAAAGCGTTTCATGCAGGCTTTCGTGTAAACCGTGCAGCCTTTCGTGCAAAGCGTTTCGTGTAAACCGTGTAGCGTTTCATGCAAACCGTGTAGCGTTTCGTGTAAACCGTGCAGCGTTTCGTGCAAACCGTGTAGCGAGCGTGTACCGTTCGTGCAGCGTGCGTGTGGGGTAGTAGCACGTTTCAGGGTCTGTACATATTAAATACTATACTAAATATTGTGATTTTAGTTTTGAAACTAAATGGAAAAAGAATACCCCCCACTCCCCACCCCCACTGATACTACAGTGAAAGTATCACAATTTTCATGCTGAGTATAAACTTCCAAGACTGAATTCTTTTTTTTTCAAAGTTTTGGACTGACATACTGTTACCAAGACATTTTCCAGACAATATACTTTCAGGGTCAAAACAACCTTTTAAACTAGCCTTTCATGTGTTTCTCTTATGGACCAGACAAAACTTCACACTATCTATCACTATGAAGCTGAACTAGTTCAAACCGTTTTAATTAATCTGAGATCTGAACACAATCCCTGTTCATAAATACATTTATGGTAAAAATGAATTCTCCAGTTAAGTTTCATGCATCACAAATTGAGAACACACAATGAAATCAGTGAATTTCACATACTGCAAATATTGGTCTTAACTCTGCTGCATCCAAATTCCAATCATTTACATGTGATCCAATTTGTATACCATTAAAACCTAAAAAGAATGACACATTGTATTTTTAAATTATATAAACATGGAAGCTTTACAGAACATGCAGAATTTGAAAATATTTCTTTTTTTAAATCACAAATTAGTATCATTTGCAGAAAAGATTTGATAATTTGCTGTTTGTTTTAGGAGATGATGTACAAAACCTACGAAACTCACAAACATGAGTTACAATGTTTTGAAAATTTGAACGTCTTGTTGCACCATCACTGATTTATCCTACTAGGCTGCATTCAGGACTGTAGGGACTTCGAACTGAAATACGTGTGTGGTGAGTGTGTTTGTGTGTGTTGGGGGAATGACAGGGGTGAAGGTTTTAGCTATTTTAAATGAACCCCGTAACTTGCAAAATGATGCATGCAAAATATTTCTGCTAATAATATCATATATCTCATGTTTTACACAACACAACAATTAATTACAATAATATTGCTTAATTGACAGCACGGCTAGGATAGGCTGTCCGAAGAATGCCACTGTGTACCAGCCGTAGTAACTTCTCTGAACTACCTAGATATGACATCATAATGGCATATGACATCAAGTCAATGCATACTTGAGCTGACATGACTGGGAAAGTGTCATAACTTTTACATTACTTTTACATCATATGTAGAATTTTTTACGTTGATGTTTAATTCATGTGTCTGGATTGTTGTTTTAAGGCTGTAATGATGGTGAATATTTGCAGCATAATATCGTTATTACTTTTTCTTTTCCAACATGTACGTATTCAAACAATAAGAAAAAAAGAATGTGAAATGCCCCCCTTACGTGTCTGTAGACAGAGTTAGAATCTATAAATCTTATATATATTAGACTGGCACAAGTGAATAATAAGGATTAATTGAAGATATTCTGTGTGAATCTACTAGACAAATATGTCCTCTAACTGAATTTTGCTGGGGGATTGTATGTCATTTATCCTATTTTCTGTAAATTGCGATGAAGAGTGGAAAATGACCCCTTGTATGTGGGTAAGTTGAATTTCTCATGAAATATTTTCTTGTGAAATAAAATTCAGACTTGCCCCCAGCACTTTATATATACCCAAGAATATGTTTAATTGATTCATGTAACAAGCTGTTCACAGTAATTTTGTTTTGCACTTGTGCCGATGCGATTTTTGTGCAAAATTTAAGAAAATGTGTAAGTGTCTGTCACGTGATCAACACAGTCATGTGACATCACAAAAATGCTTTTTTGTAATACCTTATTCAACTTTCTGTACAACTTAACTGTGTATGTATATATAGATTACAAATTGAAATCAAAACATTGCTCAATATAAAATAGTTTATATTTAATGCATATTAAGCCTTCGGACAGCCTTCAAACCTAGCTGTGAGAAACTGTAACATTAGTTGATATGACGGATGTGGCACACATATAGTTAAACCTAGGTTTTTAAAATTCTGACGATTAAAATCAGACGAGTGTTTATAAATTTCATGCCTAATACTTGTCTCAAAATATATCTTTGCTAGCCATGGGTTAATCAAAACTATCCACTCTTGGAGTAAGAAATTGTGTTTGCATTTGTGAAGCAGGAGGGTCATGCAGTCTCCGTTTTACACATAACACATAGTTAACTGAATTAATGGATATACTGTAGTACAGCTACTTCCTGTCAATATCAACCTATATATAGTTACTGTTAACACTGACCTAGTTTCTGTTTCCAATTACCTATTTCTCATTTATACTGACCTAGTTTTTGTTTACACTGACCTTATTCTTGTTTACAGTGCTTACAGTTCCTGTTCCCTTGACCTAGTTCCTATTTACACTGACCTAGTTCTTGTTTACATCTGACCAGCAAATTTTTGATTTCTTTTATCACTTCCTGTGATGACTGGAAGTGACGGCTGATGCTCTGAACCCAAATGGTTTTGCCTACATCTCAAGGACTGTTGCTCATATAAGTTTGGTGTCTTAATCTCTTACCGTTTTCGAGTGCTTACAGTTCCTGTTCCCTTGACCTAGTTCCTATTTACACTGACCTAGTTCTTGTTTACATCTGATCAGTTCTTGGACAGCCAGATCTGGGGCTTGCATTGGAAGTGTCCCCAGTCCCACAAATCTTTTAGGGTACTTCTTCACAGATTCTGCAATGTCATTGTTTAAAATTTGACAAAGATCCAGTGTGTCCTGTGGTTTAGCCTACAAGTTCAGAAATTATGATAAAGTTCAGGTCAATATATTGTATATTTTTTTCATTAAAATGAAGGATATACCAGTAATTTTGGTTTGTTTTTACACATGTATATTATCCAGCTATATTATACATTTATTGCATGATCGAGAGGGAAATATGAAGATTTAGTCAGCAAAGAAAAACCATATTCCCTAAGGGCTTCACCCAAGGGCCGGGGAATATGATATTTCTTGGCTGAATAAATCTTCATGTTTCCCGAACATTCATGCAATAAATTAAATAAAATTAAACAAGCAAAAACTTTAAAAATAAACATAAAATTTCAAATTCAGCACCGCTCTCAAATTCACTTTCAATTTTAACGTAAAGTTACTCATAACACTCTGATGAAACATTCAGTAATTTTGTGATGTGAACAAGCCTATTGTGACGTCTACTACTCTTGGGAGTTTTCGTTCAACAAAGGATAACTATCGTGGGAAAATGCACTAGCTAGGTCACCGAAGAGGTTGAATATGATAAAAATCTCGACGACAGGAAAATATAAAGTTTTATGGCCCAGTTATGTGATAATTTAGAACCAATCAGATAACGCACTGTATAAAATAATTATAATGAGGTATAATAAATATATTTATATATTAATTTCAGTACATTCATTTTCTTTTGAAACAATTTTTGGGTTTAAACATTAATTTAATGTACACATAAAAATTATGCCATTTGTCAAAAGATATTGACATACTTTGGTTATTAATAAAATTGCACATCATTTCCCTGAAGTTATTTTTTACTTGTGAAGGTACTGATAGATTGCACTTGACTTGACGAGTCATCAGAGGATCTATGATTGACTAAAGATTTTCTACCTTTATTTCGGTAAAAAAATGTTGATACCATATTTGGCCCCTTCCTTCACATCCTTGGGTTTGTTAAACCATTATTCAACTGACACCAAATTCAATATAAAACTAATCGTCTGTGCTTTCTTTAATTTTCAGAAAATGACCTTGAAGTTGAACAAATGACCTTTGTTCAAGGTCACAACACAGGACAGTAGAGTTGTGATATTAAAAAAGGTGGCTTGAAAAACTTCTTTTTACCAGTGATTACTGGTCCCGAAAAGAAGTGGTTTTTATTACATAATTATACAGGAGAAAATCTTCAGGTGATGTCAATATTATCTAAATATTAAAAAAAAATAAAAGAGTAGCAATTTGAAAATTGTTTATGGATGAAAAGATTTATAAACTTGTGACAACATTTTAGTCTTCAATCACTCAAGCTTTAAACCACAGCTCATTGGTGTAATACAAGTTTATTAGTAAAACTTTAGTTGATTCAGTATTTTTTTTACTCTAGTGTGACAATTCAAGCAAGCTCTATCATGTCTGTAAGAAATTAAATTTGTTTAAAATTATTGAAAATTAATAATTTTCATCTTTTTGATAAGAGTTCTTACATAAACACAATGCACTGTGACAATTGTTACTGTAATATCACAAATTTATCTCATTAAATTTAATATATTCTTCCACTTATGATTTTGACCAAATTTATCCATGCATGCCAATTACCATATATTTTATGAAAACAAATTAATTTAATTTTTGTAGTTTGAGGAATAAATATTGGTTTTTGATTTGATTTAATGGTTCAAGAAGCATGAAACTTGTTTGACATTTTCATATTTAATGGAAAACAAGAATTTTTGGATTTCTTTATATCTGAAACAAATAAAAATAACCCCCCCCCCCCAAAAAAAAGTGACTTCACTGTAATAATAATTCCTTTTACAGCATCATCTTTTTATGTGACTGAGATACCCATTATGGACCCCCTGGAAAGAGCTCAAGTACTCCTCCTGTGTGACCTGTGTCAAACAGCTGCATTACAGAGTCATTGTGAACTTTGTCAGATTAACCTGTGTAAGGCCTGTGTAGGGGAACATCTCTCTGATTCATCCAAAAGACACCGTGTTGTACCATACAAACACAGAACGTCTGCTCATAACTACTCAAAATGCAAAAACCATACCCAGAAACACTGTGAAATGCACTGTGAGAAATGTGACCTACCCATCTGTTCTACCTGCATCTCTTCTGGTGACCATAAAGGACATGATATAACAGATGCTTTGCAAAAAATAAGTTCTAAAACAAAAGACTTAGAAAGGGATTTGGAAGAACTAGAGAAAAGAATCTATCCAACATATGAAGAAATTGCAGTAGATTTAAATTCTGAAAAAGAAAACTTGGAAAAATATTATGAGAAACTGACAACAGCTGTCACCAAACAAGGAGAAGACTGGCACAGAGAAATTAACATCATTGTTAACACACAAAAATCTAAAATCAATGAGATGAAAACCAAACCTAACTGCAATAAATAAACAGGAAAATGAAGTAAAACAGATTACTTCTGATGTAAAACAGAGTATTCTTGATCTGAAGAAAATACTGGACTCCAATGATGTCTCCCTAACCTCTGCATACAAATCCAGGAATGCTGAATTCAGAAGTTTACCTCCTAAAGTCAATGTTTCATTACCAAGTTTCTTTCCACATCAGATCAACAGAGAACAGCTCCATCAAATGTTTGGTTCTCTGTCAGCATTATCCATAACAAAAGAAGAACTTGGCTACACGATGGAGACACCAGAAGCTGCATCCTGTCCTCCAGTCAAACCACTGCTTAATGAACCAGAGCTCATCACCACCATAAACACTGGGTATAAATATCTAGTATACAGTGTTACCTGTGTCAGTGATGAAGAAATCTGGACATGTGGGGATGACAAAATCATGAAACTCTACAACCTCCAGGGCAAACTAATGAAGTCAATAAAAACTAAATCAGGGAACTATCCATGTAACATAGCAATGACAAGGAGTGGAGATCTAGTTTATACTGACCCTGATACAAGAACTGTAAACATACTGCAGAATGACCAGATACAGGAAATGATCAGACTACAGGGGTGGATACCTTGCTATGTCTGTAGTACCTCCTCTGGTGACCTCCTGGTTACCATGGACATTGATGATTATAAACAATCTATACTCTGGCTCCACAGAAAAACAAACCATTCAGTTTGATAGTCCAGGTAACCTCTGTATACCTCTTGTTCTCATAAATACCTAAGTGAGAACAGGAACCTGGATATCCGTGTGGCTGACTCTGGAGCCAAAGCAGTAGTGGTGGTTAATCAGGCAGGAAATCTCCGATTTAGATACAATGGTCATCCCTCAACTACCAAGAGATCATTCTTTCCTCGCGGCATCACAACAGACAGCCAGAGTCAGATCCTTACAGCAGACTATCACAGCAGCTCTATCCATATCCTCAACCAGGAGGGACAGTTCCTCAGTTACATTTATAACTGTGTACATGGAGTTTATGTATAGATACCAGAGACTTCCTTTTTGTGACTGAGCATGACAGTGGTAAAGTGAAGAAAATCAAATACATGTAGGAAATTTTATCTAAGAACAACAGGGGTTTTCCTACCATTTATAAAATGGGTCCTGGGTCCGTAGAATTGGGAAAATTGATGTGAAATATGTTCACATTGGGAAAATTTTCAAATTTTAAAGAACTAATTTTGTTATTTCCCCAAATAAATGAAAATAAAGAGGACAAAAGGTATATCTGTGATACTGTAACAATAGAGTGGACAACTGTAGACAGATATAGAGAAATTTATAAATTATTGGATAATGCAAAAAATTGCAGAAAAAAATGTTTAGCTTTATTCCTGTAATTTCAGGACTGATGTTGTTTGTTTGTTTATTATTGCTTAATGTCCCTCTCGAGAATTTTTCACTTATATAGGTCTGGAGTATTACATGGAGATGCCACCACTTGCAAGTGGAGAGTTGCAAATTTTGACCTACATGTATACTCGGCACTAAGGGACATTGAGCAGTGAGGGATCTTTTTCGTGCCAGCACCTACAAGGGACATTGGTTTATGCGGTCTCATCCAAAGGACCGATCTCCACGTCCCAAAGTGGAATTTGACTGGTGTAAAAAAAAAAATAACTGGGAATAATATTTTGGAAAATAATTATTTTCTATTTAAGATTTTAATGTGTAGAAACATTAAGTAGAACAAATAAATGAACATATTTCCCGGAATTGGTCTGGTTTAATGAGAGAGAAAAACTCGTGCACTTAGGGATATTAGGCTAACCCTTACTATTTTTAGATGATGCATGCAAGTGCACATTAAGCTCATAGACAACTTTCTTAATAACTGTGATTCTTTTTTATGATCAGTATAGGTTTTAAGTTACTTAAAAGACACAAAAGTGATTTTAAATTAATAACTAATTACTAAAGACCGTCGGTGATTTACCAGATGAGTTGCATCTAGTGACGGGAATCAGCAAGAATTTCATAATCGATGATCGGGCTACTGTAACTAACTAATTATCAATTATAATCGGACATTTACAAAGTCTGTCAATTTAGATTATTAAATGGCAAAAATGGATGAATAACTACAGACCCTAAAACGTGCTACTACACCACTTGCACGGTACGGTTCGTTACGCTTCCTGCACGGTACGGTTCATTTCTTGCACGGTACGGTTCGTTTCTTGTACGGTACGGTTCGCTTTCTGTACGGTACGGTACGCTTTGTGAACGGTACGGTTCGCTTTGTGCACGGTACGGTACGCTTTGTGTACGGTACGGTACGCTTTGTGTACGGTACGGTACGCTTCTTGCACGGTACGGTTCGTTTTGTGAATGGTACGCTTTGGTGAACGGTATGCAAATGAAGTGGGCGGAGCCTGTTCGCTTTAGTCTATGATTGACTGCTAGAAGAATTAGTTTTTTATTTATCCTGTTTATAGATATTGTTGTTGTCGTTGTTGTTAAATAAATCTATTTTTATTTTGTTTTAATGACACGACAACGCCTCAGACATGCAGTTTACTAAACTAAGTATTCTTAAGTTAAAGCGGTTAATCACATATTACTCTGTTAATTTTCGTCATTAACCAATTTCGCATTTTAATTATTATTCTTATTTATATAAGTATCACTTAGTTTCCATTTATTAAGGTAGTTTAAATTTTATATTTACATGTATTTCTTTTATCTTGTTCACCATAGACTTTTATGCAATGTCTCCGGATTTAATTTATAAATAAATTTACGCTGCAGCAATGAAGGTGGAAAAATTAAAATATTTCTTCGCAGTCGCCCTCCGACCTTTTGGCTTTATTTATATAGAACATGTAGATATTCCTTTTTTTAAGAACATTAATAAAAACTTTTGCACTTGATAAAATAATTACACTTTGTATATATTTTTTTCACTAAAAGGAAAAAATGCAAAAGGAACAACAGACAACAAGGGGAATAATCCAGGATCTGATGGGAGAAATCAAGACACTTAAAGAAAACCAGCCATCCAGACCCTCACTGGGAGGTCTTCTGTCCACTAGTGATCTTCCAGAGTTGACGATAAACACTTCTGTAGACATGCCTGTGGACACAGTCCAAGGACTAGAAGATTCCCTGTCAACGAAACTGCCACAACGTACTAATGAGCCAGACACTGTTACAAACCATACTATTCCATCTAGCAAGGAACCACTACCAAGAATTGTGAGGAAACCAAGGACAACCTCCACCACACAAAACAAGACCGCTACACACAGTACACCACTTCCAACCTCGACTGCCACTAACAGTGAACACATTAATACCGCAAGTGCTATTGAAACATCATCCAGTACAAACCTTAGTACTCCATCCACTACCACCAGTTCCTCATCAGCAACCACCAGTACAACAACAGTGTCAAATCAACATTCACCATCCATCACCAGTTCTCCATCAGTCGCAATCCCTACTTCACCATCTACTACAAGTATCCTGTCTACCTTCATTAGTCCCCCATCTATCACCCGTACTTCATCCAGCACCACAACCCAGAGTACTACATCTGCCACTACCAGTATCAGCAACACCCCACCAACTTCTTCATTTTCAACTATTAACTTATCTCAAGCTGCTGCCATTTTACCATCATCAATGCTGGAGTCCTCCCCCAGTCCATCCACAAACAAGAAGACAATACAGCTAAACTGCTTTGATGGACCAATTGTGGAGATAGATGGACCACAAGATGTCGATGGAACTCCAGAAGATGCCGAGTTCAGGATCAGGAAAAAACTTTGATTTCAGCATCGTCCACTGCCTGTTCAAAGGCCAACTTTGGCTGGATATTAACCCGGATTATTTACTGCAAGGAAGAGCTTGTTGGCAGAAACTTTTCTGGCAATAGGAAACACATGCTTGCCATATCCCCAAGAAGGCGCCATGCCATAGAGCATGCTGTTGCAGAAGTGTACGGATCCAATGAAGCCAACCTAAAAGAAGTTATATCTGGGATCAACACTGGACTCCGACGCATGAGAAGTAAAAGATTACCATTCACATCTTTGGAGAACATTTAAAAGCTAGTGGAGAGTTGTGATGTGGACAGTTGTGATGTGTTAAAGTTTTAGGATATTGAGCACCAGTTGTTTAGTATTTCCTATAGAAACTTTGTTTATTTATCAACACTTACTGACAAAATAAACTTGATGGTATGTTTTAATCCATAATAACCAATTTTATGTCAAGTAGATTACTATATGTAATGTTTATTTGTTGACACCAATGGATAATGTGTACAGTGTTTAATAATAGTTTTAACACTGATGAACAATATGTACTTGCTTATATATATTTAAATTCATAGTACACCAGAGGACAGTTTTTATGCTGAGTAGTTTACTCTAGAAATTGCTTATTTATTGACACAAATGGACAGTATGTATAATGTACATGTATGTTTATTATCAGTTTCATCTTGAAAATGAATTGATAACATATACATTGCTTGATGAATAAAAAACAAAACTGTAAGTAAGAACTTTACTAGAAACTGTAAAGGTCCTTAGGCATTCAGAATCATGAGCAATCACTGTACACCACCAACTTTTATCAGCTGTTTAAGTCTCCCAAATTGCCGAAGTCCCTCTTCTAGTGTTTTAAAACTGAGTAGGTCCTCCAGCGTTCAGGATCACATGTGGAATCACTTTGTGAACATGATCTATATACCTCCCACACTTTTCTGCTGTTAAAGTCTCCCAAAATTCACGAATTCCTTGCACCAATTCATCCTTCTTCTTGGGTTTCACAACAGATCTCAAATAAGTTTTCATAGCAGACCAAACATTCTCAATTGGATTGAGATCGGGGGAGGAAGCAGGTGTTACCATTACAGATTCTCTAAGTCCGTTATCTTGCATCCACCGCTGTGTTGATTTGCTGGTGTGCTTCCTGTCGTTGTCCTTAAAAAATATGTTCATGTTAAATACAAACAGCTTCAACTGATCAAGTATGCTCCACTTACATGTAGCATAAACGTGATAAATAGAAAAGAAGAAAGCATTGCTCAGTTGCTACATCTTATTTTGAATGTCCATTAAATGAATCACTGGTGAAGTTTTACTTGAACCAGCTTAAATTACCATTGTTTTTATCATCACTTGGGCAAATAATTTGATATTTAATGAGGTTGCTTTTTTCATTCCAAATAACTACCCTGATGAAATGTTTTATTTCATATTACATGTACTAAGGACCCTACACTAAAGTTCAAATTCCATTTTATATTTATGCAGTGGTATGCATTCAGATGCAGAAATATATATGAACTGCATTAATTAATTGGTCTGGATTAAAGCATTCTACTTCACTTGACTTAAGCAGTCTTGGCATTATTGATCCAAGATATAAAATAGAGGCCCATGGGCCACATCCCTAGCACTCTGGCTGGAGTTAAACAGAGATCAGTATTAAAAAGTTTAAATATGTAGGTGGTCCCAGCCTACCACCCTCCCCTCGTGAGGTGCAGGGGAGGGGCATAAGCATAATTTGAACACGCACAATAACTGAGGATTTTTCCATCGCATTTTTAAAAAAAAGATTTGCTCTATATTTTCCTATGTAAACCTTTGATCTTTTATTGTAGCTCGCCCCCCCCCCCCCTCCAAGGGTCATGATTTGAACAAACTTAAATCTACAAAACCCGAAGACTAAGCATGGCTTTACTGTTCTTGAAGAGAAATTATAGAGGTTCTATTTTAATGAAAGGAAGGAATTTTAGTCTACAACTCATTTCTGATAATCAAATATTCGGTAGTCAAGTAATCTAACAAGAATTATTGTAAGCATTGAAAAAGGTTACCCACTCCTTTTGCATAACATAAACTGTAGATAAATCTTGCATTTAGTAGGTTATTCAACATTTCAATGACCCCCCCCCCCCCCTAATTTGCCTTGCAGTTCTGCAAAAGTTGTCAATTCAAAATTTGTTTCCTTACCTGATAGAGTCTAAAGCCATTAGGGAACTTGGCAGCAGCAAATGGGAGAAGGTTATCCTTCAAGATTTTCTGATAAATTTCAGAGTCCATGATCCCTGTGAATGCACAAATGTCAGTCCTTCCTCTATAGGATATTCCTCCCCACACGTTCACTTTGTAAGAATGCTTTGGCTTTGGAGCCTTTGCTGGAAGGCGGTCTAAGTTGGAGCCTCGTTGGTAGAAAAACAAGCGTCCAGAGGAACACATTTCCACTGTAGACTCGTCTACATAGATGACATCTTGAAAGGAGTCCTTGTTTATCATCTGCTCAATGGACCAGTCTAGTCTGTGCTTCACATTCTTGTAGGAGATTAGTTGCCCATACTTCATATGTTTGGCTGACCAGTTCAGTCGGCGTCTAATTTCACACACGTATTCTTTGGTAACTTGAACACCACACTGTCTTTCAAGTCTCTCCTTAACACATTGAGCAGTCCACTCAGGATTGCTGGCCATCCACATGTTCACATACTGTAGGTGAATGGGTTTGATCTTCCTGGATAATACAGCCCGGGGTTTACTGTTAAAACAAAATTTTATCTTAGTGCATATGGTGTAGGCAGTTAGGCAGTGCTATAGTTCACAGGTCTACATCCAACTGACGTATTACATGTACTGTTGGTGGTGTAGGAACCGTAGCTAAGTCCATGCTCAATATTATATGAGAGTGTGGGTCAAGAGTGAAGCTCTGTTAGGGCCAAAGCCCCCAGGAAACACTTAGATTTTGACAATTCATACACTTATCAAATTATACAGGAATTGACAGGAAATATGTATTTGACTCTTTTTAAAAAATTATATGTACCTGTAAGGCAGCATAAACATGTGTAATAGTCGAAGGGGTATTAAATTTAACTTTTAACTTTTATTTAGTCTAGAGTTTTTTTTTAAAGAGGTCTGTGTTTGCTCTGCTTCCAAATTTGTGTTGTTCCAAAAGACTTCCGAGTTTCATCATGTTGATTGTCATGTGTTATCTTCATATTTCAAGCATCTAAAAACTAAATTATTAAATGGATGGCCTGTATAAAATGTTATGTCAATGTTTTTGCAGAAGTGAAGAAAGGTACAAGTAACAGAGATTTAAATAATGAAGTTTGGACATGTGTAAAACAGTGACTTCCCTTAAAATGGAAAAGAGAGTCATGTACCTGAAGAAAATTTACTTTTAAAAAATGTGTACAGTAACTCTGACATTACTTGTCAGTTGTCAAAAATTTACAAGTCCAACATTTGGAAGAGTTGATGTTGAACCCCCTTCCCTCCCAAGATTCCTAGATCCGTGCCTTGAAATAAGTACGATTTTAGTGACTCAGACTGAATAAAGCTGCTTGAAAGCTAAATAAAACTATGTAAGTAATTCTGGCTACGTATCTTAGTGAAGCAATTTACCCACAGGAACTTGTATTTTTACAATACCTGAGACTATGATCATGTCAAGTCAACACTGGGGTCAACAAACCGCGTAACCGTGAGACGGTGTTTGAACTGCAGCGAACGAATTGAATACAATGTAGATCTAGTATGTGCATGGTCCGTAGGACAATATCATTTTAACGATAGGCTAGAAGGTTCATCAATGTCAGTCTATGAGGCCTCTACAAAGACGTCGGCCATTTTGTTGACTATTTAAGTAAAAGAAGGAATACAGTTGGACATTTTTCCCGGATTAACTTCATTATAATATAATATAATATCTTTATTGCATAATACACCCATATGGGTCAAGCAATATAATTCATAATAAGAAAAAAAGAACAATGAATGTATTTATACAATAGACGCAATTTAAGTAATTTACTCCTTATATGTTACACCGATGTGGACCTTTTATTTCTTAATTCTAATGATTGTTTTATAAATTAAAGTGAAAACAGCCGGTATAACTTCCATTGTTGGGCTAAGTATATATTCAAGTTTCTGTATGGGTGATTTGAGGTAGAATGAGGAACAATTATCTAACATGGTTTTTATAAGTACACACAATGCACAGGTGCTAACCCCCCCCCCCCCCCCCCCCCCCCGTTCTGTACCCAAGGGTTCTTCGACTTTTTAAATATAAAATAGTTATCTATGACACATTCACAAAGTATTGCAATTGAAAAAATCCAGAATATAACGGAAAACTAAGTTAAACCCTTTCTTAGATCCATGAAAAATTCACACTTTCTGAAATTTCTCCATCTGCTTATACAAGTATCAGAGAGTGTGAATTTTTATAAAATGTTAGTTTCACGTTATATTCTGGGTTTTTCAATTGTAATAATTTGTGAATGTGTCAAAACTATTTTCTATAAAAAAAAGTCGAAGAATCCTTCAGGTACAGAACGCTGGGGGGGGGGGGGGGGGGGGGGGGTTCTCCAAATACCTGTGGCCCAATGCCGGTTACCATGGTTAAAATTAAAAAAAAATATGTATGCATTAAAGATAACCAAGCATCAGATACATAATCTACCAGAGACTTTGTTGAAAAGGACAACGAAAACTAATAAAACTATTACGTCTTTACACAGTCCGATTTGATGTACGGTTTAATTCATAGAAAATAAAGTTCTTTTTACTATTAATATATATGTACATATAAAGATGTATATATTTTAACTTGTGACAGATTATATACATATATAATTAAGGTCAGTAATAGTAAGGATCAACCGTTTGAATAGTGTAAACCAGCATTTTTTTTTTGTTCTGGAAGGAGGCGGTTTACAACAGTTATTTAAACCGAAGCTTATTTTTTTTTCTTGTAAAAGAGAACAGGGTTTACATGCCAATTTTGACATTTCAGCTTTTATTTTTTTTTTTATTTTAAATTCCGAAATCATTTCTTTTCTGTATTATATATAAACATGAATGACAAACGATTCTTATACTCTTATAAATGTATAAAGCATAGGATTCTTTGGTACATGTATCTTTTAACTTGTCTAGGTTCCGAGGACGTCCAAAGCAAATTTTTAATTACGTACTCTAGATAAGAGGAAATAAAGTGAACAAACGGTGAATATAGTAATTTTTTTTGATACACTGAACATGACATTAGAAGATATTGCATTTTATATGGAAAAAGAAAATGACGTACCTTTGATCACGAACACAACCCGTTGATGTATAGCGAATGAGGAATCGTCTCACACTCTGTCTAGTTGTTTTGAAGTTGTAATTTGTTTCGAGAAGTTTTGTAATTTTTACAGATGAAAGTCCAGATGCATAATACGTGATAATGGTGTTTCGAATCGCCAGGGATAACCTCCATCCTCCTCTCACGGGCGCCATTGCAAGAAATAAATCAAATTGACTTATTTGGTCATCGCACGGTTCTATAGCTTTGGGGGCGTGGTTTGCATAATTAATTCTAGAACGATTCATGAACGGTACGGTACGCTTTGTGCACGGTACGGTACGCTTTGTGTACGGTACGGTTCGTTTGGTGTACGGTACGGTTCGTTTCTTGTACTGTACGGTACGCTTTGTGAACGGTACGGTACGCTTTGTGTACGGTACGGTACGCTTTGTGTACGGTACGGTTCGTTTCTTGCACGGAACGGTACGGTTCGTTTCTGAGGTGTAGTAGCACGTTTTAGGGTCTGTACTTTCTGTGGCGGTCCAGCTGTAGTTAGAATAATTTAACTGTGTCTCTGGACAAGCCCTAGTCTTTGGGACAATATCATTTTAAAGATAGAACATTCTATCTAGTCCAGATGGTTCTTCGTTCATTTTGTAGAATCCAAAGTACATCCATACCCGGGAATGAGCGTTATAACCCGGGGTATGAATACAATGTCTGTTTGTCTGCTCCATTATGATACAGAAATAAGGTAACAGACAAGTCGCGGCTGGAATATTCTGCTTAAAAACTATAATTATGCTTGTAAAATAGAATAAATAACCTGATTAATCAGAATAAAAATATTGTAATCGAGCTCTTGATTTATACCAGCAATCGACTAATTTTTGATTATAATCGATGATTGGAACACCACTAGTTGCATCACTTATCTTTATGTACATCATACATGTGACAGAACTGAAAAATCACAACTGGAGATTTGAAAATTTTCAGCTGGAGTTTGGGTCTCAAAGCTGGAGATTTTTTATCGACATTTTTTCAAATCGCAAAAGACCATCCAACCCCCAAAATTCAGGAAAAAAATACCTTCTCCCAGTTTATTACTTTACAAATTTTATTTTATAAAGTTATTGTCTATAGTTTTAAGAAAAATATGATAAAGTTTTTATTCAAATGACGTGAAACTGAGTATTCAAAATGAAATCAACTCATTTCCTAGTAAATTAATTAAGAGTTAACAGTATCATTAAAACATTGGATAAAATTTTATTTTTGATTTAGTATTGATATATCAACTAGTAAGTGAAGTAAAACATAGCTAGGTTTATGTAACAAATTCTATGTCAGTAATTTGTTTTTAAATAGAATATGTACAGATGAAAAAAAGTACCCTCTAAAAAAATAAACAAATTAGAGTCAGGTATATTTTAGCAACACCCTGTAGTGTGATTTATTTTTAACTAGAGTGTGACCTACATTATAACTACCTTTTAATGACCAAAGCAGCATTAGAAGATGGCAACTGGGTATTTTAGCAACTAATTACAATGTTTTGCATTCAGTAATAAACATCAATCGTCTTTGATCAAGTTGATATATCACTAATTTTTACAACATAATTATACGACCTCATGTTGATTCATACGAAGCCTACCGCTGTGAAAATTTATTGCACTGGCGTTGTTATCTCAATTTCTTTTCATTCTGAGCAATTATATGAAACACGATCAAAAAAATATTGCAAATAATATTTAATTTGAAGAATTTCAAAACACGGAAGATTTAAAAATTAATCGGGAGGGGCGGAAGGGGGGTGAAATATCGGGAGATTTTGTCTCCCGCCGGAAGAATCACATGTATGGATTTACAGTATTCTAATGGGCTCCCTCGAGGGGGGAGGGGGAAAGGAGTCAAAACTGTTAAAAGTTTGAAGATGGAAGGAAGGACAGAAAGACTCCAGACAAAATGCAATAAAAAAAACCTCATGTACAGTAAGCTTTCAGGTAAAAAGTCATAGCATTTAGCTTCTGCCTTTTATGTGTACCTGTAAGTGCACACTCTGTTGTACATTCTTCTCCTGAGTCCTCCCCCTCAGCCCCTTCTCTCCCCAAAGTTAAACCCTGATTTTAGTCACTTACCCAGTAGCTGAACATAACAGGAACCGTAGACAGGGCCTGTACTGTCACACCTTATAAACAAAAATTGAAATTGATAAGCATTACATATACATGTATATACTCACAAGGGTCGATTTCAACCTTCACTTTTAATTAAAGAAAAAAATATTATTCTATAGAATCATTACTTTGAAAATTTAGTGATCATTAAAACCATGTCAAAAATTAAGAAGTTTAAACTCATCAATTTTCAACACTTTTCATGACCTTCAACTTTAATATGCCGAGTCAAATTCTCTAATTTTTGAGAGTACAGCATTTTTTTCCCTAATATAAGTGGTACCGATAAGCTGTTACTGTATCATTCCCAATGCCAAAAACCATTAATTTTTCCCAGTTTTGAGACAATACAAATTCCCAATTCAACTGCCAAGGAACAGACTAAGATGACATTGTATTTCTTTTCATATGAAACGTACGAGTTGACTAAATGTTTCGCTTCCTCTTAAATTGAAAGTAGAGATCAGTGGTAGTATGGCGGGACACATGTTGTAGACAGTCTAGTGTCATTCAATAATTTCTGAAAACTTGAAAGCATAGAAATGTGAGAACAAGGGGCACTTATGATATGAAAAGCAATGAATACTTGTTGTGTTTTCTTTGAAACATCAATTATTACATGTATTAGATAATGAGGTTAGAATAAACTAAAATAAATTTCATTTGTTGACCAGAAAATTTTCCGTTGTTCTACTTTGACGCTATTTTTCCAATTTAATTGAACCGATACCAAACCCTTTCCCAATGGGAAGAAAAAAATCGCTGGACAACTTTGATTATCAAATTAAACATAATGTAAAATTTTGAAACTTGCATGATTTTTTTTTAATGACCAAGCAATTTATATCCTAAGTTAAGGTCAAATTTTGCAAATTCCAAGGGGAATTTTAGACGTCAGAATCACTAAAACAAGCATACAGGATAAGTGCATAGCTTCGGTATATTGATCATCAACTTATCAAACACCTGGCATATACCATGTGTACATGTACCATTATTTCAGAATTGCTCAGGACTGCAAATAGATTTTATTATACATTATCATGATTATGTCTATGCTACACATGATAGTCAACTGAATTGATTAACATGATTAAGTATATAAAAAGCATCATCTTTTCAAACCCTATATATATGTGCATGCAGTTCCAATATGTCCAGCTTACCATATGAATTCAAATTCACTTTCTTACACTTTTCAGTCTTTAAATTTTTGTGACAGCCCCACCTTGTTTGTGATATTGAGGTTTGACTATACACATTTCATAAATATCTTGCAATAAGCAATGGTTAATGATATTACCTGTGTTGTCCATATCCTTGATTCTTGCCTCTGGTGACCAGCAGTTCTCCTCCACGGTCCGGAAGAAGTTTCCATCTTTCATCATGTCCGCTTTACCTGCACATTTATGATGTAGCTGAATCCATCCTCCATATCCATAGCGCTGTAAATAAAAAAAAACCTTCTCAAGATAAAATAAAGTTTATTGCGTTTATTTACAAATGTAACTTTAAGAAAGTAATCATTATGATCATTTATAAGCGCAGTACACTAACAGTGGCCTAAAGAAAAAAAATCTATAATTTCAAATCAGGTGGACAAATCTGTCAAACAAGACTTGCAAGATTTAAACCAATGCAGTAGGGATGTGCTGTTTTATCAGTATACTGATATATCATCATGATAGTTTATTGTACGATACACATCATGATATACTAATAGAGACTAAAATACCGGCATTTAGAACATTATTATAAATTCTGGAAATAATTGTTTGTTCAAACTTTTTAATTAAAATTGTCGTGATCAGTAAAAATTGACGTAAAACAGTAAACCAATGGCATCCTAGCATCCAAATGTGCTTTAATATGTTGACGGGGCAACCGTAAGAGTGAGCGCAGATGGGTATTAATTATTTTATACCTATTCAGTTTTAACTATGATCCGCCTCTTCAAACCGCACAAGACATTTGGAATATTGTCTAGAATGTGATATCACATGACTTCGTTTCTTATATATAGTTACATTACCAAAAGGATCGAAGTTTGAACAGTGCTAAATTAAACAAAGAACATTGAATCAACAAAACTTTATCTCTAATATCAATTAAATCAAGGAGAGTTTATTATTTGATGAACTTTTGTTGTTAACGTGAGAATGTAGTTAGCAGTGAGATGCATTCGCGTTGCATTGTGGGTACAAAGTTACTGCGGAAAAATTTCTATTGAATGTGCAGTAGTCCAAATTTTCTCCTCGCCCAGGCATTGTCATTAGAGCTCTCAGTCACAAGCCTAGCTTTGCACCACTCACTGCACTCGCTTTTAATATATAAATAAAAATAAAAAAAGAGAAGTTAATGTTTTCACAATATAATTCTTAGAAAATTTAAGGAAATTCATTTGAAATCATAGTAAAAATTTTGGGTAAAATATCAATTATCATATTATCATGATATTTTTGGAAAAAATCATGAAATATCGTAATACAGAATTTTTGGCAATATCCATTCCTAAAATCAAGGCCCTCTGAGATAGATGTGTGTTTTTTAATGATATATTTTGCCCCAATTGCAAAGAGGCAAATGAGCCCTTGTGGTTGTATGCATGTGGTCATACGTTACAATGAAATCTAAAAGAAATGAGTTAACTTAATTAAACACAAGCTGCATCTGTACAATGAAATGATACCAAGGACCTATATATATATATATATATATATATATATATATATATATATATATATATATATATATATATATATATATATATATATATATTATATATATATATATATAGAGAGAGAGAGAGAGAGAGAGAGAGAGAGCTCCCTGATGATCTACAATCTGGTACAGAACTTCTGTCAGAAGTCGTCGATCAGAGTTCCAGTAAAAACCCAACATGGAAATTATCTCTTTTGTTAAATAACAGTTTCAAGCTTTTTGTGTCCTGTTTAATCAACAAATTATGCTTTGAAATTTGCATTCTCACTAATGAAAATGCACTTAGTGACTAAGTATAGACCTACTGCATGTATTCTCTATTGAGAAGTTGATGGCTCGTTTTATACTCCCCCTCAAGTTAAAATTATTAAACATTTCCCAAAATATTCCATGCTGTCATTCCGTTGATCTTACCTGCTTGAGGTCTGGCCAGTTCTCAGGTAAAACATGACTATGAATGTCTATCTTCATTTTGGCAGCGCGGACCACTGTGCTTATATTTAGGTGAAGGTCGTTGTTTCTGTTGACCAATCATATTACGAGATATCGTAGGCGAGGCATTTAATCACAGAACTGAAAGTACTGCCGGTGTAACGACGAAAAGAAAGAATATTTACTGGGGATCATTTGTTTATACGTAGAAATTTTTCTCCCTGGTCAATATTCTACGTAGAAAAATGACCTTCTTTTTTGTAGAAATTATGGCCTTAGGATCATTTTTCTCCATGTGGATTGTAGAAAAATGACCCTGTTGAACAGTTGAATAATGACCCGGTGTCAGTTTTTGATGCAAGAAAAAAAAAACTGCATGGTAAAAATTCTTTTTAGGCAAATACACAGGGGTTAAATCACACAGCCTTATGATATGAAGTGTTCATTTCTAAAAGCTTTAAAGTTTAAATGACAAAATTAAAAGGTTATACTATACAGTTATGGAATGGGTATGAGGGAAATAGCAAATTTATGGTTCCCCGAGGAAGGAAACTAATAGTTTCTTGCCGAGGGGAACCATAAATTTGATATTTCCCGAGTACCCATTCCATAACTGTTTTATTATACCGAAACAAACAAAGGAGATTTATTAACTAGAGACTTAGACATTTTTAAAACAATATAGAGGCATTTATATATATAAATAATCAAAAATGCACGTGATTCCAATTTTGTTAAATATATAATGCATCAATACGGAAAAAATAAAATTGTTAAAAAAAATAATAATTTCACTGACATTTCGAAGGATTATCGTTGTCCTATTTTTGCTTAGAAATTCCAGTATGATTTTGACATCGCATGTCGAAATGTTTTGACGTCATAGTTACTGCTAATAACATTACGTCACGGACTCGAGATTCCTTGAACGCTCCGCCCACTGTTCATTTTAATTGGTTATAATTAATAATAAATATTCATGAGGGAGTAGTCCCAGGGAGTAGCTCTGATTTTTCAGGGAGTAGTCCTCAGATGAGGGAAATAGTATCTTCTCGGGGAAATAGACAGTTTTATGGTATTAATTTTATACAGAGTAATAAGAGTAGAGGTATAATAATATACTTTACATTAATAATACAAGATGTAATATCCCCATTAAAGGATAGTTAGAATAATCTAAATGTGGACAGGCCATCATTTTAACGATAGAACATTCTATCTAATTAAAGGAAAGCTTAACAAGGCTATAATGATGTTCTATCACTATTAAAGCAGGAAATGGTCGTATATTCTTTGATTTGTTTTATCACATTTAATTAAATAAGTTTCCACAGTTGTAATTATTTTTAAAAAAATCAAGATCATTTTCTTAGCCCGTGTAAGAAAGAGACACTTATAAATAAAAAAAATGTACAGCTTTCATAAACGTATAGCTTCCATAATTGTAATCCTCTTTGATTTTACTTAAGAAATAATGTATCATTTTTAAACATCTATCGGGATATACGGGTTGGTCACGAGATCAAATTCCATAGAGCCCGAAGGGCTTTATGGTAAATTTGATCTAGTACCAACCCGTAATTATATCCAGATAGGTGTTTAAAAATGATACATTATTACTTATATTTACATTTATGACTTATTCATATTTTATATTTCCCTGATTATAATCTTTAACTCGTGAAATGTTTTATTTTTTAAACTCAACGGCACGCATTTGATCCATTGATTGTGCGTCGACCCTTTATGACGTCACTGAGAAATTACGTCGAACGTTTATGACGCGAGGAACCCGTGTTTATACGGATATAGATATGCGTTGCTTTTAATAGTGTTATATAAAAGAAAACATTGGCAAATGTAAATATTCTGGGATAATAACGTGCAACAAATAAAAATATAGTCTTCCTTTTTTCTTTAGAAGTCATAAGAAAGGTTAACGTTTTGGAACCCTACCCAAATAAATTTGAATGAAAAAAATGGAAGACTGATTAAAAAAAAATCGATCTCGTAAATATCTTTGATTTTCTATGAATAAAGTCTCAGACTTCTTCTCATAAAAATATAGGGAAGATTTGTGAAAAATTAAAATAACACAGAACTAAATCAACATGGCTCTGACCTTCGATATCAGGGCCATAAAAAGTGATTAGCTCAAAATCTTTACCAATGTCTTAATTTTGTCGTATATTCATTAGTGTCAATTAACAAAGTCTTTAACAAAATGAGGCTTTTTACATAAAAAAAAATGATTGCTTAAAAAAAGAGGTGTTTGGTGTACCAAGAATCGACACAAGTTTATACAAGGTCCCCTTTCTAGTTACATTTAAAAAAAAATTACCAATAGAAAAAACAGAATGTTGCATTATGAAAAAAAGGCTTCTCAGTCAAATTTACATATTTTTCTCCTGAGTATGATTGGCAATATTAGCACATTTGAAGTTGCGTACGTGTGCAAAAAATATAGAAATGTACAAAAAAAGTATTGTAACACATTGTGTTAGAATCAAGTACCATGCGAGATTCATATAAAGCGTATCTTTAGTGGCGAGTTTTCAAGTGGTTACGGGGTTGTAACCCACTCTTTATATTTACTAGTAGCATATAGGAAAGAAATCCCTTTTGGCCATGTACATCTTTCCTATAAACAAATGAAGCGTTCTTGCATGCTGTCTGAAACGAGGTTTAAAAATATAAGAGGGTTTTTAGGATAAAAGTATAAAGAAATCTTTCCTTTCACCGAAAATCCTCTTATAAGGATTTTATTTACATAATGCATATGTGCATTGTAATGCAGGTTGTTTTAAATTCATTAAGATTTACAAATTTTATCTCTTTAACGTTACATGACTTGAGGAGGGCGGTATGCGCGACAGAGGCAATGTTGTAACAATTTTTAAGGTCAGACGATACGTTCCTCAAATATCTGTTACGTATATCTTCGTAATGTATGAAAAATATTCAAAGTTTTAATTACATTCTGATTTCTATACCAGTTTCTAATTGTCCTTAAAAAATCCAAACACAAAAAAATTTGATATTTGCAAATTATTTTTTTTCCAAATGGATTATATAAGAAAAACTACCCTCTGGTATCTTGCATAAATGCCTGGTAAGGTACCTCAATTTTTTGTGAACAAACATGTTAAAGTAGCAATACTTTAATGACAAAATCTTGAAAAAAATTATATATTATTGAGGAACGTATCGTCTGTCCTTAAGCACACAATTTTGAATGGCTCTCTTTTTTTTTTATTGAAAGGCTCTTCTGCTTAATGGATTGATTGTAATTTTCCCAGAAGCATGGCTAAGACCTGTTATAAGGTGAACATTTACTCAAATTACACTGATGGCCCAACGGTAAATCATTTAACACTGTCCATTCAAAAGCTATGGTTTGTAGAGTAGAACCATGCAACAAGTCAAGGTTACATGTGGGTTTTATTAACAGTACGCATTTGAATAAAGCAGCAAACGAACATTCATATGCAATGAGAAAATATGACATACCGGGTAATGCGTAGAACAACGAGGGGGTCATGATGCATATGCATTTTGGCTAACATTCAACCCAATGACACGATATCTGAACTGGACAAAAATTATAAAAATATAAAATATAAATAAACTGAATGCATGCAAGGCAAACGGAAAGTGAATGTCAAACCCATATTACATACTTGATCGAATAAAGAATAATTTATAGGCCTCCTCTATGCATGTGGATAATTAAGATACATGTTATTTTCATAACGGTACATCAAATAATAAATAATATCTAATTGGGATTTCAAGCTGACATATCATCTTCCTTGCATGTTAGTAAACATATAAGTATTGTTCTTCAAGCATATAAAATTCTTCTTCATTAAATACGCAAACAAACAACGCAATGATCTAATTGTGAACTGGGAAGCAGTGTTTTCTGTTGTGTGAAGTTATCGCCCGTATAATTTTAAATTGCATTCATTTTTTGCATGAATAAACATTTCTGCTAAATCCATTTTAAAGTAAAAAGATCAAGAATAAACATTTTATAATTTATTTTAAATAACGATAAAAATTTTCTCTTTGTTTTAGAAAAAGTATTTTCCCCATTATTTTTTATTGTAAAAACTATGAAACATATATGTATCAGGCATATATATAATTTATTTTAGAAGGCAAAAGTGTTACTGAGGCAGACGGAAAAGAAAAAAATAAAGAGAGAGGGAGAGAGTGGGGAGAGATAGAGAGAAAGAGATAGGGAGAGGGGAGGGGGTAGAGGAAAGAGAGATGGAGAGATTGAGTGGGGAGAGATAGACAGAGAGAGTGAGTAGAGACAGTGAGCGAATAGTAAAAGGGGAGTGGACAGAGAGAATGAGTGGAGAGAGAGTGACTGGGGAGAGCGAGCGAAAGGGGAGTGGGGAGAAAGAGAGAGAGATTGGAAAGGGAGTGAGTCAGTGGAAAGAGAGAGAGAGAGAGGTGAGTGGGTCGGGGAGAGAGGAGGAGAGTGTGACCGAATGAGTCGGTGGAGAGAGAGAGAGAGTGTGTGAGTGAGGAGGGAAAGTGATTGACAGTGAGGAGGGGAGAGAGAGAAGGTTGAGAGAGAGTGGTGTGACATGTTAAGGTATTTAATGTATAATGAAGGGATTTTGAATCATAAAGAATTGTAGTTGAAAATGCATTGCTAGATAACGATGAAAAAGAAATGAACCAAATTCACATGACTGATAACATATAAGAAACTGGTCATTTTGCACTTTAAAAGTTTTTGAAGAGTTATCTGCCCTTGATGCAAAGAATTTTTTTTTTTAATTTCGTCAAAATATCTGCGGTAATTGATTAATTTTATTTCATATTTTAATAGAGAGAGTGTGTGTATGCATATTTTCACCAAGAGCTTTTTATGAAATTCAAATTACTTTTTACAATAACACATGCATTGTCCATAGACTTCAATGTAAAATTCAAAGTGCAATTAATTTGACAATAATCAAATTTTTCTGATTTTCTTTCATGGAGTATTTTTATTTCATAACACTTTCAAAATGATACCACAATTACAAATATAGGACCATTCATTTATTAGATACAAAATTGGTCGTTATACATTGAATATCTTAAAGTTATGTCAGTAGTTTTTGCGTATAAAGCTGGGCTGACTTTTTTTTTGCATTTTTGATTTTGTAAATTTTGCTTTTCTGGTATGGGTACTTCAAAATTTACTCTTATTTTGACCCGCTTGATATCATACTTGTATATTTCTTCTAATTGTATAAAACGAGATATTTAACTTGAATGTGTTGCAAGTTAACTTGAATGTGTTAATTGTGTTGCAACTTACCAATCAGTTCTCTACATGTTTTTCAGTATCTATATATAGAGACGCGCAATTCACAAGTTCGCATTTTATTGAACGATATATAACGACTAGCGGATTCCAGTAAAAGTTCTTCCAAACCTCTTTCTTTACTCCTCACTAAAATATAAACAGCAGTGAAGGAGAAACTTCAGGAGTACTGAGCAACAATATAATTGAGAAGTTGTGTAAATCAGAATTGGATACTTAAAAATTACAAGGAACTTTTGGAAAAATTTAAAATCACAGAAATTTTTACCATAATAACATAAAAACGTACGAGTTTTCAACTCTATATATAACCATTCCCAGCGATAGATTAAAGTCCAGGTTTTTTGACATTATTGACAGCTGCTTTTTCAATAAAAATGGAACTTGAAAATTTATTTACTTTGTCATTGGTCATTTACAAAAATGACTTTGTTCAAAAACATTCTGATTGTACACACAAGTACTCTGAAGATGATATTAAAAAGATACTTGAGTTTCTGATTGACTGTATCTGTGCGGTTTTTGGACACCAGGGCTTCCAACAATCTTTCGGAATTCCCATGGGTACCAATTGCGCCCCGTTATAAGCAGACTTAATTTAGTATTCATATGAGGCAGAATTTATTCAATAATCATATACATGAGAAGAAAACACTTGCTGTGGCCTTCAAATCGACATTTAGATATATCGACGAAATATTATCAATTAACAATTAGTTATTTCCATTCATATGTCGACACGATATATACCAGTGAGCTTGAAATTAAAGATGCCATAAAGTCTGACGCATCTATTTCATACCTCGATATTTTAATAGAGAAAGACATTAATGGTAACCTAACAACAAAGCTTCATGATAAACGTGATGACTTTAACTTTTCAATCGTCAACTTCCCTTTCTTATGCAGCAATATACTCTTATCAGCTGTATACGGAGTTAACATCTCTCAGTTGCTTCGTTACGCAAGAGCATGCTCTACGTATGAACAATTTCTAAAACTAGCCAATAAGGTAAGTTATTGACAAACAAGTTGATGAAACAAGAATATCAAAAGTCTCGTTCAAAGTCATCATTTCGTAAGTTCTACGGTCGATACATTGACCTTGTGAGCAAAAAGAATCTATCATTAAGTCAAATGCTGACTGACATTTTTCATACTAATTGTTAAGCCATTATTAACACACTGATTTGTCGATTGAATTTTCTGTTATTTCCCTGTGTGTGTGACCGGATAGCAGGAATGCTCACTTCTCCATGCCACCTGATACCACCTTTGATGTTTAAGAGGTCTTTGTTTGCTCTGCTCCTGATTTTTATTGTTTGAATAGACTTTTGAGCTTGAATACTGTTCTTTATCACCATATTTTATGATATGAATTATTTCCTATGTATGGCATGCGGGGATCTAGATGGGCTTCGGTTTTTAAGGTCCCAGCCGAAAGACCATTGACTTTCAATGCCAAAGGAATACTCACTTTCTAGATGTATTTAAAAATATCTCGGTTTGGCACGGCACCAGAAAAATTGGACAATCAAACGCTGAGCTCCCATGGCGTACGAACCTATCTCCCCTAGACACTAGGCTACTGTGATCAGTGCCGCAGTCATTAAGAACTAATTAAGGTGCAATGATATCAAATTTTTAAAAACAGCCATCCAATAAATGCGGGTTCGTGACAACGTTTTAGGGGGGTATTTGGAAAAACAAGAAGTTAGAATAAGCTAGAAAATAAAACATTTAAAAAAATATGGTTCTGATATTCCTCCAATCGCATAATTTCTCATAATAAACAAAATGACAAACTTCTAGACTTTACATTTGTAGACTTGTGAATTGTCTTTAATTGTGTTCTCGGCAATGTAGATAGCAGAAAACATGTAGAGGAATGAAAGGATAACTTACAACACATGCAAGTTTAATGTCTTGTTTACTACAAGTAGACGAAGTGTACAAGTATGATATTAAGCGGGGCAAAATTACAGTGAATTCTGAAGTATGTTCGCAATTACATGCTAAAATTAATTAGAATTACCTACTTACATGAGTAGACTTACTAATTGTTTCTGTCTTATCGATAACGCCAAAGCGCACTGTGCACACGTTAAAGCGCCTATGGATACTTTTCCAGTCATAAATCATCTCTGATTTTAAAATCCGAAGCATTTTGACATTAATATTAAGGAAGAAAGGAGTAAATTTTCAGTTTGAAAACTAAGATTAATTTTCTAATGCACATGTAACAATCAAGGAATAAATATTTTCTATATATTCATAAAAACTGGACATTTCATTGAGAAAAGAAAAAATTAACTCAAAATTAAGTTTTTTTTTAAATTTACAAATATTAACATTATCTATAACTATTATGGAGTGTATGAGAATTCACATGTACTTTCTGAAATCCAAAAGCAAGAAAGACTCATTGATGAAACTTCTAAAATAGAGTACTTAAAATTCATCAATAATTATATATCTTTATAGATAAAAAGCGCTGACATGATCTTCTCAATCAGAAAAGATAAAAAGTGTGAAGTATACAATCAAAATAAGCTGAAAATGTGAATCGATGTATTGTTTGCCTCTACACATGCACATGCACATATCCAAGTTAATAGAAATGAAATAAATAAAAACCAAGGGCGGATCCCCCCAACCCACCCCTTTGATTTTTTAAATTATATTTTTTTATTAGTATCATATTTTTTATTCATTTTTGCACATTTTCATGATTTTGTTTCTTTAACTTGTATGTGCTCTTAATTTACATGCACGTTACATTCGGAGAACAGGCACTTATCAATACGACTGATTCGAAAAAAAATAATCATATGGAAAAAGTCTGAGCCTACTACTTATAACCCACACCCCCTCCATTCACCCTATCCCCACCCCCGTTTCCACTAAATATGATTTTCGAGTTTAGACAATTATTTTTTTCCTTGTATTTTTATTTTGCTTGTCCAAAAACTATGAATAAATAAATAAAAAAAAAAAATAAAAACATTGAACTGCGTCACCCTCGTTCTGAAATTTCTGGATCCGCCCCCTGAAGCGAATAGAGTAAGACTACTTTGAATAAAAGAAGGAAATTATAAAGGTATTACTCAAAACAATACTAGAAGCCAAATATGATAAATGTACCTTTGTTATTAGATACATGTACATACGTACATTGTACAGGTATAGTTAAGGCGATGCAGTTCATGACCTCTAATTTTATGTTTGTCAAAAGGTGATAGAATCAGGAATGTGTTATAACTGAAAGACATGGCATGAATAAAGTATATTTTCTTATATTAATGTGTATTTCACATCAATTTAGTACTTGAAAAACGGGGGGGGGGGGGGATAGTCTTGCTAATTTCTGAATAAAATTATTTTTGCTTCAACATGTTCAATAGTCTCGGATTTGTTAAGAGTTTCTAATCTTCAGTAACTACTTAAATACTAGATACATACATACATACATACATACATACATACATACATACATATACATATATATATATATATATATATATATATATATATATATATATATATATATATATATATATATATATATATATATTGTTGTTTTTCTTCAATAGATATAGATTTTCTGAACATCAGAAACTATATATATTGCTATCTTCAATTAAAGAGATCAAAAGGTAAAAAAAAGAAAAGAATATTTCTAATTTAGAGCCCCAAAGAGAAAAAAAATATGAATTAAGTACAATTATGATGGATAGTATAACAATATTAGTACATGACATTGCTCATTTTAAAAATGATCCTAAAACGTGATATTTCATGGTTTTGAGGTAACGCTATTAGAAGAACTTACATTACGCGTGATCCCTGGAATCTACACAATTCATCGGTTATAATAGCAGCTAAAAACTATCGGATCGGGTTAAATTCTAATAAGTAATTGCCAAACATTGTACACGTATATTTCATATGAAAGAACAGACAAAAAATGGCCAAAATTTAAATTATAAGGAAAAAGTCTCGAAGAAAAGAGAATGACACATTGCATATTTGAAAAAAAAAAATTGACTTGGCATGACTTATTGAGATACTGAAATGAGTGATTGACATGGAATTTAAATACATGTTGTAAGTATTACAATAAAATAGCTTCTATTCTATAAACAATTAAATACGAGTAAATATTGCATACATTTTAAAATATCTAGACCGTAAAAAAGAACACGGATAAGCCTTTGCTTACAACAACTTTTCTTTAACAAGAAATGTTTTTTGGGAGGTGGGGTAAGGGTATTCTTGAAGACTTTAACGCATCTCCAATTTATAGCCACGAAATAAAAGAGGAAATAAAAAAGGAATTAATAGATATAGATATAGATATATATATATATATATATATATATATATATATATATATATATATATATATATATATATATATATATATATATTTGTAATTTGATTGAAACACAACAGTACTGTGAGCACTGCACTCACAAATAAACCCCTGCTCCCATATGATTATATTGGCAAAGTCCATGTTTTGCTATGGGAGACCAGAAATACGTGTCCAATCAAAAAGTGAAAAAGGATTTGCACAGGTGCACCATGTAACAAGGATTCTGTGAAAGTCTCATTAAATTTTATTGAGTGGTATAAGAGGAGTTGTGAATAAAAGATGGGTACCCCAAAGCGTAACGGACGAAAGGACAGATGTACAGCTAAACGGTCGGACGTACACCCCAATCACTATATTAGTACCCCCCCCCCCCGGACTTTTAAGCGGGGGTATAAATACATGTACAAACGAACCTTAGCCTTCAATTTTAAAACTTTGAATGATATCTCAATTCTGACAAGTAAGTCCAGACAGAACTGAGAAAACAACAGTGTATTCTCAGTCTTTTTTGGTGTAATTATCGTGGGTGTCAGATTGATGGTGGTATTATGTATATGAGTAGATAGACAGTAATATAAGAAGTAAAACTCCATGATCAAAACATATTAACAAAAACTAAGAAAGACGAACTTCTTAAAAACTTAAGAAAACATATATGGCATATGCTGAAAAGTTGTCATTCTCTGTCTATGTTTTATAGCGAAATAACAATAAATGTCAAAATCGGAAGTGTAATAATTATAAGAAAATATGATATGGAAGTGTCCCCACTGTGTGCTGACAAGACGAGGATGTAGTTTGTCCTTATAAATACCCCCGTTTCCTATGCATTTATTGGAAGGTGAAAGTCTGCGACTCTAGACGTACAGAAAGGTAAGAAAGATATTGTCATTTAGATTCAATTGTTTAAAAAGAATCCCATTGATTAATTTAAACATTTTTTCATGATTACAATTTCTCTTGGTTAAGATCACAGTTTGAATAGTTAATATAATTATATCACATTATGAAAAGAAAAAAAATCTGTTTCATAGATATATATATATATATTTACAACTATTAAATATTATCTCCTTTATTTCTTATGAAAACCATTGCCGTTTATCAGTCAGTAAACACCGCTAAGCCTATCACATCCACAGATTTTATTGAGCAGTGGCTGCTCCATCAATGAAACGTACAGTGACGTACATATCAATAATACACTATTTCATCCACTAAATCCTACTTCAAATCATTATTTGTACAGATATAAATATAAACAATAAAAAGTCTTTCTTTGTTTGTAAGTAAGGGAGTTAACGTTGCAGCTATTGCAGGAAAAAAAAAACACGGATTATGCATGTTTTCTACAACAGCTGCAACATCAATTCCCGTACTAGATACCAAAGAAAGCATTTCATTGTTTAAATAACAGTATTGAAGACCTCCTTTTCATTTTTTTTTCTAACAAAGATATGCGTAGAAAGAATTTTTTGATAAAATTTTGTTTTGCTATTATTAAAGATTGAAATGTATGGTAAAATATTTGTTTGATGGAGTTTGCTATATATGTCTGAATTGTTGTAAACAAGCATGTTTTGAAGCTCCATATGCCATTTTCTAAAGTGAATGTGAAAATCCTATTTAATCGGGTAATTATTAAGCATATGCTATTAAAAATCTACGTGTAGTTTTCAAAGTTTGGGTTAGAGCAGAATAATTCGAATAGCTGAATTTGCTTTAAAATCATTCAAGAAAGATTGAAAGATAATTTTGTACAGGAATTCTTATACCAAAGTGACCAAAGGCTCTGTAATGTTCAATCTGTGAATCGCACACTGATATATTGAGGATGACTACCAGTTTTATAATTATATATGCCCTTTGTACGAGAACTTAAGAAAGAAAAAAATAAAGAAATATTATTGGAGCAATCACTCAATGTTTTAATCTATACAGTTCTCCTCAGTGTTTATCAGTTTAAGTAAAAATTAACGTGTTCATAGCCAAAGAAAAAGCTTAAGAAATGTTGTAAAAAATATTTCATATCTTGACATCGAAAATACATCATTTTCACTTATTTCAAATACAGTACTTTTGAGATTGTTCTCTGTTTTCAGGTTTTCACATTAACGTAATGGGTCCCTCTATTGCATTCATCATATCACTCTGCATGCTCTTGTCCGTAACAGTTCAAAACCCTTTAAATAACAGGATTTTAATGATGAGATCAAGGCCAGGAAGGTAATTTTTTTTTTATATTCCATACGCGAGAGCATGCTTTACGTATGAACAATTTCGCAAGTTATTGATAAACAAGTTGATGAAACAAAGGATACCAGCAGTCTCCTTTGAAGTCATCATTTTGCAATTTTTATGGTCGATGCAATGACCTTGTCAGTACATACAACCTATCATAATGTCAAATGCTGACTGAAGTTTTTTTTTTTTCATATGAATTGTTGGGCCATTATTTACACACTGAATACTCTACGGATTTTTTCCTTTTTTCTTGACAAGGAGAACACGGTGGATGTGACCCGTCGGCAGGGGATGCTCACTCCTCCATGGCACCTGATCCCATCTCTGATTTTTTTAGATACCGTGTTTGCTCTGTTCCAAATTTGTATTGTTTCAATTGACTTTTGAGATTGATAACAGTTATCAATTTTTAAACTGTTTGTTATCTTCATGTTTCATATTAAAAAGAAATTATTTTACATGTATTCTCTAAACGTTTTTATCGATATGTTTTATCATTAATTATATTGACTGTACAAAAAATACAAAATTTGATACTTAAATTTTCACGGAATTTTGAAATAAAAGTAAGTTATTAGCGGTCGAATTTGACATGAAGTGTCATACCTCGCTTTTGAAGAAACCAAATGACATCCATTCTTAAAGTATTTCTCTGTTACCAAAACTATGACATACATGTACATGCAAAAACATCTAACTGTACATGGAACATAAAAAAATAAAGTAATTGTCCAAAAGAAAACAATACTTATTGATAAATTCAAAAAGCATGATTATTAGGGAATCTGATTTTGTTTACGTATGTAAAGCGATTCCTCGATTTACTCTCATTCTTAAAAATCGATATTCTTTACAGAACAGCCAGAAGTACCGGTCTTTTAGGAGAGTTTGAAATGATGAATGCTCTCGCGGAATTTATGAACTCAAATCTAGCACATGGATTGAATATATCTTATTAGTAAGTATTATATTTTATACTTCATCTTAAAAGTATAATATTTTATAATGCATCTTAAAACTGGAAACATAAGGCTAGCTCGGTATGATTTGTTCTGTGTGACTGGAGTATTTTTGTGGCCACAACCTGTATAGTTTCAGGTAACGTGAGTCACTTAGTGACATAATGCGATCTCTTTTTGTCTATCGTCATTCTTTGTAAACTTTTGAACATTTTCAGCATGAACCACTGAACCAATTTAGCCAAATTTGGTACATATACATATACATGTATATAGCGTCTAAATTTCGAATTTCAAGGTGTCTCCCTTCCTGGGGCTTGAGGGATGGGACAAAAAACATCAAATAAATGCAATCGTCAATTTTTTTCTCTTTACTCCTAACATCAAAGACTCAAACAGTTAGCAATATTTTAATTAGTAATGGGTAATTTACAAAAATTGTGAAATTCATGAACAAAGGATCAGGGTTTCTGATGGATGTTGCGGTGGAGCTTTTTTCCGAGAATTTAGAAATTTATCGCCCGCGGATCGGAGGGGGGGGGGTTCTGGTCTTAATGCAGGGTTTTATCGATCATATAGAAATGCATAAATTCTTTGAAAATTTCTTCTTTCTCGCAGTATATTTAGCAGATAAATAAAGTGCACGGTTATGATGAAAAGTAAGCCTCTTTCAAAATTGTAAAATTCTTTGTCCTTTGTTCAGGGGTCTACGTGTTAGAGCGGGGCTCTACATGTATAAATTTAAGATATAGTGAAACTGCAAATATTTTATAAAAAATCTTCTATGCTCCCGAATATTGAAAGGGGTTTTCGTGCAAGGGAATGTGTCTATTTATAAAGTAATCTTTACATTACTTTGAGATAAGTTTTTCACATCTGATTATCAGCTATGAAAATTCATCACTTGAATAAAAGAATTATACAATAATACATTACTCTCAATGTATTATACGAAAGGTGCTTTTATAGTTTTAATGGTCAGATATCTTGTAACTAATAAACAATAGACAAAAAAAAAAAAAAGAAGACACCTTATATTTCTTTTCTGAAAATATCACCTAGATACCAGGGAACTGTTTTTCAAAAGAACTTGATGCTATGACTAAAATTTCAGTTTTAAAATCTTACAAACTTAATACTATTGAGAAACTGTATTAAATAAAATTACACATTTACTGAATTAACTTATTCGTGATAAAATTCAACCCGTAAGGAATAAAACAAAATAGAAGGTACGGTTTTAGATTGATTGTGCCCTAAAACTTTAATGTTTTTAAAAAGTTATGAAATTAGCTTAAATATGAGTTAAGTAGATGAATGTAATAAATTATGAAAAGTGTGGTATAAAGGAGGACCATTGTAGAAATATGACCTTATAAATTTGTTACATTTCTAAGTTGTAAACAGAAAAAGCGTCAAAATTACTCATTGAAGGGGTAATTTTCTGCTGAAGCAATAATGTGTTAAGTCTCTTTATCAGAGAAGACCGCGCAATTCTGAAATAAAAGAAAGGGTTTTTTGCGCAAATGATTTTTTAAAGTGTGATCTCTTGTCTCTTGTCTTTTAAAAATTTTTAATTTGGAAAATAATTTGATCCTCTTTAGAGAGTCTTTGTGAGATTTCGCATCTAAATAATTGTTAAAAGTTATACATATCCCAGGAACTGAAACAATTTTAGTTTTCTTCTACTGTTCTTCAAATATTTTTCAAGGCCTATTTCATTTTTTTTTTTTTTTTTTGCTGACAGTAATCTGTCTAATAGTTTCCAGCATAACTGAAAGCTTTTCAATCACTTGATTAATTTCCGTTTACTTGAATTTTAGCGGGAAATGAGGTACAAAACAGTTCTCTCAAGTAAGCATCAAAAATAAATATTATCTGTTCATCTTTCTATATTTTAAAATAGATTCACTTATTATAACGTATGTTAATGTGTGAATGATTAATTTATTATCAAATTATATTTAAATTATATTTAGCAACTGTCTGTCTCCTTCTCTCTTTCTCTCTCTTACATAAGATTTATTTAATTTCTTTTTCAAATTCTTCCAATCTTTATTTGCAGGGATCGCCATGCAACGACCAAGAAATCGGACGAAAAATTTGTACATAGACATCAAAATTTTAAAAATAAATAATTACCGCTGAATTTATGGATTTATTTTCAATATTATTCCTGTGTACGAACTTTTATCTTAAAGGCAAGGAATACTACTGAGGGAGCTAGTAAGAAGTGTTTCCACAAAATTATATTCTAGATCTATCTTTTTAGGCAAGGTTTAATGAAATTGGTCCAATCAAGGGACCCATGATCATGTTTTCTCGCAAGAGAATATGCTTCGACTGTTTTATTATGGCAATATTGATTCCACAAGCAAGAGAAAACACATGCAATTTCTAGAACGATTCAAGCTTTTGAAAAAATAAGTTGATGATACAAGGATATCTACAGTCTGTAAATTCTATGGTGGATACAATGAGAATGTCAGCAAATACAATTTATTGTCGAGACGAATGTTTACTGACGTTTTTCATACAAATTGTTAGGGCATTTTTTCTCACTGAATTGTCTAGGAATCTTTCTGTTTGCCCGATTATAACAAGGATCACAAGTCCAGTGTGACCAATCCATAGGGGATGCTTACTCCTAATTGGCACTGATCTTATGTTTTTATGTCTTATGTTTTTAGAGTCCTTGTTTGCTCTGCTATGATTTGTATTGTTTGGTATCTTCATATTTCATCAGAACAAATTTGGATCACTTCATTTCTCAGGTTGTCACAGACTGACCGTTCAAATCCGGTGGTGTTATATATATATATATATATATATATATATATATATATATATATATATATATATATATATATATATATATATATATATATATATATATATATATGTATATATATGTATATGTATATATATGTATGTATATATATATATATATATATATATATATATATATATATATATATATATATATATATATATATATATATATATATATATATATATATATATATACATTTCGAATAAAGTTACGGCTACGTTCTTTAAAATATCAAATGAAAATAAATTCCTTTCCTTTATTGGAAAATAAGTAAGGATGTGATAAATCGATGTCAAAACATGTTGCTTCATTCCGCAAATAAAAATAATCTTTAATAAAAATCGGGAAATACAAAGATCCAGAAAACACACGGTTATGTATCAGTGCTTAAACAAATTTTGTGAAAATGCATTGACACGTCACATTAGCTTTTTTTTTTTTTTTTTTTTTTTACTACACTGTAGTATATTTCCAGAATGGTTCTCCTTCATGCCATATTCTTTCGCGATTTATCACACTCATATACTCTTCTCATATTTTAGCCAATTACAAACAAATTGAAAACATTAAATGTTTATGGCACAAAACAGCTAATACAGTAACTACTTCTTTATAAAATGGTCTCTGTCGTGTTTTGAGTCACATGTAGGCATGTCTTCACGTTCTCATGTTTAAAATACACACCCGATAGACCGGGCGCAATTCATAGTGCTCCGGATTTCTTTGTTCACAACTGTTTATAAAAAATGGGTAGCAATTGTACCTTCGCCATGCGCTCGGCACTTTGAAGTAAAAGTTGCGGGTCCTTCGGATGAGAACTTAAAAACCGAGGCCCCGTGTCACATCAGGCGTTGGCACGATAAAGATCCCTCACTGCTCAATGGCCCTGAGTACCGAGTAAAGGTCAAAATTTGACGCCCTTCACCGGAATATGGTGACGTCTCTATATGAGTTAAAAATTCTCGAACGGGACGTAAAACAACATACAATAAATCAATCTATCAATCATAGAAATGTTGAAGTCCTCTCGTTTGTCAAAAGTTTAGCTGTCAGTTGACCATTATCGTCTATAGTCGTCGCCCACGTGGTGCAGTAGTTAGAGCGTCTGCTCTCGAGTTGCGGAGTAAGGAGTTGATCCTTACGTTCGAATCCCACTGCGGGACGTGGAGACCGGTCCTTCGGATGAGACCGAATAAACAGAGATCCCGTGTCGCAGAAAGTACTGGCACGAAAAAGATCCCTCGCTGCTCAATGGCCCTAAGTGCCGAACATACGTCAAAAATTTGTAGCCCTCCATCGGCAAGTGGTGGCGTCTCCATACATGTATGAGTGAAAAATTCTCAAGAGGGACATTAAGCAACATACAATCAATCAATCGTCTATAGTCAGTAAAACACCCATATATGAAACCGATCATGTGGACTCTGTATTGTCTTTTATTTCACTGGGATATATAGAGAGTCAACATATGAATGAGAGTAATTATAGTTAATTGATAAAACGTAGTCGATATATCTGATGGGAGTGAAAGCCTTCAGCAGATTTTGTTTGTTCTCATGTAGATGTACAATGTATTTGAATAGTCTGCTTCATAGGATTATAAAAACATACAGGTCTGCTAGAAAAAGAGCACAAAATTACGCCCTATCAACATTCTAACATACTGTTAGAAGACTTGGTCTCAACGACAACATAGATCTTGTGAAAGAGGAACTCCGGCAAAAAAAAAAAAAAATAATATCAACCTCAAAGTACTTGTTAATAGAAGCAGACTTTTTTTTTTCTTTTTTTAAATTAATAGTATAATGATAAGTCACGAGACAGGAAAATTTCCCAAATTCCATTTTTCTTGACGAATTTAAGGCGTTCTATGATATCAAAATACCTAATCTTTAATTTATCATAAGGACTATATAAAGTGTTGTGAAATCATACGTTTTGGTGTTCTCATTTCGAAAACAAGAGATTTTTAAATATTTAAAAACGTAAAAGTTCGTCAGAGATTTTAAAATCCATAATTTACATGATTTACACCAGTTCATGAATATGTTAAGAGAAGTAAAAATAGGGGATTGGTACCATTTGCTGGAACATGCATGAATCTTTGTAAAGAACTCTTCTGAAGTTTTAGAATCCAGCATAGATAGGATTAATCGAATTCACTCATCTTGTCCCAAATTTAGGAAAAATAAACTCGTGCATGTTTATCCTAGGCGGTATTTAATAATGAGTAATATATCATAAGAAGCACCTTTAATAGGGGGAAGGCGATAAAGGGGTCCTTTAGAATGTAATTCTAGTACAATACGTAGTTCTTCTACTACCTTTTATCAAAGACAACCATGAAATGAGATATAAGGTGTACTGAACAACAACTGTATTTTCGGGATGCCATATGTTTCCTGATTTCATTCTGATGTTATGATAATGCTAGAAGAAATTCAAATTTTGAAACTGATAAATATGTTAGTAGTTACATGTATGTATAAACCATGCATAACTTCCAGATCGAACAAGGGCAAAACAATGTAGTCGGGGGGGGGGGGGGGGGGGGGTCAGTTTTTCAACAGGATCAATTTTCAACGCGTTTATGTCATAAATGCCAAAAAGAAAAATAATTACCAAGATGTTGAAGAATGACCTTGGGTATAAATTCCACGACTTTGTTCTCAAATTTCAACGGAGAAATATAACACCTCCGTTCAATATTCAACGTTGAAAAATGAACCCAGGTCAATTTTCAACTCGTGTTAATTTTCAACCCTGGTCAATATTTTACCTTACACCGGCAAATTATACCAGAATGTAGCTCATGGCCAACCTTTTTATTTTACATTAAAAAAAATAAATGTTCAGCATGAATAAATAAAGCTTAAAAAGTAAGTTTTCCCTTTGAGAGGTCTTCTTTTACCTCTTCATTTTGTGTATTTATTTGTTTGTCCAAATATTCAAACCAATATACAGATATTTAACGCATCAAATGTTGACAAAGCATTTACACAGGTGGTCTACGTGCTTTTATAACAAACCAATGAACTGCAAGCATGTGTGACATACTTTACTGCCTCATGTGATCGGATCCGGGACTTCAAAACGTTTTTATCTTAATGTTTGCTCTTTTTATTTGAGAGTCCTCATTTGAGTTGTGTTGTCTAGGAAAGTTCTGGAATGCGGATTGTGCATTAATCTATTTGTAAGTAAATCGAATTGTTTTGTCTTATCAGATACAAATGTGAAAATTATTTTACAGAAAACTGTTCTGTTAGAGGTCATATTATGTACAACTAACCTTGTAGGCTTGTACATGTTGTAATGCCGAGATTTTTTCAATTCTGTTTCAAACACAATGGTTGATATTAAACTGGGGAAAAAAATATTTCGTTGTAGAATGATATGGAATCTCTGTCAACAACACTAGCAGACGACTTCCTTACGTGCACGATATGCTGTGAGATTTATACGGAACCTCAAACGCTGCCATGTTTGCATTCATTTTGCAAGAAATGCATTCTTACATTCATCCAAACTTGTTATTCAAAAGGGCCATACAATTGCCCAATTTGCAGGGAAACGTTTTCCTTGGAACCAAAAGGACTTAAAAAGAATTTTTGTTTGCAGAATATGATTGATCTAATTAAAAAACAATCTGATTCATCCAAAACTTTATGTTCATTTTGTATGGATGACGATCACCTAGCCGTCTCCCAATGCATAACTTGCTTAGACTTTCTCTGCGAAGAGTGCTCAAAAACAAGACATACATTTACCACCCAAAATAGAAATCACAAGGTAATGCCCTTAAGTGAAATAAGGGATGGAAAATACGACAGAGAAATACAATTGGCTCAAATGACTCGTTGCCCAAAACACAGCCATGAAATTCGATACTTTTGCCTCCAGTGTAATTTATCTCTTTGTGGAGACTGTGCTTTATTTGACCACAAACATCATGAATGTAAACTTATTTCTGATGTAAGAAAATCTAAGGAGGGCAAGATATCTGCCATACTAGAACCTTTGAAAAAGAATCTTCAGACTTTAAATGACAAGCGTTCAACAGTTGAGATTCGGATGAAGGAGCTGGAAGAAAAGGAAACATTGATGCAAGGTGAGATAGATAAGGTATGCATTGATGCAGTGAATGTCATTCACGAGGCTCAAAAGAATATGACAGATGAACTTCAGAAAAAAGTGAAACCTGGAAGAGAACGTCTGATGCAGGTTCATGATAAATTAACTGAAATGTTTAAAAACATTAACCAGTCGGTTAACTTTTCAGAGAATATTTTGAAAAGAGGAAATGATGTTGAGGTATTGCTTTTGCTTGACGAAATTTACGAAAGATTGTCGAAACTCAGCGAAACTTATGCGGCACAGGAGTATCAATACCAATGTCCTTCAGTAGAAATTCCATATTTACACTTTAAGTGGAAAGAACCACCAATGATATGTTTTTCTTCATCCAAGAGTTTTGAGAAAGATGTGCAAATGGAAGAGTCCCCTAAAATGACGACAAATACTTCTGTGCCGAAATGTTCCTCAGTACAAAATTCGTCCAGTAATTTAACTGAACAAAAGCAAAATTCAAAAAGTCTACCAAATCTTAGTGTAAGAGAGAAACGTCACAGGCTTTTTAAACTCCAAATGTATAAAAAGGTTTCTCTATATGAAGCCGACGATTTGCGTACCCCAGTGTTTACGAGTGTTGTTTGGACGATGGATGGTCGAATAGCTGCTATAGACAAGGAAAACAGCAAGATTAAAGTTTTAACACACTGCACTGAAGTACATAAAGTAAAATCAATTAAAGTACCAGGTGCTTATGTAATTTCCTCATATCGATTAGGATTTGCTTGCATTGCTAGCTCACGTTTGTTTATTTTCGATCAGAACTTCAATGAATTGAAGAAGTTTGAAGGGATTTCAACACTTATTACACAAAATCCAGACAGCAATTCAATAGGATGGATGACAAAGAAGAAGATCTTTATAAAAAACAATGACAAAATCGATGAGAAAGAAATACTAGATGACCAAGGGAAAAAATTTTCCTTCAGCAAGCCCATGTATGCCAGCCTTCTCCCAAACAAAACATGTGTAGTGTCTGACTGGGAACATGACTGTGTATACCTGCTGGATCACGTCTGCAAGATTTTTAAGCGTATAGATACCTACCCTGGGTCCATTGCTTTTGATAATCAAAATAACATTTTTATTTCTGACTACGATCATGCGAGTCTGTCAATATTTGATAGCAAAGGAATTTATCAAACTTGTTTAAAAATAGACAAATGGCAGACCAAACCAAGAAGCATCGCTATTTTTAAAGACGTTTTACTTATTGCAAGTTCAAACCAGGTCAATATGTATAATTTGTTGTCTTGAAAATGATTTTATGACCGTAACTTAAATTAATCCATCACTGTTGGGAAATGACTGAGTTTTCTCATATACAGCCTATATAATTAAACTTAGATATAAAGTTATACTAGAAAACTTTACATTCATACATGTAATAAGAAAATCTGTTTTGCAGCAAAGAATGATATGAAGTGATTATTAAGGTTCCTACTTCCTTCGGAAAATCTTAATATTTTCCTTTTGTTTCCTATTATTATTATTATTATTACATGTATTATTATTCCATTTTCACAGTACACACGTTTTCTGGGAAACTAGTCGACCGACTTCAATGATTTTTTTCGGGAATTATGCATTATTATCATATCTCCAGACCATACTTTTTTGAAACAAAATCTCTTCTGGTCGTATTTTTCCCGAGTTTCCTTTTTTTTTTTTAAATTGTCACTATGTCCAAGCACTTTCTTATAAACGACTCAAGATAGAATCATGAAATTTTCAGGGAAGATAGAACATTTCTCAGATTTATGTCTAAGGTTTTTGTGTTTTTGCATCCTCAATTCCAGTTTACACAGGAAGTGATATTTAATATAGCGATTTTGAAGAAAGGTAAATAGAACAAATGTTCATTGTCCGTCGAAAGACCTCCTTTTTCATAGTACACACGATTTCTCAGAAACTAGCCGACCGATTTCAATAAAATTTTCAGGAATGACCATCATCATCATATCTCCAGAGCAATTTTTTTACTTTTTGAAAAATTACTTCCGGTTGCATTTTTATCGGATTTTCATTTTTTTAAATTGTCATTTTGTCCATGCATTTTCTTACAAAAGACACGAGATAGAATCATGAAACAATGATGGAAGAAAGAACAACTCTGAGTTATGCCTAACGCCTTTTGTTTTTGCTTCCGTCACTTCCGGTCGAAACCGAAAGTGATCTTAAATTAAGCGATTTAAAAAAAAAAAAGAACAATTTTTAATTCTTTAATTATGGTAAATAGAATTACTGTTCATATGGATAATCGACAGCAAAACCAATCCATCGGAAATCCTTCCGGCAGAAACCAGAAGTAATCGAAAAATAAAGCTTTTTTCTCTAAAATCATTAGAAATAGTATAAAATGATTTGTAATTGAGTTTTAAGGTTTCTTTTCCGCCTTTGTGACTTTCGATATCAAACGAAAGTGACGACCTAACGGTCAGAAAAGTCGAAATCGAAACTGCAAGTTGTCGAAAATATGATTTTTTATTGTATTTTTCTTAAATTTGACTTAATTTTAATCTTTTTAGGATGAGAACTCTACGTACATTACTTTCGACGTCAATCGTCCGTCGGAAGACCTACTCGTTGCTTTGCAACAAGCTTTGCATTCGTTATTATTACTATTTTGCGTGAATAACTTTATCAAATACTCATTTCATTTCACTCTGTTTATACATTATTTATTATAGATTTACGGAGACAGTTTATGATCAGAGGGTATGTCATGGATTTGACGCAAGGTCATTCCAGCAGAAAAAATCTAAGTTTCTATACGGGTTATAACTTGGCAATGGAGAATCATTTGAAGCTCATAGTGGTATGATATACCTGTTACCAAAATTGCTTATGACCAGTGGATGTGCCATGCCCTTAACCTAAGGTCATTCCTGCAAGTTCAAGGTCGCTGGCAGAAAAAAAAGTATAAAATTCTTGTCCAGGGTATAACTTTATAATGAAGAATCAAAGGAAGCCCATACTTGGTACAAAAATTGTTTATGACCTGATCGAAAGTCATGACCTCGAACCAAGCTCATTGTGGCAAATTCAAGGTAAGTGGTATAAAAAGTGTAACCTTTATGAAAGATCTATAATTTTCTAAAGGAGAAACACTGAATATACATATTTCATTTAAATATTACTTATGATCAGAGGATGTGTTTTTTTAAACAAAGGTCTTTTTGGCAAGTTCAAAGTCACATTTACAATTTTTTTTTGTTATAGCAAGGTTAACAGGAAGAAAAACAAGTAAATTTCTATGAGGCTTTCTAATACGATTGTCATTTCTTGGTGGTCTTCTGTTTGTGGCTATAATGCAGTTGTACAAAATAATTTAGTTCAAGTAGAGTATATCAAATAAAATTTGTTCAGGTCTTTGGAGTTTTCTTTTTCGTTACAAAAAGAACAATGATATATTTTACATTACATGTAGATTTCAGTTTTTCAGAGCCAAGGAAATCTAAGAGATTCATGTATTTCCAATCAAAAGATTTTTTTTTAAAAATATATAAATTCTTTCTATCTTGTCAATAAAGTAAAACAAGAAAATTCAAAGAGTTATGGTACCCCATTTTTTGTGTCTTAGTAGTTTGGATGCAAATATTTATGGCATATTACAACTGTTTTGTTTGTGTGCCCTTCAAATTTCAGTTCAAGGTCTTGAAGTAAAAAATGATATACCGTTCCGAAAGATGATGTCCTGCGTAATGTATATGAAAAATATTAAAGCCCTCTTTTTTTTGAATTTTCTTTTTTTTTTTTAATTTGAAAAAAAAAGATCAAATTTGAAGGTCAAGATCACGGGGTCAGATATAAATGCCATATCTCCTGTCGTACAGAAGTAATAACCAATGTGCAAATTTTCTAAATTTCTATTGTTAAAAGTAATAGTATATTTGGAAAGGTCTTGTCACAGGTAATGTACATGTGAAGTATGAAATCCCCATCTTCTCGCAATCAAAAGTTATGACCAAGGTAAAAGTAATGTTAGATTTTTGGAAAAGTATGTCAAACTTCAAGGCCACATGGTTAAAAATAATAGTATATTTGGAAAAGTCTTGTCACGGGTAATGTACATGTGAAATATGAAAGCCCCATCTTTTCTCATTCAAACGTTATGACAAAGGTTAAAGTTTTGTAAAAGACTGACATCTAGACAGACTGACAGACGGATGGACGAATGAGATTTAATGTCCCCTCGCTTTCATGAAAGCGGGGGAAATAAAATTATTAATGCAAATGAAAACGCCAAACTCATACCGATAAACAAAATTATTATTTATATCTTCATACCTCATTTAAAGAAAGGTAAAGTAAAGACTATTCATTTAAAAAAAATGCGTTATTGGAAATTCGAACCTTATAAACGTATATATATATATATATATATATATATATATATATATATATATATATATATATATATATATATATATATATATATATATATATATATATATATATATATATATATATATATATATATGTTCTGTCTGTTTTCAGATTGCCCTATAAGGTACACCTCTTTTCGTTACATGCATAATATCTTTTTTATACTTTAATTTTCGACTTGGGATAATTGCACATCATTTTATGTACAGATATTGTAACTAAGTAATCATCAAATAAAAAAAAATAAGTTTGAAATATGACAATTTATCATGTCAAGGCTAATTCCTTAACTGATTTTGAAATCTGCCGAATGTTTAAACGTCGGCTGATGACAAAAAATTGTCCCTTCAGCTAAGGACTGGAAAACGGACACGCAATTACCTAGAAGCCTGATATGGATTTATTTAGAAGCCCAATATGGATATACTTAAAAGCCTGATATGGATATTCCCAGCAATCTGATATGGACGAACTTAGAAGCTCGATGTGGACAAACCTATCTAGAAGCCTGATATGAACACACTTAGAAGCCTGATACGCATATACTAGTACTTATAAGCCTGAAATAATTCACTTAGCATCATAATATGGATGTACTAAGAAGCCCGAAAAGGATATACTTAACAGCCTGATACGGATATACGTAGAAGCCTGGTATGAATATACTTAAAATTATACCCTGGATCTCTGTGTGCCATCACTCAAGTGTACGGCAGTGAAAATGTTTAGACAATGAGTATACCTCTTTCACTCTTTACCAGACAGTATCAGGTTAGCGTACCAGATACACTATAAACATTTGATTCACAGCTGTATCTTTGAGAGGCAGAGAAAAATTATGCATCAGTTTCCATTTATTAGATAAACATTGTCGTTAATTTTATATTATTTATTTCAATACACAATTCACAATATTATAATGATCATTATGACGTAGTTACCCTTCACACAACAGTCATCAGAGCATCAACATGATTTAAAATGTCTTTTTTATTTCAATTATTACACAACAACAATACTTCAATATAGATGGCAGGCTATTTAGCAACTCTTTCAATGTGGGAGCGAAAAAACAAAATCTGAAACACTGAAAAGACCATTACAAAAAAAAAACAAAGATATAATATTTCTTAAAACAAGAATCAAATTCTTACAAACATGAAAGCGATGGGGGTGGGGAGAGTTAGAAAAATTCCCATGCACAGTTATCCCCAAAGCATCTCTTTGATATTACCTACGTAGTAGTTTTTGTTAAACGTAGGTTGAAAGACAAAAACGGTTAGTGAGAAACACGTAAGTCTGAGAAAATCATGAAATATATAATTGCGCAAACAGTTAAAAAAATGTTCAATTTTCTGGACGCCCTGACCCTGCCTCATGACATAGAAAGATTTAAAAGTAATGAGAATATGAAACAGATGAAAACAAAAACCATTCAGCACTACAATTAAGTTACTAAACCATATTTACATTTTTTTTCTTTTATTTGAATTTCGATATTGAAAACTAATTAAAGATATACACGCTATATAACCGCGATTTTTTATGTGAAACAAAATGATTAAATAATTTGAGAAACATGATGTGTAATAAAATGTAATTACTTTCCACATGAGTCGTTGTAATTACTAAACAATTAAGCAAGATCTGCAATAAAGAATTCAGCCTATTCATGAATATTAATGAAGGAAGTGCGTAAACAGTATATAGACACACATGTCCGCGGGAAATCATAGACAACGAGGTACGTTGCATTTTGACTACAATTTTGAATAACAGTTAATATCTGTCATTACAGAGTAGATGGTTAATACTGGTTGTTTTCAAAGATAAGTATCTTTAAGCATAAAACGTATGCCATCCACGTCAAAAGTTATTGTGTACACCAAACGACCTACCTCGTTTTCTTGACGCCATTTTTGTTTATCAATCTAAAAGTAGCGACTGTGTCACATGATGCATGGATTTAAATAGAGGCATTGCTTTCCTAGTAGGATAATAAATAATTATAATTTGAGATCTTTATAATGCGTTCATTTTCAATTGTGTAATTTGCAATATTTTCGTAACTTTATTTGGTAAACAAAATAAATAAATTTCCAACTTTATTTTTAACTGACGCAAGTTATAGCGTGTATATCTTTAATAAATTTGAACTGAATCCCGACCACTGCAAGGCACGTCTGGTCAGCCTAGTCTCCTGTGGTGATGTGTGATTTACATAAACGATCGTATTAATTATCGCTAATTAATAACTACAAAGAAGTAAATCGTACAACACTGTATTCTCTCAAATATAGTGCTCCTATATAATAGTCGAATTCACAATCCTCAAAAGTTATGTCCCTTGGCCGCCATCTTTGGGAAAAAAAAACCCTAAGAATCACCACAGTAGCCTTTGAAATTTTCTGGTTTGTAATTTTGTCATTTGACTTGAAAACATCTTTGCTTCTTGAATATTAATAGCTCAATTTTGTGGCTACCGAAACATTGAAAGAAAGAAAAAAATTGCACACTAGAACACGCGTAAATGTTTGGTACCACTAAGAATTTCTTTCAATTCCCTTTTGACCTTTCAGTTGACCCAACAAAGTGACAAAACCTTTGCAAAGTGTGGATTGGACTATAATATAGGAACTGAAATGAAATAGTATAGAGAGGATATTTTCTGTCAGAACAAGTTTTCAATCCCGGGGGAAACGGTTGTCCAGTCTGGTTCTTACATGTACTACCATATCCTTTAAGTTCATCGGGTTCTTATAGACAGTCAAATGGAGATTCCTTGCATGAAGATCTCTGCTATTCTTTTATTGGGGTGAAGAATAGGCAGGTTATTAAAAATATACATCACAGATTATTTTACATATATTTTTCTAACAAATACTACATGTACATGCAAGTCTTGTTGTGATTTACGTCAATGTACGTAAATCTCAAATTATATAAACATTTTTCTTGCAAGTTCCAATTGAAGTAGATCAAAGGGTGACAAATTACATGTACCAGATTTGCATCACGAAAGTGAGTTTCAAAATTAGATTACAAATACAATAATAAAGTTAATCATGTTTTACTGATTGATTTTATTCCTTTAAATTTCGTTTTCTTCAAGATTGTTTTTTACCTAGTTATTTTCTGCAATTTTATTGGCTACTTGAAGACTTGTAATCAAAAACAAGATGTCTCAGTGCAGATTGGAACTCCGGGATATTAAAAAGGTATATGACGGGATTAATAAGAGAATTTGTATTTGCTAAAATAAATAAAAATATAACGATGGTTGTGCTAATGGTTCGGACATTACCAATGCTTTCAATCACGCGAATTGTTGCCAGTGGGAGTGTTAACACGAATAAAGCGAGAAGAAGGAAACTAATTGTCTTCATCGATTTTGTCAGTTTTCTATACTTTGATTCATTTACATGTTCCGAGAATTTTGAGGAGGCATTTAAAAAATGATTTTTCAATTTGTAAATTGATAGACAATAAAATATAAGCGTTAGAGATAAATATGTCATTCCAAGTGCTGAATTACACCAGCCGAGGACGGTTATCCTTTCTCCAAAAACATTTCTGTAATTGCAAGTAGAACTGTATTTCGAAGGTGAAACCATGGAGAATACGAACGCCACGTTCATTATCCATCCGGTGATGGACACTAAGTACTTCCGTTTCTTACTGAAAAGTTTTTCGTTGAGGTCATTTTCAGTAATGACAAGAAAGCGATGTAAACTTATGCAAAATATTTGAAAGAATGACATTAGCAAACTGGAAATACCAAGAACATTTAACAAAACACACAACTCAAAGATACTTGAGTTTGCGAATAAAAAGACACGAATACCGTTGAGAAATGTACTTATTCCTAACACAAAGTCATTTACAGACAGACTCAACACCAGGTAGAGATACGTACTATTTCGTAAACTACGGTTTATACCAGATATAATTATGACTAAACCATTGAAGGCCATAACAAGCATTCCAACTGACATTCCGCTTACAGGTACAAGCAAAGAAGAATACTGAGTATCTTGTTCCGTAGAATTGGTCCAAATAAGTGTACTGTTGTCTGTCCATTTCTTTGTCACCATATCTAGTCTTTTCGACTCGTCCTTGATTTCTTCAACCTCTGAATTTACATACGATTCAGTTGTTTCTGCATCACCAGAATCATCACTCGCTTCAGTCGTCCTTTTTGTGACGTTTGTCATGTCATGGTCGGTATCTGCTATATTTTTCGAATCTATCGCTGGAGTAATCATAGATGGTTTGCTATGAATGATCTTCAAATGGAACATTGCTAGTAAACATATGATCTTCATCAATGTTTTTCCAAAGCAGATATTTCCTGTCACGTTGTTACCTGTTGTCATTTTATTCTTCATTTTTTTTTTATCTGAAGTATAAAAAAGTATAACCTGTTCTGTTGTAACAAAAGGCATTAAATAAGTGTTGTACGTTAAGAGTGTAACATTCTACATATTTCCTGCATCTACTGACCATTTTGGAGTTCTAATAAAGGATAGGAACCTTATTTTCTACATTTAGATGATTTTCTGTAAAAGCAGTAAATATAAAACCGTTTCATTTTCAGTTTATTCTTTAGAAGACAATGAAGAGATTAAGAAAGAATTAGACAAAGTGCCTAAGACACGATCAATATTTTTTTATCAATTTTAGTTATGAGTAATAAGCCTAATGAACATATTTGCAAAAGTTCTCTTGGTTTCTGACATTCATAATTGTCAATATATTCTAATTATACGGACTGCCTGGAGATGCACTTGTAGATCTTTTCAAATTGTCAAGCAGGTCATTATTATAATAAATTAAATGATAGTGCTTTGATTTTATTGAGTTAATGATTACTTGGAGATATTGAGGTAAATATGAAGGTTGTCCTAGAAAATGCAAATAAATGTACCGATGACTTTAGTATGTGTAAGATGGAAATCAAATCTAGTATCGAATTTCTGCTTCATACGAAATTATAAATTTGTACAGTGTAAATTCCCGAACAATTTCGCAGACGGCACAAACTGCATGTACGTTCAGACGTTGTCAGTATTGCACCGACAGCCACTATGTTATATCTGTTTAACTGCGAGAAATATTTCTGATAGAGATATTTTGTCAAAATTTCAGTGCAGTATCAAAAAATGATTATGGTGCATGCAAATTTTTAACTTTATGATATAAGTGAAACAAAAATATTATTAAAAATATTCGCAATTTTCTGGGACAATAATAAATATGATGCATATTTATTTTTAAAATAATAAAACATTTTTTTAATGAAATGATTATGGTTGACCAATAATTCCATGGAAGTTGTGATGATAATTTTGGGAAAAAAAAAGTGCATGTAAAAATGTGAAGTGCCATATTCAGAATCTTTATTTACACTTAGTCAATTTTTACACCCGATTTCTCCAGAGCAGAGTTTTGATTCAGGAAGTGTCTAACCACCTTCATGTAATTGTTGCTTTAATTCTGGGCTGCCAGCCGTTATTGTTATATGAGAAAGAAAGAAATTTAACTTAAAAAATAAATAGTAAATTGTCATCCATTGGGAGTAAACCGTCAAGGTAGCTCAGTCGGTAGAGCGCTCGCTCCTTGATCGGAAGGTCGTTCGTTCGAATAACGGCCGCGACTGACCTAATTCGATAAAAATAGGTCGCAACTGTTCCTTCGCCAAGCGCTCGGCACTTTGAAGTGAACGTTGCGGGTCTTTTGGATGAGACCTTAAAAACCGAGGCCCCGTGTCACGGTAGGCGTTGGAACGATAAAGAACCCTCACTGCTCAATGGCCCTGAGTGCCGAATAAAGGTCTAAATTTGAAGCCCTTCACCGTTAAATGGTGACATCTCTGTATAAGTGAAAAATTTTAGAACTGGACGTAAAACAATATACAATCAATCAATCCATTGGGAGTATTTAATCATTCAAACTTTAAATGTAATTAAGAAATTTTTTTAGCAACGCACGTAACAAAAGAAAACAAATTGTATAGAAATACAGTACCGACCAGACACAACCTAACACCAGAGCGAACCCAAAGCGCACCCCGGGTTCGCTTTCTGGGTTCGCTCGGGGTCCGCTACGGGTCCGCTTTCAGAAATTTTGGGTGCGCTCTGGGTTCGCTTCGGGTTCGCTCTGCGTTCGCTCGGGGTCAGCTCTGGGTCCGCTAGAGCGAACCCGGCGTTCGCTTTCTGGGTTCGCTTTACGCACTCATGCGCGAAGCGGACCCCGCTTTAATCTTACCGCCAGTAAGCTCCGCCCCTTGTTTATTCCAAATACAGCAGTGAAATCGATCATTGTTGTTTTTGTTGCGATCGAAACATGTTCATGTGCAGTGGCTGCAATGTTATTGTTGACAACATACACGAACGATCACGTTTTACACAAAATAGTTAAAATATTTAGGAGTGGATATTTTAAAAAAAAAAAAAAAAAAAAAAAAAAAAAAAAACTTATTAATAGATATTTTAGATTAAAAATATTTACTGCTGCAGTTAATCGCCTTTGGAAAACTGAAAAAAAAATTATAATTTTTTTTTTTTTTTTTTTTTTTTTTTTTTGAAACTACCTGTAAATAAGATTTAATAGTTATTTTAGACTACAAATAATTATCAATGTAATTCTCCGACTTAGAATTTTTTTTATCTTTTTGATACGTAAAAATGTAATTTATGATCGAATGCAACATGTTCTATCATATGATATAGGTTGACTGTGAGTTTTGATTCTACTGGATTTTATAATATGCAGTATGGGGGTAAAAAAAATTTAAAAGTGGCCTAAATAATGAATGAATACTTATATTCATCTTTCCATTTATGAATTCAAAAATCAGCAATTTTTTTTTTTTTAATTTATTCATCTGCAGAAATTAAAATAATAAGTATCAGGGATAAAAAGTAACCCCGGCAATCATGTCGTGTACATTTGTCGACTAATTATTTATGTAAGTATTGGGAATTAATAATTTTTTTTTTTTTTTTTTGTAAAAATGTACATTTCTGATGTATTGATATAAAAATATCATGATCACAATAAGCAGTTAACGTGACCCATCATCAGAGAAAAAAAATCGTTAAACATCTTAAATACGCTTAATCATTTAAAGTAACGCTATTCAAAAGAATACAATACTGTACGACTTATTATATTGCTTATTTACTACCGATAATTAGTTCGTTCAATAATGTACATGTAAATTGCGCGTTGTTTTTTTCTTTTTATTTCAGTTATTATAGTCTGTCCCACGACCGGAACGTCACTACTTTTTGCAAGATATCTCAAAATATATAAATACCTTGGCTTTCAACCTAGGTTCGATCGGTAGATTGATTTTTTTCCAAACTTCCTGCATTTATACGAACCCTCGAGGTCAACCAGTGTATTGACACGGCGGCAAATTCAAAATCTACGGGAATTTAACATTGTCAAAATGGCAGCCATTTCGGAAGGGGATCCATCATTATTCGTAATTTTCCGTACATTGCCGTCAGTGAGGTAATGACGTCACGCAACTTCGGGAACGCTCTGTGCTTATCGACGTCCAAAAAGCTATAAAGCCCGAAACTTACCAAGTATATATTTAGGCCAGAAATTACGTCTTCGGCAAAACTTTCATACCCAGGGCCAGACAGAAGGGATCAAAGATTTTTAAAAACAGCTAGCCTATACACTGCATAAAGAAAAGAGGTATGACTCAATTCATATATCCTAAGATTGTTAAAAACAATCGAGGCAACTGCAAATTTAACTCAAGTGACATGACTGCTTTTATTGCCAAAACGTAGAGATCTAAGTTCTAATAAGCGTAGTCATATTATTAAGATTGTTAAAATTAATTGCTGCTTTACCTTACTCCTTAGCCTAGCTTCCACATAAATTCAACTCCCTATAGTTTGTTATACACAGGGTCAAAAGAGGCATCGTGTCACTTCTATGTGAACAATTGATGTCCGTAACTGCACAATATATCCTGTTTTTGTTAGACTTTCAACACTTTAAACACTTAAATCCAAAATCAATATTATATTTTGAATCTCGGTGCAAAACAACTATTGTTGTCTGCATCAAACTACGTCACCAATGGAATTTGACCTTGCCCTTCGAAAACTTCCTGTAATATCGGCATTAGGTAAATCCAGGCCCTTGGATATATTTTTAGTGTTTCCACAAATGTAACAGAAAGCCAAAACTTAAATACTCAATCCTACACACAAAAACTACATAACACAAGCCTAAAAGATTATACTACTTTTTTATTTTAATTTTTACCTTTTCTTTTTTTATCATCTTATTTTTTTCTTTTGGTAGAAAGTTCAATAGTTTTACATAAAAAAAAAAAAAATTAAACATGTATATATATTGACACTTTCTATACAAGTCAGAGCCAGCGATTCTCATATAATAAAAAAAAAATATTTATTCATAAAAACAACAGATAAAATTTTTGAAACAAAAATTTAATTGCAGGCTGCAGGATCATGAAACAGACTTTGACTTAAGTCATATTTTCAATTGCCTGTAAAATGTTTATCATTTATTGAGTTAATCTCCAATTTTGCAATAACACTTTTGTAAAGCAATATTGTAAAATAGTTTAATTTTGGCCTGCTTGACTTCTACAACATTTTAGTACAACATAAAGATTTTGACTTAAGCTTAAGATGTTTCATGATCCCGGGGCCAGGATACCAAAATAGCTTCCCGGTGAAGACACAATATACTTTGAAAATGGTCATTTTTACCCTATAATTCAAGAAGTCTCTCAAGAAATGCAGGCAATTCAAGAAAAAATCACCATAAAATTTTAAAAACACCATATTGAATATAGACAAGCACAAACAAACAAGTGCATAAAATAAATTCAGCCATAAGTAGCTGCAGATACATCCTAAGTAATTTTGGCTATATGGACTGTAGATACTTGAGCAGTCTGGGCAGCTTGGTTGTTAGAAAACCTCATTAGTATACAAGTATTTGTAATGCAGAGGTCCTGGGTTTGATTCCCAGTCAAGCAAAATGTTTTTCCTCATGTATTTGTAAATTTTCAAAGTATGTTTATTCATTATTCCATTCCCTGGTACATATGGCTTCCTGATATACATTTTTTTGTAAATTGCATAATACTATGGAATCATTTTAATTTGTGGAGGTCAGTGTTTGTGGGCAGGCATATAGTTTTGCTGTTTTGTGGACAGTGGACGGACAATCAAAGGAATTAATGGATTGATTAAAATGTTAAAATATTAGCATTTGTGGAAATATAAATTTATGGGTATAGCTGATCCATGTGATAAAATCCAAGAATGTTGGTCCCCCACAAACAATGATGATTCCACAGTAGATGTCAATCAGTTTTTGTAAGCTACCTGTCTGAAATGGGCAAAGTAATTAGTCATACTCAGATAATTGTTTTCAAAATATTATTACTGCTTGTTTAAAGCTAGATATATGTTTTTTTAAACTTATCAAATAGAATTGCTTCAAACTTTAAACACATTTAGTGAGATTACAGGAAATATTGCAAACGATTAATGAATTTTCTCTTTCCTTTACTTAAAGATATCAGATCAAATTTAGAAGAATCAATGATTATGAAAACTGAGTGCCCAATGCTGCTGGTGTCCATGCTTTTGAAAAATGAAGTCATGACTCAGAATCCATAGTGAAAAACAAGTCATGAATGAAGATTGAGAAGGAGTGTTTATGTTTGTCTCCATTAAAACTTCTGTGGTGAATGGTTGGTGTCTGGCTCATCCAATGATCAACCCATTGGCAGACTACCAGGTAATCTTTCATTCAGCCAATATACTTTGAGCCTGAAAAAAAAAAGATGATGATGAAACACATTTTAATCCATCATAAAGATTCTGGTGCATGAATATACTTTAAGTCTGTGCAAAGTGAATTTTAAAGGAATAATCAAATGATTATACTTGAACTTGCATTACATGTCAACATGAATTGATACATATTAAAAATGCATGTATATAGTCAATTTTCAATTTCAGATTCCAACCTGAAGAATACATGGGAAGAGTAAAACCTTTTTCATTTATATAAATACTTACTAGCTATTAAGTCTAGAAGAATGTCCTGAAACCTGAATGTTTAGTCCACCATCAGATGAATTTCAATCACATTATTCTGAAAAATTGAGTAGATAGTCTTCTACATGCATGCATGCATGTCTTAAAGTCACACTGTCTGGTCATCATAACTTTGCACTCCAATTAATTATACCTTCAAAAATGTTATTTAGTAATTAATAAAGGCATCATCAAATATTTTTGCTTTGGTTACTATTACATTTCTTTGATCAATGACCTGTCTTTTAAATAGTAAGGACTGCAATATGAAGATAAAACTAAAACAAGAGGCCCAGGGGCCACATCGCTCACCTGAGCACTATGGCTAGGAAAAAGCAGAAATCACTTCAATCTTGAAAGGTTGAAAAGTTTAAATATAAAAGTGGTTGGGGGGGGGGGGTGTCATGAATTGAACAAATTTGAATCTACATTATCTGAGGATGCTTCCATTTAAATATGACCAATCATGGCTTTGCTGTTCTTGAGTAGAAGATTTTTAAAGATTTAACCTATGTATTCCTATGTAAAACTTTGATCACCCATTGTGGCCCCACCCGACCCCCAGGGGTCATGTTTGAACAAACTTGAATGTACACTATCTAAAAATGCTTCCATATAAATATGACCAATCATGGCTTTGCTATTCTTAACAAATAGTTTTTTTTAAAGATTTTTACTATGTGTTCCTATGCAAAACTTTGATCGCCCATTGTGGCTCCACCCGACCCCCGGGGGTCATGATTCGAACAAATTTGTATGTACACTATCTGAGGATGCTACCATATAAATATGACCAATCATGGCTTTGCTGTTCTTAACAAATAGTTTTTTTTAAGATTTTTACTATGTGTTCCTATGTAAAACTTTGATCGCCCATTGTGGACCCACCTGACCCCCGGCGGTCATGATTTGAACAAATTTGAATGTACACTATCTGAGGATGCTTCCATGTAAATATGACCAATTATGGCTTTGCTGTTCTTGAGAAGAAGATTTTTAAAGATTTTTTCCTATATATTCCTATGTAAAACTTTGATCGCCCATTGTGGCCCCACCCGACCCCCAGGGGTCATGATTTGAACAAACTTGAATCTACACTACCTGAGGATGCTTCCACATAAGTTTCATGTTTTCAAGCACAGTGTTTCTTGAGAAGAAGATTTTTTAATGATGCCATTAATTTTTCACAAATTCTTAATTATCTCCCCTTGGAAGAAGGCGTGGCCCTTCATTTGAACAAACTTGAATCTCCTTTACCCAAGGATACTTTGTGGCAAGTTTAGTTGAAATTGGCCCAGTGGTTCTTGAGAAGAAGTCGAAAATGTGAAAAGTTTACAGACGGACAGACGGACAGACAGACGGACAGACGGACTACAGACAAAATGTGATCAGAAAAGCTCACTTGAGCCTTCGGCTCAGGTGAGCTAAAAAACCAGAGGTTTCTGTTGAGACTGTAGCTCTACTGGTTTGTACTTATAACAAAGGAAGAGAAAAGAAGCACTTAATTGGACTTGAAACTTTGCAACATAAATAAATAAATAATAATCCTTGTTTTGCTCTCTTTTTGTTGCAAGATGAATTGCAATCAGACTAAAACTGTAGAAAGAGTAGCCTTTTAAAAGAATATTAGAGAAATTTTGATTCTAGTTACCATGGCAACATCATTCATCAAAATAAAAAAAAAAATAAAGACTATTATGTATCTCAGTGTGGTCTACTTGCAATGCCATTTATATTAAAATCAGACCAAATTGTAGGCGAAGTAATATTTTGTTTGTTTGTTGTTTAATGTCCCTCTCAAGAATTTTTCACTAATATGGAGACGCCACCACTTGCCAGTGGAGAGCTGCAAATTTTGACCTATACTCGGCACTCAGGGCCATTGAGCAGTAAGAGATCTTTTTTCTGCCAGCACCTACTGCGACATGGGATCTTGGTTTATATGGTCTCATCCAAAGGACCGGTCTCCATGTCCCACAGTGGGATTTGAACCTGCGATGTAAGGATCAACTCCTTACTCTGTGACTCTAGAGCAAACGTTCTACCACTGCGCCACATGGGTGACAAGTAATGTTTTGAAAGTATGTCAAAGAAATTTCAGCTTTTTTGTAACCATGGCAACATTTCACAAAAATCAAAAAAAGGATATACAGAATTATGTATCCCAGTGTAGTGTACTTGTGTGCCAAGTTATATTGAAATCAGACCAAAACTGTAGGAGGAGTAGCATTTTGAAAAAATGTTTACAGACAGAGAGACAGACGGATGACGGACAACTTACTATTGCATAAGCTCTTCTGGTCTCTGACCAGTAGAGCTAAAAATGACACAGCTTAAAATGTTATGTATCATGATATACAAAAATATACAAGGTTTTTGTATCAGGATATATTACTTTTTTGTGTGTATTGTGTAAGTTACATAGTATTATGTTTCTTGAAATTAATTTTTTTTTTAATTTTGAACAAAGAAAAATGACTTGTAAATTTTATAGTCAAAATCTCTTGATTGAAAGAGAAAAATGAAAGCACTGAGTTTGCTGAGGGACAAAAAAAAAAATACACGAGAGATTAGAAAAAGATTGTAAAATGAAAGTAAGATGAAAAGTGGTAAGCTTAAAAGTTTCATTCTGACTGTTCAATATTTAAAAGACAGGATAATTTGAAGATATTAGACATTATAATAGTCTGACTGGTTTATTATGTAAATCATTTTTGCTTTATAGCCATGATTTCTGATCTGCTACCCTCATTGCTAAATCAAGCTACATAGCTGAATCAAGAGAATGTGCCATACCTGTATATACAGGGCATCTATTTCATAAAATTTGAAAATGTTCTGAATTTAAAAGTTAAAATATTGTTGAATAAAAAAATATTTACATAACTCTCTTTCATAGTAGGTTTCCTGGCAGAAAATATATATTATGTTAGGACACAATTACCATATATTTTTTATTACAATAGAAAAACTATTCTTTCATATGGGTGTTAAAAGATCTCTATATATGAATATTGTTGCACTAAACTATCATGACTACTGCAAACAAAAAATTGCATATACCAGTGAATAGAGTTTTGAAAAAGAAATACTCAGATGAGACCCTACAGTGTACTAGGAAACAGATTTTTCAAATTAAGTCCACATTTGAGCAGTATGGGAACTTGGAGACAAAATGAAGCTGCTGTCTGAGAAACACAATACAGCAATTTGGAACACTGAATGTACGTGGCACATGGCATTAATTGGAAAATTGCCTCTGATGTCAAATTTTTTTTTTGAAAAATGTCTGTATTCAGAATAAACGATTCAGTTTTATCTTAAAGTTTATACTGATGAAATTATATAGACATGACTTATTCTTTATATTTTCCCTTTTTCCTCTTTTGCTTCTGTTTTTATTTAAACTGGAAAGTCAGGACATGATTGCTGAAACACTCTGTATATTCATCTACCAAGATAGTTGTCTATACATCAATACATGTACATTAAATGACCCTTAGAACTCGGTCCTGTAAAATTGACAAAACTTTTGGCTAAAGGTATATTTTAGATGTTAGAACTTGTAAAAAATACACATTTTTCAATAAAAATTCAAAAAAAAATGCCAAAAATATGTGTTATATATACATGATATAGAAAACTCTATATTGATTCCCCAGGGTGTTGACACTACAAATAAATGTAAAAAGAAAATGCATTTTACATCATGTAGATTGTGATTCACTGTCAAAAGCATGAAATGTTGAAAGAGAAAGTACAGACTTTCATATATTGAAAATAATGTTTTTACCAGCTGTTATTTTCTTTATGTAATCTTGGTGTTATTTTAAAGCTTTTTTTCCTAATTGTTTAATCAGCTGATTATGTCATATGTACCTTTTTACGTTTTTTTTTTAACACATACTTCTGTATATGGGCCACTGTTAAAATGCCAAATATACATATACCACGCGTTTTGGCATATTCTTACAATTTGGAAACACTTCTTTCCTATGTGTACATTAGGTAGTAAAACAACAACAGAAAAAAATAAAATAAACAACTTACGTTTTTAAAAACATATTCTTGCATCATCATGTCAACGTCTGTATCCGCAACTTGTACTGCATTATACTCGGCCGCGAACTATTTTCTCGGCGTTTATGACAAAACTCGTTATACAGTGTTAAAATATATTTAAATTCAAATAAATACTCACATTATTAATAAAAACACTTTAAATTACGTCCTTTGATTTTCTCAGATTTTTCGGAATTTTACTTTGGAAAGAACGACTACTCCCTTCAAAAACTGGTTCCCCGCCCCGTAATCTAGACGCTAATGGACGAGTTTACCATGTTAAATCCCCGTAGACTTTGAATTTGCCGCCGTGTCTATACACTGGTTGACCTCGAGGGTTCGTATAAATGCAGGAAGTTTGGAAAAAAATCAATCTACCGATCGAACCTAGGTTGAAAGCCAAGGTATTTATATATTTTGAGATATCTTGCAAAAAGTAGTGACGTTCCGGTCGTGGGACAGACTATAATAATAATAATAATAATAATAATAATAAAAACAACAAGGTAAATCAAGCTTTACATTATTTTTTTTGTAAAAGATAAATCAAAATAATACCATAGTAGTTTACGATTGGACATAATGTACATGTACATTTATGCTGTTCTTTATTTATTTATTTATTTATTTTTTTTACTTTTTTTCAATTAAGAAGATTAATAATTTTGATGTTGATCTGGATTTAAACAAAAATGTAAATTAGAATTATAAAAATAAAATAATTGAATGACAGCACGTACATATACATACTCTTGTACAGTATCTTGAGATAATGAAATGTTATAATTTGTCAAAATACTTTTTTTTTCTTTTTTTTTTTAGTAACAATTGTGATAACCATTATTTTCTTTTATACATTAAAGAACTTTTTGTCTGTTAAATTTACGCAATATAAATAAATGGATTTTAAATGTGTAAATATAACATGCTATCTAGATATTAATTTATAAATATAAATATTTTTTTAATCGTGTTAATAATAATTTCACACTGTACATGAACACGCTTTGCTTGTAGAATGTTTTATTTACATCGAATGACAAACTGGCATGCTGATCGGTCGACGCGCTGATTGGTTAACACGTCTTATCGCCAATCCTGATTGACAGATCAGTTACGCAACACCGAACGCGCGTTCGCTTGCTGGGTTCGCTACTGAATTTGGGGTTCGCTTTCAGCGTTCGCTCTGGGTCCGCTGCGGGTTCGCTCGGGGTGCGCTCCGGGTTCGCTCGCTCGGGGTCCGCTATAGCGAACCCCAAGCGAACCCAGGCAGCGAACCCGGGGTGCGCTTTGGGTTCGCTTTCTGTTAGGTTGTGTCTGGTCGGTACTGTAGGTTGAAAAGTTAGTGTAAGATGTAACTGTTTCAAATAGGGGATATTCAAATCAGACTTTAATTCACAATGAAATCCGCAATATTACGTATGCTTTCATTTAGAATAGCACTGTTCCGACATAAAAACTGAATGGAGTGAAATTGTAATAATATAGTAAATCTTAAAACATTTATTATTAAGTTTAAGAAAGAGCATCGAGTATGAAAATCTACCAAATGAAATATACTTACCGCACTAAATAGCTGAAATATTCTTAAAATAATAAATACGTTCAGAAATTGCATCAATCTTCAAGAAGTTACCTCTAGAAAAAACATCAATCAACCAAAATCTTCAATCTTTGAGGCAAGATTCTGAAAGTAATCTATTGCATCTTTTCTTCGTTGCTCATAGAAATCTGCCTTTCTCCTCTCATCAGTCAGTCTATATCGAAATCGAAAAAAGAGATGGTTTATATACTAGCAAATGAATTTAATACTTCATGCGGATTGGTTCGATGTGAAGTTCAAAAAGATCACAAAGACCGATCTCGATTAATACATATATGTACATGTACCTGAACTTGAAAAAATACTTTCCTTAAAATATGAAAAGAATTTTGAAATGGATTTTTTTAATTTTGTCTGTTATACACATATCGTGAAAAAAAATAGACTAAATTGGCATATAAACAGCATACGAATTTAATTTCAAAGTAATTTAAATATAAAGCCTGGAGGGGAATTCAGCAACATAACCATCAAAACTTAATTCAATACTAAAAGCAGAAATAATAAACAAAGAATGGAGGGTAGGTCTGTCAAGCAACGACTGTGAGGTTCAATAATTCTCCAATATGCTATAAATGTTATATTCTCCAAAACAATACAATATATATTACATTACATTGCTTTGATAAGTTTAAAGTAGATTTTCTATATAGAAAGAGAGATAATTTTAAAATTGTACATTACGATGTTCATTATTTTGTTCTTGATACAGTCATGTTAAAAAAAATGCAATGCAGAATTAATTGATTAGAAAGGGATTCTGAAATGGGGATTCAAGGAATAATCATGAATCAGCGTTGTTATATAGAAAAAAATGAAACAAATCTGAAGACTTTGCATGTTTTAGATTTTAAGCAGTACCGGATGGCTTGGCCTCGAAATGTGTTCAAAACGAAATAAGGACAATTGGTCAAAACGTAGAAGCGTATTCTCTAGAAAAGAATGAAATTGAAAGAAATAATGAAGAGCAGGGACTATTAATCTGGTATTTAGATTCAAAAAATGGTTACAATACATCAGATCTCAATTGAATGACTTCAATGTGCGAATATATTGATCAGAGCAAATGCTGGTTTTCAACTAGAGGTCAAGTACGATTCTTAACCTGAAGCTCCCAAAAATGATATTCATGTTCCTTTAATATTCAAATTAAAAACCAAGGACAAATTAGACAGTAAAAGAAAAATTAATTATTTATGTTTATAAGAACACGAGACTTAATTATAAAAATATATAAGGCACTCTTTATTTAAAGGATCGAATACTTCTCTTATATTCACACAAAGATTTTTGATTATGTCCTCATGTGTCTTTTCAATTCTTTGTCAATAGAGAGATGGTTTGAAATTACATGTACTTGTAATTTTCTTTGCTCTATTATAGGTCCGTTCTCTTGCTTTACATCAATGATCTTGTTTAATATGCTTTCACAGTCAGAAACAAATCAATTTTTAGGGAAAATGTATTATCTTTGGGATGAGAAAGAATCGTTCAGATTCAAAGTAATCAAAGGAATTTGTAGGGGAAGGGGTTTTTTTTTCTACAAAGGGGTATTTGAACGAGGGTTGGCCACTCTAAAACAGGAATAAGGAGGATAATTCTGTTTGTGATTGTTTTATGTATGACTAAAACTGACTTTGGTAAGTTTCATGGAGAGTAGATTTAAAATTTTCAAATTTGCTTCATGAGATTTTTACTGTTTCTTATCTCAATGTTTTATTTAATGAACAATGTTAGTTTCGGAGCCTCTATTTTTCTTTTTTGTAGTTACAGAAAAATGAAATTTAAAATCAAAATATACGCTAGATATAATACGAGAATTTTGACTTTGATATCTGGGATATGCGTTTTGTTTTTGTTTGTTTGTTTTTCGTCAAAGTTATGGTATATTCTGCCCGAAGAAATACAGAACGCTGGCTAGAATTTCTGAATCTTTATCTGAACTCAATGAATAGTCATTTCATCTATTAGGAGAAATGTAGACATTAAAAATACGCTTTCACTCAGGCCTTATTGAGGTTTTGATCAATATTTTTCTATACATGTCCACATTACTTGTATCTGATGTAAATTAAAACCTTATCTAGACGTTTTTATTTGGTTGTAAGTTGAAGCAATCACTCTTTTTAAAGCAGACGTCACTTCACCAAACCTCTAACATAGGAGGCGTTTAATATCATGTTCGATTCATGTAGTCTTTTCGATATATATCGAGGTTTTGATTATTATTATGAATACACACAAGTTGCTGTCCTTTAAAAAAGGACTGCAATACGTGGACCATATGCATGTGTTTCGAAACAAAATTCAAAAAAAAATTTCTAGATTAAGTGAATTTACAAAGGTGTAATTTAGTTTAATTTTTTTTTTCTCTAATTTTCATCGTTATTTAAGTCTGCTTAATTAGGCTGTAATGATAAGAAAAATCATGACCTTGAAATGATATGGATATGAAATGTTGATCTAGGTATCTATCACAATTGTAATTCAGCCTTTAAAATTAACAACAGAATTAAAAGAGGCTTAAGCGTGCAGGTATCGTAATCTCCATTGGCGTATCCAGGGAGGGGGGGGGGGTTCTGGTGTTGGAACCCCCTTTATTTTTGCAGAAAGAGGAAGAGAAAGAGAACGTTTATTCTGTAATATATATATATATATATATATATATATATATATATATATATATATATATATATATATATATATATATATATATATATATATATATATATTTATATATATATATATATATATATATATATATATATATTTATATATATATATATATATATATATATATATATATATATATATATATATATATATATATTTACATCTAGTATTTTTTTCAATAAAATATTAAGTATCTCGATCTCTGCCCTTTCTGCTCTCTAGATAGAGTTTTGCTTATTGCTTCCTCCGTGTACCTTCACAATACCGGTCCCGGGCCTCAACCACCCACATGTAACATGAAATATTTCACTTTGATATCATCGGAAGATTCCAGCGAACGAACGTACGGCTATGCCATTTTTGGACCATCTTTGGACCATCTTCTAAAGTAACTAACTTTAAGAAGTATGCATAAAACGTCATGAAAGGGAGTATCCATAAGAGAATATTATCCTTTACAAAAATTTTGATATTTCTTATGTAAAATTTGAACATGACAATTAATTGTCATGTACAAATTTTGCCTAAGAAATATCAGGACAATATTTATCTCCTTATATTATGGGGATATTTTAATCAATGAAGAGAAAGGCTCAAAATGCCCCGTAGTTTATGGGGGAGGGGGTCTCACTTTTTCCTAAAAAAAAATATTTTGTTAGAATTTGAATATATAAGTTTTGATTTGCATTGGAAGCTCCCCCGCACTTTTTGTTGCGGAATGGTTTAAAATACAGAAAATCAAACATTTAAAAGAAATTAAAATGTACCGAAAAGTTAGACGAAGTCCCCCCCCCCCCCCCCCAATAGGATTTTACAGGGTGGTGCACAGGTTGTTAATTTATTTATTTATTTCTGCTTGTCAACTCTTTTTGAAGGTTGCCCCCTTTAAAAACCGTTGCTACGGGCTTGAATGTAAGTGCCTGTGGTGTGACTTAGACCCCCCCCCCCCTTTACTAAAGGGTCTCGAGTTATCTTAAACAATGCTAAGTTATCGATTAACTAGATCAATTTTAAAACACACAAAAAAGGATTAATTTTGTGTGTGTGTGTGTTTTTTCTCTGTCTTTTTTAAATAACGGAATGGTTAATATACAACACCTGCAATCGTAACTTCTCGGCAGGTCTGAGAAGATGCGATTGACAATCTTATCGCACGTGTGTAGACCTAGGCTATTTGGTCTTGCAAGCACAGGTGTGTGTACTGTTTGCTAGTGACGCTTAGACGGGTGACGGTATTTGCTACAGACATGAAGAACTTTACACCAGTTTCATAACATGTACAGTTTTTTTCCAGTGAAAATTGGAGTAAATTAAAAGTCGAACATTTTAGATATGGGGTAACCCATATCTATTCTTGTTACAACGACCGTCAATGCATCCATGGACGAGTTCATTGGTTACTCTGAAAGGTGGCACAGGTTTACCTTTCGTTAACATTACAATGATCTGCCTACTTTGAGTGATTGTACTTTCATAGCGAAGTTGTTAAATTTTATTCACGATTGGCCTATCGTTTTGTCATTTAACTGAAAAAAAAATCGGGCTATTTCGATACATGTAATGCTTAACGGCTGGGACTTGGCATCTGTACTAGATTTATACGGAAGTATCCTATCATTGGAAAGATAGATGGTACACGTGTAGCACAGATCTGTAGTACGCAGATTTTTTTTTTTGATGTTTCTCCCTCTCCCCAACATGGAAAAACATTGCTACAGGCCTTTATCAAGCTATATTTGGATTGCTGTCTATCAAATTATTTTGCAAACCTTGATGCACAAAATTAATGCCGGTAAACATGGCAAAGACTATCTTTTAAAACCTAGTGGTTTTAATTCAGCATGTTCAAGCTGTTAAGCTATCTCTGTAAGTTCTTCCTACTTATTTAAAATGCTTGTACCATAGAATTTAGTTTGTATATAAGGATATATGTATTAAAAAGAAATTCAGATCTTGGTAACGCCAAAGAATACATAAATACGATATGCAGATTTTAGAGCGAGGTTTGCCAATGTCTAATTCGAAAAGGGCGAATTGTTCTACGGGCAAGGTGTCTTAGAGGCGAACTCTCTAGCATCCTCGCGCATGCGTAGCCTGACGTAAGCCCATGGCATCCGGTTTAACTCCGCTAATATATTTTCTGCCTGGACCTCAGGGTCCACGCAATAATATAATGAAGGTCAAAATAGGATTATTCTTATTTAATATTTCATAGGCAATAGGCTGTGGGACGTGGAGATCGGTCCTTCGGATGAGACCGTATAAACCGATGTCCCGTGTCGCAGTAGGTGCTGGCACGTAAAAGATCCCTCACTGCTCAGTGACCCTGAGTGCTGTGTATAGGTCAAAATTTGTAGCTCTCCACTGGAAAGTGGTGGCGTCTCCATATGAGTGAAAAATTCTCGAGAGGGACGTTAAACAATAAATAAACAAACAAACAAAAAATATAGGCAATATGATATGTCAGAAAAAATGTACATAAAAAAATCGTTTACTTTTTCATGAATGAACAGATGTCAAACTTTTTTTTTAATTTTAGAAAGTGCCATAACTACCATTTCCATTTTTGTACTAGTTATCTAAATATTTTTAAAAAGAAAATCGAGACAAAAGACAGATAATCGATTCAACTACTGGAGTTTTCCATTTCCATAAACGAATAAGAAATGCAAAAAATGCAAAACAAATAGGAGGAGATACTCTTTTTTCTGAACCATGGTTAGCATAACAAGCAAAAAATTCATGCATGTTAAATTTCTTAAAGTAGAACATCACCCTGACAGGATACAGCAGGTTGTATTTTATATTGCTAGTCTTTCAAATCTTAAGACATTACATGTTTTAATTATAATTTTAAAGCAGTAACAAACGGCTTGTGTATCAACTGGATATGTTCAGAAAGGAATGAGGAGCTTTGGTCAAAACGGAGAATCATAACCCTCAGATAAGATTAAAGTAGAAAAATAAAATGAACAGCAGGGAATTTAAATGTAGGATGTATTAAGACCAAAAAGGTTTGTATAACACTAAAGATTTTGAACAAATAATTTCAAAGTACGACACTATTCATCAGACAAAATCCCAGTTCTCAACTAGATGTCAATTACAATTCTTAACCTGAAGCCTTCAAAGATAATTTTCATGATCCTTTTATTCAACATTGAATTGAAGGGACCAATAAGTGAGTATAAGAGAAAATTGTTATTTATTTTTGTAATAATACGAGACTGTAATATATAGGCATTCTATAATTATTGATCAAATATTCATTGGCGTATTGTTACCTTATTTTCATACAGAGACATTAAACTATAGCACTTGATCCAACCTCTGATGTCTTTATAGGCCCGTGTTTGCTCTGCTCTCAATTTGTGTTGTTCCAATGGACTTCTGAGCTTCACTAATGTCTTCGTCATCTTCATAATTCATTATGTCTTCGTGTTTTTTTTTTTTCAATTCTTTGTCAAGAGACAGAATTACTGGTAATTTTCTTTGCTTTAACATGAATATTCCATTTACATCAGGGATATAGTTCAATATTTTCAAAGTAATAAACAAATAATCATTTTAAGGAAAATCTTATTTTCTTTTGGGTACGAAAGAATCATCAGATATACAGCAATCAAAGGAAAACTGCAACAGCAGATTTGAATAAAATATTGGTTGTACTTGGATCAGAATAAGATTCTTTTTAATAGGAATAAGGACGTAACTCCCTTTTCCCCCCAGGTAATTGAGTTCTAATTATAAAATCTAAAAATGAATAATATTGAATAAGTCTCAAAGTGCAATTTAACGTATTCAGAGTATCTCTACTCCGGGGGGGGGGGGGGGGGCACAGTTTTCATATATGTTATCTGGATTAGTCGTATAAAAATTATCAATTAAGGTATGTCACTCGTCAGCTTTTAAAAGTTCGGTCATAACCTCTTACTTAAAAATTATTCATTACAATTGAAAGTTTATTACATATTTGAATTAAAAATGCAAATTATACAATATTCAATTTAAAAACTGCACACAAAGTCATTAAGAAACAAGATTTATGGGTCATTTATGGGTCACTATTTCTTGTGGTGAAAGGATATTTAGAAGAAAATTCTTCAAATCTACACATTTGTTACATTTAATATCTTGGAACTTTAGACCCACATATTTTTACTCAGATATTTTACGTTATTATATGCTAGGAATATTAAATATAGGTTCCAATGAATATTTTTAGAACAAATTTTACACATTCACTTCAACAGACTGACGAAATGAAAATTTATTTATTTATTAATTTTATTTATTATTGAAAATATCTTTAAAGAAATGAAAATATGTTGAAGAAGTCTAGATAAAATTTACACAGATTTTTGCCGGAAAATCTAATATTTTGACCAATATTTCAAAATTTACATCAATAACCCCAATTGTTTCTTTCATTATTTTAAACTACACGGTACTTTCAGCCTATCAGCACTAAAGTCATTAAAAGTTTGATACAAGAAAATATTTTATGGCCTATTTAGATTTTCAATACCCTAAATATGATACTTTGTTTTAGTGCAAAAAGGTCATACAACAATTTATGCGCATTAATTTGTATGATTTTTTCAATGGCACTTATTATTCAGACTAAGATTATATTTATTGCCATGATTGCGTCCGATAAAATATTATAAAGATTAAAGTGATTAACCTGAGAGTTACAATTTAAGTGCAAAACGGTCAAATTAATTGTACCGTTGCTCATTAAAAAAAAAAAAAAAAAAAAAAAAAAAAAAACACTTGATATAACCAATTTCACGAGTGACATACTTTAAGGTACTTGAGGTTCTATTTTCTCTGGTAAGAAAGTCCAAACTCTTCTAAAGCAGATATCCAGTTTTGTTTAGGGGGGGGGGGGGCTTCCATTAGAACAATATTTAATACACCTGTTAGAATTATTTCAGTGTTATCACAGCAGGAGGCACTATTTACCTCCTTTGCTAAGTCCTCCGCCCGGCGTGTTTGTGTTTTTGAATAATGATATTGATATTGGTCAGAGGTACTGGATATTTTACTTGTGAAAGAAATTTGAATGAGCTAGGCATAGACTACATGTAAGCTTTAATATAGTGTATACCCGAGCTCTAATCATTTAGAGAATCTGTGGACGAGTCCTACTTTGAAGATACAATTTTCTTGACCATGTAAATTTTGCAGACATTACAGTTGTCAGTGTGATCATTTCAAGAACATTGGAAATTGTAACATTCAGTACAAATAGTGTCAAGAAGAAAAAATACATTTGAGTTTGAAAGAGATTTTGTATGAACAGCAACACATTCCTTGCCTGATACATATTATAGACAGAATTTGGTATTTTGGCCAAATTCACCGCAGTTCCAGCAGTCAAGCTTTCGTCCATGTCTACAATGGCAAGATGTATGCACGTTTTTCATTACAGAAATAGCACATCACAGATTGACATTTCTCTTGCCCCTTATAATTTCATTGACACGGAGGATTTGAACTTTGATGTTAGTCCGTTTGAGCAGCGCCAACCTCCCCTTATCGGAAAGGAGGATTCCGTCTTTCCAATAATGCACCGTGTTCATCTCTTTGAATCCACTTTGGTTTGAAATAAACACCTCCATATTCATCACAAGCATAACAAGCATATTTTAGTGTGGTATTGACAAAAGAAACATCCACATCCCGCCTCAGTAAGATTTCTGAAAAATACACTTTGGTTCCCAGAGAAAGACGTTTGATCTTTTAAATGATTTCTGTAGCATCCTGTTCTTTCGTGTCCATGTCTTTGTGAGATGAAGCATCATTTCCCCCCGCTTGGATAATCATGTGGGAGTATTCTAATACATTGGTTTTGAGAAGTTTAGCTTTGATGCGGGAGAGCTTGGCCCCTCTGTTTGTTCTTACATGAAGACCCTGTTGTAGTCCTATGGTTCTTCACCGTTGTAAGACAGAACTGCCTATAATAAGTTTGGCATTCCCGGATTTTTTCTTGTCTTGTTCGATGGATGTTGCAGACGTAAGCAAAGGATGGTTGTGTGGTTCTGTGTTTGTACCAGAATCTGCTTTCTTTTAAGATGTAGAATGATCACACTGAGTTTGTTGAGATACCGAATTCTGTGGTGCAGAATTGAAAGCTTGTACTTCCGTTTCCTTGTTTTTTCACAACCAGTGCCAGCATAGAGTGTTGCTGTCAAAGAATCGCACTCAAGACTTGAAAATCGCCATATTTTCATACTTCTTTAATTGTTTTTAGTTCCTCTTTCAAATAATTCAAAATATTTTTCGAACTGAAATGATAAGTTAAGTGTTTACATTCAAAAATTGTGGTATGCTAAAACCGGGAGAAGTAATCCTTTAGCTCAATCAAATAATTTTTAAGTCCAGTTAAAGATTTAAACAACCTTGAGTTAATACTTTGATCGCTTATATTTTTAGGATTCAGTTATACATGCTGAAATGGAACACACAACACAATCGCTCAGAGTAATTAAACACAAGTAATTAAGAGCTGTCCTAAAACACATCCCATCAGTTTGACTGCCCAAATCATGATATCTATAAAATTGAAAAAAAAAAAATTATTATTTTTGTAATACTATATGTTTTTATTTTATTTCAAAGAAAGAGAGTTTGTCTTCAAATGCAATCGATAATATCCTCTGTCTGCTTAAGGCAATGCATTGCGGTCCAAGAGAGCATTTTTGTATTTCTAAAGTATGCCTTGTTGCACCTAAAAATTCTTTAATGTAGAGTTTCCCTGTAAGAGAGTCTACAATAAATATATTACTTTCAAAGTCTGCAGTTATTGCACCTTGGATAAGCATTTCACTTCGAACCAGTCTTGCTTTTTCATTTAGGAATAAAATGTTTTTGGAATCAAAGTCAGAAACGACAAATTTTCCATTTGGAAGGGCAAATGCAAACATTGGACACCCAAACTTCATGGGCTGACCATGCTCATCGGTAATAGTCATTTTCCTAAGATTGTGTAGACTTCCGGTTGTTTGAATTACCTTTGCTCCAGAAATCCAAGATAGTGCTTCTGCGTTTGAACAACAACCGAGGATGACAGACACATCGTAAAAAGAACATTTTAGATTAAGATTCTGATCAAAAACCTGCATTTCACCATTTTTTAGTTTGCAAGCAATGTAGGTACTATTGGCAACTAACGTCATGCACCCACGCACAGTTCGTTGTCTTGCAACCTCGTTCCGATTTATCAACACTTTGATTTTCTCATTATGTGCATCAGCTACAACTAATTGGTTATCATTCAGCCAAGCTAAGCTAGAACAATATGGAAGGAAATAGTCCTTCTTGTTTTTTAAAATATACGTTGCCAGGAAAGTTATTTTGAAAGGTGCTTCCTGGAGAGCAGGCACCCCTTGCTGGACGATATTTTTTTCATGTTTTGTATTTGATTCTTCTTCATTTTTTAAATTTTCCTCCTTGGATTTTTCTTCTTCTTCTTGCAAGGTTTGTGTCGGTGAAGTTAACTGTGTATCATCCACTTCTACTGCAGGGAGTTCATCTTTCCTATAAGTTTCAAGTCTTGGTAATGATGGACACTGAGCATTGCTAGATATTGCTGTGGTTATTCCCTCAATCCGACACATATTTTCCTCTTCATTTGCAGATTTCTCTTTATAAAGTAGCGCAAATTCAGGATCTTTCGATTCTATATGAAGAGTAGGCATTGAACATCTGGGAATCTGCCATATACTACGTGTTTCTGACCTTTTCAAATTCAGCAAGTGAGATTTAATAACTTTTTGTGCAGACAAAAATTCAATATCGGTACCGAATTTTAAGATATTTTCACTGGACAATAAAGTATCTTGAAACACACTCAGATCTTGCTTTAATTTTTCCTCTGCTAATTGAATTGTTTCCTTTATTGGGGTTAAAGCAGTACTTAGTTCATTTTCTAATGCTTTTCTTAAGATCATAATTTTACTTATCATTGAATCTGACCTCAAAAATATTTCCTGCCGAAGCAAACGCTCTTTATCCATTAGTTCTTCTTTTGATTTTGAAATGTCCCCTTTCACAATTTGGATTAAATCCATTTTACACTTAATTGATTCAAGAAGTTCTTTGATTTCTTGCTCTTTGATACATTTCGCCTCCATCGGTAACAGATAATCATGGTCTTTATGACCCAAAACAATGCAATCCCGACAAACTGGGACATCACACGACTGGCAGAAATATCGGAGTGGTTCTTCTTTATGAATTGGACAAAGGATTGGTTGTTGTGTTCGGATTTCGTTGCTGAATTTACCACTTTTAACATCGCAAAGAGACACGACTTTGTGGCATCGTGTTTGGGTTGTGAAGGTGTGCCGTTTCATGGCGCATTCAGTGCAAAGAAGATCGCCACAAGTTACACAAACTGAAACAGCCCTTAAATATGTACCTGCGAAAGAACAAAATGAACATATCTGTTTTTCGTTTGGTTCACTGCGCAACTCATGAATCCTGACCATGCTCTCCAGCCAAAAATTCGTTACCAAAGATGATGTGTCCCCATTCGGAATTTCTACTTCCGTGTTACATATTGGACAAGTCCAAGGTTTGATACCGAGGTTTGATAATTCACTCTCTATACACTTCTCACAGAAAGAATGCAGGCATGGCAGAAGTTTAGGATCCCTGAATAACTTTTTACAAATTCCACATGTAACGTTTACATCGAGCTTAGCCTGACTTGACATTTTTAATGATCCTTCCTGTTAAACAGAAACCGTTGAAGGAATAAATAACTTATTTCATTCAGGATATATATTTGCATAAATGGCATAAGGTAAATTGCTGAGTGGGATCCGCTCTTGGTTTATAAAACCTGAATCAATATTTGCATCCAATGTTAAGGATTCTCAAAAACTCAGTTTGTCATGCTATTCGAAAAATTCCTTTCTCTAACATAAGTAATAAATTGGAAAGACTCCATTTTTTTTTCTTAAAAGCTACTTTTCCTTAAAAGTATCATATCATTATTCTAAATGCCGTAATAGTGCATAGAAAACTGAACTTAAATCTCCTGTTTTTCTGAAAGAAAGTGAAACTAATTGTTCTACTTGATTTTGTTTTAAATATTGAAAGAACCTTTTATAAATACCGTAAGAGTTAAGGTGAAAAAGTATGGTATACTCGATTTTACTTACATTCTTAACTCTAATATTGTCTCTTAAGATCAGCTGAACCATGCATCGGAAATGAATACGTATTCTGACATTTTTCAAGCGAAAAGACAAACAAAATAATCGGAACAGTTCAACTCGTCGTATTCCATAAATGTAAAAAAAATAAATAAGTACACCTCCACTCCATTCAATCACATTACGTCCCAGAAATTGACATGCTTGTTGATTTTTGATAACACAAACCTTTATCTTGATATCTCAGTTATACAGGTTTCATACCGTAATGTGTGACAGGAGATTGAATATCACGTTGTTGTCCATGATAACATTAAAAAAAAAGTTTTAGAGTTCTGGACTCAGATATATCTAAAATGTATATTAACACTGAATGGGATTTTTGTTATATGTCTTTTCTGGCATCTGGATAAAAAAAAGGAACACTCCCTTTTTTGTTGAATATAAATGACCTCCATATCATTAAACTATTAGTAAAAATGTACTGCTTCTTCCACTACTTATACTAATACCACTAATACTCTATCAAACCAACTGCTAGTACATCAACTTCTACTGCTATTGATACAGTGCATGACTACAACTCTATAACAAATTATAGAAACAAGTACAGCTTCTAGTAGTACATGTACAGTTGAAATTGGTGTACCCGTTTTGCACATATTTGAAAATTAGGTATAGAACATTAATAGTTTTGATGGCAATTATAGTACAGTCAAACTCGTTTACATTGAAATTTAAGGGACCTTAAGATTTATTTCAAATTAACCGGCCGGATTTCATAATATCCTGTGCCATGAGAAGCAAATATAAAATGTAGATACGGTAAAAATAATATACAAAAAAAAAAAAAAAGAAAAAGAAAAATTACATGCAGCGTTTATAAAATATATATATCTCTACTTTTCGAAGAAGTCCTTAATTTTTTACTTTTTTTTTTTGTTGATTCGTGTTAGAAAACTATCAATACTGTTTACACAGGGAAAAAATATGCCTTGAATATTGCCGCGTAGATACAATAAATTGTCAGATTCACATTTGTAGAACAACCTTGTCTCATCAGCACTGAAAACATAATTATGCTTCATATAATTCGATTCAATCAAGAAGTTTATTTTCCAGTCACTTACAGTGGATTTATTTACTCCGGCACTTTCTCCGCACACCAATTTACACACGACATCCTTGCAAATTTTAGCCATGTCGGTCTTAATGCCGTAGTAAGAAAATAAAAATGATGACTTTAATGTTCTGATGAGAAATCCTCAATTGTTTTATTTATGCAAGACATAATTAGATTTTTAAAAGTCCACCGAAATCAAATCACATGTGATAATCTACACGTGCTAGACTTCGCATATAATCGGTCACCTCTGTCCACGCGTCTCAATCGGCAACTTCAATGTAAAAACGTTATCAAAACAACGAGCTTTATGTTCAATGGACCCCAGAATCATTTAAAATTAACAGAGATTTTCCACTTTAACCGATTTCAATCTAAACAAGAATTTATTACAAAGAAACTGTTCCATTTTTTTTTTTTTATGGGAAACCAAATTCACTTCAAACTAACCGATTTTTCAAATAAAGAGAGTTCAATGTGAGTTCGAGTGTATGATCTCTGTCTGGGAGTGGGCGAAGGACATTTAAGGGAAACTGCAAAAGGTATGCATGGACATTTTGCGTACGATTTATAGGACATTTCAGTTCTCTGTAAAAAATCACTTGACATTTTACCGGATTTTTTCGTGGTAAAGTAAGGGAAAGGAGTATCATTTGTGACAGGTTTCGACACAGAATTTTGATACAGAGACAATGCTGAGATGTGAATAGTGTATATAAATATAAGATAATGTATATGGTGTTTCAGTGCTGACTTGATATTATTTTAGACATTAACTGTATTAATTTTAATGAACTTCATCCTTAGGTAGCCGAACAGAAGAACAACACAGCTAGGTTTACGTTTATTTCTTTATTTGAAACAGCAAATAGATAACGGCAATGTAATTTGTGTAGTACTGATCGAGCCTGTGTATTTATACCAAGATCAACTGCGCAAGTGGATTGAGTTGATTTAAAGAATAAACCATTCAAATAATCGAATAAGAAATAAGTTTACAAAAGTGTGTTCGATACTGGCCTTAATAGAATATATGAAATTACTTTGTCACTTCTCAAAATCCCACTTCTACCTCCCCGTTTGTGAGCTGAGCGCAATAAACACTCTGGCGGAGAAAAATTGATTGATTGTCCCATTCGAGAATTTTTCACTCAGAGACGACACCGTATGCCGGTGAAGGGCTTCAAATTTAGACCTATACTGGGCACTCCGGGTCATTGAGCAGCGAGTGTTCTTTATCTTGCCAACGCCTACCGTGACACGGGACCTCGGGTTTTTAATGTCTCATTCGAAAGATCAGTGACTTTCACTTCTACTGCCGGGCGCTTGGCGAAGGAACAGTCACTACCTATGTTTACATCTTAGGTTTGACGCGGCACGGCGAACGAGAATCGAACCCGTGCCTCCTGATCACGAAGCGAGCGCCCTACCACTAGGTTACCGTGACCAGTTCAACAAGAATAAATATATTCTACTTAACTATCTGCTAAAATGTCTACATTGTATTTTAATTTCTGCTAAAATGTCCTATAAATCTTCCGCTAAAATCCCTTCAAAATTTCCTCTAAAACGTCCCCTTTTTCGTATAAAACGTCCTGTCAATCCGCTAAAATTTCCGATGCCACTGGGATTTACCTGGAATTAATTTACCGATGCATTATAATATATTTTTAAAAGAATCACAATTTTGAAAATTCAACCTTTTCTACCCATCTTGATGAAGTTGATAATTTAGATGTTTTCATTTCATAAACTTAAGGTAAAAATGAATAAGTAAATGAATTCAATCTTAACTTAGAAAAAAGAGAATGTCCAGTTAGTATCATATGAATATAATTAGAGTTTTGATTAGTATTTATGATATTTTAATCTTCTAAATGAAATATATAAAGAAAACGAACAGCTCTCAATCTCAAAAGTCCTTTAAAACAATACAAATTTTGGAGCAGAACAAACACTGACTTCTAAAACATCAGAGGTGGGATCAGGTGCCATGGAGGAGTAAGCATCCCCTGCCGACCTGTCATACCCGCCCTGTGCTCCTTGTCATGACCGGGAAATAACGCAAAAATCCGTCGACAATTCAATGTGTAACTAATGGCCTAACAATTAGTATGAAAAACGTCAGTCAGTATTTGACTTAATGATAAATTGTATTTGCTGACAAGGTTTTTTTTATCTTATGAAATTAAAGATATAAGTCAAAATATCAAATGCAAATCAAATTTTCTTCCTCCTTCTTTCCGTAGACTTTCTTTCTTCCAATTCACAACTAGAATACAGACTATAGCAATTAAGTAATTATTTAACCTGAAAAAACTCCCGTTTTGCACACGTTTTCTATACCTGAAATTCGAATGTGTCCAAAACGGGAACAAACCTTGAAACTGATTCCCCAACAGAAGACCATAATTGTCTGTCGACCCGTCAGCGGAGGTTGAAAATGGTTTCCAAGAGGTGAAATTTTCATCTTTTACCCTGAAAGACATGCACTATTTATTTTACTATACTGAATGTCTGATTGATACATAAAAAGACCACTTAATTTTCAAATATTTTTGAAATCCAGTAACACAAAAGTAAATCATTGGCAAAATGAACTCAAAGTCATGAAATTTGAACTTTTTAAGCGTTGAGAGAAAAACATATTCAAGTAATTTTGTGCTGATATAATGTGATCTTTTTTTTTTTTTGTTTTTGTTTTTTGAGGGGATTTCTAAAATCATAGAACATAATTATGTATTAATACGTTACAATAGTACTTAATGAAGTTTTTTTCTTCATTTTTAAATCAGAAATAAGTTGTTTTTTTTTCAACAGTTCTTGACCTTGAAGCAATGACATCCATTTATTCTTTTTTTTACACTCTTGCAGCTGAGTTATTTTGTTTGAACATCTCACTTGTTGCTTATTAATCACTCAATGCTATGATAGACAAAGGAGGGGGTGGATACATGTAAATAACTGACCCCCTCATTTTATTTACATAGGTTTGGGGTTTTTACATGTATCTACTTGATAGCCTCACCATGGGAAATAACGAGGGAATATCAATATCAATATCACATCTTTGTTAAAAAAAAACATTTTTTTATGAATATAAGAGTAAATATTTTGCCTTTGAAGTGCATGCGAAGAAGAATTTTTAATGAGGTGAATGCATTTTCCATTTATGATCACCTTAGCCCAACACTGGTCTGAAAACCATGTGGAGAGGATGTGAATTTCAAAACTTTGTAGAGGGCCCATTAACGAGTAAAATTCTGGCTTAAGGACCCTCTATACACTAGAGGAAAATATTTTTTGGACATTGAGAAAATTATAGTGTGTAAAGGTGTAAGTATATTATCTTATCTATCACATTTTCAACATAGGGTGCCTTGCATTTACCCCCAGGAAAAATGTTCAAAGACAATGAAGTACTGATGAAAATAAATCACTTTTGTTTACTGAAGTGGGCAAAATATCTTCAAATGAAGTGTTCTATCTATTCATCATGGCCTATTAAAGTGTTATGAATGCTTGATTTGATCACAAATTAAGTAATAAATTGTACATTTCAATTTATTTTATTCTTGATCAAAGGGCAGATCACTCTATTTCCATAAAAATACCACAAAATCAGAACTCTCTAGTGTGCAGTGTATAGAGGGCTCTTAAATATAATGCATTTTTAATGTTCGATCGACTAATTGTAATACCAACCTGGGGCCTAAACCTTGCACAAAAGGTCGTACTTTTTACAATTTTTGACTTATTCCTACTATAATGTGACAAGCAAACAGTTTGTTTTGCAACACTGTGTACATCGTAGTTTTTAGACCAAAAGCATATAATTTTCAATGAAGGATGATTTTTTTTTTTTTTTACAAGAAATGCATGTTTCCACTAGGATCTTAAAACTTACACATAGGAAAAATGAATTTAACAATTTTAGTAGAAAGCTTATTTTTATTATCATATTTATGAAAACAGTATACATTCAGGTATGTCCAGAAGTCAAAAAGTTTTCAAAAGATAAAATGTATTTTCAATATATTATCAACTCTGGTTTGAACCATGCCATAAATTTGAAAATCTTGATAGAAGGGTTATTTTAACGTTAGATGTCTAGGATCCGGAGTAGAAAAGAAGTTGTGATTAGAGGAGGGGATGCAATGCAGAAACACTTTGCTGAAAAGCAAAAATTGGATTAAATTTGCGAGGCCATTTCATAGTGATATCATACCTTATTACTTAAAAAAATAGTTGTTGACTGTTTAAATTAGACTTGCATATGATAATATCTATTTTGTTTTTGACAAATTATTACCAATGTATTCAACAACTAATAACTAATTCTTTATTCCGGCGAGATTTTAGACAATTAATTTAAAACAATCATCTAGATATATAATCCCTCAAGTCATCCCCAACAGTCAGACAATCAACAAATTAAATATTTTCAATCATTTACAAGTATGGTTTGAATTAAATTATTTTGGATGAAAAGTTCAACCGTTGTTACTTTTGTGTTTCGTCTTATTGAATTCGATGTCTTCATTGAAACAGAATTGATCAATACGCCTTTGTAATTAAAATTTACGTGTTATTAAAACGTTAAGAATATATATTTATAACAATGAAGACAGTACCACTTCTAGACTATTTTTCTAAATCTAAAATACAACTATACATTTGAAACTGCAAATTTACTCCATTGTTATATATGTAGATCCTACATACTGTTCTGTTTATTTGTGCCAAAGATTTGACAGCAAGCTAAAAATATTTTCGGATTTGACTGATAAGGAATGTAATGATATGAATCAGTTTTGTCTTACATATCTTCCAAACATGGCTTGGAGTACTTTTCGCCTTGTTCCGTGTTTGATAATTGTTCTTTATTTGTTTGAATCCTTCAGTGAGAGCACTGCTGAGGATGCTAAATCTATGTACTCTGAGGTGCAATCTCTTCGAAAAACAGTTGAACGTTTAGAAAAAGTACTTGCTGATTATGACGATCGTTTTAAACAGATGGAATCCACCAACCACGCTCTTCAGTCCACGGTTTCAAAACAAAAGAAGCAGATGGGAAAAATGGAAGAGATTATTCGAGATTTACAAAGACATGTTCAGAGGCAAGACGACCAGCTAAGTGCAATTTCCAAAACACTGAGAACCAGTTCAGATATTTCAGATGGAGGAGTTGATGAATCATTGTATACCCACAGGAAGGACGTGATCGATGTCCCTGATCAGACCAAGACTCGCGGATTAATGAGTAAGTCTTCGTTAGCTAATTAATTAGAAGTACAAAAGATTTGCAAAGTGTTTTCCTTTCTTCAAGTTTGAAATTATAGAGCTTATTTTTAACAATACCTCAATTAGCTATGAGTAGAATATCTTTGCCTTCCCTTTTTTAATAGACCACGGTTGATTGATAACATCATTCAAGGCTATGTTTAACAGAGGTTAGAAATTTGACATATATCTCAGGTTATTCAAACATTTTCAAACATGTATCATCAGAAGTAGAAACATACAATTATCTATTCAATGCACTCGGCAAAGTTTGGTCTTTTCAATACGTTATATTTCCATTAGTGAACTCTTCAAAATTAGAGGCGCGTTTCGTCGTCTGACAGGGACAGCATGGCGTTGCGGATAATACAAAACATGCCAATCTCAATCCAATTTTTAATGTTAAATGTATTTGTCATTCCAATTAAAGAATGGAAGAACTAAAAGACATATGTAAAAGAGCGAGAACCCTAAATTTATCATTCATTAATAAAAAATACGACATTTCCGAGGCATGTATATTGTATTTAGATGTAGCATACGATAAATAGATACATACGATCAACAATATAGATATAAATTGATATCGTTGTCATTCCTACTCTTGATGTATATAAAGTCCACAACAATAAAATATTTCATTTGCATTTTCTTAGGATTTGTTCATCGACATTCAACATACTGTTTACATGTTTACGTTACGTTTGTCCCTGAAATCCCGCGAGATTTGTACATTTACCGACTTTTTCACAAAAGAGCGCACTAAGAAGTATAACTCTTCCATAGTGGAAATAGAACGTATTCTCCGGACTCCATTGTCGGAATCGGCCGAGGTTTTCTTAGTGCCATTGAATACTTTATAAACATATTTTAGTAATATTTTAGTAAAGACTTAAAAAAGTCATTGTACTTTTCTTACAAATTTATTATTTCACATCTATCAAAAAAGTTTTGGGGGACTGACCGGATAGTTCAAGTATTTCCATAGAGGTTAACCTTAAATACCCTTATCTTTATATACAAGTGTTCAATACACTAGCGATTCTAACATTTTAAAGGATATCAAATACATATTGATCTGTTTTCAAAGAAAAAATATATTAAACATTTTCTAACCATTTTTATCCAGATTGGGTACATACAACTTGAACAAATACGCATGACGCGATTTTTCAAAGTGTATGGAAATTTACAATGTAAATTTCGGCCACTGCTGTCAAGCGTGAGAGGGCGTTTTTGTTATTTCCAGAGGTAATACGAATATGGGTATAAATTGATTCCGAACGCGCTCTACATAAATACGTTATTGATGAGGTGGCGGCCATTTTCGTGAAATCCTCGTAGACTTTATATTTAGTACCGTGTCAATCTACAATTTGAACTTTAAGATTCATATCGAAGCAGAAAGTCTTAGAAAAAAATGATCTATTGATATAACCTTGTTTGAAGCGAAAAAAAAATTGTTTGAGATATATTGCAAAGTTTTGATGTCATTTGAACTTTCTGAATTTTGACTACATGTAGTTTAGTAACAAAAACATTTTTGAAGTGGTGCTGGTAGGTTTTCCAGGTAGCTTGAGTTAGAACACAAGTTATAATAGAATTATAATTGCTACAGTCAAAATTTACAATAGCATTTCGCCAATCAATTCAAACTACTCTTAGAATAAACAGTAATACAAAGAAATATTTTGGATCACAGTATTCACCCTGGTTGTCATTACAGCAAATTAAAGCAATATTTATCAAAAGACTTCATTTTTCAAACGCTCATATAATTGAAAAAAATTAGCAAGTACTAAAATGGAAAAAAAATAGAAAGAGAAAAAAGCTGAAATGAATGAGTCGATTTCTTTTCACCTAAAACGTCCTTTCTTTGCAGAACGATTATTGACTGGTTCCCTTACCGTGCCGGTTGCATTTCAAGCTTATCTGAGTAGGAGACAAACAACGCCGAATGGACACCAGACAATAGTCTTCGACACAGTCCAACTGAACGTGGGAAACGGTTACCACCACACATCCGGGATATTTGTCGCCCCGGAGTCAGGACTTTATGCGTTTGCCTGGTCTATTCGTCTCTATGGAAACTCATCTCATTCAGCTCAGCTTGTAGTTAATGATCAAGAATATGATGCGGTTTACTTGTCGGTGCGGAATGGTGATAACGAAAATGTGAGTGGTACCGCCGTGGCCCAGCTTGAGAAGGGGGTAGACGTATTCGTTAGGACACACCAATCGTATAACTGGGGGAATGTCGAGAGTGATCCAGTGGGAAGGACCTCCTTCTGTGGATGGAAGATAAATTAAAGTGATTTGTGCTTCACATTGAATTATTTGTCATTAGAAAAAATAAATTTCTTTCATACATGTACATGTATGCTTTTTACAAAACTCAATTCTAACTGGTTTGAAGAAATGCTTATGATGTAATTGTTATCTGAAATATGGAGACAGCATTCAAGCTCATAGTCCATTTAAACAATACAAATCTGGAGCAGCGCACCTCTACAAACATTTCAGGCGGAACAGGTGCCATGGAGGAGTAAGCATCCCCCCTGTCGACCCGTCACACCCGCCGTGTGCTACTTGTCATGACCGGGTAAATGGAAACAAGTCCGTAGAAAGAAGTCTGTAGAAAGGGCTTTATTGCGCCCTAAAATTTAATGTTTTTAAAAAGTTATAAAATTGGATTAAATATGAGTTGAGTATATAAATATGATAGTTGATGAAAGATTATATTATGAAGGAGCACCATTCTGGAAATATGACATCATTAATTTGTAACATTTCTAAGTTTTTGACACAGAAAAAGCCTGAGAATAACTAATTTCTGGGATTGTTTTCCTTAAGAAAATAGTATCCACAGCCACGCCGCTTCAATTTTTGGATATGCTGTGCAAAATCATTTAAAAATCATATGATTTTGATAAAAACCTTTGAGGGCGATTTATGTGCTCTATATTATTTGATAGAAAACTCCACTGAAAATTGATGTCTTTTGCTATTTTTTAAAGAAATACGGGAAAATGAACAAGTTCATGACGTCATAATTAGCATTTAGGAGTTCTTACGAGAAAACAATTTGCATGTTCTTACTGCATGGAATTTCAATGATTCAGGAAGCTTGAATTTTATTTTCTTACATTACTTTCATATTTAAGAAAAATGCAGGGCCAGATTTGCATTGAAACTGTACCTTATTCTTTCAGTGTGTATATGATGGCCTAACAATTGCAGTAAAACACGCTTATAGCGAACACGCTCATAATGAATCGACGCTTACAGCGAGGTGATTTTTATTCCCCTTGGTATGAAACAGATGTGTCAGACTCCGTGGTGTCTTTTATTTCAAGTTCACTGGGATATATCGAATCGACATATGAATCAAAGTAACTATTGTTAATTGATAATACGTCGTCGATATATCTAAACGTCGAGTTCAAGGCCACAGCAAGCGTTTTCTTCTTCTCATGTAGAAATTTATGAATAAATTCTGCTTCATATGAATGCAAAAATAGGTCTGTAATAACGGGGCGTAATTAGTACCCATTAGAATTCCAACAGAATGTTGAAAGACCGGGGCCGGAGTTCATAAAACTTCTTAGTATATTCTTAAGTTTAAAATATAACTTATGTATTTTTTCTTAAGTTCACCAAGTTTTAATCAAAGTTGGTAGAAATACTTATGTGTAATTCATAAACATACTTCGTGCTTAAGTATTGACTTAAAGTTAATTGTCCTCAAAATGTGTCTTAAAGTAGGTAAGAATTAGGGCTACTTAAGTTTTTTTTATCAATATAAAAATAATGTGCATAGAAGAAATCTCAATCTTTCATAAACAAATCATGCTATTACGGTTGTACATCCAACTATAAACTCTTTTTAACTTTGAAATATTTATTAACTAGTAAGATGTAAATGTACAATATTGATGATATACATGTAGCTGTAAACATCAGTCGTGATGTACAGGTAATACACAGAGAACTAAATACCTCCATCACAAAAGAGTGCTCATTTTGTTCGGGAATTTCCATGCGTTGCTAGGGGACTTCACGTAAGAGCTCTAATTTTCTCAGCATTAAACTTAGCTAAGAATTACACTTAGAATTTATATGAATATGACTTCAGAATTTTTTCTCAACTAAGAATCTGTTTTATACTTAATTGACTGTGTATCTTAGCACAAATCTCATGTATCTTTATGAATCCCAGCCCTGATCTCCCAAAGCAGTATTGATGTTGTCAATCTGAGACTTATGGAAAACATTTTATGCAAACTTTGAAATTTCAAGTTTTCAAGTTTTTATTTAAGGATACACCAAAGGCTTTTTTCAAGATTTTCAACAATTTTGAGATTTTTGGCTAGAAAAAGAAGTTAATCACTGCTTTATAATGCATGCAAAATTCTGGGTAATTATGAAATGGTTTTCTAATTATTTAACAATAATGAAACATAAACATTATCACATGTGAATGTTCCGTTATTGAAGCTTCTGATTTGATCTGTGACTGCCTGCTCATGAAAGATGCAATAAATCACTGTGACCACTTGGGGAATTCTACACTAGCCACACAGAGGTTATCAATAATTAAACTACAGGGACTCTAGATTTAGAGAAGGAGATCTAACAGATCACTGATGACCATAAAATAGGAGGTGGAGCTTAGCTCTTGCCATTTTGCCGGGAAATCTTTCTGATTCAGAATTGAACCTATTTTACTTAATTAAAAGCATCTAAATACAGAAAAGAACCTCCCATTCTTGTGAATATGCATAGGAAATATGGCCAAGTGACAGGTATCCAAAGCTGAATCTCTAAGGTGTCATATATTCCTAGCTTTGGCAGATTTTGTTGTGTAATGGGTTTTTGCCCTCTACTGTGAAGTAAGATCAGACAGTGTGTGGTATTATTTCAAAGGATTCAGCTCCCTTATTTATTGACCAATTTCTCTGAAAATTGGATGGGTTGCCTCTCAAATGTGTGTTCACAAAACCGTATCTCAGATTTTTGATATCTAGCTTAGTTTTGGAATTATTGAGGGAAATGTTAAATTAGGCTAATAAATTGATAATATTGAAGAGCAAATGGCTGTAACTTTTGAATTAGAATATTTATCAAAAATCTGAGATACAGTTTTTAAGTTCAATCTTTAATCTACCTTGAGGCAAAATGACCACTTTGAGGGGTTAAATACAAAAAAGTTGATTTATAAAATATTTATGCACTAAAATTTACATTAATATATAAATAATTTTTAAATAAGATATTGATTAAAGTTTAAATTAGGATAATTAAATAGTAAATTTAACAAGCTTTCAAATGATATATACTTTTATTATGTTATCTTTGATAATGAAAGAATTACGTGTAAATTAAATTCTGGCATTTGGAAACCTTTGGTGTATCCTTAAGACAAAACCCCCAACTGGGGTATATGAATATAAATGAATACAACAAAATAACATATACGCATGAATGCATGAATGAGTGGCACAGATGTTAATTACTATATACATGAAAAAAAAAACTTCATACATCCTACAACCATAGCAACTGGACTTTCATCGTAAATAAATATATAAATAATTGATGAAAACCTTTCAGGCGTGGGAAATATATTCCAAACAATGGTGATGGAAAAATGTACTATATCTCAAGAGTTTCTACTGACTGTTAATGAAAGTCTTATAGTATTGAAAAATACTAAATTTTTCTTTGTTCAAAATCCCTCAGATACTATGGGAGCAGAATAAATCACTTTAATGAACAAGATGTGTTTGTGAAACACTGATGCCCCCGTATGGCAGCTTATGGCGAAGGTTAAAGATTCTCAAATGCAAGTCAAACTCCAGGTCAAGAAATCAAAAGTGTTGGTACCCAAAGAAAGGTCTTGTCGCGAGAAATATACGTGTGAAATATGAAAGCCCTAGTACAAACCGTTTAGAAATTATGGCGAAGGTTAAAGTTTTTCAAAGTAAGTAAAACGGCAAGGTCAAGGTCAAATGGTGCCCAAGGGAAGGTCTTGTCACAAGTGATATACATGATCGTGTAATGTGAAAGCCGTAGAACCAAATGTTCAAATGTTATGGCAAAGGTTTAAATTTTCTAAAAGTAAGTCAAACACCAAGGTCAATGTCAATGCCAAAATTGTTGGTATCTTAAGGAAGGTCTTGTCACAAGGAATATACGTGTGAAGTATGAAAGCCCTGACACCAACTGTTCAAAAGTTATGGGCAAGGTTAAAGTTTTTAAAAAGTAGGTCAAACTCCATGTTCAAGGTTAAAGAGTCAAAGTTATTTGTATCTAAAAGAAACGTCTTGTCACAAAGAATGCATATGCGAAGTATGAAAGACCTAACACCAACTGTTCAAAAGTTTTGGCCAAGGTTAAAGTTTTTCAAAAGTAGGTCAGAGTCCAAAGTCAAGGTCAAAGGGTCAAAGTTGTTAGTACCTAAAGAAAGGTCTTCCCACAGGAAATGCATATGTGAACTATGAAAACCCTTGCATTAACTGTTCAAAAGTTATGGTCAAGGTTAAAATTTAAAAAAAAAATTGAAGAAGGTCAAACTCCAAGGTCAAGGTCAAAAGGTCAGAGTTGTTGGTATCCAAAGAAAGATATTCTATTAAGGAGTACACATGTGAATCATGAAAGACCTAGCACAAACTGTTCAAAAGTAATGGCAAGGGTTAATGTTTTATCAACAGTAGGTCAAACTCCAATGTTAAGGTCAAAGGGTCAAAGATGTTGGTACTCAAAGGAATGCCTTGCCACAAGAAATACACATGTGAAGCTTGAAAGCCTACGCTCCAACTGTTCAAAAGTTATGGCCAAGGTCAAAGTCTCATAAAATTTTGCAAAAGTGGGTCAAACTCCAAGGTCAAAAGGTCAAATATGATGGTACCCAAAGAAAGATCTTGTCACAAGAAATACACATGTGAAATATGAAAGCTATAGCTGCAACCAATCAAAAGTTATGGGCAAGGTTAAAGTTTTTGTGGACAAACAGACAGACAGCTAGATAGACAGACAGACAGCTAGACAGACAAACAGCTAGACGGACAGGGCAGAAACTATATGCCCCCGAATCTTCGTTTACTGGGGCATAAAAATTGCAGGAAATTGATCCGCCAACCTGTCTACCACCGCACTCTTCTTTTATTTTTTCGCTCACCTGAGCCGAAGGCTCGAGTGAGCTTTTCTGATCCAAATTTGTCCGTTGCCTGTTGTCGTTGTAAACTTTTTACATATTCATCCTCTTCCAAAAATCACTGGGCCAATTTCAACCAAACTTGCCACAATGTATCCTTTGGAAAGGGGATTCAAGTTTGTTCAAATGAAGGACAAAGTCTTCTTTTCAGGGGTGATAATTAAAAATTTCATGAAAAATTTAAAATGGAATGTGTAGCCGTGTTTTTCTAGATATACAATATGGAAGATACATGTATAACAATTGTAATATAATATTCATACAAATTCTTTTAAAAGGACATTACAACGTTGAATGCTCTGCTCATGTTTAATTTTGTAATTTTTAAGCGCAAAATGGTCATAAGTCATACATGTAATTTGTACTCCAAGGATTATTTTTTATCTCAACGAAACTATTATAAGATTGCAATACTTTCTGGAATGTTACGTCTAACTGTGCAATACGTAGGGCTCATGGCTGGTCTGCTCGACAGGGGATGCATACTCCTCCGAGGCGTTTGTTCCTACCTCTGGAATTTCCGGGGGTCTGGTTAACAATGTATACTATGTTCACAAATTTGTTTGTTTGAAGATTTTTTTTAGATCGCTCACTGTTCTTTATCTCCACTTTTTGTTAAAATATAATACGTACTTGAATTTTAAATTTTGATACACGTAGCTATCGCATTAATTAATTAATCAGTCAATTGGATAATTTATGAATTAATCAAACAGAATTGGCATGCAAGTTATATTCCTTTCCAGCTTTAATGCATTCATTTTACTGTTAATCATCATATCAAATTCATATAACACGGATGCATGGCATTTTTCCTCTTATGCTCTTCTTATCTTCAATAACATTTCATGGTGACTTCTTATTAGTTTACCTATGTGTTCTAGTATAAGAAATTTGAAACAGTGAGTCTAAATATTAACCCATTAAGAATATTATTTTACGCAACATTCTTATTTTCGTCGAAAATTTGTAATAAAAATTTAAAAATTAAACACACTAATAAACCTTAAAGTGTTCATAAAATTTTTGGAATGTCAAAATATTGATAAATGCTAAAAAAGAATAATGTTGTACTTTGATTCTTAAAATATTCACTGATGACCTCTTGTGATACAGTTTGCTATTAATGTTGTACAAGTATTGCATCTATTAGTCAATCATGAATCTTCAAAATAATTACACGTATTCATTACTACATGTTGTACAGACTGTATTAAGTATAGATTATCCGAATACCATATATACATATATATATATATATATATATATATATATATATATATATATATATATATATATATATATATATATATATATATATATATATATATATATATGAAGTTGACATTAAAAAGATGCTTGAGTTTCTGATTGACAATATCTATGTGGTTTTTGGAGACCAGGTCTTCCAACAATCTATTGGAATTCCCATGGGTACCAATTGCGCCCCGTTATTAGCAGACCTTTTTTTGTATTCATATGAAGCAGAATTTGTCCAAAATCTTGTACGTGAAAAGTAGAAAACACTTGCTGTGGCCTTCAACTCGACATTTAGATATATCGACGACGTATTGTCAATTAACAATCATGGCTATTTCCATTCTTATGTCGATACGATATATCCTTGTGAACTTGAGATAAAAGATACCACAGAGTCTGACACATCTGTTTCATATTTGGATATTTTACTTGAAAAAGACGTTAATGGTAATCTAACAACCAAGCTTTATGATAAACGTGATGACTTTAACTTTTCAATCGTCAACTTCCCTTACTTATGCAGCAATATACCTTCATCACCTGCATACGGGGTATATATCTCTCAGTTGATTCGATACGCAAGAGCATGCTCTACGTATGTACAATTTCTAAAACGAGGTAAATTATTGACAAATAAGTTGATGAAACAAGAATATCAGCTGTCTCGTTTAAAGTCATCATTTCGTAAGTTCTATGGTCGATACAATGACCTTGTCAGCAAATACAATTTATCATTGAGTCAAATGCTGACTGACATTTTTCACACTGATTGTTAGGCCATTATTTACACACTGAATTGTCGACGGATTTTTCCGTTATTTCCCGATCATGACAAGGAGCACACGGCGGGTGTGACCTGTCGGCAGGGGATGCTCACTCCTCCATGGCACCTGATCCCACCTCTGATGTTTGGAGGTCCGTGTTTGCTCTGCTCCTATTTTGTATTGATTAATGGACTTTTGAGCTTGAATACTGTTCGTTATCTCCATATATTTCATATATCTTAAATCAATATCTGCTTTTTGAATGCAGTAATGACATCGATATTAGATACCTTTTTACAAGATTTCAAGGGTATTAAAATGCGATAGAAATTAATTTGCAACGTACAATATTCCAGACAACAGTGTTCTGATACTTTGAATAATTTTTGGTTATTGTCTATTATTGTAATTGTCCATTGATTCAGTTTTTAGAGAGGTGTACTTAATCAAAACTAGACAATGATTGTTGTTTGAGGTCAATACAATAATTTACCCCTACAAGGAGTATATTATGATACTATACATATACTTCCAGTGTCTTAAGCATCCTGCTTAAATACATATCACCATATAATTCAACTATTTCTAGATTGCTGATTGGCTCCGATCCAGGCTTGTAGAAATCGTAAGTTATTTAACTTAAACGAGACGTTCCAGGGGAAGATAACATTTGATATTACATCTGACCAAAAATAGTTCGAAAACATCCAAGATGATACCATGTATAGATCTGAAAAATTATACTCACCTGCCCCCGACCTTTCTAAGGGGGCATAACATTTTTTTTGTTATCTACATTTGATCAAACAATTGCTGAAAGAGTTAAATACTTTGTTTGATTCAAAGAATGAATGATTGAATAGTTGAATCGTATAGTCAAACACTTACTGTTTGTCTGTTTATTATTTTTGGGCTTTTGTAAAATACTGTACTCATCAGGTAGTTATAGCTGAACACGACTCGTAAATAGGCATACGCCATATTACTATCTACGATATCAGCACCGGGGTATACTCTTCGCATTCGTTACAACTGACTGCCTTATTGTCACGGGTATCGGCGTGGAATGGCGACCCGTGCTCGTGATGGTTATCTTGCATTACATTTGTTTACAATTTATTGCAGTTACGAGTATTTGTGTTTGTTATACTGCACTGTCCTGTGCAACTGTTGTACGTCTCTCTGGTACCTTTCTCTCCTGCATTATAAGTACAGTTATTTTTGTTGCTACCGAGTGCTGTATAGCACAGACGTCCGTCTAGACCGGTGACAACTGATTACACTGAACAGTGACTAAGTGAGTGGCTCTATATATAGGGGCCCTCAGATATAGCGAGAGTCCAATCGAATATGGCGGACAGATCCTTTTTACGAAGCGTGTTTAGCTTTAAATCACATTAATGGCCTAAATAGAGCAAATTAGGAATAGGTGAAAGATACCGTAAACCTTAGGTACATGTAAATAATATCAAACTGACCAACAAAACAATACTGTGAAATCAATTACATTCGTGGGGATTTAGTTTTCATTTATTTTGTGGAATAAAGAGACTCGTGAACTCTTGTTTCCCACGAAATGTTCTAATTTTCAGCCAAAGTAATTTTTTTTTTTTTGCCTTTCAACCAGGAAATTCAATTCATATTAACCCATATTTTTCCTCAAACTATAAGAATTTTAACCCACAAATGTAATGATTTTACAGTAGTTGAATAGAATGTATTTACAAAAGTCAAATATTACAGCACGTCATTGTACAAAATGGTTATCTTTAAAATTCATGTTTACATTACTGAATTTAAATGCCGTGTCTTCTTGAACGGATAAGTGCGCAAGTTACCTTGGGACGCCTGTTATAAAATACGTCACTATCTATTCAAATATCAAATATTTTCCTCGTTTGGCTTACTTTAGGAAAGACGCCATTTTTTATTGAATCAAAAACGTTTGTTGGTATATTTAGAACAATTCTTACGTCTTACTGGTAAGTATACATTTTTTTAAACCACATATAAGTATTTTAAATCATTTTCTAATAATTATATCAACCATTTCACAACAGACATCGACAAAATGTTGAAGAAAGCCGATAAAACCCAGTGAGAAATTGTGCTTTCGGCAATCTCACCTTACACTCTAACAAAACATTAAAAACGTCATTATAGATTAGTAAAGTAAATTCAAGATTACTATCTTTGCATAGCACATACACTCTAATTTGATTTATTATATAGCGAATATTATGAAGCTTTGGTTCGCTATAGTACAGCTATAGGAACTTTTATACTTAAAATTTCAAAGATTAAGCAACATCAGTCAAACCCTTAATGTGCCCCTTGTCATGATAAGGCAAAGGGAGAAATCGATAGAAAATTCAGTGTGAAATAAAACAGTAAAATTAATGCATTAATAACATCAGCCAACATTTGACCTAACGAAAGATTGTAGTTGCCAGCAAGGTCATTTTTACAGAACATAGATTAAACGAAGGTCCTTTGTCGGTCGTAAACATTTTAACATTGTTCAATTTTTCTCTTGAACCACATAACCACATAGCCAATTTCAACTCTCAACTTCATTTTCAATTCTGGCAAAAAACATCTATGGACAAAGAGGAACAAAATTTGAAAATTTCTCTCCCCCTTTTCCGTGCCTAAAACTGGGACTTATACAACCAAAATTTCTCTTCATTACTACGGGTCATCAAGTAGTCAAACTGTTTGCTTGATTGTAATAAGAATTAATCCTTCTACTAAAATTACCAAATTCATGGCCCCAGGATCAGGGGTTTTTGGGTACGGATGGGGCTTTATTGCTCATATAGTTAAAATGTAAAAATTCTTTAAAAAGCTTTTTCTCTTCCCTTGTATATTTTTATCACTCAGACCAGGTACATGATCATGATAAGCATTGAGTACTAGGCCATATATTTGTTAATCCCTAATCATCCTATTTTTCTTTGGGGCAACACATTCCATCTCTCGGGTTATTTTGTTTTATTTCATACTTCTATGGATTCTTTAATGTGTATCATATTCATGAGAGCGCTAAAACCTTGTCTATGTTTTGCAGTCTTCTATGACTAGGAACTGTAGAGCAGCCATAAGAAGTTACTAATGGTCATGTTTAACATAGAAATGTGCAAGGAAAACTTTAAATATTGCAATTGTCTTGTTTTCAGTACAAGAAAAAAGATCATTTAACAGGTATGAAGGTACATGTATGTGTCTCTATGCGGAGTCATTCTTTTTTTTATTTTTGGGTCGAGCATACATTGTAGCTCCACAGTTATGGAGTCAGTTCTTTATGTGATGTAATTAAAAAAAATTGATATCTTCTCAAGAAAATTACCTTTTCAATGAGCAAGCAATCAAATAATACACATCTGTATACAAATGTAAAGTTCATCAAATAATCTGAATCCAGGTAATTTAATAAATTGCCTAACTCCTTACGTTTTGTAAACTTATTTTTAATGAAAACCTTTTGACTTAATCATCACAAGTTGCATGTATCTTACGCTTTTTAAAATACGACATATAGCTTAATTAAATCAAACTTAAACTAAACAATGTGATAAAACGATCAGTAATCACGCTCAAAGTCAACAAAAATAATACAAATTGTGAGCAGAACAAACACAGACCTGTAAAATAGGGTCTAAAAGGGTAGGAGATTTAAGAGTAAATGTAAGAAAATTCTTTTTTTTATTTCTTTTATCAAATGTATTCTCCGAATTTATTTCAAAATTGATACATTTTCCTATATGTGCATACATGTAATACAAGATTTAATTTTTCCTATGTAATTGTAATATTACAAACAGTTACATTTAAATATTTTAACTTGTAAAATATATTTCATTCAAATTGTTAGGCCATTATTTCCACACTGAATTGTCTAGGGATTTTTTCGTTTGCCCGCTTATGACATGGAGCACTCAGCGGGTGTAAACGGTCTACAGGGGATACTTACTCTTCCTTGGCACCTGATCCAATCTCTGATGTTTTTCTTTGCTCTGCTCCCAATCTGAATTTTTTCAAAGATTTTTGAGCTCGATCACTATGAGTTTTCTTCATATTTCAACCGTTAGTAATATAGACAACTTTGTTTTTTTCAGATGAAAATGGAGTCACTTTCTTCGACTTTAAAGGACGATTTTCTTACGTGTACAATTTGTTATGAGGTTTTTAGCGAACCAAAAACGCTACCCTGCTTGCATTCTTTCTGTAAATTTTGCATTAGTGGTTTTATTAAAACTAATGAATTAAAACCACCTTATCATTGCCCAGTTTGCAGGGAAAACTTTGCATTGGAAGTTGATGAAATAAAAACAAATTTTTGCTTGACAAATATGATTGATTTAGTTAAAAAATCTGATGAACTTTTTTGTTCATTCTGTAAACTATTGGATGAAAATCGTCCCGCCCTTTTCCAGTGTCTAACTTGTCTGGATTATCTTTGTGAAGAATGTGCAAAAATGCGTCACTCTTTCACGCGTCAGACGAGAAATCATCAAGTTGTTTCCATGAAAGACATCAAAACAGGAAAACACGATAACGAAATTAGGTTAGCTCAGAAGACAAGATGTTCTAGTCATACAGATGAAATTTTGCTTTTCTTGTGTACCTCATGTCAAGCACCTGTTTGCCGTGACTGTCTTATATATAAGCACAGAGAGCATGGATTTAAACCCATCGCGGATCTTCGTAAAGAAAAGGAACAAAAAATCAATGAAATTATCGATCCGCTTAAGAAAAAGCTAGAGGATCTGCAAAAGTCTAGTGCAGTTTTATCAGTAGAAATAAATAGTTGCGAAGCAAATGAAAATGTAATCGTCCGGGAAATTGAAGAAAGATTTTCAGAGGCAATCGAGAGTTTACGAAGATCTCAAACAAAATTGACGGAAGACATCAGAAATAAGATGAAATTACAGAAAGATCCTTTGCACAACGCATTCCAAAATATTGAAAAGCATTGTAAAAGTATTGAGGAATCACTAACGTTTTCAGCTAACATTTCAAAGGGAGGAAGTGATTTTGAAATCCTCAATATTCTGGATGAAATTTATGACCGTGTACTAAATCTAAACGAATCAACTTGCACAAAGACATCTGAATGCCTAAATTTAGATATCCCCCATTTTAAATTGTTGTGGAAAAAGACTCAACTACTTGATCCTTCCTTTGAACAAACAGACATATTGTCACTAGAAATTAAAACAAAACGTGCATCACAGCTGTTCACTACAAACAGAAGCGAAACGAATGAAAACAATGCAGGACTGCTGAGGGATCATTCGGCTTCAAGTTCACTGATTACAGACAAGAGAGGCATAAGCGATAACTTGAAAAATGTTAAGAAAAAAAGTATTCTTAATTTGATAAAAAAATTAAATTTCAGTGATAATGACGACAAATATACGCCAGTTTACTCCAGTGTGACCTGGACTCCAGATGGCCGTGTTGTAGCTATTGACAAGGAAAACGAAAAGGTAAAGAGTTTAACCCTGTCATCGAATAGTCGAAAATCGATCAAGTTTCCCCGAGTTCTTTCGATATCTTCAAACCTCAATGGTTTTCTCTGCAGAACACAAATTGATTCCCAAATGTTTATAATGAACAGACAGCTAGAAATTCAAGAACAGCACGATGGAGTATCAACCATAGTTTGTACTTCGCCAAATGATAATGCGTCTATGTGGATGACAAGAGACAAGATATTTACAAAAATAAATGGAAATCAAACAAAAATGATACCAATTTCTGACGACAGAGAAGAAGTGAAGGCATTTGGAACACCCACATATGCGTGCTATCTTCCAAATAATACTTTTGCAGTTTCTGATTTTGATAGAAACTGTGTTTTTCTCATAAACAATAGTGGAAAAATTGTTAGAAAAATTTTACATCGTCCGGGGTCAATCAGTTGCGACAGTGTAGGAAATATGTTTATTGCAGACTTTCTAAACAATTCTATTTCAGTGTTTGATGTAAATGGATTGTGTTTGTCAATTTGTGACATTGGGATGTGGCAGACAGCACCGAGGTGCATTTCTGTATTTAAAAATAGAATGCTAGTTGCAGGTGATAATCAGATAATCATGTATGCTGTTCAAAATCATTGAATGGAATCTTTCCATGAATTGTGGGGAGATTAAATATTCACAAATGACAACAAATCAAGATTTACTGATGTACATTTTATTTGTTTTTGTACGTATATATTAAACAATTCATGATATATTTTTGTATACTAAAGGGGTTAAAGTTGTCTTGATAAATATGTCAATAAAATTTGGAGATAACGATCAGTATCAAGCTCATAGGTCCGTTCAAACAATACAAATCCGGAGCATAGCAAACACAGACCTCAGACAGGGATCAGGTGCCATGGAGGAGTGAGCATCCCCTGCCAACCGAGCACACCCGCCATGTGCTCCTTGTCATGATCGGAAAAAACGAAAAAATCCGTAGACAGTTATTTTCAGTGTGTAAACAAAAGCTAACAATTACAGGTAGCATGACAAACATCAGTCAGCATTCGACTTAATGATAGATTGTACTTGATGACAAGTTCATTGTATCGATCATGATAGAACTAGCGAATTGATGACTTTAAACGAGACTGTTGAAATTCCTTTTCATCATCATGCACTTGCGTATCGAATCGTATTGAAAGATATTAACCTTTTATGCAGGTGATAAAAGTATATTGCTATATAAGTAAGGGATGTTAACGATTGAAAAGTTGAAGTCATCAATTTTATCATATAGCATTGTTATTTACACAAATCGTCCTGTAACAAAAATTCGAATAACAAAACTCACATTGATAAAATTGACTTTACAATTACCTTTAGAAAAGGTTATTGAAAGGTTTAAAATTTTGGTTAATGGACGTGCTTTTATTGAGATCTTTTGAAAAATAACTTGGTAACATTGTATGATTGGAATGTCTTCGAAAGGTAATTCTTGTTAATGCAAGGTATTCCATAACGTGGCCATAGTTGAAGGAAAAGATATTAAATAACCAAAGTCGGAATATATGTGACAAAAATGTATCATCACAGTCAAGCAGTTACTAGTACTCAGAAAAAAAGAGAAATTTAGTTAAACATTCAGTGAAATTTACCACCTACTAAACAACCCCCAACGTTTTTCTCTGACCAAACTAGCTGAAGTGAGATAAATAACGCGTTAGGAAAGATTGATATATTATATAGATATTTCGAATCAGTCCAACGGCGTTCTAATAGTCCTTATTTGGAAGGATGAAACAATTTAGTTTTGAAGAAACTATAGAAACTTGAATGATGTCAAAATTAAAGATATATATTATCCCTCCTGGAGGATGCTTGTCTGGAGCAAAAAAGTGTGGGGATTGGCAGGAGGACATTAACCATGGTGATAAAACAAAAAAACAGTATTTACAATCGGATATATGGGTGTTGTCCGATAAAATCCTGGACAAAAGATTTTAATCGAAAATTATGTGCGCACTAAGTTGATATTTTCAGCAAATGTTTATTTATTATATTTAAGTGCATCTGAGTTTTTTGGATAAAATATAGACAAAAATAAAGATTTTATTATGCTTGAATGTGCACAGGGTATGGTCCTACGGCGCATAATAAAAAAACCAGGGTTCCATTAGAGATTTATTTCAAATAAAAGTATTTAATCCACTATCCATTATGTCGTTTCTTGAAAATTTCAAGGTTTTTGATTACGTTTTGTCAGTTTCCCGAGTATTTGAAGTGGGAAAGTGGTAAACACAACACAGAAAAATGGCGACGTTTGATGACGTAATGGCGCACCAGAGATCAATAAGTTTGCTTTAGATCTAGTAATGACGCCCTAGGAGATTTTTAATGGCTACGAAAAAAATTAAGAATATCACTAGACCTTTAGTATATAAGTGAAATGGGAGTTTTCTAAAAGGAAGCTTTTTGATCGAGTCCCCGGGTAGAACAAAACATGCAGCAAACAGCTACTGGCAATATCGAAAGACGCTGGTACTGTAGACCGTCGATATAAAATAGCCTTTTTAGTTGAATGATAGTGAGAGTACTGTCCTTAACTTACTAATAAATCTTCAGAAGGTCCTATGTGTGTGCAAGATTGGTTCCTCGGCTGTTTAAGGAGGAATAAAGGGAAACTCAAGTATGTGCATCAATGAAATTTCCGCATTTAAGTGGGCCTTATCCAACGTTATTTTAGCAATGTGGAAACGTGACACTGCTTTACACACTTTTACGTTATCATCTACGCGCCGTAAGGCAATACCACACATAACATAAAATTTCATTTTAGAAAAAATTGAGCATATACAGCTGTAACTATTTGATATTTGCTATGTATATGGATGAAAAAATGTACTTAAAAATAGAGAAAACTTTTGAATGCAATGATGATTATTTTTCACCCTAGACAACTTATCCATGATTTTACCAGACAACCCTCGTAGTTTTTAGCAAATTCAAAATTGGCATTGAATTATGTATGAACTTTATAAAAGTTAATGAAAAAATTGGTATCCATTATTTGTTGAAAAGTTGGTCTCATGTTGTTATAGTATGTCATTATATTTAAAGATCTTTCATGAACATTAAGACAATTTCAAGCATGTTGTAAGACATAAATACAGCTGATTTGAAAAAGAACCATAAGAAAATTTTACTCTAAAACAAGTCCTTCTCTAAGACACTTTTCAGTGATAGGAGTAATTACATGCACTAAAACCAAAAAAAAAAAAGTGGCTCATAGCCTGTAACGTTAACGTAAAGGATGTTCGAAGTTTAATAAATTAATAGCTTTTGTGCACATATGATAGACTTTTTTTTTGAAAATTTTCTCATACATAGCATTACCATTATACAAACTATATGAGTCAAACAGATATTTTTTTATGGGATGAAGATTGCAATACAGCATTTACGAAGACAAGCCTTAAATACCATTACAATTACAGTAAACAATGGTTCAAAATAGTTATTTCTTTAAAACTTTACTCTACTATGACACATTTATTTAGAACATTTTGCTGGGCACAAGTGCTTGAACATTTTACCTGTGAAGTGTATTTTTTTGCATAAATGTGTAATTTGATTATCGCAAGATCCTTTTGATCATGATAAATGGGCAATCAATCGTACTTAACTGGCGAAAGGTCAGTCATGTGTATGAATCGGTTGAGGCTATCTGGTACCGCTTGCAGGTTGGCGGACAGGAGTTGTCTCTCCATGAGTGCGTACGAGTTATCTCGCGTTACAACGGTGACATACATAAATTCCTACCCTCATTCAAAAGTTCCACCTACATCGTTTCTATGAAACTGTTAATGTTTATCAATAAGACAAATATGCAAAACGTAATAAATAAGAGAGAAAAAAGTATTGTTATCTCACTGGTGATCTTGGGAGCATATACTCATGTTGAGTAGCTTTCGCAGAAACTCCAGGGGGGGGGGGGTAGTTATTGAATTTAAAAAGGCTTTTTACGGAGCTGTGCCCCCCCCCCCTCAAAAAAGTCTACGGACGTTTAATTATTTATTTATATTTAATCATTAATTGTTATTATTATTATTTATTTATTTATTTATTTTTTGCTTCTAAAGGAATTTCTGTATTGTTGTGCCTACTGCCTACTAAGTTTTTAATTTACATTCCTAGAGAACACAGACCTGGCTGGGTCAATGGGGAGTTACAATTCCCAGACCAATAGACCAGATATCTAAACACACACAAAGACTCCGGCCCAGTGACGTAGCATTGCTTTTGAAAGGGGGCAACCAGAAAAAAAAAATCAACTTATACGCGTAGACCAGAAAAAAAAACTTGACAAGCAAAAATAAAAGGAAATTGATTTATTTCATATCTTTCTATACATTAATGGCGAAGAGTGCTTGTAAATGCACAGAATAATGTAATGATAAGTTTGTTTGTCTGTTGTTTAACCTCGAGAATTTTTCACTCATACGGAGACGCCATCATTTGCCGGTGGATAGCTGCAATTTTTGACCTTGGCACTGAGGGCCATTGAGCAGTGATGAATCTTTTTCGTGCCAGCACCTACTGCGTCACGGGACCTCGGTTTATTTGTTCTCATCCAAAGGACAGGTCTCCACGTCCAACAGTGGGATTCGAATCCGCGACATAAGGATCAAGCGATAGCTATTTATTTTATTCCCTCATCAATTCAAACTTTTATGCGCAGTTACTGTAGCTGGATTACCATCGCCTCGAGCCATTACTGTCCGAAGTCTATACATTTTTGCCGTGGTTTTGCGACGATGCTGGATTTTTCAAATAATTCAAATGCATTTTGAATCATTAAAGTTAATCAAAATTTTGCACTTTAAAAAAATGAGATTGTTTTAAAGAATAACAGCAATCAACTCCTCTTGCATTCAACTATAAATAAAAAAATATGAAAACATCAAGAATTCAAAGAAAAACTGAATTTGAATTAAATATGATTTTAAACTTACAGAAAACAAACAAAGTGAGAGACAGTTGTATTGTACAAAATGATAGCTACCTACCTCTAACAGGTACCAGATTATAAAGCTACCTAAATGTAACGGGTACCAGATTATAAAGCTACCTACCTGTAACAGGTACCAGATTGTAAAGCTACCGATCTGAAGAAGGTACCACATTTTAAAGCTACCTACCTGTAGCAGGTACCAGATTATATAGCTACCTACCTGTAACAGGTACCAGATTATAAAGCTACCTACCTGTAACAGGTACCAGATTGTAAAGCTACCGATCTGTAACAGGTACCAGATTTTAAAGCTACCTACCTGTAGCAGGTACTAGATTATAAAGCTACCTACCTCTAACATGTACAGGATCTTAAAGCTACCTACCTCTAACAGGTACCAGATTTTAAAGCTATCCACCTGTAACAGGCACTAGATGATGTTGCTTACGAAGTACTTGTTGGAAACAGATAATGAAATCGTTTAATTCTCGGTCAGTAGCTAAAGGATGACTGCACTTAATGCTGTGATTTGGGTCTTTTTCGGTCGCTTCTATTGCTTGTAAATCTTAACGTAATTTCACTTTTATACATTTACCACATACACCATAAGTCTGTCAATTTGTCACCAGATACAAATGTAAAAAATAATTTTAGACTGCAATACAATAAACTAATTCCATGTTTATTGTCCTAACTGTTTTCCAAATACAGAGAATTTACACTTATTTAACATTATGTATGCATGAGAGGTGGAGTTAACATCGTAAGAATGGGTCTAAAATTAGACTAGATGAATAACAATGACAATTAAAATAATAAGAGATCACAATTTTCACCTCTCTATTTACTCTGTTTGACACAATGACATTATACAAAGGATTAAAACGTAATTAACAATGTAAGCACATCCATGTAGGAAACGTATTTTAAATTGAGGCCTGACAAATTAACGTGTTCGAGTACAGTGTCCTAGTTACAATGTAGCTCAAAACATGCTACCTATATGTTACATGACGGAATTTAGTATTCACAGTTACCTGAAAAAAGATATCACGTGATGACTTATAATATTCAACGTGTCACAGCCCTTGGTTTAAACAGAGAGAGCGGGTGTAAGAAGAAGCATTTTTTTCTCTTTTAAACCATGAGCGCATGTTTGTCTATTAATCTCATTTTAACACAACATTACTAATGCAAATATACAACTATTGTAAAAAGGAGAACAATAGACAAACATGCGCTCACTATGTATAAAGTCAGTAAAAAAGTGGGCGTCCTCGATTATCGTACGGAGATTGAAGAAATTATGATGACCCCTTAATTCCTTAATACATATTCTTTTATTTATCGTAATTACGTAAAGTTGTAGATTAGATGTTGATCATTCCTGCAATTAAAAGAAAAATGTCTGTTTTGAAAGTTTATTTTGACGCAAATTTTATATGTCCTTAAGTGCAGTCATCCTTTTTGTTTTTCAAGACATATAACTTTCACAACTTCTTTTACTTGTTACACTTGATTTAACTTTCAAACTAGTAATCTAACACAGTTCTGAGAATTCATTTTGAGAAAGAATCAAATGTATAACGAATCAATGTACAAATTACAATTACGAGTTCTTTTGAGCCGAAGACTCGCATTGCTAATGCAATGGACATTTGTGCGGTATGCGTCAACTTTTTGGAATATGGGCCATAACTTAAAAACCCCTCGTCCAATTTTTATCAATTTTGTTAGAGTATGTTTGGCCCAAGGCTAGGGCTCTCATTTATGCTAAAAACAGGGATGTGTCCCTTAAACAAATAAGGGGAGATAATTAGGAAAATAAAAACAAAAGGACTGGTTGATAAAAAATCTTCTTCTCAAGAACCACTGGCCAGATTATCACCAAACTTACATACATGATAAGGATATGTTGTGGATTAAAACTTGTTCAAGGTATCACCCTGGGGCAAAGGATGTGGTCTCAATAGCACTTCAAAGTTGACCAAAAATTATGTTTTATTAAAACTTAGATAATATTTTGCTTACTATAAGTACTAGGATCATCATATCTTGTCAATTGATACATCGTAGAACCTCGTATCATGTTGACTCAAAAGTACATGTAGGTCACATTTTTTACCTAATTTCTTAACTTCAAGGTAATATCTCAATATATTTAAATTAAAAAGAGACTTTAATCATCAATCTTTGTCAGTTTATTCATTTTGGATTCTCAGAATGTTTTAACCAAAATGTTTGCCATGATGGCCTACATTTGGAATTTCAAGGCTTTATCAAAATATGCAGGATACTTAGAGGCTTCAAATAGAAGTGATTGGTTGTACAATTTATCTGATGATCTATTCAAGGCTCTTGGGCCTCTTGTTTCTTGTAGTACGATTTGTTGCTGTATACTCGATTGTTACTGTAACTCAATGTGCTTTTTTGTCACTTGAACATTTGATTTTTTCCTTCTTATTTTCTGCTCTTGTTTCACATCTTTTTACATGCTATATATACATGCCAACGATTACACCTACTTACTTACACCAGTAATGAGTCTTTGGTCGAGGGGAAACTCCCTCAAGGATTAACTTTTTAACTGTTTTGTTATGCCGATACAAAATAAAAATTTTGAGGATTACCGCTAACTGGAAAATGATTAGCTTTCAAAGCATTGCTTAGCTCACTTGAATAACACACGGCGATTAGTCCATTGACATAATTATTATACCAATACTAAAGAATTTTAATCTAGAGGATATTGGATAACCGGAAATTAGTGTTCGAAGCAGAAATTAGCTCACTTAGTTAACGCTTAATCCATTCACAGCGATTTCTAAGGAAATATTCACATCTAACTAACAATCTAATTTTATATAGGGAAAATTCAGTTGAGGTAAAATAATATTGTTTAAGAATCTTTTTCGTAATACAGTAAAACACGCTTATACCTAACACGTTTATAATGAATCGACGCTTACAGTGCAGTTCTTTTTATTTCCTCTGGCTTAAATATAGGCCTATACCTTCAGGCTTGCATTATGAACTTAACGAATATAACGAATTATATTTATAAAGAAATAAAATCATCGGTCACTAACACTACGTTATAAGTGGGTTTTACTTTATTGTGAATGTAGTTGATGTGTACATCGCACAATCTCACAGACGTGTCTGTCTCGTAGATTATTTCTTGCAGGGCAATATTGTGTTGGAAAATATTGTCGTCCTGTACATATTGCCACTGCAGATAATGTGTACCTTAGCCCAGTGACCATATTGTCGTCCATCTGTATATATTGTCGCAGACTGCAAAATAATACATATGCTACAGCTTACTGAAAATTTGTCGCTCCAATTTATTTGGTGGTTTTTCAAATGAAATCATACAAACGCGTCTCGTAAACGATTTCAAACAGCGTGATGAGATGATACATTTTGTTTTCCGACACATATTGTAGCCGGCGACAATATTTACCTACCCTCACTGCACATACATGTATTGCCGTCCATCCATACATGTTGGCGTAAGATGCAAATCATAAAATGCATGTAAATATTGACGGGTCGACATATGTGCCTACCCCACTGCATATATTGTCAACCAACTGTTAGAGTTCATGAATAATTCTTTGATCTGTTTGACTTACATGTAACAGTTATACATTATGCACAGTAATACAGGGAAATAACTTTTTACCAATAATATAATAAGTTACCTACATTATCAATAGAGCCCTGTCCAGCAATAGATCCAGTGGCCAAAAAGTTTACAAATCTGGTAAAAACACCCTTACTCATTACAACATTGTACCGGTTTTGTTTGGTCCCAAGATGAACAGGAGCAGAGAAACAGAATTTCAAAGAATTCATGCGTTTTTACTGTACATACATGTATAATCAATAGAGCCCGACTATCTTAGTAAAGATGATCCATAAATTTAACAATATTTGATGAGGCACCCTTGCCCTTCATAACTATGCACTTAGTTTTTTATGCTAAATACCCAGGAGTAAAGAAGAGTCTCAAAGAATCAAACATTCATTATAATATAACAGACAGACATAAAACCATTAAATGAGTGACTTAGGTGAACTTGAATCCACGATGAAATATTGGCTTTATATAAATAAGATATAAATTCGCCTTGCTGTATTTTCTAAGTTTTTTCCTATTATTTTCCCATGAAAATTTTACTCCTCTCTCATTCCCAACCCTACACAAAGGAGTAATGGTGAATGCGCAGTACTGTCAGTTATATTACTCCTATTGATCTTGATATTATGAAATATTTTCCCGTTTTATTCTCATTTTAAATTTTTCATCTTATTGTGGACTCAACTTACCCTGTGGGCCATGTTATCATGTTATGAACGAATTGAATATGCACTACCTGAGGATTTTTTTTATATTTATATGACTAATTCTGGCCCTGCTTCTCTTTAAAGCAAGATTTTTTAATTATGAATTTGATCCTTTATAGTTTCCTAACCTATCCCTGATGACCAAAATTTGAACAACCTTGAAACAATAATAACCTTACACATAAATTTTAACTTTTTGGCACAATGGCTTTTAAAAAGACTCAACCATATTTTCACTATTTTTGAATTGTTCCCCCATGAAAGAGTGTAGCCATTCTTTGAGAAAAAAAAATAACTCCAATCACCAAAGAATGGTATATTTGAATTCGGCCAGGTGGCCTGGAGAACATTGAAAATGTAAATGGTTAACAGATAACATACAGCATACAGACAGACGGATAGACAAACACCGCACACTCTTGTATAAGCTCACTTGCGTTTTATGCTGATTTGAGAAAAAACTACATGTATGTCATTATGTCAACCTGAACGAAGTCGGGCGACATATTGTTGTTCCTAGACCTATAATTTTGTCCGTGAAGATTCTTACAGATGACTATGAGAGTTTTGATGAAACTTCACAGATAATCACCGACTCTAAATGTGCTATTTAGGTTCACGACAGCAAAAAGGCACTAGCTTTGTTGTTTCCCGCTTTCGTAAAAGCGATGGGACATTAAATCTCAGTCATCAGTCATTCTGTCACAAAAACTTTAACCTTGGTCATAATTTTTGGTTGAGAAAAGATAAGGCTTTCATATTACACATGTTCATTACCTGTCATAATAGCTTTGCAAATATTACTATGGTTTTTGACCCGTGACCTTGAAGTTTGACCGAATTTTCATCATTTTTTTTTCTTTGCTTATAATTTTGATTGAGAAGAGATAGGGCTTTCATATTTTTAAACTTACCTACTTTTCTAAATTTGAATATTACTTTAAATTGATCTTAAAATTTGAATGAGAAAAGATTAGGGGTTCAATATTATACATGTACATTATCAGTGACAAGACCTTACCAAATGAACTATCGTTTTTGACCCGTAACCTTGACCCTGAAGTTAAACCTACTTTTCCAAAATTTTAATTTTTGCTTATAATTTTTCACTGACAAAAGATAAGAATTTTATACCGGTATTTGACATGTGAATTACCGGTGACAAGAAGTTACCGAGCATGCTATGATTTTTCACCCTTTCACTTTGACCTTCATGTTTGACTTAATTTTCAAATATTTTAACTTTGATGAATACTTTTGAATGAGATGTGATAGCGAGTTCATTTTTGACAAGTGCAATACCTGAAACAAATTGTTTCCTAATGAGCCATGTATTTGACCCGTGACATTGACCTTAGTTTGATCTAATTTTCAAACGTTTAAACAGTGCTGCTTACTTTTGAAAGAGCAAAGAAAAAGCATTTATATTTGACATGTGCATGACTTGTTTCAAGCCCTTTCGGACTGTATTATGATATTTGACTTCAAGATGGTCTGATGTAATTTCATTATCTAGTACCTGTTAGAGAAAGGTAGCTCTATAATCTAGTACCTGTTACAGGTAGGTTGCTTTAATATCTGGTGCCTTTTAGAGGAAGGTAGCTATATAATCTGCTACCTGTTAGAGGTAGGTAGCTATATAATCTGGTACCTGTTAGAGGTAGGTAGCATTAAAATCTGGTACCTGTTAGAGGTAGGTAGCTTTAAAATCTGGTACCTGTTACAGGTAGGTAGCTTTAAAATCTGGTACCTGTTACAGGTAGGCTTCATTTAAAATCTGGTACCTGTTTCAGGTAGGTAGCTTTAAAACCTGGTACCTGTTACAGGTAGGTAGCTTAAAAATCTGGTACCTGTTACAGGTAGGTTGCTCTAATATCTGGTACCTGTTAGAGGTAGGTAGCTTTAATATCTGGTACCTGTTAGAGGTAGGTAGCTAAATAATCTGGTACCTGCTACAGGTAGGTAGCTTTATAATCTGGTACCTGTTAGAAGTAGGTAGCTTTAAAATCTGGTACCTGTTATTATCGTTATTATCTGGTGCCTGCTACACGTAGGTACTTTATAATCTGGTACCTGTTACAGGTAGGTTGCTTTAACATCTAGTACCTGTTACAGGTAGGTTTCATTTAAAATCTGGTACCTTATACAGGTAGGTAGCTTTAAAATCGGGTACCTGTTAGAGGTAGGTAGCTTTAAAATCTGGTACCTGTTAGAGGTAGGTAGCATTATTATCTGGTACCTGTTAGAGGTAGGTAGCTTTAATATCTGGTACCTGTTAGAGGTAGGGAGCTAAATAATCTGGTATCTGCTACAGGTAGGTAGCTTTATAATCTAGTACCTGTTAGAGGTAGGTAGCTTTAAAATCTGGTACCTGTTAGAGGTAGGTAGCTTTAAAATCTGGTACCTGTTAGAGGTAGCTAGCTTTAAAATCTGGTACCTGTTACAGTAAGGTTGCTTTGATGTCTGGTACCTGTTACAGGTAGATTGCTTTAATACCTGGTACCTATTACAGGTAGGTTAGGTTGGTTTAATATCTGGTACCTGTTACAGGTAGGTTGCTGAAATATATGGTACCTGTTACAGGTAGGTAGCTTTACTATCTGGTACCTGTTACAGGTAGGTAGCATTAATATCTGGTACCTGTAACAGGTAGGTAGTTTGAATATGTGGTACTTGTAAGAGGTAGGTATCTTTAATACCTGGTACCTGTTACGGGTAGGTAGCTTTTATATCTGGTGCCTGTTACAGGTAGGTAGCTTCATTACTTTGTATCTGTTAGAGGTAGGAAGCACCTGTTCGAGGTAGGTAGTTTCTATATTTTTAATATTGTATGACATAACTGTCTCTCTCTTTGTTTTCTTAAGTTTAAAATTATATCTTATTCAAATTCAGTTGTTCATTGGATTCTTGATATTTTCATATTTCTTTTAATTTACAGTTGAGTGCAAGAGGAGTTGATTGCTGTTATGCCCTTAAACAATCTTCTCATTTGTTAAAGTGCAAAATTTTGATCAACTTTAATAATTCAAAAAGCATCTGAATCCAGCTATAAAAGGGAATAAAATAAATAGTTATCGCTTGATCCTTATGTCGCGGGTTCGAATCCCACTGTGGGACGTGGAGACCTGTCCTTTGGATGACACCGAATAAACCGAAGTCCCGTGCCGCAGTAGGTGCTGGGACGAAAAAGATTCATCACTGCTCAATGGCCCTCAGTGCTAAGGTCAAAAATTGCAGCGGCAAATGATGGCGTCTCCGTATGAGTGAAAAATTTTCGAGGTTAAACAACAAACAAACTTATCATTACATTATTCTGTGCATCTACAAGCACTCTTCACCATTAATGTATAAGGAGATACGAAATAAATCAATTTCTTTTTATTTTTGCTTGTCAAGTTTTTTTTTTCAGGTATACGCGTATAAGTTGATTTTTTTTTCCTTTGGCTATCCCTTTCAAAAGCGATGTTACGTCACTGGGCCGGACGTCTTTGTGTGTGTTTGTATGTGAAGGGAGGGGGAATATATATCTGGTCTATTGGTCTGGGAATTGTAACTCCCTATTGACCTAGCCAGGACTGTGTTCTCTAGGAATGTAAATTAAAAACTTCTTGGGCACAACAATACAGAAATTCCCTTAGAAGCAAAAAAGAAAAATATAACAATGAATCAATAATAATAAAAAAAAAAATCTGTACACTATTGTTTTTTTTTTTTTTGGGGGGGGGGGGAGGGGGGCACAGCTTTGTAGGAAGCCTTTTTGAATTTAATATCATGTAATGTTAAAATCATTGTGCCCCCTCCCCCCTGCAGTTTCTGCGAAACAAAACATGTGTATATGCTCCCAAGATCACCAATGAGATAACAATACTTTTTTCTCTCTTATTTATTACGTTTTGCATATTTGTCTTATTGATAAAAATTAACAGTTTCATAGAAACGATGTAAGTGGAACTTTTGAATGAGGGTTGGAATTTATGTATGTCACCGTTGTAACGCGAGATAACTCGTACGCACTTGTGGAGAGACAACTCCTGTCCGCCAACCTGCAAGCGGTACCAGATTGCCTCAACCGTATGAATCATCCACAGGAAATAAAAAAAATAGGATCAAACAGTTTAATATGAATTTTAAAGTGCAGTTGAAAAGTAAAAAGAACACAAGGCACATTTATGGAAGTAAAAATTCAAATTGCAAATTTATGGTTATAGTTATAAATTTTGATAAAGTAACAAATATGGTAAGGGTGGAGCTAAAACCTCTATAAATGCCCTGGAGAAAGATACCTCGTCTCAATGGTTGAGACGGGTTGTGTCTTTTCTATTGCATTAATACAGGTAAGATTCTTTTGTATACTAGCGCATTTTTGCAATAGAAAAAGATAAAGTTGAAGATGGCTCATTTTATTTACAGGATTAATATATTTTATGAAATTTTTAATAATGTTTCTTGTAATATTTATTATATTGTGTTGTTGTTCATTATAATGATGAATTGTTAAAACTCAATAAATATTGGTTAAGACGAGATGTGTCTTTTCTACTGCATTTATACAGGTTGGGTGAAAACTGCCATTCTCCATAACCTGAGGGTAAGCCAGTGGCCAGAAAAAAGGAGAATTAAATTGCCAGATAAAGAGTCTATCACAATAGTAATAAACACCAAGAGCACTGATAGATATCCCTTGAACAAAACATTTACACTAGTTGTACGAGTTGTTCCGCTTGGTGTAAGCTCTCACTTGCATGGCAAAGGTTACGTATCGTGAAGTATCATACAAGATAACTCATGATTGACCCAAAGTCATCCTTGACTCTGCCAGACTCGAATACTCCGGTGTTTGAGATTCAGAGTATACAAGGGCTGGAGTCCAGAATGATATTGACCCGATTGTGATATGCGTATGCAGACTCAGTCAGACAGCATGATAGAAGGGGCTAAATGAACTATTAAATATATATTTTCAGTCTTTGTAAACAAAATTTATAAGTTTACTGGACTAGGATATCCTTGATAATGTTAGAATATTCTTCTTCTATCCACGAATCTAGTGGAGTTAACCTAACCAAGTAGCTTTTAGCGCCCGTCACAGTAGTCTCAATAGACTTGTTTGTTTGTTTGTTTGTTTGTTTGGTTGTTTTTTTTTTTTTTTTTTTTTTTTTTTTTTTGCCGAGCTGACCTTGAAAAATATGAATAAAATAAATTCACAATTACCCTGAAATCTGGTAGAAAAACTAGAAAATTTCACAATTTTACTACAAACAGCTCTATGACATTAAATACATGTATTATGACCAAAACTTCTTAAAGGAGGGGATGCAGAAAGGGTTTTCTTCCCAACACAAAAACAATGTAATGCATGGCGGTCATATATAGTTCTTGAAAGAATTAATGACGTTTTTTTTTAAAGTGTGAAAGCCAGTCAGAAAGGGGAATGTCATATATATCATTTTAAAATCATTTATACATAGCCTTTAAGTGTACTCCAGCATGCTAGAGGTTCACGGCGAGATACTTTGACTTGGCGCCGCGTAACGAGGTATATAAGGAGCGTAGGGACGTTAACCGAGGCTCTTACTTGTAGGAGTACCTATAAGTGCATAAATGTAATACCTCTTATTAGTTACAGTTATTCAAATGTCCTCTATGTTATGATAAGAAAGAATTAGTGCACTGTGAGACACGAGAGTACTGGTTACTCAGGGTTGAATGAAGTACATGGAGTGTGGCATTATCCTCAACAGGGAAGACAGAAAACATGCTTGAAAATCCTTTAGAAAAGATCAAGGACATACACGACTGATTGATTGACTGTATGTTGTTTTACGTTCCATTCGAGAATTCTTCACTCATATAGAGATGTCACCGGTGAAGGGCTTCAAATTTTTACCTTTACTCGGCACTCAGGGCCATTGAGCAGTGAGGGATCTTTATCGTGCCAACAACGCCTGCCGTGACAAGGGGCCTCGGTTTTTAAGGTCTCATCCGAAGGACCCGCAACTTTCACTTCAAAGTGCCGAGCGCATGGCGAAGGAACAGTTGCTACCTATTTTTTTTATCGACTCAGGTCAGTCGCGGCCATACACGATTGAAGCGCAGTCAGAATTTAAAAAGTTAGGAAGTTCCAGAGGTCAAGACAGCAGTTTGGAAAATCCACCATTGAGACGATCACTATGCCAATATATTGTGCCAAGGGAAAGGTATGAAGCAAACAATTTCCGTTGAACCAAAAACTCAACCAGATCAAAAGGAATCTCACGAAACTCACTTTAGTCAATCAAACCGTGGAGACGCTAATGAAGTACAATAGAAGTAATATTTCCGCCTGTGAGTCTCCAAATATTACCATGCTTTCTCTCTTTGCCTTCGTCAGACCATGTCACCATATCAATCCAACGGTAACAATTGATGTCCCCACTCTTTCTGACAGTTTTGTTTCTCTTCATTTTTGGTGAAAATCAGTCGTCTATCCAAATATTACCAACAACCTTTTTACAGCCGTGGTGGAGTTTTTTCCTCCCTTTGAAGCAAACTCCTTATTTATCACGTTCATTATCTTTGATGCCTTCATCAAGATCATTATTCAGCTCATCGTCAAGTTCAACATTTTGCAAAAATTTCAACTGTTACTTTTTTTTCCAAGACAAAAGAATCCCGTATCACCGTTACTGGTCTTTAGCCATATACATGTCCCGTTGAAACAACTCCAAAATACGACTCTAAGAATGAAGGGAAGGTAGTCTTGAAATTCTCTCGAATGCTTCTTTCCACCTTAATTGTTAAAGATTCTGGTGGGTAATCCTTGAAGCTAAATAACATCACAACCAATATCATAGACTGTAACACGCAATCCAATTAACAAACCAATTTTTTGGTTCTTATTTCATACTGGATTATCTTCAAGACCGTTTAGATTTTCTTTAAACTCGTTCCATCCTGCAAATAGATCCTCCATCAGCTCCATGTTGAGACCAGCAATTAATGATTACCTCCTCCACTCCCCCTGCGAAATTCTTTTCAATAAAAGATTAAGACCTTCAAAATCCAAGGCCCCGTGTCAAGGAAGCAGTGTCACAATAAGAATTTATTTGTGCTATGGCCGTAAGCGTCATGCATCTTGGTCAAAATTTCTACCCCTTCATTAAAAGCAGGAGACGTTTATGTTTCTATGAAATTAAAAACTGAATTTTTTTCAAATGGGACGTTAACGGCATAAATTAATCTTCAAGAAAACCAAGAATGTAGCCAAACTGTGGAGAGATTATTTTACGCATGAATAAGGAAAAAAATGTTGTAATGATTGAAAAGACAAGCAATAAGAACCAAACAATGATAATGATTTATCATTACATTTTTATAGAGAAATACTGCAATTTATTTATTGAATAAAAGTGATATTGTGTTACAGTGTTAAAGAACACAAATTGATATTTTGTCACAATGTTATAGAATATCAGAGATGTGGCAAAACACGATTATTCTTATAGATAGAGTAAAACACTATACTGACAGAGACTAAATTTGCCAAAGTTTCTCCAAATATGCAGTAGAAACCTATGTTTACTTAAGGAATGTTTTTAAGTTTTGTGTGAGTTATTGGTGTGTAAATCACACAGACTTGTCAGGTAGGCATATTTCATGAAGCACTTCATGAAAAATATGCCTATGTGCAAGTCTGTGTGATTTACACACCAATAATTCACACTTAACTAAAAAAAACATCCCTTATATTTACATTTTACAGGCTTAAATGCACCAAAAATATACTCAATGATTGAATTTCTCGCTGCCCTATATCGTAATATTTTTATTAACGATTCTGTAGCCTCATTGTGACGTCACTTTAGCGCGAGTTTCTCTATATATTTCTACACGTGAGTATACACAAAAAAGACTTTCAAATCAATTTCACAGTTGGCTTAGTAGAAAAAACAGTAAATGTAAATATAATTTTTTTCAATCTCACAATCGCCAAGCTATGACGTCTTCCCCGCTCAAATACGACGTCACAATATATGACTCTGTGTCACAAAAAAGACGAAGGCAAAGAAAAAAAATTAAAGAAAATGTAAAAAACAGGGAAAAAAAAAAAACAAAACAGTATTTGTAGTTGAATGTGGAATTTACTCGTACGACAGTGTTTTTTTTAAAATATAATTATCTTGAGTTCGAAGCACTCCTAAATATATCAAAAAATCCTGTCACACTCCTGAAATAAATTCGTATCCAAATACAAAAACATTTAATATTCTCTATTTATTTATATAATTATGTACTTGTACATGTGAAATACATTGATAGTATCGTTAATTATCACATTTTCATCAGTGAGATACTATACATTATCTACTGAATAAAAAAGATTTTTTTTTGAAAGTGATATTTTTGACTGTTAAAATATAAAAGGTGCGGCAAAACTCGAGATTTTCCTTTCCTGCATGTAGAGTGCTATAAAGGAAAACTCCCACTTATAAGATAGCGATAGTAACACAGATTAAAACTACTGGAGTTTCTTTAAGTTACTGTTGAATTCCATGTTTACAAATTTCAATCTCATACTCGCTTAACAATAGCCTCTAACAACTGCAAAGTTATTATGACATCACTGCCTACGACATGCCTATTTCTTAAGGCCAGACGAGACGTTCCTCAATAATATATAATTTTCCCCAAGATTTCGTGATTGACATATTGCTACTTTGACAAGTCTGTGCGCAAAAAAATTGAGATGCATTACCAGGCATTTGTGCAAGATACCAGAGAATGATATTTCCTATATAATCCCATTGGATATTACTCAAATTTCTTTTATTATAATTTTTGGTGTTTGTATCTTTAAATACATTTTGAAAATAGTTTAGAAATCACATGATAATAATAATTATAAATGTTTATTGTTTGTTAAAAAAAGATACAAATTTAGATTTTCAAGGAACGTCTTGTCTGTCCTTATAAAAAAAGGGGGGAGGCAGAAGAAAAGTAAATGATGTGATGAACAGAAAATTCAATGTTTTGTAGTTAGATATGGAAATTATTTCACTCGTGAGACAGGATTTATTGATATTTGCACTCGTTTTTGCACTTGTGAAAATATATATTTAAAAAAATAATCCTGTCCAACTACAAATCTTTGAATATACTCTATTTATTTCATGCATTTATGAATTTGTTTCAAAATTTGAAATGTGTTTTTTTTTTTTTTAGGGAGGAAAATTACCTACTATTAAATGATAAAGCACATCCTCCAAATGCTAAGGATTTGCTAGGCAGCCTTGTGTACGTTTACAATCGAAGTGATTTTGGAAACAAACACCGATTGGTCAGCCAAAGTGGAATTAAAACAAATATAATGTTAAAAGTGAAATATCTACCAAGGAAAATTCACCGACTCTTATACATGTATATCCAGTAAGAGATGGCTTTAAAGCTAGAAACTTCAATTTGAACTTTTTTTCCAAATAGAATATTTTTATTTGAAGAACTAGTGTTGGTCTAATAAAATTAGCTCGTTGTGGATTTGTTAAAGGGTTAAATGGGAATATTTAATTAAGAGAAAAATGATAACAAGTTTGCTGAAGAACAGCAGTACCATGACTATTGATATATATTAATTTGCAAATTACGGTCCCCGGGGGAAAGTGGAGCCAAATAAAATTTAACGTAAATAAATAAGTTTGAAATATACATTTCATATCAGTCTGTAAGTGACATTTTTTAACATTTACCCTGTACAATTTTTTGTGCAGGCAAGAAAGAGCAGATTAACGGAAATTTGCGGCCTAAGTTATTCATTTTTTGTGGATTTCTTAGTCGGACATTCCTCGTGTAGCACTCATTTTTTTTTCTGTGGTCAATTCTGGTGTCATATGTTGACACAATAACTGCTGTTCTATCAATGACTATGTCTGCCAATCAAATTATATATCATTGGCCACAATTGGATGTCATTTGTTTTTATGTTAAGATGAATACTTTAACATTCAACCATGTTACATGTAGCTTTAGTTAAATCATACGCATGGTTACACTTCTCTCGATATCACTGCAATTAATTTTGATCCTTTGTACATACATTTAATTACCTACATATCTTTGTTGGTTTTTTGAAATATAACAGTGCTATGCTTCATTATATTGAGGTGAATATTGAGCTAAATACTATGTAGACCAAAAGAGCAGACACTATTAATAGCACGCTCCTGATGTTCTTTACTCTAACATTTTGATAAATTTTACTCATTTTCTTTAATAATTCTTCTTTAGATGTTATCAAATAACTCGCAAAACGAACTTTCTTCTAGCCTTCATATTAATGATGGCTGGAAAGTATTTTTGTCTTCCGTTGCAAAAAAAGGATGACCATATCGGATGTGTCGGGGCAATATATATAGTGACCGCAGTGATCGTTTGGACACCTGGAATCGGTCGTTGTACAGTACAGGGCCGGGGGAGTGCGCGGTCAGTGGTCAGTCACCAGGACCGTTGGAAGAAACAGGTGGACAGTGCCAGTTAGGAGGTGTATTCTTTTTTGATTACATGCATTCTAGTCATAGTCTAAAACTGGCATATCGTGAGAAAAGTAACTGCCAGGCTAGTGCGATTTCTCAGCGGAAATAGCCGTAAAGTGAGCAACTTTGTCTGGTTTCGATGGGATCAAGTTTCAAATCAAACTGATAATATAAATTAGGAGCAAGTTAACATCATTTAGATTAGTCTACCTGATTTCTGTACACAAGGAATTCTTATACAATTAAACAAGCAATTCAAGAGGATTGTTTTAACTTTTGGGGTGTTGACTGAAAAATATTTACATGTTGGGAGAAATTTCGTACATGCGGGACCTTCTTTATCTCTTTCCACTTGTTACAGTATATTTCAGTTTATAGTTATATCTAACTGATGTTCAAGATGAAAGCATATTGTTTGCTTTTTGCTGTTCTTTTCGGTTTTCATTGTTCTTTCTCTTACGATTTGAAGACTCCCGGTTTAAAACACACCAGCGGGATAGTATTCATTGAAGATTCTTCGGAAAAAATTCTGATTGGCCATCGTCATCCCCATCATCAACGTCAGAAAGCTGTTTCGTTATTGGCGGGAAAATTTGAATTAAATAATGTTATGACACCAACAAAGATAAAGATCAAGAAAGGAATTAGAAATCCAAAGTATGAAATATCAAAATCAACCTCAAAAAATAAATCATATAAGAAGTTTGGAAAGAATGGTAAAACAAATAATGATTTCAAACAGATCTTGAGATTAAAGACAACGTCGAGTCGGTCAAAATTTGATTATTCAGAGACGAGAAAGCCGCTGGAAAGAAGACTTGGTGCCAAACCTACTAAGGAAACGAACAGAATAAAATCTGCTAGGCCAGTGTTACAACTCGCATCAATGAAAACAAGGGAAAACGTAAAGAATAGTCGTTTGAACAAAGTCTCAAAAAGACAAGGTCTGTCTTCAGTTTTAAACTCTGCGAAAAGAAAATCCAACAAACGGAACAATATTAGAAGGCAACAGAAGGGGAAAATATCACTCAAAATTCCATCTTTTTTTAGGAAAAAGCACAAGAAATCTAATTCACGCGTTGTTTCAAAACATAAAAGAAAAACGAAAGGGCTTGAAAATTCACAAAGGCGCCGACTTAAAAAGGGAAATTCCAAAAACTTTTTCAAAACATCTAGGAAAATGAGAAAATCAATCCCTGTTCGTCCATTGCCACATCTCGCATCAACTAGAGGAGGGGCAAAAGTTTCAAGGTATGTGAAAAGAAAATCCACCAAAACAAACAATTTAAGAAGACTTCAGAAGGGGAAAACACCACTGAGAAATCCACATGTTTTTAGAAAAACATACAAGAAATCTAACCCACGTGCTATTTCAAAAGTGAAAGGACGTAAAAATGCAAAATGGCGTCGCATTAAAAATGGAAATTCGAAACAGTATATAGTCAAAGGGTCTAGAAGCCACAACATACTAAAATCCAAACAACATCGTAGAAAGAAATTGCAAAGGAAAAATGTGAAAACTCATTTCCGTCCTCTTAAAAAGTTTTTCCCAGATATGAAAGCAGTCTCGAATTCAGTGAGTCCTAAGAAGCAGCCTTTTGCCAACAGAATGCAAAATAATAGGAACCGGATAAAAACGTTTTTGACTCCAACTAACAGATCTGAAATATTGTCAAAAGTGCCCTCAGTTCTGCAGCTGAACCCTAAACCAAAAACGAAAATAAATTCAAATTTGAAACAGACATTTAATGGCAATCAGAGGAAAGCGAATTCAGTTTTGAAGTCAATGTCATCCAGAGTTTCTCCTCAGGAAGCTTTAAAGATTCTCGGAACCGGATGTTCCATTTCTGACGTAAGTTGCTTAATTTACATCAAGGGAATGTAATTGTCATTTGAGCGTTTGTGATTCAGTTCATTTATTCAGAATATTTTTTTTTTACTTTAAATAGAACAGAAATGATTCAAAGGGGGAAAATATCAACAGGGATATTTTTGGCGTTTTTGCTCTGCCTTTAAACACCATAATTAAAATAAAGATTAATGCATTTATGGCTAAATGGGTTCTTAAAGTTAAATGCACGATAAATTATATTTTTTTGCAAATTTATAAGATTACACGTACTCTTACTTTTTTTTTTTATCTGTCATTGTGAAAATGCTTATTTAATGTCATAGAATCTCCATATTTAAGAACAAACACACCATGTGTTTCTTTTTCTTTCATAACTTGTTTTTGGAAGGGGGTGGGGTGCGCAGAAAACGCGATAAACAAAATAATAGCAATTACAAAAAATATTGTACGTTTAGCCTTAGTGAAGCGTTTTGTCTTATTTCTCAAATCAGCTGACAAGAGCAACCTTTAAATTTATCAGATTAGCATAGTTATCTTTCCTGGTATGCTTAGAGCAAATTGAATTTTAAAAGTATTTTTCTTTTTTTAATTACATTTAAAATGAAGCAACGTTTGTCACATAAATTTAAAAAAAGTAAGAATAAAATAATAAAAATATTAAGTAGGAATAAAAAAGGACTATCAGATCGACACCCAGATGTTAAAAGTGTCATTCTGTAAAATTCAAAATTTGCAAGATGACATAAAATCTAAGAAGATAAATCTAATTTAGAAAAATGATTTGTTTTAAAAATATATTTGCTTAAACCTGTTAAATGTTTGTTCACATAAGTTACATTTGTTCTGATATGCAATATAAGCTATATACATCATGTTCAGTTTAAAATCTACAGAAATATTGATCTAAATTAGGCTTACATTTATCACTGATTGGTAACAATTATACATCTAGAGTGGTATTGTCAATGTGTTGATGGACAGGCAAGGTAAAGCCACACGACTCCACAAACCGGTCATACATCTTATAGTTTTTACGATGATTAAGAATCTGTCGCGATGATACACTGACACAGTGACCCGCAATTCAGAGAGAGAGAGAGAGAGAGAGAGAGAGTTCTTTATAAATGTTATTTATTTAAGATTTTCTTTTAACCTTTTAAAATAATACTAGTCGAAGACCAAAAGAGCTTATGCTATGGTAAGGTATACATTTTTTCTTTCTATTCTTTCCGTAGAATCTCTTTCTCCAAATTCACAACTATGATATAGACTATAGCAATTAAATAATTATCTTATCTTGACAAATTCCCTTTTTGCACACATTTTTTCAATACCTAAAATTCAAATGTGTGCAAAACGGGAACAAATCCATCGTCCGTATGTCTGCATGACTGAATAAATTTCAGAACGTTTCTCCTCTTACAGTTTGGATCCAATTTCATTATTTACTGGCGTATACATCTAATTATAAAATTAATTAAAGATGCATAAATCACGTTACCGGTTTTTGATTTCGATTAATGCTGTTGTCATCGATTTTGAATACACAAATTCAAGTGAAATTCTTAGAAATGCTACTTCACCTATCATTTTATTCAATTTCCGTAAATCGTGGTAAAGTGGACTAAACAGTGTTTTTAAGAAAAAAAAAAATAATAGAAATGAAAAAAAAAAAAACTTTTATATCCATCACAATGATTTAAAAAATACGAGTAATTAAACTTGACAATAATTAGTGTAAGTAATGGATGAACAACTGTTTTAACATCAATCATATATTGGAAAATACATTTATTGATCCTGTCAAAATAACGCTTAAATTACATTGCCCGGTGTTGCTTTTATATTAACTAATATATTAAATTGATTGCAAATGCAGCAATATATTTATTTTTGTTTTGACGACAAATTTTCTCTCCTCACGATGTAAAACTGTACTAACAAAATGATAAGTGTTCTGCAACTCTAAATGCATATGTCTGTTAATTGGGCATTATCAAATGAATTACATGTAAGCCTGATAGATCTAGATAGATGTTTGTACATGTGTTTTCTTCTTAATTCATTCATAAGATGTAGCGTCTGCAAAATACGTTGTAATTCGAGACAATATTACCTTATCGGTGAATAATCCTTATATTAATTTTATTTTAATCTGCAATTCTTTTTATGAAATTTTTTGTTAATTTTTTTTTTTTATTTAATATGGTTTATGTTAGTAGTAATGTTGAATGTTCAACATTGGAGACTTTTATAATCAAATTGTTTCCTGTTGTTTACTATCACATGATTATTTATGCTGCAGCAATCAATCTTCTATACTAAATAACTTATCAGTCAGTCCATCTAATGATGCCATAATTTAACTTATGAATACTCCAATTTCAATGAAGTCTTTGAGTGACGAAATTCCTTTCTTTATATTACTACCTAAATGCGATTAAAATCTGTCATATTTGATGTAGAACGTGGAGAAAATAATGGGTTACCGTAGTTCATAAAAGATGGGAAATCATCTGTTTAATTTTCATTTCCAATTCTTTCATCATTAAGGAATTTTTTATAAGCCTTTGTTGAAGTGAACAATGGTGTGCAAGGATTTTTAAAGAACTGACTTGCGGTCGATAGACTTCCTTCATTGTATTGCAGAAAACTGACATCCTTTCGTAATGGGTAGGTTTTGTGTGCATTAACAAAGAGGAAAACTAATTAGAATTTCATGCTATAAAGCTAGAGTAGATATTATCAAAAAAGGTAAAAAAAATATTGAAATTCGATAGTGACATGACGACATTGACGAGTTGAATGAGAGCAAGCTAATGCAGTTTGTCATTGTTCTGAACTCTTTAGTAGCGGGAGGTTAGAATAGGGTCATCATTGAGAATGCAAATATTATGATGTCGTAAGCACCATACTTTCGCATTTAATGGCCTTCAATTTCGGACTACGGTTTTGCTGAGATTTTTAAATAAAAATGATGTAAAAAATACTTTGTAGTCATTTTAAGTAAGTAAGTTTCAGTTGAATATAAAGCGGCCCAAATATCAGATTCATTGGGTTTGTCTCAAAGAACCTGTCAAAATAAAGAGGTTTTTGCATTGAAACTGAATGATTTGGAATCAAAACTTAATAAAATATATTTGTAAATTCTCAAAATTAATTCGCCACTTTCATATGTCTATTGAAATATCTGACAAAGATTCCTTTGAAGTTTATTTGACGTTCTTAAGACATCAAGAGATATGTAATTTCATTCTTGATCAGAAAATGTCTAATAGATATATGGCTCTTAGTCATGCTGTACAGTTACAACTGTATAAATATAAAGATTATGATTTTTAAAACTACATGAATTTCAAAAATAATTCTCTATCAAGTAAGGCAGACTTCTTTCGCCTCCTATCTCAAGATTAAACTTCATATTTTCCAATTTGCTAGCTAATTTAGAAATTAGAGTTTAAATAATAAGCAATTGTAAAGCCTTGAAAAAAATGCCGAAGGCTTTTTATGAGAGGGGTAAGGGACGGGAGCCATGCCTCCCCCTCCTATTAATTTTGCCCATGAACAGTAAACTATAGAAACTAGATCTACATGTACTTAGTCTTTATGGATGTGACCCTCAATAAATACGTCTGATGACCCCCCCCCCTTTTTTTGTTTTGTTTATCAAAGCATTTTTGCTTGGTAGTGCCCACCAAAACTGAAAATGTAACTGTTTGGTTGCCACCCCCTCCCCCCAAAGAAATTGCTTTCTACGGACCTGAAATACATGTATGTTATGTCACTGGAGTCACTCTTGAGAACCAATTAAGTCACAGAGTTATTTGAGAATTACTTCGAGTCCACATTAAAAAAAAAAAAAAAACAGGAAAAGAAGAACAGAAATTTTCGGGATCTTAGTTTATATATAAATGAAATCGGTTTTCTATATACAGCTATACAGTGCAGGGAACTAATTTTGTTACATAAACCAGCATCAGCATAAGCATTAGTAGCATCAGGATCGAGCTAGCATCAGCATCAGCATTTAAAAATCAGCATTACCAGGATCAGCATCAGCAAGCAAAGGATAAAACCAGCATTGACCTACATAAAATCAGCATTATCCTACTAGCATCAGAAAATCAATGAGTTTTAATTCAGTAAAAAATTAAAAAAGAAAGAAAGAATATTGGTTAAAGTATTCACATTATTGATATATAGTGAGATATCATGATCAAATAATTGTAAAAGGCACTTTTATTGCTTTAAACGTCAATGCTGAAATTCATTATCTACTTCCGGTAGCATGATGCTACTTCCGGTAGCATTGACCTAATTATAAAACAGCATCAGGATAAGGATTACTAGCATTAAATCAGCAAGCAAAGGAAGCATTCAAATCAGCAAGCAAAGGAAGCATTCAAATCAGCATCGATGCTGTAACAAAATTAGTTTCCTGCACTGTACATACAGTGTATAAATTGGAGCTTTGATAAAACACTCAAGTATAATTGTCTGTCTATTGTTTTTGTCATCATTTAGCGACAAAATATTGCTGTTTTGGTCGAACAATTTAGAACTTTGGACTACAGTGGTTTCTGGTATACCTTTCAAATAACAAACAAAATTAAAGATGGTTTCTTATCTATAACAAAATTGTTTAAAATCTAACATTTATTATTAAAACATAAATGACTGAGGGAATTCAGAATGTTTGTTTAATGAATCTGCTTTGAAAGACCATTTACCAAGAACAAATGAAATACACCGTACATGACGCAACATTCAATTATTAGCATTTTAAATTCAACTGGCTTTAAACAGCAAATTATTGTTGCAGCCTTTCTCTGTTATCTAACAAAATGAGGAATTTTCTTGCTGTAGATCCATTACAGAGTTCGCAAAGAACAAAAGAATCGTCTGTTGCAATGATTACTAAAAAAATTAATTTTTGAAAAAATTGTATATCGATCCCAATATAAACACATGAACAAGACAATGAAGTTCTTAGGTAACAGTGATGATCAAAGTTGATTTTTCGTGAGAGAGAGGAGTTTGTGTGATTGTATGAGTCTTGTTCATGAAATATGCATGAATTTACCACAGTACAGGATGCGGTTTAATACACTAAGAATGTCTCTTTCCATCAATGATAAAGGTCGCCGCTATATAATCTATGCTTTTTTGGTCTCCAACCATTGCTGTTAGCTTTGAACTGAGACATATTGTCTTGGCTATCTTCTTCTAGGATGTATTAGGCCAGCAAGAATTAAATTTTAATAATTTTACATATTTTTTTTTTGTCTTCGTCAAATTTGATACCAGGTATATGACACCAAGCTCAACACGATCCTTTTCTTCTAATTTATAGAAATATCATTTCTTTGTTAAATGGAAAAAGAATAAATTATATTAAAAGATATATTACATTAAATGGAAAATAAATATATTATACTATATGGAAAGGAATATATTTTATTTAATTAAAGACCAATTATCCTTAAAAAAAAAGGGCTGGAACTTAGAATCTATTACAAATTGCATCCGACTCAATAGCATTCTTTCCAGAGATTTTCTGTAGCTTGGCCAGTGTTTGCCATATTATCGTTTAACAAGAATTTACATGTGGTCTTTTGTGAATTCATGGTTACCTAATTTGATTGGTACAGGTATATATGTATAATTAGTTATCAACAAATAAGTGTTAAACGTTTAATTAAAGGGCAAAATTAGAAATTATATCATACATGTAAGTATTCCTTGCTTCGGCATACAGTGAATATTTATGAAATGTGACATAATTATAATGTTTTCTTTTAATTAAAAAATGTATTTGGACTGTATATTGTAGCTAGGGCACAAAAACCACGCTAAAATTCACCTGTATACAAAGTACATTTGCATTGTTTTTTTTTTTTTTTTTTTTTTTTTTTTTTTTTTTTTAAAGTGAGTCATTGATTTGTTTGATTGATGAGATAAATCAATTACTAATTCTTACCAATTCTTCTACAAAAACCTCGTTCTAAGCGTCAGAACTTTCTCGCATGGTTTTGTTAACAGGTACCCCGCCCTCGATAATTTGATTCTCAGACTTCAACTTCCGGTAAATGTTTTTCTGCGTGGTTACCACGGACGCGGTAATTGGAGGCCATTAATTTTCCCATGTTTGTCCTTAATTAGATAACAATGTTTAAATTATCGACTGCAGCTGATAAGAGTTAAGAGTAACGGCTTCTATTAACTTTAAACGACCCCTGAGTAATTTAGAAATCTACAAAAATCTCGTTTGAAAGTTAGCTATGGTGGTATATACTGTATTCACAGCCAAAGTACATACATGTATGCTTTTTCAGTAAAAAGAAGACATTTTTTCATATGGCTCTAGGTATGCAAGTCAAAATGCGGTGCCTTTTGGGTATTTAATTGTTTGCAAAAACTAAATCTGATTTATGAATAACTATAAATTAAAAATTGCATTTTACAATTTAGGAACAAGTCTGAGAATATAATTTCTTCCTGATGGAGAGGTTTTTTTTTAAATGGTCAAGGGCGTAGCCGGTGGTGATTGATGCAGAAGCAAATATAAAGGTCGGGGGTTTGTGGTCGCCTTGAGGCACCCAATAGTCTATGACGAAGCCCTAGTGGGAGTTCGGGGGGGGGGTGGGGGTGGGGCGGCAAAGCCCTGGTGGGGGTACGGGGAGGAAGCCCTCGTGGGGTATAGGGCACAAAGCCCTGGTGGGGATACAAGGGACAGAGCCCCCGGAAGGTATTGATTTTCTGAGCATTTTTGACAGCAAATTTTGAGTGTCTAGAAATTTCAAAATGAATTGGTCTGATTACAAACATTTAACGTGTTGATTTCATCATGAAATTTTATAATTTCTGCTGGGGGGTTGGGGTGGGGATTGGGGTTGGGACTTAGCCCCCTTGAAAATGGTGAATATCAGCATTTCTGACAGATAACCTTGAATGTCTAGAAAAGGAGTTAAAAAAATGAATTTATCTAGTTCGATTTCAATGTTTAAAATGCTGATTTCATAATTTCTAAATGTGGGAGACTAGGAGAAAAGCCCTAGTATATAAATGTTAGAGAATTTTTCAGCTTTTCTGACTGCTATATTAGTACATTTACATTAAATTATTTCGTTCAACGATTAAAATGAAAATTATTTCCTGAAACATTTGATGAATATAGAAAAAAAAGTCTCTTGGTTTATGATGGGACAGGATTTTCATCCAAGGAGTGTGTGCCTTTTTATTCTAAGTCTTGTAATTGTATGACATTGTTACAATGCAAGTGCACAAAGTTGAAGAAACACTTGGAATCTCCCCCATACCAGGTTCTTACTGTAAATTTATAATTTTCGAATAATTGTTTTCTCCCGTGTGTTCCTTTGTACAGTGAAAACTGCGTATAAAGAACTACATGTACGTGTATCCTCGAATACTGTTATAACGCAAAAATATGAACCTACAGATAGTAATTTAATGACGTAGTACATTTTAGTGTTTCGGGGATTCGGAGAGGAGAGAGAGAGGAGCGTAAAATAAGAGGGTAGGAAGTGGAGAAGGAAGAATTGGGATTCGGGGGGGGGGGGTTGGGGGGGCAAGGAGAAAAAAAAGGAGAAAGGTAAAAAAGACCTAAAGTACTCCCAGTCCAACTGTATCGTATTGTTAAGTAAGTTTCTGCCAATACATTGTATAGCAGTGGAAGTGCTGGCATGAAATATTCTTATTTACTTGAGTTTCAACATTCATTTCAGACACTGCGGTCTTTCTGTAATTGTGTACAGTCCACGCCCTCTGAAACGTACACAAAACTTGTCACAGTCCTTTGTTCTTCTGTAAATACACCCATTTGTAATGATTTGTCGCATATTGTCATTCATAGTAAGTGCCCCCCGATTTTCCGGGTGACAACATTTGAGATATTAGGTCTACACGCGACACAACATCGATCTAAAACAAAAACATTATTCCGGACCATCGAGCCCGACATTTTTTGTTTATGGTAAAGTCGCGATCGGGTTTCGGCCTGTATTGTTTATCAGACGATTCTAAAGGCGTTACAATAACATGTACGTTATATAATAGCCCAAGGCTGAAACAATGACTGCTAGCTGCCATGACTAGGAAACAAAGTTAAATAACAATAGAAAAATTGTAATGCATATCAAATATGCTGAAATAGATGCTAGTTTTTTTTTCTTTCCGAGTATTTTCAATTGATATCTATCGGATAACACTGTAAGATTAATAACAGAGAAAAGGTGTTTGACATATGGACATTATTTTTGGAAAACTTATACACAACAAACTCCCAGTGGATACCTAATGACGTACAAGTTTCAAATTTCTGACACTTCGATTCATTTGATTCGAAAGAGTTTAATTCAGAACTCACATAATTTTTATGATAGTATTTTAGTAGGTCGGAAGAGGTAGATGTTGAATGTAATTATTATTCTTTCTACATACTTTAGGGTTTAACTCTTCAAAGCGAAGGAATCCATAATTTCTACCGTTTCGGTGTTATAAAACAGTTTTGTGCCATAACAAGCTTAACGTTGAAATTTTCGGTTTTAATCTATACATTTCTTCGTCATTTGACAAAGAGTCTCTTGGGCTGTCGGGCGAATATTTTTTGAAATAAAAAAAAGGAAAGAAAGGAAATACGTTTATTAAGTAAAGCAAATATTTTCCTTGTCTCAAAAATAGCTTCACATTTTTTTTAAATACTGAAGTAGACCAACGTTCTGTTTACAGAGAATATTGAACGATGGTATTGGGTTTTTTGTAAAGTGTTTAAATAAACACATATGTTGTTATGTATAATAATAAACGGGGGAGGACTTTTAGATCCTACAGATATGTATGTAGATATAAAATATTGACTAGAAATAATACATATACTCAAACCAATAACAGCTTAAGAATTTAGACTCACGCTTAATTCAAACATTTTTAAAATTATATTTTTGAGAATAATAACACAGAACTTTTTTTTTCGTATTTTGGTGACATAATCGGATATTGTCATTTCGAGGCTGAATAGTTCTTTCTCTCCAAAACTCAATTCAGTAATAACTAGTTAGAGTTTTCATTATACAAGGTCTACAATTCAAATAAATATCTTATGTAATGATTTTATTAAAAATCAAAAACTGTGGCCATTTACCAAAAACCTTTACATAGGTAAAAGTTTCAGATAATTTCAGATACTAAAACACTTCTTCGACGGAAATCCTTAGGTCCATACTCATGAAGTGCAGTTTTATCGATAATTTGGGGTTTTAGGAATATAGCTACGTCACGCCGAATTGTCCAAAGGTTACGTGAGTCCTCAGCAGAGCAATTAGCATACACTTTCAGATTTTCAGTTGAGGGGTGTGTGTGTGTGTGTGGGGGGGGGGGGTTGCACTATCAACTACCAAAAAATTTCTTGACAAGAAAAAAAGAAAGAAAGAAAAGAACATCCGAGGTGATTATTGAGGGGGCACAAGCATATAGTAGCTATGTTTTCTATAGCATTCTGTATATCGGCAAAATTATTGTTGGGGGGCACAGATGTCATCTGACGGAAGCCTCTCCTCCCGGTTCCAACGGCCATGATTCATGTGCGAAAAATCGGCTGCAAACAGCGTCATTTACGATTCAATGCATCTGATTGAATGTTTATACACAATTGTTCAAAAACGTCCTCTGAAATAATCTTCCTGGAGTAAATTATACAATGAATTACAGTCACTAAATTTTCAGAGTTATAACTTTTTAAATTAATATTTCAATTTTAGAAATGGGAAAGGATTTTTTTTAAAGGGAAGGGGTGGGGATAGGAACTGGGAACTGGGCGTATTAGATCTCTATTGCTTAAACCCATTACATGTAATTGTATCTAAACACCTTGTGGACACGAGGTAATCTTTTTTTTTTTCAAATCCCTGGCGCAATATCAGTGAGAGTAATTATAATAGGATTAATTATTGAGACAAGTGTGGCGCGAAATTTTATTTGTAAATACAGATTTATTGAAGAGAGACCTATTGTTTGAAACTATGTCGAATACGTGTCAAAGGAGTTGTAGTTAAACCGATGCTCCCGTAAACAAAAGGACTAATCTTTAAGACGCTAATCCGTTTTTATACTTTCAGAAAAAATTGACAGTTTTCCAAAACAAAGTTTTACATGTCACGATATACTTAAAAATTATATGTGCATTATTATTATTATTATTATATTTTTTTTTTGGGGGGGGGGGGGGGGCTGGTCATCTCCAGACCAATAGTAAAGGTGTATTAAAACTAGTTTTTCACCTGAATAAATCAAAATAGTGAGTTAGTGTTTCCAGATTAAAAAATAAGTTCATCATTTAAAAAAATTCTAAATAAAACAGGTGTAGATGCAGATATGATGACAATAGAATGATCTGAATGAATTTACTGTATGAAATATGCGCAATAATTTTTAAAGATGGATGCTTTGAAGAGTCACATAATTATATAAAACTTTCTGACCTGTAGATAACCCTTAAAGCAAAATATTATTCTATTTTTCATTAAGATCTTTTGAAGATCTCCAAATCTGTGAAATTACAGTAGTGCTGATCCAATCTCAAGGATAAGCTTTGAAATGAAATCGAACCTTGCCATAATATGCACATGTCGGTCGGCGATTCTCTCTCTCTCTTTATATACATGTATATATCATATACTTTATGTGTGTGTGTCAATAATTTCCAAAATAATACGAATTTAGACCCTGTACATTCGTGGTTGATTTTCAAGCTTTTACTTTTCCTTAAAATTATGGTTTATAGAAATGACCACAAAGACTTTTCTCTTTCTATATAAATATATTTGGTGGTTTTTTAAAGTCATGATATGACTTTTGAATTATAAAAAAAGAAATAACAATGCTTACAGAACATAAGAGGTAAAGAACGAATTCATAATAAAATAAATACTATAAATGATATGTATTAATTGACCTTATTAGTTTATAAATGCACCCTTTTCCCAACACCCTTCCCATTTTTAATACATAAACATTGAATATTTATAAATATAACTTTGTAAAAAATAAAAATATTGTTTAAACTCTAAATGTTTCCTATTCCACTAAGACTGTATTCCTAATCTTAAGTCATTGCATTGGCATTAAATGCAACATACATGTAATTGCATGTATAATCACTTCAGAAAATAAACAGAATTCTTTAAACAACCAATACTTAATATACAACCAAACACTTATTAAGAGTAAAGGAAGTGTTAACAAATAAACGAACAAAAGCACATACTCTGACAGTAATACTGTTAACTGATGTATAAATATATATAAATATAGCTTTAAAAATAATGAACGAATTCAATAATCAATACCCTGTCTTAAGAAATGCAAATCACTGGGTTATAAATAGCTATGACGTAAAGTAGCACTAAAGCACTTCCACAAATGACTCTGTAAGTTTTTCCCTTTATGTTGTCACTTGTAACATAATGGGGTTTTTAAAATTTGCTTTAATGGAGCCATCTCATAATATCTATTAGAATAGCTATTTTGAAGACTTGAACCAGTAAGATAATTTAGGAACACAACTTTATGACGTCACAAATGGCCATTAAGACAATTCCTTTCGGGGACTGTGCCTTGATAACCAGTCTTGACATTTTTGCACTGCCCTCTCGCGGATGTCATCTGACGGAAGTTCGCTCACTCTTTCTCCATCTTCGAACACCGCTATATCATTATATCTTATATCATACCCAGGCGGAGTAATCTCAAATGTCTTTTCTCGTAACGTCGCGATCTCGTATCGTCCGATACCTGGCAACCGGAGGTTGTAATGATTCAGCTGCCCAAGTGTGCAAAAGTCAGCTGTAGAGTCTGATGGGATAGACGGAAGTCGAGTTTTATTGGTCGCTGCAGTGATGGGGCGCCTCCTAGTGGTGACAGACATTTCTGAATCTGTACAAGAATCATCAGGAAGTATATCGTCCATATTGAAATTCGTTTCATAGACATCCTCGTCTAAGTAGTAGCCCCGCCCTTTGTTTTCCGGATTGTGATACTGTTTGATAGGAACGTTTTCCTGTACCCGGGTCAGAATGATATCTTGATGTGTAAAGTTCTCATCAATCCATTGCTGAGTTTTGACGTCATTATTTGGCGTTTTTAACCCCTCGCGGTCTTTCATAGTCTCATTCATAGCGTGCTGAGCCTCCTGTGACATCCTTGAAAATAATTTGGAGGATCTAAAAGTTAGAGGTTTTCCCGAATAAGCACTTTTTGCACGTAGCGTTGGCACTGCTTTATGACTAACGTGATTGAACGTCGCGATATCGAGCTCCATCGCTGGCGGACAGGACTTGGACGTCTTCTGTGTGACGGTGCTTCTTCTGCTAACGGAGGTCTTAGTTCGAGGAGAGTTCTTTCGGGGACCGATATGCGTAATGAAAGGGGAACTAGATTCAACACCGATAACGTTATTACAATCAGAAGTCTCAATCGATGTTTTATTTCCAACCTGCTCAATAGGTGCTATATTGACCTTTTTACATTTAGTTTTTAAACCTGCCTTTTCGATGTGTCTTTTGTTCATATTGTTATCTGTAGATCCCGCAGTATTATCACAAGGGACTTCTAGATCCCTTTGGCTTTGACAGTCACATTCACGAACACATGCATTATTAATATTGCCGTTAGAATCCAAAGATTTGGTCTCCCATTCCCTTTCACAAGAGCACGTATTCTCGTTAATAATAACGTTATCACACACTTCCTTCACAATTTCGGGGCCGTCCGAAATCTCCGTGGCAGCAATCCTAATTTTCGTCGCCGATGAACACGGAGTACTTTTAACCTGAGTGTTTGATGTATTTTGAAGAACTGTAATTTGTTGTGAGTCTGACAAAGGTTTAGTGGGAGCCTCGTTTCGGCTGCTGAAAACTCCTTGTCGAGCTGTCTTCTGCTCTGTAATGTTTCGTCCTAGACTAGAGTTGTACATGTACGTCATAGAGGACGTAGATTTCCTGATTTTCATGTGGAGCCGTTTATATTTCTCCTCTAAAGTGCGCATCCATTGTGGATATACAACCTGATTTCTCTTGTAGACTCGGGACGTTTGTGGATCCCCAGGTTGCCCCGTTAAAGTGGCGGTGATCCGTGATTTTATAACACTGGTCGTCATTATAGATGTTTTCTGTATAAGAACAAACAAAATCAAACATAACATGGAAACACTGTAAAGAACACAAATAGAAATTAAAATTAACACAATTCTCCTACAATGCAAATAATCCACCCCTGAGAAAATTAAAAACTCGCAGGTCTATATATTGATTTTAAACCTACATTCACAAGACTTTTGGGGGTATATGTCGATAAATCTCACAGGGGTGAGAAAACGCGAACCCAAAGAGTTTTATGCCTGCAGTCCCGTGTATTTGGTAAAGTCCAGTCGCTCTGATAACTTGAAAAAGATTAAAACCACTTACCTTTAAAAAAGAATTCTAAAGGTAACCTGTTATGTCAACAAATGTTTATCCGTCTGATAAATGCATTCGATAAATATTTCCTATCTAGAGAAATGAAATGAAAGCACTCCGCACACAGAAAAACGCTTGCCATGTCCGGGATATCTCAAGATCTCGCTAGCTTTCGCCTCACACAGCCAAGAGGGCAATATCAGAGAAAAAATATTAAACCCTTATTAAGACAAACATGCAGAGGACTAAAGCTCATTAAACCCCCGATAATCCATTCTCAAAAAATGATGATTAAGTCGCGAGTGGCGAATTATTGATTATGGATATTAATCCATTCTATATACCGCAGTTAGAGCGCAATGAAAACGTGGATTCCTCGCCTTCATTGCTTTTACTGACTATTTCACTGCTTCAGTCACAATGAACTGTCGGTGATAGAACTATAGATTGATTTTACCTCCTGCGTTAAAGAGTTCCGTTTTATCAGTAGGGAGCGCTCTTAATTTAAAACATCAAAGGAAAACTATATAACCAAGAGAAGCAAGGTTTAACGATATTTCTTCATTTTTATTGCAATAACTGTTTCATTAAAACTATGTATCAGGAAAATTAATTCACAAAAAAGTTTCCTGATCACAGAAGAGAATCATGCTTTTTGCAAAAGTTCGTCTTGGTATGAATGAAACGGGAGCGGCGAAAACTATTTGTTTTTATTTACACACCAAACAAAATTCTATCACTGCAATACATTAATGTATTCCTAACCCAATACTCTCTCCCCCTGTTTAAAAGCCTGATATAATTGAAAACACGATAAATCTAGACAAATAGAAACGCCATTGTTGTAATTTGTGGATTTTAAACAGACTTCATAACTGAATGTTTAAATTGAATGAAATGTGTATAGGTCGGTGGATTTTAAATCTTTCGCTAGGTTCTCTAATCATCGCCTTGCTGGCAAATTTTATTTTCTCTTCTGAGTTCATGTATTGATTAGTGAGCAATGAACAGGTGAGATGAAAAAAAAAATTTCATAACTGTTTTAAGGTTAAAGTAACGTTACTTATCCTGCATTTATACAAAGTTTGATCAATGCCCCCCCCCCCCCCGCCCCGCCCCGATATATGTAGGTATATTTTAATATTTATCCTCATTCCAAATGTAAATACATTTTTTTTAATTATTGAAGTGGTTACTTGTAGATAAATTTTAGAAATCTTATGCCAGGTGTTTCTTCGAAACTTAGATGTGCAGTATACATCTCTGTACGTATTTTATGTCTACAAATTCAACAGCTCTACGCAACCAAACTATGTAGACCTTGGCTCAAGAAACATTTTTTTTAAATCTACAGTTTGTCACAAAGACTCAATCACCCCGATCCAAAGAATTCCCATGTTCTTTTATACCGAGATAACAAACGGAATAGACTTGTCGACATTTAAACGTAAATCTGCAAAGCATCTTTTCACCTTCGATCATGTCGGACAAAGATTAATGATTCATTACCGAATTTATGTCCATTCTTCAAAAAGCATTCATACCCGTAAACACATAATACCTCCGAACTTCGGAGAGCTACTTAAGTTGCAATTGCTCGCGAAAAGTTGGCAAGTTTTACGAGCCTCAAAGAAAACCTAGCGACTGATTCAGAGTATCATATTTGCTGGTGAGAATAAAGATATGCGGAAGCATAGGGCTATTTTTTTTTCAATCAAGAAAAACAAATATTCTGTATAATTCTACTTGTAAGTACACGTGCTATTCCAGTGGTCAATATGGTATAAATTCGGTCGGCAATATCTTTCTGTACCAGAAAAAAAAAATATACAGAAAGATTAGATGCCATGTTTTAACCCCAGTCTTTTTTTTTTATTAAATCGCTTTCATTTTGAAGTGCCCTAGCAAAATATGCTCCGTTAAAACTTTGAATATCTTTTTTGTCCCTCTTTCCAAACAACAAGAGTTTTAATTGCTCCAGGTGACGGCAAACTGTAAGATATTGATTTTGTACACAGAACAATAAATGACTGACACATTTACGGCAGGTATTGGAAGTAATTTATTATAAGCAATATTAGGCAGAGTGTCCAAATTTGCAGAATTTGTATGAAAAAAATATTTTAGAGACATGTAACGCAGAGAGGGAAAGCTTCAACAGTACTTAAAGAATGGATAGTATAGACGTCTAATATAACGATTACACGTCCTTATTATCACAGGAAACAACTCATGAATTAGAAATTAAAGATACCCGGATAATAAAAAATAAAATACAAGTGTAAGTTCTTTTTTTTTTTTTTTTTTCAAGTCGTTAAAATGTTTAAATAATCATTCATTAATGTACCTGCAGATCTGTAGCTCGCTGATCTGGAAAAAATGGTATGGTTGTCCATCCCATTTTTTTTTTAGACCAGCGAGCTACAGATCTGCAGATATAATTGATGTGCATTTGCTTAAATTTTTATTAGCTTTGTAAGAGAAACACCAGTAAAATTTATTCATGAACACTTTGTTTTCTATGATATTAAAATCCCGTCTTTACCACCGGCCACCCTACTACATCCGCAGAACTTTCTCGAAAAGAAACGCAAATTTTCTGATTTTACCGGGCGTATCCTAGATAAAGTCTATCACTCTGTTGTGTATTTATTGTTTTTAGTCATTGGTTTTCAATTATGTGCATAGTCCAAAAAGTGGAATGGATTCCACGCTGCACTGAACACATATAATGCTAAACTTCACGATAATAATTGAATTTAAAGATCTTTCAACTGGTGACTCGTTCATTTAATTTGTATAGTATCTGTAATAGCTATCTAAAATGAGATATGGTTTTATTTCCTAGAAACTAAAAAAAACTAATAAAGACGTTTTTGTTACTGAAGCCAGAAGTTTGTTTGTTTGTTGTTTATCATCCCTCTCGAGAATTTTTCACTCATATGGAGACGCCACCACTTACCGGTGGAGAGCTGCAAATTTATACATATACTCGGCGCTCATGCAGGGCCATTGAGCAGAGAGGGATCTTTTTCGTGCCAAAACCTACTGCGACACGGGATCTCGGTTTATACGGTTTCATTTGAAAGACCGGACCGGTCTCCACGTTCCACAGTGGATTCGAACCCGCGACGTAAGGATCAGCTTCTTACTCCGCGACTCTAACCACTGCGCCACGCGGGCGACCAAAACTAGAAGTAATGGATCAAACACAAAATACGAATTACATAACCAACATTTAATTTTAATTTTTTTTTTAAAATTCTATCCAATTTTTGTTTGGCTTGATAAAAGAGAACATTTTTGATAGGCGATAATTTTTTTTTTAAAGTTTTTTTTTTTTTTTTTTTTTTTTCAGTGAAAAGATATAAATTGATATAAATTCTATAAATTATATCGATAACTCCGACCAGTTAGTTAAAAATTATGGATATGTCTTTTCTGTCCAGTTTTATTTTGTCAAATAAAAATCTGCGTCGTATTGCTGATATTTTACAAAATAGTCAGAAAGGACGTACACGTACATATAATGATATATCTCTAACTACAACAGTCCATGAACTTATATGTAGATTTTGCGATCTCTCTCTCTCTCTTTAAAATATAAAAAATCCCCAAGATATCTCAAATAATATAGGGAAAATATAAAGAATTTTTTTTAGAAAACGAAATTACTTACCAACTCCTTCCCCTCTGATCATGAGAGACACCCTAACTCATCTGACAACCAGGTTGGAACTTTAAACCGAGGAGCGTAATTATCCATTATTAAAACCACTCAAGACCACAGAAGACGATTGTGCATTCATTTATAGAATAGTGTATTCAGACTTTTGTGTATTCACTTAGTAGTGTATTCCCATTTCCTCCATAGACTTAGTATTGGCGAGTTGTCACGCACGATGACGGAGGATTTTTTTTTTTCTATTTATGAGTTCCTCACAGACCCGTTCTGCTTCATGATTGCATGAAACTCTGCAAAGAAAATAAAAGGAAAATCTGATGGTAAACGAAAGAGATTAGAAGTAATCTTTTAATCGTTTTAAAGTAGCAGCCATAAATGACACGGTTAAATTTCAGTAATGGCCTTCAATTCTAATCGGCAGTCAGGTGTAAATAGCGAGCTGTCAAATTTTTATAAATAATTCAATTGATGTGCGTTTTAAACAAATTTAAAACTATTTGATAGCACTCGCGTGGTGGATGTTATGTCAATTTAAATCCCTCATCAAGACGTCTCAAATTGATAGCAACACAGGTGGAATAAGGAACAGAGGGGGATTGCAAATCGACGCGAAATGTGAAGGTCAACTGGGACCATACAGGTCACAAACGTTCTCAAATATACGATATAAATGGGGAAATAAATATAGAAATTTAATCATGCCTCCCTCCCGGGCCTCAATTTTACATTGGACATATAGGAAAATATCTTGAAAAATCTACGTCTCAAGAAAACAGGACCATAATTAGTCAATTAGTAAGCATGCAAGCATCCCCAAGTAGTGTAGGTTCAATTTAAGTATGTTCAAATCAAGACTCTCTTGAGTTGGGAGGGGCCACGATAGGAGACCAAAATTTTATAATGAGAATATTTAGGAGATTAAAAAAATGTTCCATAGTAGTAGGTCCACACTTAATCATATTGATATGCAAAAAATCCCAGGTCATGTTGATTTTCTGGTATTTTTTCCCAAAATATGGACTCTGAAATAAGGGTAAGGTTTAGATTGGGAATAAAATTGAAGTGCACCTGGAATTTCCCCATCTTGAGTAGATACAAGTTCGGTTAAGTCCTGACCACTTTTAGCTAGGATGGGGCTAAAATATAGATTTATAATTTCTCACGAGAATAAAAAGAGAAATCATCTGTTAAAAAAAACTTACGAAAACCAGAAGAATCAAGGTGACTGTGATAAGGGTTATGGCTTATGCCTGTTGATACGTAAACAATAGTATGCAAGAATTTCATCACCTCTGCCGAAGTAGCTATTATTTTAAATTTAATTTTTGATATGAATTATATATGAATGATTTTGTCATGTTCAGTAATTATTTTAAATTTGATTTTTAATATGAATTATATATGAATGATTTTGTTATGTTCAGTGATTAATGAGAATTAATAGAGATCATCATGGTCTTTAACGCTGCGTCATATTTATAATTCCAAGTAATATATGAATACACTGACCAACTACATGTGTTCGTATTTCAACCAATTTGAAATTCATGTTCCGGGTTTAAATTGATGGTTAAATTTGATACGCCAGTAATACTGCCTCGTAATATTTTCGGACATGACTGTGAATGGATAATGCTCAATCATTGCCCTACATTGAAGCCCACCAAATCATATTGCATTATATTTCTATAAAATTAAAATTATCTAATTCATGTAAACGTGCTAACTAATTCCTGCAAAGTTGTGATGCCTAAAATATCGCAATATATTTATTACAACAAAAGTTTTTTTTTTTTTTTTTTTTTTTTTTTTTTTTTTTTTTTTAATTTTAAGAATAGAAATAGATTTAAATCCTATAGTTTGTAAAAGAAGAGATCCTGTTCTTAATCCTTTTTTATTTGTAAATTTATAACGGATTTTATTCATTTAAAGGGAATCTGATACAAATGGTTACCCATTTTTAATTATACATACATTGAATACTTCGATCCGTTGGGTAATATATTGAATACTGCGACCTTTCTATTCCAAAGGTATATATTATTTCAAATCCTATTTATTAAAAAAAAAAGTATCATTTTTATACATTTATCGGGATATAAATACGGGTTGGTCACGTAATCAAGTTCTATGAAGCCCTTGATAGATTTGATCACTTACAAATCCGTATTTATATCTTGATAGATGGTTTTAAATGATACCTTATTACTCATATTTACATTTGAGACTCCTTTATACATGTTATATATATTTGCCTGAGAATAATCTTTAACGCAACGGCACAAATGTGCGTCTACCCTTTATGACATCACTGGAAAATTACGTCAATTATTTATGACCTGAAGAACCTGTGTTTATACAGATATTGATACGCGTTGCTTTAATAGTGTTATACATGTATAAAAGAAAACATTTGCAAATGTAAATATTCACAATTAAATGAGGAATTCTACATCATTCATTCATGTACGTACAAATATAACACAAAACCTACACATGGAGACAAGTTTTTGGATTTACAAAAAATAATTTAATTTTGGTTGTAACGTGTCATTTGATTGGATAAAAAAATAGAATATATCGTATAACCTGAGTTGCCTACATTACAATGACTAACGTCAAAAACGTATCAATCCGCTTGACCTTACATTTAAAATACATACGATTTGAAAGTATTTTTGAAGGAGAAATTGTCATTTCTTTTACACTTAATGATGGAAAATTAAATTATAAGGAATGAATTAAATAGCTACCCAAGTTATACTGGTATACCTGGGTTGGAACAGTTTACGCTTTTTTATAAACCGCCTTGCGGTTCATAAAGCGTAAACTGCCCCAACCCAGAATATACCAGTATAACTTGGGTAGCTATTAGATTCATTTCTTTATTTAAAAAAAAATTGACAACGCTTTAACGCTGCTCATTGTATCAGTCACTATTTCAGAGATGACAAATGATATTTACATTCCATGTGTATTTTGTATTTTGATCATGACAGGGAGAACACGGCGGGTTTGACCGGTCGGCAGGGGATGTTCACTCCTCCATGGCACCTGATCCCACCTCTAAATTTTGAGGTCCGTGTTTCCTCTGCTTCAAACTTGTATCGTTTTATTGGACTTCCGACATCGAATACTGTTCGTTATCTTCATATTTCATTGTTTATAAAGTGCGAGGAAAGCTACAGCGTTCAAAAACCATAACACAGAAAGGGGGTAAAAATGTTAAAGTATGCTTTTTTTGAGTTCACAAACGTTGAACGCCGTGGATGTGCAACATCAATAAGGAAAAATCAAAATTCACACTCACATTGAACAGAAGCTGTTGCAATAGTTCTTCCATTAATTGTAACTTACTCGAAGAACAATACAGGGATTTTGATATTCAAATCAAATTTGCAGTCAAGGCAAGGAGTTAAAAATGTAAATTTTAGCATTGAATCATTAGTTTTTGAAAGATATAGTCTCATACATGTAACTGCAACGGTGTGTTTCATAACGCGCTAACGCGCGTTACTCAATTTGTTTGCACACACCGTTGCAGATATGAGACTATGTCTTTAAAAAAATGATGATTCAATGCTTGATAAACTTATTTAAATTTTGGGAGAATCACACTGTGTCCACACTTGGCCAAGTTAACCAATAGTAATTTGAGTATAAACAGAATCGACTATGACCTCATTATCTCACAAAATTGATATAGAATGAATGTATAGTACAATGAGGTGTATTAGTGTCAAGTAAATTATAACTTCGGTAATTCTGACTTTATTCTTGGTTTTTCCAATTTTAAAGTTGGTAATTGTACTTTAAAGTTGCTTTTCCGACTTTCAAGTTGGCTTTTTCAACTTTAAACCGGGTTATTCCAAGATTACAGTTGGCTTTTCGAATCTTAAAGTTGATATTTCAAACTTCAAAATTGGTATCTTGGCTTTTACGACTTTAAAGCTGGTAATTCCAACGTTAAAGTTGGGTTTTCCAATTTTAAAGTTTACAACCCCAACTTTAAAGTTGGTTTTTCCAACTCTAATCTTGGCTTTTTTCAGCTTTAAAGCTGACAATTCTAACTTTTCAAGGCTTCATGCTTTTTATTCCTTTAAGTTACAGCTTGACTGTTTTATAATAAACGATTTAATTAATATTTTGAAATTTTGCTAATAAAAAAGAATTACTTTCATTGTGTTTTCATAAGATACAGAATTGATACATTTAGTACAGTTGTCTGTGCTGCATGACATATAATGTTGATTCACCCTATATATCAAACACCTAATGTAGATTCATTTGTTTAAACTCCTTCGCATCAAAATTATGAATGCTTGATTTCAGAAACAGGTATAGTTAAGATATTAATACTCTCATTTACGAGGTTGTTTGAAGTTATCTTTTGTAAAATTATATTTGATGGATCAAGAGAAATTTAATTGCTTACAAAGTGTTTTTCGTTTATTAATTTTGCATTATTAAAGTTAATAATAACATTAAACGAAGGAAAAAAGCTAAGAAAAGTGTAAGAATTTTTCAAATTTCAAATTAAAATAGAAAAAAGCCACATTTAAAGTTGGAATGACCAACTTAAACATTGGAAAAGGCAAAATTAAAGTTGTAAAAGCTAAGATTAAAGTTGAAATTACCAACTTTAAAGTTGGAATTACCATTTTTAAAGTTGGAAAAGCCAAGGTTAATGTTGAAATTAAAGTTGGAATTACCAACTTTAAAGTTGGAAAATTATCCCTGGGATAGTGTTAGTTGAATTTTTCACTTTTTACGTATTTTCAATGTATTTTAATTTGTATTTATTGACGTCACATGATGACGTCGTAGTGAACTGCTTTTTTAAGTATGTCTCCTTGATGTCTATACAATGGATAATAGATAAAATAGTTGTCCTTTCTTGATTTATCAATAATACATATTACAAAAAAGTCTAAATTCTGTGGAATAGAAAATCTGCCGTGTGTGTTGCCTTACATACAGTACCTGCGGTTTAATACGTGCATGATCTTGTATTCTCAGTGTACTACATAAAACTGGATTTCTAGAATCTAACCTAATTTATAGCAAACAAATAAAATAAAGTCAAAAAAAAAAAAAAAAAAAAAAAAAACCAAAACAAAACAAAACAAAACAAAAACAAAAAACAAAAAACAAAAATGTTATTTCCGAGGCGAGTAGGTAAACATATTGAATGTATTAATTTTTCACCAATCTACCTTTGACAGAGAAAACCTATAATTATCATTACTTAGGTACTTAATACCGACTGAAGGTAGAATTTCTCATCATCTATCTATCAAAATCAAATTATGTTAGACAATTTGACATACATGTAATTATCAGAACAGTCAAAGAAGATTTAAGCATTTAAAATTTTTGTACATTGCTATTTCAAAGCAGTATTACATGTATCAGTCTTAGTTTTGAAGTTCTAATATTTGTCGACTTGAAATAGAAGAAGGCGGGCAAGATAATGAAATAAAAGTGGTAATGAAAAACCCTTTTTATGGATTTGAAGTAATATTCATCAATGTAAAAATGACAGAGATACAGAAACAAATACTGAAAAGAGATAAATGCATGGTAGTTAATCGATTTCAGGTATTAATGGAATTCAATCATTTGGTCATCAAACTGTTTGATGGTTTGCATGTACATAGGTATTCTATGGAAAATACACCATCTTTGAAAAAGATTTGTTTAATTTACTGAAATATAAGAACTTCTGAATTGCCAAATAATCTTGAATAAATTATTTACTCAATCAGGTATGTTGAAAATTTGTATGTTTCGAATGATATGGTTCAAGCTTGTTCAAGAAAGCGAAGACTGTGTCTGAACCTAATCTAACCTAATGTTGCATTCTGAGAAAAAAAAAACCCTATGGTTAACAAAGAAAAAAAAAGGAATTCTTTAAAATTGTTACTCGCCCTATCGAAACCTTATCTAACATTGCCAAATAGCACTTTGTGATACGCATTGATTGGTGACTATCTTGATAAAAGCTATTTGTTTTATATCGATATTTTCTTTTCATTAAAGCATCTTTATTTAATGCTTAATCGCTGGAATTTCGGTTGGCGTTAGGGAGTATAAATATCCTAGTAAATATTTTAAGTGTAATTCAAAATCCGAAAAAAAAGATGCAATACGAAATACTACGATATGTCTAAATTTGCCGGACCGAACGCGACTTTTAAATTGATTTTGGTGTTCGATTGACAGCTCTTTTAATTTTCCTTAAGGATATTGAAAAACAATTTCAAACCAAAAATATCATATTCCAGTTTCCAATTACCGCATTTTCACCCGATTTAACAAACTAATTAAATCTTATGAGATTGTAATATCCTTCAAACAACATTGATATGAGAATTTGCGAAAGATATAAATCAAAATTTAATACATTGTACACAGGCCTTTTAAATATGATTTAGCAAAATTTTCTCTCCATATTCACACTATGGGAAACGAAACGTCAAATTTTATGCAGAATATTTCTCTCCGCAATAAATTTAACCACTACGACAGTCAAGCATGATATTTATTACACTGAAGATAAATTTTTGGAGAGTAAAAAAATATTTCAATCAGTGAATTTTTTTTAAAGTTTGTACATAGGCAGTTGACGTTACATTTTAAAAAAAAAACAAGATGTGTTTGTGAAACACTGATGCCCCCGTGTGGCAACTTATAGCAAAGGTTAAAATTTCTCTAATGCAAATAAAATATGTTAGTACCCAGGAATATACCTGTGAAATATGAGAGCCCTAGCAGCAACCATTGAAAAGACATAGAAAAGGTTAAAGTTTTTCAGAAGTAAGTCAAACATCAAGTCAAGGTCAAATGGTAAAAAATAATGGTGCATAAGGAAAGGCCTTCTCACAAGAAATATACTGATGAAAGCTGAAGTACCAATCGTTCAAAAGTTATGGTAAAGGTTTAAGTTTTCCAAAAGTACGTCAAACTCCAAGGTCTAGGCCAATGGATTATAATTGTTGGTATCCAAAGGCAGGTCTTGTCACAAGGATTACATATGTGAAGTATGAAAGCTCTAGCACCAACGGTTCAAAAGTTATGGTAAAGGTTAAAGTTTTCAAAAGTAGGTCAATCTGAAAATTCAAAGGGTCAAAGTTGTTGGTATCCAAAGGAAGGTCTTGTCACAAAGATTATATATGTGAAGTATGAAAGCCTTAGTACCAACCGTTCAAAAGTTATGGCCAATGTTAATGTTTTTCAAAAGAGGTCAATCTCCAAGGTCAAGGTCAAAGGGTAAAAAATGTTGGTATAAGGAAGGTCTCCAACTCCAACTGTTCAAAAGTTATGGCCAAGGTTAAAGTTGGGTAAAATTTTGTAAAACTAGGTCAAACTCCAAGGTCAAGGTCAAAAGGTCAAATATGGTGGTACCCAAAGAAAGGTCTTGTCACAAGGAATACACATGTGAAAGATGAAAGCCATAGCTCTAACTAATCACAAATTATGGGCAATGTTAAAGTTTTTGACGACAAACAGATAAACAGACAAACAGACAGACGGACGGACAGGGCAAAAACTATATACCCCCGAATCTTCGATACGGGGGCATAAAAATAATTCATTCCTTATATATCAAATGAGCCTAATTGTTTTAAAGGAAAAATATGAATGTCAAATATCCATGAGATTGTGGTACGAAAAAAAAAAAAATAAATAAATATTATATAAAAAAGATAAAAAAAAAATCACCTATCCTTTTCTCTGTTCAACCCTGAAAAGCTTCAATTATCTTTTATCTGGGTTAACCTGACTTTAAATTATTAATTCCCCGTCAATGGATATGGTATTAAACTGATTATGAACTTGACACTTTTCCCCCTTTACCATTCACAATGTTGAAAATATTTTTGTTTATAAAGCCACTTAAATCTTTTATGTGAGTGTCAGTTTTTAATCCTCATAGGTTTCGATTATGATAAATTCTCCAGCTTGACCTACATTACTGAAAGCACCTTGACTATCCCCTCAACCTGAAACATTCCAACGAGGATTGCTAAGGTACATTGTTTTTCAACCTAAACACTTGCATAGATGAATATCTAAGACGCATATTTCGAAATGAGAAATGTTAAATTGTCTTTCAAATTATTTCAGTAGATTTATTCTTTTCACAAGTTAATTTGCGGGTTCGATATATACATGTACAGATGATATGTACAATTTATACCGTATTTTAAAGCAGATTTTCATTGGGAAAGAGATTTAATTAGTAAATAAAGCTAAAAAAAATATTTTTTCAATGCCCGCAACTCCGATTTAAATCTTTTTTTTTGGAATTAAATCAGGGTTAGGGATAGATATTGAAGCTTTGTGCTGAATTCTAACTCATTGAAGAACATACTTTTATAGAGCAAGTCGTCTTCTTTTGATGCTAAAAATTTATCATTATAGAAATTGTCAAAATGATTTTAGAAGCTTTATTTAATTTGCAAAAACATATTAATCACTCAGTTTTCCTATGAAGCCATCCTTATTTTTGCATGCTCCGCTAAAAGTATTCTTCCTTGTCGATATCGAAAGAAGAAAGAAATTCAGTTTAAAGTGTCTTTATTTGTTTTCTGGATATTGATGTATTTCATTTATTGATAAATGATTACACTTCTGTGTAATCAAATAATGGAACATCTAAAGTGCATTCACAGAAAATCCTGTTCTATAACTAAAAACAATCTATAACATATTTTTCAATATCTTATGTTTTGAGACGTTACTTTCAATTGTCTGTAAACTTAACTAGGACATTGTATCTCGAATCTTTATTATCAAATATATCGTCTATGTATACAATCTGATGAACTGAAAAGTCGAAATAAAATTGTAGAGAAAAGCAGTTTCCAAAGGAACGTTAAAGGTATTGCAACTTCCAAAGATAAAGTTGGATTGATTCAAATAAGCATGCTCGAGTTTCATCCCTTTGTCGGAAAATGTTATTACTTACTTTTTAAAAGAAAGTTTGAAGCACATAAAATGATATAATTTTTTAATCCTCAAATTCTTTCCCATTTCGGAAAGGAAAATTAAATAAGCGTAGTTTCTTATCACGATTTATCAACGCAAATCACAGACTTATTTTGCAAGAAATAGAGAAAGGGGAAGGAATAGACAACACATGGAGTGATAGATGGAGAAAGAGCATTAATTAAAATGTGTAAATTTTCTGCTGACAACACTCTCCCTGTGTTGCCTAGCAAGACTTACAAATGAAGAACTAATCCCGAATGACAGGAACATTGGGACATTAGAACGAGAGCTGTCTTTAACAGGCCGTGATTAATGACTGCAGCTGATCGCGACAGGTGAACCCTCGTATCTAAGTTGCTTCATTTCCTCGACAGGTGATATTACCTGGTTGTAAGGTGTTTAATCTTTTCATGCAGAACAGAGTCTTTAATAGGACACTTTTTTAATCACGAAATGAATCAATTTACTATAGCAACTTCACTCATTTAGTGTATGATATTATTTTATGATTATTAAAGATACTTGTTATTTTGGTATTTGATTACTTTTCTTCCGTATAAACTTGTTTTGCCCTCTCTGTGGTGTAAATATCCCCATTTCCTTGTAATAAGATTTGTTAATCGCAAAATTAAAACAACGTGTTTTGAAAACTGTCCTTTGTAAAACTTTTAAACTTTCATTAAGATACTCTGTTCTCAAACCTTTTCTTACGTACAACTACATGTATTTACTTTAGCTATGTAGCCAATTTCAAAAGAATTAAAATGTGTTGCAGAATTTAAAACTTTAATTAAAAGTATTTGAATATAAGTGCAAGTTAGTCATCTATAACCTGAATATGAAATAACAAAATATAATTTGCAAAACTGGCATTCGATTCAATGCGTTGAAAAATTTTATTGTATAATAACTTTCCATGCAGTTGTAAATACAAGGGTCATTAAAAAATAGTAGAAAATATCGCTCTTCGCTATATCATTTTAACGAAATTTCAGATCAAGGCATTATCACATGTAAAAATATTCATTTTGACAATGTGTGCAGTTTTAATTCATTTGATCATTAACTTAGTTTTTCCTAGAGCAACACAAAATTTATCGCTACTTTCTGCTGATAGCTTCGTGAAGTTGTCTTTTTGTTCTTTTTTCAAAAAGGACCATGTGTCTCCACCAGTGAATTTCTGCTCAAGAAAGTAATCTTCAACATCCACATTTTGCATTTGAAATGATGTATCCATACTCAATCTTTCTGTTTTTTTTTTTTTTTTTTTTTTTTTTTTTTTGCCGTTTACAGAGATATGGCCAGTGACATTATCAAGTGTATTGCGATTACGTTACCTAATTTCAACTTGCTCCGAAACCCTAATTTTGTACTTTCAAATTTTAATTTATTCTGAATTTTATCATAAAACTTGATTTTTTTTAACTCAAATTATTCGGAAAAACGGTTGAATTATTTCTATTAAATTTGTCATAATATGATGTTAGATGAAAAATTATGTCAAAAGTCTACATAATTTGTAATTAACAATCGTATAATCTTAAAAAATGACGGTGGTAATATTCTTTTGCTTTTTTATTAATAGTAAATGTTCTACCAAACCTTTTTCTTTACTTCTCACTAAAATATTAACAGTAGTGAAGGAAAAACTTCTGGAGTACTGTGCAACAATATATTCGAGAAGTGGTGTAAATCAGATGTGAATACTTAAAAATTCCGAGGAACGTTTTGGAAAATTTGAAATCACAAAATTTTACCAAAATCAACAACATAAAATCTTACGACTTTTCAACTTTATATACAACCATTTACCACGATAAATCAAAGTTCAGGCTTTTTGACATCATTGACAGCTATTGGAAATCCCATGGGTACCCATTGCGCCCTGTTATTAGCAGATCTTTTTTTGATTCCAATGAAACAGAATGTTCAAATTTTATACGTAGAAAGAAAAAAAAAAAAACACTTGCTGTGGCCTTCAACTCAGCATTTAGATATATCTCGACTTATTGTCAATTAACGATGCTTATTTTCATTCATATGTCGATACGATATATCCCAGTGATTGAAATAAAAAATATCACAGAGTCTGACACATCTGTTTTATATTTGGATACTTTATTAGAAAAAGACGTTAATGGAAATCAAACATCCAAGCTTTATGATAAACGGGATGACTTTAACTTTTCAAGCGTCAACTCCCCTTACTTATGCAGCAATATACCTTCTTCACCTGCATACGGGGTTTAATTCGATACGCAAGAGCATGTTCTAGCATGTTCTAGGCATGAACAATTTCTAAACCGAGATAAGTTATTGACAAACAAGTTGATGAAACAAGAATATCAGAAGTCTTGTTTAAAGTCGTCATTTCAGTTCTATGGTCGATACAATGACTTGTCAGCAAATGCAATTTATCATTAAGTCAAATGCTGACTGACGTTTTTTTCATACTAACTGTTAGGCCATTATTTACACACTGAATTGTCGACAGATTTTTCTATTCTTTGCCGATCATGACAAGGAGCACACGGTGGGTTTGACCAGTCAGGGCTGTGCATTGAGCAAAAAAAAAATCGACACGATACGATACAATATTTTGTAATGCGATATCCGATATATTGGATTCTTTAACAAGTCTATCAAAAAAGTCATAAATCATTTTTTGCATGAATTTATAAAACTAAGTGTTTGATATCCCATTTCTAAGGTCTTGTCTCACTATCTCTACAAATAAAACTTCAAATTCAAACTTTTAATGACTGTAAAAGCAACATGTTGCAATAAAGTTTTCTATGTATTTTGTAATATTTATCTAAGATGTGCTATTTCCTCAATGATTATATCACTATTGATCAATTTTAATTCAAAACAGTGAAAATATAACCTTTAGTGATTGAAATTCCCAACTTTTTCACAGGATTATGAGAAAATCTGCCTATCCTATACGTATTGGAAGTTATTTTTTCGATACGATACATTCTTAAATATCGATACGTATCGATATATCGATATATTGATACAGCCCTAGTCTGCAGGGAATGCTCACTCCTTCATGGTACCTGATTCCACCTCTGATGTTTTAGAGGCCCGTGTTTGTTCTGCTCCAAACTTTGTATTGTTTATTGGACTTTTGAGCTTGAATACTGTTTGCTATCTCCATATATTCCATGCTTTATTAGATTTTTAGTTTTAGAAAAGTCTTATATGTAAAATGTATGGTGCCGTTGTTGATTATTTAATTATCTATCTTTTATTATTTTACTTCGTCATCATTATTTCATTTAAAATGATTAAAAAAATTATAACCCAGAGAGTTCCCAATATTTCAATATTTCTTTAGACTTTGTACCATGAATGATATAAAAATGCTTTTTTGTTTCATTAACGTTTGTCCTCTGCAAATAAGTTCACTGTAGAGTTTTTGAAGGCTTGACTTAAAACGATGGACTCCCTTGTAACATCACTTTATTTGTTAGAAACCGATCTTGGTATATATGTTGTTCCTATGCATAACATGCTATTTTGTGTCAAATCGACAACTAGGCAAGCACCATATGCAGGTGATGATTGTATATTTCTACATAAATATGAGAAGTTGACAGTAGAAGAGTTGTTTCATCAGGTTTATTATCAAATTTGATGGAAATGTTGCCATCAATGCTTTTCTCTGGTAAAACATCAAAATATGAAAAATGTTCCAGATTCTGCGGTGTCTATTATTTCGAGTTAAGAGGGATTTATTGAATCAATGTATGAATAAAATAATTTTTACTGTTTACACGTCATCTCTTAATACGTAATTGTCACAAGAGACTTATTGTTTCATGTACACTAAGTAGAAGTTTTTAATTAATTCTGCTTCAATAGATTGTGAAAACAAGGCAGTTAATAAAGGAGCAAAGTTAGCACCAATGAGAATGCCAACAGATTTTGTGAAACCTTGTTTCTAATGACTATATAAAAATATTGTAAATGAGGAACTTAAGTATCTTCAGTATCAACTTCGGAATACTTCTATGTAGAAACATTTGAATTCTAACAAATTAAGTTGTGGACAGCCAACCGCAAGATATGAGATTTTCAGGAAAAAAATGTCTACGTTGTCAAAAAGTCATCTTGGCTTATCGTTAGTTTTGTGTAAATAAAATGTCGAAATGTTTTATGCTTTAATGTTATTGTTTTGACGGAAACTTGATTTCAAAGTTTTAAAAGTTCTTTGGAGTTTTCGGTATCCTTATTGATTAGTATCAGTGGCGGATTTAGGGGGGGGGGGGGGGCTTAAAATTGACGAAGTTAGCGTAAATCATAGTTTCGTCGAGAAAATGTAAAAATTTCTATTTGTCAGACCTCATTTTTACCCTACAAAATCTTTAGAATCCAGGAGCTTGGACCCCCTGCCTACTTTTTGCGCCCCCTCTTACTTCAAATCCTGGATCCGCGCCTGAATATCATTTTTCGAATATGTTGTTGAATATTATTGCTGAAGGTTCTCATTCATCGTTGTTAACATTTTCGAGAGAGGTTTGATAGAACATTTACTAGAACCAGTTATGTATATTTGTAGGAAATTTTGGAATTCAGTATAGGTGTGATAACTCAAATTTAATTTGGTTGTTGGGAATATTAAAAATATTTAAAATGATATATAACTTCGAAAAATGATATATAACTTCAAAGAATCCCTTATTTTGAAAGGGGATAAAAATGTAAATTTGGATTACAATATTTAGAATTCAATCGAAATTCCACTAAAATGCAATTGTTATAATGAACATAAAAAGATTATGTTGTTATATGCTTTGTCAGATGGAAAAAGTATATACACATCATGTAATCTATCTTATTCTTTTTTTCACTTTTGAATTACAGAAGATAGAAAGATAGGTGGTTCGCATTTTGCCTCTAAATTTTTAATACGAGATTTCAAAACCCATTTTATATATTTCATCCATTCTATTAAAAAGTATGAAATGTTTTCTTCATTTAAAACTCATTGTCTTGCATAATCTTTGACAGACTTCAAATGCGTGTAAAAATTTTGCCGTCAATCGAAAGGTTGGAGTTTCTTGAGCTTTTGACCACCCTTTTAAAGTGATCTATTAGTTTTTAACAATAAAGAATTCAATACCAGTCTGTATATGCTGAATGCCAAAGTTTCGCTATTTTCTTGGGAAAAATTAATAAGGGAAATTAAACATGTCCAAATCTGACCCATTAAGTACAGTGGGGTTAACAGTAACTGTTTGTGGAACTGTTGCGTCAGGAATGACTCAGCTGTATAAGATTTAGACAATGTGACGGTCTGTTTTCCTGTTCCTGATCTCACAAGCTTCTGTACTTGATACCAAACAGCATGGACTATCAGGGTTACTTGTTTCGCTTAAGTCTTTAATGACCCCAACATTATTTTTTACTTCTCACTCTTGTCTTTTCATTTGAAAAACTGTAACAGTCTATGGCAAAATATACCATTAATTCACCACTGCAGAGATCTAGAATTTAAGCTGTTTTGTAAGAAATAATATAAAGTTTACAAGAGGAAAATGTTAAACATGTAAAAGATGGTTCACACCTTGTAAATTATTCTATCAGGGCTCATTTACGGATTTTCAATTCAAAACAAATGTCAAGGATAACAAACGAGGGAGTTTATCTGTTCCAAACTTGAAGTGAATAAAGTTAATTGAAGTTTTGAAGTTTTGTTCTCAGTGCGCAAAAAATACATTTCATGTATGTTTGTTTTGAATGCAATTTAAGAACCGGCAAAAATTCTCCTTTTCCAAAAAGTGAATTCTTTCAAAAGTCTGTCTTTTTCATAGGTACCTGTTTGAGATGTGTTTATACCTCATAAACCCGTATGATTGCGTAAAATAAAAAAAGAGAATTTAAATCCATGCCTAGTCATGGCTATAAACATTTAAGTCTTATTGAAAGTGAAGAAATGTGGAATTTACATTATATAATAGATAAAAGAATTTGACCAACAGGCTTGGTTATGTTGTTTTGTTGTTATCTGGTGTAAGTATGTAAATTACCTCTTACTTCATTTTATAGCTATACATAAGTGTTTACCAACAGAAAGAATACGTATTGTAGTGTTTTACTTTGTTTTCAATTTAACTTCAAATTCTTAGGAACAAAAATAGTGTGACAGGTTACAATTTCTTACACTTTTAAGTTTAAATTTAGAAATAAGAATACTGAATCCAGGCACGATTTTGGAGAGAAAAACAATGTTTAAGACAGCTTACAAAAATGTACATATTTTGAAAAATGTTGAAGATGGAGGAAGATAAGTTACTTTTAAATCAATGGCATTGAGAATAATTTTAATCTTCGAATTTTCAGTATTTTAGGAGACTTTTTCAAAATACATGTGTTGACTCTTTGAATGATTTGATATCTAATACCAACAATACATTGTATATCAATTTAAAATTCAATTTAATTAAATTTATTTAAGGCTTCTCGACATGTATAAGGAGTAGATTCTTTGTAACATTTTAAAATAATGGTGTCCCTATGTAAGTCTTCAAATCACTTTAATTTACTAGATTTGAGTTTCACTCAGCAAAAAAAAAAAAAAAATCATTTTTAGATGGAATTCAAAAATATAAGAGAATTTGTACAGATACATAGCCGTTTTTGTAACTAAATATTATACAATTATGGACTCTTTCGATGGTGAATATGGTTTGTTATTCACCAGAAAAATATTTATATTGACCGAGGCGAAAGAGTCCATAATTGTTTTATTATATAGTCCGGATTTGAATAAATAAGACTGTATGACGACATCATTTTCATTTATTACGAACTTCTGTCGTAGAAAAATAAAAAAAAAAAAATCCAGATTGCAAATTGTAACTTCTGTGTTTTCCTTTCGCTGTGTGTAAGACATTAAAATGTTTAGAAAATAATCCTGCGATAAGTTGTCGAACATTTTTCCTGCTCAGATACACAGCTGCATGGCTTCGGCCGTTGCAACCGTTGTTTACAACGTTGTTTGAGGTGTTGATTGTGACCCCACAATGCCGCTGCACGCGCACTGACCCTCCGGTGAATACGGCATTAAATCCAGTGAATATGTAGTGTTATGAACAGTTTGCGTTTGTATATATTATATAGGGACTATAAATAGGCTATATAATAATGTGAATTGTTTTATAAAAATAACTTTATTTGATGCCTTTCATCCCTTTTTTTGTCAACCAAATCACTGCTTGATTGTCTCTATATTTTTAGTTGTTATTCTGTAGCATTTGATAGTATTGTTTTCAACACAGGTGAATTATTCCCTCCACAGTAAATTTAAAACTTGTAGTTAACCTCTTATTAGCCTTTAAATACTTAATAGTTAAAACATGTAATTCTTCTCATGCTGACGCGTTTGGTAGGTATCGAATGTTGAAGAGATTTTGCAAAACACTTTGATCCCTCGCTTCAATGACCCACCGGAATAGAAACAATTTTCATCCATATGAAGTAATGTAAAGCTTGACGTTAGGAATAGAAGCGCAAAAAAAGTTTGATGATATCATATAATCAATGCAGATTCTTTATTATTTTAGGTCAAATAACTTTTTGGTTCCATTGGGCTGCCCTGCAATTTGTAATAAAAGAAAGGACAAGAATGCTCTAACGCTAACAATTTGTCATAATATAAAAAAAAAAAAACTTGTAATTTATATCTTTCATTTCAAAAATGAACGATAAATTGAGACTTATGGATTGAAAAAAAAAAAGATTTTTAGAATTTCATTGAACATGAATAAAAATGACAAGAACGGTCTCCACAGATAATATGTGACACACCAGTATTTGCCTGGTGGCCAAAAATTTAAAGTCATTTATTACTGCTTACAATCATTTCGCCTGACATAACGCTGTTTAAAAGTCAATTTTTGTGAATGAGTGAGAATTTATTTAGCTTTTACATCACCCGACGATGCTTTAAAGATGTAACAGTTACTGTAAATTATATCTATTAAGAAAAGACAGATCTTAGTTAAATTCCCTATTACATAGAATTCGAAAAGATTTTATTTTATTTTTTTAATTTTGTTTTACAAACTACTTTAAATTTGTTATCTGCTATTTGTATGACTAGCTTATTAACTAGAATAACGCAACTTGTTCTCCAAATTTGCACTTCAAAAAAAAAAAAAAAAAAAAAAAAAAAAAAAAAAGGAGAATATACCAAATTTGATCATCAACAATTTTTATTGTAACAGTTTGATAATATATTATAATAGTTTTATGGGATTATACCATACCATAATAAATGGTTAAGAATTGCACATAAATTATTAATTTACATGATAACAACAACATCATTTATAAGGATAAAAGAGAGTTAGAACCATGGAAGAAATTTGACAATTTTTCAATGTCCGCTGCATTAAAAATAATGAGAATGAAATTAAATATACACACAAGCAATGACATCAAGCAAATCTGTATTTGTTTAGAAATGCAAGGTATGTAAAATGATTTTGTCTTATTTGTTTTTAAATTTAAGAAATTTCATGAGGAAAAGTAAGTAATAATTGACTTTGTAATAATTTTTCTATTGAATTGTATTTTCTTCATTTCATACTTTGATCATAAATAGGAGATATTGTAGCAAACGGAGAAAACTTAAATTCAATCCTAAGTGTGTACGTGAGGAGGGCTAATTTGTATCGTTAAGGTCAATGATTCATCCCCCAAAATGCTAAATTGGACGAAAATGTTCTTAATTCTACAAGAAGATTTGTTTTCGGAAGTTTACAAAATGTCTGTATCTTACATTTTTGGAAATAAACAGATATATAAGGATACAATAGTTCAATTAAGACAATAACTTTGGGTGACAAATAGTAAGACGTATAAATGGCGACCTATTTGTAGAAATAAGATTATGTAACTACAGACATTAACAGCTCAGATGTCATAACACACACGGGAAGTGAAGGCAATTCAATCTAGATATTGAATGAGTCAGAGTATAATACGTTGTAGTATATTGAAGAAACTTTTTTTTCGCATAATTAAGTGTTTTGCAAAGAATTCAAAATTTAGTTTACAACATAAGTAAAGAAAGAAATATTACTCTAAGATTTCCAGCTTCATTTGATTTCAAGAGTACATGAGAACCATGACATAAGACGTGCACAGGATGAAACTCCACCTTTCAGTCAACTAATTGGTCTGGAAAGGGACTGAATGGCAGAGCTCTACCATTCAGTCACATTTCAGCAATCTTTCAGTCACCTTTCAGCTAACTGAATTGCAGAGTTTCAACCAGTGACAGGAACTAAAGAGGGCCTTTTGTAGGGTAATAATCAGGAATCGTGTCCGAATTATTCATGCTTTAAATGTCCAAATCAAACAGACGATTTGGTCGGCTGCCCACAGCTAGCTACGCAGATATAGGGAAATGTTACACTGTACATTAAAAAATCATGTAAAAATGTAATATTAAAATCTGCTTCACATATACGTCCTATGTTAATCCACATATTGTAACTAACAAGAACTTATCAGATAATAGGGTAAAGTTAAATGCAAATCATATTAGAATTTCAGTGGGTCAGAAAAATTTAAATTTTCAAGTGAGCCCAGATTTCTGCCTATAATCTAAGTCTAAAGATTAAGCGTCTTTTTTGGATCAAGGTCAAGTCGAGGATGTTTTAAGGTCACATACATTATGACTCTAAGAATATTTTTGATAAATAATCTCTTCTGTTTAGGTATGATTTAGAGTATACAGTCATCTTTTCGGACAAACGATTGCATAAAAAAATGTTGGAATTTTAATTTTGTTTTGACATAAATCTGACCCATTTTCTACAAAATGCAAAAGGCAAATACCCCCCCCCGCCCCCCCCCCCCCCCAAAAAAAAAAAAACAATTCTACACAGGATATAATACCATGCAACTATATTAAAAAAATCACTTAATCATATTCAGTGAAAGAAATCAAGTATGGATACTTAGAATAGTACATATATTATTTACATGAATGAAAAGATGCCATCTTGATGTCATCTTACTTTTGAATGACCCAAAGAAGCAAAAAAGAAAATAAATAAATACAAAAACAACAAACACAAACAAATATGTATAAGTGATTTTCTGCAGTATTAGAAATACTTTTGGTTTTGAAGTTCAATGCATTTAAGTTGTACAGAAGGATAACCAGTGAACATTGTTCGTGGTCTAATAAATTCTCACGCTTTTTGAAAACATTACAACAGTAAAACAAGATTACATCGAAAAATAAACATCAAATAAACAAGACTCGTAAAGGCAATGAGCTTATAAAACTAAACCAGTGCAGTTTTCGACGTGAGATGAGTGCTGTTAGCACAACAAGGTGTTAAAAGTTAAGGACTATAACACGCGGTTACAACTTAAACATCGCCACATTGACAAGAACACGTGATTGTACCGGAAGTAGAATGTAAAGTCTATATATCTGACAGAAAACTACGGAAAGGTGTCCACTCAGTCAGATCCGAACGCTTGAACGTTATCAACTGGACCACACGGTGACAGAAGCATATTTACAAATAACTGTCCCGCACAAAATAATGATGATTATATCATTGGTCAGTATTCAGCACAGCAGAATGCTTCTGATTATAGGAATACATTGGCTGTTGATTTTGTTACAGTTAGTTCCTGTCAAAGGAAGTACCCTGATTCGTGAGGAAGAGCCGGGGAAAGCTGACATTGAGTCTAACACACAGTTTAATTATAGCCCATACTCCATGAGGGGTGAGTGTTCTTGCATGCATATATTTCTTTTATTATCACTTGTACACGTATATCTTGTACGAGATGGCTTTATTGCAAATAAGGTCCATTCTAGCAATGCACACAACAGAAGATCCTTATGGAAAAGTCAAAAAAGTTTTTAAAAAAAAAAGAAAAAAAAAAAAAAAGAATCAGTATCTATTAAGATATTTCCTGTGGATGATTGTAAGAAGTATTTTTATAAATTTCACTTAAGCAGATAAATGTTTTATAATTAAGTTATTTTTCATCTCACTTTTGTTTATTTTCCCAGTTTCTCTCCTTTTTTATCTTTTCTTTTGTCTTTTTACTTTTAGCATATTTTTATATTATAACATTTCATTTCTGAAATGCACAAATACCTGAAATTTCAAAATTCTTCAAATTGAATGAAGAACATTTCAAACGAAATGTCATAAAAAATTTGAAGGCCGAGGAGGATTATTTTTCATGTTCTAATATTAAATTAAATAAAATTTGTATATTGCTCAAATTATCCAAAATTTTTATGGTATATATTCAATACATGTAATTGGATTTGCGATCTGAAATATATAGTTTTGCAAATTCTTAAATTTTGAGCCACCTATTTATTAGGAAGTTGCGTTGGAAATAGTTTATTAAAAAAAAAAAAAAAAAGAACGACTCTATTGTTTAAAGAGCAAGATTATTCATAGAGAAAAATAGATATATAACTAATCTAACCTTGTTATATATTTAATTTATTGTTGTCAATGTTTTCACAAGCCAAACATCACTATGGCATTTTCAATTGTCTTCCATTATGGGAACGTTTGAATCACCCACTTCATTTTGATTTCTTCAACAAAGCTTAATTACAAAATATTCTTTGAACTTTCTCTTAAGGAGTTAATCATGACATGTCCTTAGCTTGTAAAGACAAATATTGAATGTTAAATCCTCAATAAAACACCAATCATTGTCAATTACCACACGACAAGGCGTCTTTTAAATCAAATTTGCTCCAAATCATCATTTTATTTCAAGGAAGACGACAGTCGTAGGTTTGTATAAAAGTTCTCATTCGTTGGTATATCAATTTATATACCAACCCTTCCAAAGCAAATATCCATATGAACATTCTCAACAAATATTCATATCAGGTTTTAGTTTTTGATTGAATTGCTTACTTTTATATGAACATACTTGATAAAGTAAACTGACTGTATGTGGATCTTGGTCTGTATAATTTAACTTCTACAGTGCAGAGAAGTAATTTGGATACTTAAAAAAAATAACCATCATCACCCAGCTAGCATAAGCATTTAAAAAACAAAAACTGACTGTGGTCGGTAACACCATCAGCAGAACTAGCAAGAAAAAAAAAGCAGATAACCAAAAAAAATTAAAAAAAAAAAAAAAAAAAAAAAGCCAGAACACCATGGCAAGCAAAGCTAGAATGACCAAAATGAAAGTAAGTATTTTTAAAAAGTAAAACATAGAAACAAAGAAAACTAATTTAATAATTCAAACTGAAAATGTAACAAAAATATAATTTAAAAATAGAAATAGAATATGAAGCAGTTTGAAAGATTTAAATTATAATGCTGAAAGTTAAAATTATTTACTTCCGCGTGATGCTACTTCTCGCAATATTGACCTAGTTTTGAAGCAGTACAGGTAGCACTGGAATAAGGATAACTAGCACTACAAGCATTGTATCAGCAAGCAAAGGAATTTTAAAAGCAAAACCATTGTTCTTACAAAATTAGGTTCCTGCACTATGTAGTTCAACGAATTCAACAAGAAGCGAAAGCACAATGGTAACATGAACTTTACTCAATAAATGGAAAAAAAATTAGGTGAAATAGAATACTTGTTCTTTTGAAAGATATACATGAACTTCAACTTTGATCCATGCTTTGAATTCGAAGTATTTTCTATGAGACATAAACAAACTAATGTCACCATTTGCTTGGAAGCAAGACAATTATCTAATAAAATGGATAATAGATGAAACTCAATTTTGAAATAAAAGATAAAACAGAACTTAATCTATATATAGGATGTGAGTTAGTTGTCAAATTATGAAATCTTAGTGTACAAAAATACATTTTTCCTCTATTCATCTCTATAATTATCATAATGCAAAAGTCATACCAGAAAATGCTTCTGCAAGAAAAATAACTCTTCTTTGCTCCAGAACAATTTTAATGGATTTTTATTTGAAACGGTTTAGATTTTTAAAAATATATTGCGAAAGGAAGACCGGCCAAAGAGGCAGACAGACAGACAGATGGACAGCTATACAGCAGATAAGCGGAGATGAAAACATAACTTTCTTTTAAATTTATTGATGGGGGCTACCTGGGTTTACTCAAAGATCGCCCACATCCCCTTATGACAAAGTACAAACTCGTGTGTATCAAAACATCACAACAAAAATTTAATACACCTATATGCTAACCAAGATCAGATTAAGATTAAGATTGCTTATAAGTATTGGCATCATGTGCTTAGCGCTAGACTTCTGAAAGCTATGAAATAATGTTTCTCTAAACAATTCTGTATAGAACCGAGTCTTCAAAAACATTTCTCTATTTGTGTATGTTTTAGCTTTCAATATCAATACCTTTTTTTTTTTGCAAAACATACAAGATATTTCATTGACAGACATATGACTAGCAAACACAGACAAGTTGGCAAAATCATTTTCTATCTTCTAAGGCAAAGTAATCAGTATAATTTCATCTTCTTTAAAGGAAATTTAGAATATTTAGTCCGCAGAGCCTTTGATTTCACACATCTTATTTTCTAAAAATACTTTCTTTTACTTCTGTTTAAGGTCCAGCTATGTGGAAGTATCAATGGGAAGAGTGTAGGTCTAATAGACAGTCGCCAATAGACATCGATACACAAAAAGTGTTGTATAAGATGGGCTACAAAATTCACTACAATCTAGAAAACTTAAGAACGAGTGGACAATTTGTAAATAATGGTATGTATTTATTCAAACTCGTGCGTGGCGTAATGGTTACAGCGTTTTGATATAAAGTCACAATTTAAAGAGATGATACTTATGTTCCGGCTTTGAATCCCACTGAGACTGGTGCTGCAGATGAGACCTTATAAATGGTGAACACGTGTAGATGCTGGTCGGGGAAAAATTCTCAATGCCCATAAATGCCTATAAATACAGATCTAAATTTGCAGCCTTCCACCGCCAATTGGTGATGCCCCAATATGAGTGAAAAATACTCTTAAGGACGTGAAGGACGTGAAGCAAACAAACAACCAACCATCCAATAGACTTGAAAATGATGTACATGTAGTTTATCGATGGTCCTGCACAAGCATACAACAACCTGACATGTATATCATGTATATATTAAAAATTTGTATCAGCATTAAATTTTGTAGGCTTATGCTTTTAGATAAAGTTATGCAAGAAATTATTAAATATTTCTATGCATCTTCGTTGTAATTGAAATGATATTAGCTCGGCATTAAGAGAACCAAAACTCTTCGCCAACTTCGGAAATCTAATCTAGAATCTCGAATCTAGAGTTCCCTCTCTTTTCCTATTAAGGTAATGCTAGTCATATAGTTGATATCAATTCATACCGACATTTTTTGAAGTTCTGCATAAATGTAACATTATTTTGTGGTTTATCTGTCCAGTTTGAGGTAAAAACCTAGGGTGGATCGAACCTCAGAAATATTTTCTTTACTGACAGTTAAGCAACAATAATGGTGTAGGTTTCTGTCAATAATTAATGCTGCAAGAATTATGAAATTCATACTTCTCTTAAGTTTATTAAAAGATGAATACATATATTTGTCTTTGATAGGACATACCTGTGCGTTTTACCCTGACAAGAAGTTACGAGTGTTATATGGAGTCCCCCACTCGGAGAAGGATATGTATGTCTTCGATCAGATCCATTTTCATTTTGGAAATGACATTGAACATGGATCTGAACATTCTATGAACGGGCGTTACTTTCCTATAGAAGTGAGTTGATTGTTTACAATGCATATATTTTTTTAACATTTATTTCTCCGAGTATTGAAGATTGTGCTTAATTATAATAATATAGTCCTTTCAGACTATAATAAAAGACATTATTTAAACAAAACTACATTTATTTACGGGAACCACTCAAAAAAAAATACGTCAATGTTTCTCATCTTCATATTATTTTTATTAGATTTAAGATCAACGCATTTTCAAATGCTAGCTATCTATGTTATTGATGTGTGAGTTTTCATTCCATTTTTTCTCAATTTTAAAATTAACAAGGTCTACGGAGCAGGTTTAACAACACTTTAAAACAAGGCTTGAAAGTTTTTCAAAATTACTCCTTTTAGCCCATCTGAACTGAATATTTGGGGATTCCCAAACTTCAAAAAAAGTACACTTAATTAAAACAATCATGTTTTCAGGATTTCTTAGTAAGCAAGTTTTATTAAAATGCTTAAAAAAATACAAATAAAAAGCATTTTAAAAATTTCCTTACCACATTTTCCTTACAGCTACACATGGTTCATTACAATTCTAAATACGGAGATGCGAAGAATGCTTCTAAATACATGGACGGAACTGTAGCCCTATCTGTTTTATTCGAGGTAACACACGAACAAATATTTCAGCTAAATTATGTTAAATTTTCATGCAAATATTAATTAATGTTCAATGGAAAAGGAAATGAAAATCAAAAAAAGTTCCATTTCTACAATTAGGTTGGGCACAATGGTCCAGGAGAAGTAGATAAATTCATTCAAAATTACGTCCCACGAGTAAAGACACCAAAATGTAAGTATTTTGGACTATCGTAGCTGGAATGAAATAGTCAGAATTTTATAAAGTTGAACATGTACATTACATTAGACATTAGGAAAACAGACTTTTCTTGCAAATCATTGAATATTGATGTGTTTTATTTCTTTTGAATATTTCTTTTACATTGAAAACAATTGTTAAAGTCAATTTTTTAATGATTTTGATTGAAGTATTTTTCCAAAGTTTAATACACCTAAACTCTAGAAAACGACTTTTCCCATATCCTCTCCTCACATAATTATTCTCTTCCTGAAAAAAAATGATAAAAAAGTAATATTTAGTGACATCTGATAATATTGTTCATGATTTGAGCAATTCCCTTATAAAGGGATTCTTGATAAAAAGTGTTGTCTGTGGATATGCACATTGCACTGTACGACTGAAGGAAAATGATTCAATTTTTATGTTAAAGATGAAGGAGTTCAATCAGTTATAGATTTATCGGGAGTACTACCTTACAATCGGGACTTCTATACGTACTACGGCTCGAAGACAACTCCGCCATGTGAATACAACACTCGGTGGATTATCTTCAAACAGCATAGAACTATCACTAGAAAGGTAAAATTTAGTGAAATTGAAAGTCCGTACACTAGGAAAGTGAAAATAGTGCCTAATTAAGAACAGGATAAAATTTTAAAACAAGATAAAATTTATTAATATGAAAGTAACAGAAAATGAATTACCAAATCTTATGTTTAATTTTACATGTACAAATCTATACCTAGAAAATTAGTAGAAAAAAGGGAAAGACTAAAATATCTGGTGTAATTTTTCAAGAGGGTCCTTATTTGGAGTGATCACAAAGAATTATCCTGGAAATTATTTGTGAATGTAAGATTTTAATGGGCATATTTTTTTTTTCAGTCTCACAAACTCTTGTTTCTCCTACGTAATAAGAAAGGGGAGCGGATCTCACGATTTGGAAATTTTAGACCTGTTCAGGACAACTCGTGTCGACTAATTGAGGCTAACTTCTGATTCAGCGATAATGTTTTGTAAAATCTTATTCGGGATTACTGCAAGAACATGAGAAGTATGGAAAGACCACTGATGGGATTCGTGTCAATAAAATGAGACGATTAGAGAGTTTATATGTATGTGTTTAACTGCAAAAGAAGAATGATATTTAAGAATAATTCTCAAAATGTGCCAAATGTACATAGTCAATATAAATTATCACAATAATTTTGTAAACATAATGTTTTGTTTTAAAGTCATTTTGGCATTTTCCTAAATGATAGCGGGAAAAGATGACTGCAATTCAAGTTGTTTTGAATAATGCTCTGATATAAGTGATTACATTTTTGAAATATGTTTTTACAAAGTATGTAAACGAGAAAATCTAGAAAAAATGACAGTTTACATTCCATCTAATTCGGAATTTATTTTTCTTCATTGAATATCAAGGAAGCATTTCCAAATTTTCAAAGAATTTACATTAATTATAGTAAATGTATTTCATTGTTTAAGATTATTTTCTTCTTTGATGTATATTTATTAACAGTCAAAGTATTGTGAGATGTTTCTCTCTTTGGTACAGCTGATTTGGGAATAAGACAGGCGACTAAATAATTAAAATTGGATGAAAAAAAGACGTTAAAATGAATTTCTTAGCTGTACATGTATAAGGGGTATTTACAATGTTTTAAGGAGGCTGTAAGGTCAACCAATAAGCCAACAGATCCAATAACAACTATGAAATGCAACTTTTGCTAATTTAGCTAAAACAAACACAAGCTACAATACAATAGTATTTAAATCAATTCCCTAAATTCCAATACATAGCTCTTTTTCCAAGAGGTTTAAATAGTTTAAAAATGGCAATGACTCTTCAACCTCTTTATTTATGATCCTTCTCCAGATTTAAAATTTCCTATCTGCTTTAATTAGATGATATAAATTGGAATTGTTAGACATTTTTTTTTTAGCTCCTCGTGTATTTTTACACAAAGATACGATAAAATACCTCGTATATACATGAGAACCCGAGGAAATTATCAAGTTATATATGTTCAGAATTGCTTCAGACTGTGGATTTCTTCTTATATCTTGTGTTCGCGAGTCACCTAAAAGGATTGTATCTTACACTGCATTGCACATGTTACAGTGTAAACAATTACATGAAATGTTGGTTTTAAAAGTCAAGTAAATGGATGATATATCATATTAACCTGCAATCGACACAAGTATTGCATTGAAGGTTCCTGTTAATTCATAACAACTTGATTCGAATCCAACTGTGGGACGTGGAGACCGGTCCTTCGGATGAGACCGTATAAACCGAGGTTCCGTGTCACAGTAGGTGTTGGCACGAAAAAGATCCCTCACTGCTCAAAGGCCGTAAGTGCCGAGTATAGGACAAAATTTGCAGCTCTCCACCGGCAAGTGGTGGCGTCTCCATATGAGTGAAAAATTCTCGAGAGGGACGTTAAACAACATACAAACAAACAAAACATAACAACTTGATGAAAACATAAGAATCAAAATAACTTTTAATTCATGAATTTGATTCTACCCCAAAAATTATTACGTTTCATAGAAAATTGTATAAATGCATAAAGAAGGTAAGTAAGAAATGACGTTAGTGTAAGTATACCTTACATGTACCTTTGGCAATTGTTGACATTTTTTGTCTGCAATCAAGACAAATTTATCCGAAATACCTCAGATGGTAACAGGCTGTGATAAAAACCTGAAAGGTTGGATGGTTATGCAGATATAAACATGCTTTATAAAACACGTACTTTTTTTTCTTAATATGGGTAAAAACAATAGAAATACTCAATAAATCATGGAAATAAAGAAATTTCTTAGAAATGTTTAACTCACTCTAATTGTTTCCTAATGTCTCTATAAAAAAAATTAAGTTTGATGTCTAATTCTTCAAAATGTTGTCATTCATCACATACCATTGTAAAATGTGTTCATCTAATTATTTTTAAGAAATAACTGAAAAGTTATTTATGTTCAGCTATATTCATTTTCAATTAAGATATTTTCAAGTTCGTTCAATTTATTGCAAACCAAAATATTGGTTATATGAAGTACAATATTAATAACATACATGTATATACGAAGGTTGATCAAGTATTAATAACATACATGTATATAATATAATATATATATTGATGAAGTTGGTACTTGACTTTTGGATCAACTTTCGTACATTATAATAGCAATAGCCAGAGATACATAAATATGAAATACAGTAATATGTCAGGTGATAAAAAAAAGATTTTAAAAAGTCAAGGAGGACAGGCGGAATCATAAATTTTCATTAAGAAAATTCATACACGTAGCTTTTTTATTTTTAGCATCATTCCGTTTTGGGCTTGACATAAGCTCCATAAGGATATGTATTTGGAATTTCAAAAGGATGAAATGGGAAAGAAAAAAAAATCCCTGAAAAAGTCACATTTCAAAATCAACGGTATGTGTATTATATATATATATATATATATATATATATATATATATATATATATATATATATATATATATTACAATTTTTCATTTTGACCTGAAATCTTTACAATTTAGCATCAAATTTGGCTAAAACCCATTTTCCAGTTCAAACTCCAATTTTTGCATGAATTTTGGCCTAGAAGACAAGCGAAACTATGCCTCAGTGTAGCAAGCTTTCTTCGAGGACAAGAATTATTCACTCTGTGTTACTAGAAACCGATATTTGCAATACACTGAGGTAGATTTCTGTTGTATATACATCTGATTTATTATATAGTACCTTAGAATTTTATCAAAGAATCTTTAATACTTATAACATTCTAGTCATCGAAGGCGAGTTCGATCTACGTTATCTATAGAGGATTCCTAAACTTCATAAAAAAGGTTACATAGTAAGATACATTGTTGGGTCCAGCAAGTGTTCTATCAATTCTCTATCTATACTCCTTACAAAAATATTCACCACTGTAAAGGACACAAGTCAGACGTACTGTTCTACAGCATATTCTAGAAGTTGTATCAATCAAATGTTGATTCTCCATTTGTACTCAGTGTATTTGGTGTCATTCCGTCTGTGCTACTAGTGCATGTCTATTGAACTTGTACGTATGCGTAGTGCTTGTGTTACAAATTGAGTTTTATACAGTATTTACAACTTTTTATTGATTGATTATTGTTGTTTTACGCCGAGTCGGCAATATTTCAGCCATATTTCGGCGGTTACAACTTTTGAAGTCAATGGTTTAAGTTTTTATCAGTACGGTTACATGTCATTAAGTACACTGCTTGGAATTTTTTTGTATGTTATACTTATACATCAATAGTGTGTTTTTATTATTTATAATGGCCTTAGCTCCGGATATAAGTAGTATGTCCAACATTTATTGTTCACAACTCTTCTAAGCCTCCTTTTAGACATTTGTGTTTAGCAAACACATCTTGTTTATATTAGACATTGAAAAAAAAAATGGTACGAATTCTTCGAATATATATTTCAAATTTGGAAACAGTATTTACAGTACACGGTAGCATATAATGATAACTACTTTATAACATTTGAAATAAAATAATCACTAGCAAACTAACCACTACTGTTCAATGCTAACGACCAATTACTATATGCATACATTCAAACTGAGTTAATCTCACTATAATTTTTCAGTACATGTTCTTTTTGATACAACAAAGATGGCAGGATTACCAAACCCATCAAACAAGTATATTAAAGAGAATAGAATGTATCTAAGGTCTGAAAAAAAGTTTTCCTGTTTAATTTTTTAATTTGACGACTATGTATTCACATATTGATTGTACATGTAGGCAATGAAACATGAGAGTTATATTCTGCCTGGGCATTTTGATCTTCACATCGATCGCAAGCAAAATTCAATTAACGTTGATTAACGATTTAATAGTCTGCAAAATTTCTATTTTTTTTAATTTGAAAAATACCTGACCAAATATTGTGAAAACCTAAGGTTTTTGGTACCAATAGATACATGTACGTCCATTTGCCAGTAAACGTATCAATTACTTACATTCATATTTGAGACGAACACTAAAAATAAATAAATAAATAAATAAATAAAAAATAAGCATAGCGATCAGTCGTATTGTCTTCTGAACATTGCATCAAACTGTGAAACACTTCACATCCTGACTTCTTAACTCTTGATCCTTGAGAGATTTCTCAGAGAAATGAGCAATTTTGATTTCTGGTAGGTTCCTTTATATAAGGTATTTGGAAATAGAAATGTTGTCAATTAAATATTTTATAAGCATTATATTTTTTTTTCTTCAAAATGTCTGTTTAGAATATCTTTCTATCATATAAGATTTTTTTTTTCAAGTTTAAGCGTTAATACCCATGCGTAACTATACATGTAAGCATACAAATCCATGCACATGTGTGACATAGATTTTAAATTATATTTTAGATCAAGCAAATTATTATTTTCCTCAAAGAAAGAGGCGTATCATTCCTTTCCTACAAATTCATTTTCAGACTTATATGTAACCTTTACGAAAAAGAACCAATTTCGAGAAAGAAAAAAATAACGAGTTCTCAATTTTTTTCCCCACTTCTAGGTTACATTCGTTTAAGTTTGTTCTACATATATAGAGTACTAAGTGTATCATTGATGTATGGAAATATCCCTTTGGGTGTCTCATTATCTAAGGGTAATTGGATGAAAGGTCATTTAGGATTAAATGTGTCGGGTTTCAGGGAAACATCACAAACTAAGGAGTGTATATTGTAAGGTAAGTTTGATTCTGTATGGACATTATAATGAGGTCAATACGTCAATATGACCCTGGTTAACAATCCAAGGCTTTTTAGACAAATTTATACAATAAGTCAAGCACCTTTTAGTTCAACGGATCTCTTGCTAGTTTATGAATGATATTGAAGATCATAAACATGATTCAAAATTTGAAAGATTGCACAAATATTCACTTTAATTTTATGTTTTGTTTCGTTTTATTGTCGTTTATTTGTTCTTCTTTGTATTTAGTTCGTATTCTTTGAAATGTTTTTCTCTGCTTACTTTTTAGGTTTGTGTGAGTGTTTTTATTTCGTTTGTTACATTTGTTTATTTCAGTGCTTTGCCATAATTTCTATTCTCTTCCGATACTTCTGATGCATTTTGATGTTTGGTTCTACAGGTTATTTACTGATATTTCTTTTCTTAATGCTGACAATATGCAAAGCAGTATGGCTTTAAGGGATAATGCATTTTCTACACGCTACAGATAAAGTAACCCTAAGCTATATCTATTTATGAAAGAAAGTCATCCTGCACCCTTGTCAAAACATTTTTATTTCCGGGAAGATTCAAGGAGGGAACACGCAAAAACAATGGAGTATTTTTCCCCCAATAAAACGCCAGATTTTTCTTTAATATACTGTAAATCAAATGAATTAATTTTATAATGCAAATATTCCTATATTTAGTTAACAAAATTTACATTCTTTATTAATATGTCCATCCATCCATATTAAACAAAACCATCTATAGTTTTTATATTCAAAGACAATAGTGTGACAAAAAAGTTGTTGTATTCACAGGCACCTGACGTTACTTATTTTTGTTTTAATAAAATAATATATACCCTCTACCTAATGACGGCAGCGATGTGTTCCTTGTGAATTATAAGGTCAGGGGTATATCTATACTTATAAATTAATAAATTTTGCAAATAAACTCCGAAACGGGTGCACCAGAGTTCTTACTTACTCCTCTAACAATACACTATATACAAGACGATGTCCGTAAACTATATTTAGATTTCACTCCCGTAGTAAGTATCGTACAATAAATCAAAAGTCAACTTTGATTTTCTATAAACAGCAATGATATAGCAAAAACGTGAGTACGGTGGCGTTTCCGGTTGGCGGATCCAAGTTACTGACATTTTTTATTGAAAACTGACAACATGCAATCGTTTATTTATTTCATAAAACGTCATCACTGAATTATTCAATTAAAACTTGATTTAAATGATATAAAAGAAATAAGTTGTGATAACCGATTGAAATGGCAATTGTGCAAAATATTTTCGTCATTCACCGATCTTAATATTGACGGAAGCTTCTAGAACATCATACAGCATCGAGCCCAATGATAAAAGGAAAACCGGGGTGATTATAGCTGTATGAACATAAAAAAAGCTTTTGTGTGAATGGTCATTGAAATAATGGTACATCATTGATAACACTATAAGTTGTGAATATATTTATATATCGAAAGACTATTACATATATATAGTAGGGTTTTCTAATAAATTTACCGGTAAAATTTGTAAGAACCCTGGTGCACTCGTTTCGGAGTTTATTTGCAAAATTTATAAAGAGCTAGGTACGTTAGCTAATGTCAACAGGCCCTGCAAAATGCTCAAAAAATAAAGTTTGTGTATCCTCACTAACCATGTATATTTATAAAGTTTATGATCCTTAGTCTTTGTATATGTAAACGTTTGGGCGGATCCAAGCTTCTTCTGCTGCTATGTAATATCCAAACCTATGCCGTATCCGGAAAACAAGGAATTTTCTTCACTTTTCACCTGGTTTTTGGGAAAATTCGATGTGGCCACAAGCATCGGCCACGAAGATATTTTAACCAGAAATAGTATAGCATAAAAGAGATTGATTTATACAGGTTTCGTTCTGGCCGTGGGCTGTGGCCACATTGAATTTTTACAAATTCTGATATTATCCGTCGTCTGCTATACGGATCTTGACATGAGGAGAATGGAATATTAGCTTGGTATTTTGATTATATTCGTAGAAAATAAATAACAATCGAATACATGTTTATTTTGTAGAAATCTAAATGATAAAATGCATTATTTTAATAACTCAGTTGTTAAAAATTCGTATCCGTGACCACCCTTTTTACTTTCGTTTTCATTCCAGGCAACCAAAACACAGGCAAATGTACACATGAAATGTCTAAATTTCAGACGGTGTGTTGAAAAAAGATATAACTGAGATGTTATTGGGTTGTTAAATTTATATAAAAAAAAAAAGTATGATAATTTTAAGGCAAAAACCTAACGTGTCTAGGTTGTACATCGAACTCTAAATATAGACGTCCTCATTGTTTACATTGACAACGTACAGTGACACGCCAAAAGTTTTTCCAATTTTTCAGTCTTTCGTTCGATATTTTACTGTAAACAATAAGTTGTTTTATCAAACAATTGATAAAAAATAATTGAGAATTTCTCACAATAAGAGAAAACTGTAGTCAGATGATTCATTTTAGATATAAAAAATCTCAAATGAACGACTTTCCAATATCTGTAAAAATGCTGGAAAGTTTACATGTTTCATTGCACAGATGAATTATTTTAATATTATAGCACTTACACCCTTTCTCCAAAAGCTTTATTAGTACATACTTATACTTAGTATATTTTCAGTATGATAATCTTACAATGAATTAAATTTATATACCATCACATAGAAACGGAAAAAAGGAAAAAAAAAAAAAGAAAAGAAAACAGCCATTTAAAATGTTTTTATGTCTTCTCAAAAAATAATTGAAATGATAATTGAGAACAGTAGAGGCATAAGTATATGTTATTTATGTCATTGAAAACAGTGAAACGATCGATGCGGTTAAATGGAAGAATGAGAAAAAAGAACGGAGAAATTACATATACATTGTAACTATTTAAGTTTTCCTTAGAAAAGTTAAGATGAGAATAAATAAAATAATGTTTGACTAAAATGATACTCATTATAATGAAAACTTCTGAATGGGACAGCTTCGTATAATTTTATGAAATTCTAAAATATTGAAAATATTTTTTAAAGCTATTTATGGCGTATCTGAGCTTGAAATTAAGAATACAAGACTGAGTGAAAATATATATGATAAATGTTATTTACGTTCGAATTAAAATTTCACCGATTTTGAAATTTAATATCCTCACGTTTCTATAGTTAAATTGACTTTCAATTTGTCTGTTATTTAAATGTGGAGTCGGTAAATAAATCGGTTATTACTTTGAATTTTTAATATCTTTGAAACGCGATTGATTTTAATTGTTTAATTAACAGGAAACTCCTATCTTTATATGATAAAGTAATAAAACAATTAGAAAGATTTTTTTTTTTGGTTACCTGAACTTATCAAAAAATACGCCAAATATGACTTTGAATTTTTTTTTATATATCTATAATTTTTTTAACTCAGTTATTTTACACTCTCCCTTTTGTGACAGGAAATTGCAAATTCATTGATTATTACTAAATCAATTATTATTAATAGTAAAAATCTTGTTGTTTGTCATTGCATTCAACACTACTATTTTAAATTTCGTGATGTCCGTTGTTCTCGAGAGTTTTCGTCTACGAACGATTTATAAGTATTGCGAGAAAATGTGTGGTGTTCATAGAAGGTTAAATATGATGAAAAGCATGACGGCGACAGGGAAATATGAAATTTATGGCCCTGTTACTTGACAATTTAGAACCAATCAGAAAACGCATTGTGTAGAATAATTACAATGAGGTATAATAATAAGATGTATGCGTGTATGTGTGTGGTGGTGGTGGGGGGGGGGGGGGTCCCACTAAGGCTATTTATAAGCTTATATATCCTACTTAAAATCTCGGAAATCGGGAAGTTGAACTACTTGGCCAGGATCTCAAGGTACATGTACATTCCCCTGACCCTGACGTACGTACCAGGAAGATACTGTATGTGTACTTTAAAAAGCGGGCTTCATATTTTAGCGGCTTTGGCACAGACAACAATGCGCTAATTTATGAAAACCGAAAATAAATCATATCTGAGTACAATGCAAGGCCCCATAATCTGTAGTGTTAATTTATGGTAACGCCATCTAGTCCACAGGAAGTCCTTGCGCTAAATTTTGTACACGTACAGTTTTGTCTTTTAATTGGATATAAAAAAATATTTAGTGTTACAATTTAAAGACTCAGGAGAATTATTTTCAGATCTTAATTTCTTGTTGTTGTTTGTCCCCAAATGATCAACAGTCAGGTTCTAAAGCTGAAACCACGAGATCTAGAGGAATGAATTCAACATGACCCTGGTTGATGCGTTATTAAAAGTCATATTTGTTTAATAACCTTAATATGCTTACATAATTACCCCGCGTTTCGAGACACTGGTAACCTTCTCTCTGTACTTTGCGTCCAACTTAAGGCAACCCAACGTTATATATAACTTTTTTTGTAAAAAAAAAAAAAAAAAAATCGCCATCTTTAAGGTCGCAGACAGTGCGTATGGCCTAGGGTTGAAATGTTACAACTTTTTTATAAAGGGTTGAAAAAATATACCTATATTATTATAAACCAAGTCAAAGCTTAATAAAAAGTTAATATATCGTGCATGAGAGGAGTCGACCTTCTTCATTTTCTGATATCTTGGAGGGATGATGGATATGTACATATCACAAGTAATGCCCATAAACGGAACAGCGTCCAATCATAAAGTTATGTGTTGTTATGGTACAAACGGCGTCAGAGACATAATTCATGATTGTGAAAATTACTGGGAGTAATCGAAATATTTTTTTAGCTCATTTGACAAAGCAATTCATCTCATATTTCACAAAGTTTTGGAAGGAAAGTATTGTCTGAATTCCCCATTAGACAAATGAAATTAAATTTTATCATTATTATTATTTGAATTTACATCAGCTGTTTTGTATGGCTTTGCAGGTTCCCTTTTGGAAAGTTAGGAAGATTGATTTTTATTTATTCTTTGTTAGTTGACACCTTTGTCTGTGTTCCAAAGTCAAAGATCAATTTGCAAGGTCATCGTACGCTAAAAAAAAATGCTCATGGAAATTATGAAGGCATGTCACCTAGAGCCTGACTCTGACTCAAAGATATGTAATTTAGATTCAGTCTATACGTTTTGACAAATAAAAGAAGTTAACTTTGACGTACAGTTCACAAGGAACCTTAGGGTCAGCTTTGATTTTTTGGGGGGTTATTTGTTATACCAGTAGCTTACTTTCATCCCCCCCCACTTAGTCCCTTTCTCAGCGCGATAGCGACCTAGAATATATTTTTACTTAAAACAAAACCTTGGAGTAACTCAGAATTTCAGGATTCTGAAGTCAATGAATTTTACTAGATATTTCTTAAGTTGCAGGCACGTAGTATAGGTTTTTAAATGAGGGGGGGGGGGGGGCAGAATCAAACTTGAAAACCTATTTCGTAGGAGGGATGTCCAACTTCTCAACTTCTTCCACATCGATTTTTTCATCATACATCACCACATAACTCTGCAACAAAAAGTGGGGGAGAGGAGTAACTAGCCCTTCAATGGACATTTTCGATAGAAAAGGTAATGTTCGAAAAATGGGGACAGCCCCTCCCCCCCCCCAATACTTCGTGCCTGAGATATCAACTTATCATTACATCCTGGTGATATAATTTCTTATTATTTTGCTGTCCATTGATCTTTTTTGCATGAATAATTTAATACTTTTTTAAAATTGTGTTGATTAATCTCAAATAGGGCAATTTTCGGTATTATAATATTATAATTTGAACCTTAGTGCAAATAGGTCAAAGTTAATGCTAAAGTAAGTTATTTTTCCTCATTTACTGTTCTTGTTTGTTAATAAAAGCTTCATTTCAAGCATCTATTTGCATTCTCTATCTATTTTTATAAACATTCCTGAAAAAATGAATTTATATGTGGAGAAAAACACACTGCACCTTATGCAAGCAATTTTGACTGCAGTTATGATATTCAGGTATATCGATACTATGGGTTCACCTGTTCTTTAAAACATTCTTTTTTTGTGCAATATTTTCTTGAAGTAAATAAACTATGCAATGTAAACATTTTAATATAAGATTTTTTACGTATAACATACATTGATACATTTAAGTTGTTATTTAAATGTTCTTAATCGACGGCGATAATGACGTCATAGTGCTCAGAACGGTTCAATGAAATAAAATACATTCCATTTTTAGAGGGCTATTGCAACTAAAATATAAAAGATAGGTAAAAATTGTTGATATATTTATAAAGTGTACAACCTCAAGTCATTTCTTTATAATTGTTTTAAATTTTCAAAGAAGGGCTGATTTTCACTACTAACGTACCTGGCTCTTTATAAGTATATATTTCTTACTGAGAGCATCCTGGCAACGAACCCGAAGTACAATTTGGACTTCGTAATACACTTGCTTACATGAAAAGAGAAAATTAATGAATAAAGTATTGTTCAAATACAATCAAAGCTGTAAAATTTTGTGCTTTAATCAATTCATTTCAGGTTTTTTTTTTCTCTTCTGAATAAAGCTTTTTGTATCAAATACTCGGCCTATTCATAGGACGTTTCAAGCTAATTTTTACACAGGTACTAGGGTCTTAATATATAAATATGTATGTTGTACCTTATTGATATATAAAAAAAAATTAAAGTACTTTTTTTTTTGTTTACATATCAATAAGGTACATATATATTTATAAACCAAGACCCAAGTACCTGTGAATCCCCCCCCCCCCTCACAAAAAAAAAAAAAAAAAAATATCAGTAAAATGTGCATATTCGCTGCTTTTATCTTTGACGGAAATGAAATAAGAGCATCTGAAGTACAATATCCATTTAGTATAACCAGTTTCACAATAATCGTTAATTAATGAAATTGTTATTTTTAAAACTTTTTACAAAAGGGGTGGGGGAGGGGGGGGGGACGTACATCTACTTCATGCGGGATTTTGAACAAAGTATTTCTTCCTGCTATAAACCTGTAGGCTGTCAGTAGAAAATACAATATATTTTCTGTCGATAGTGGTATAAACTCAATTCCCCGCGCTTGAGCGGGATTTCATCTAGTTTTTTATTAAAAGAAAAATAAGAAATGTAAGGTGCCTGTGGTTGTATTGTGTATTTCTATATAGTTTGACCTAGAAATGATGACATTATTATTGGGAAAGAAACTCATATTAAAGCATAATATGATGCCTCGTGGTGTACAAATGAAAGGTACGTATTTTAATTTTATATTAATGAATAATGTATAATTAGGCGGTGTAATAATTTACAATATCATATGTATATGTTTTACATTTGTTTATCACTTGTCGACCATGCAAAAATAGAAAATAATATGTGATAAACAAAACTTGATTGAAGATTACCAGGGATGTTCCTTTGTTTATTGATTTGATTGGTTATATTTTGACTTTTTCTAGAGAGAATATTGGAACAAATATAAATATCCTTTGCTTAGAGATGCATTTATTTTAAATATGTAAATTTGAGATTCGAAAAGTACAAGTTTGAAGAAAGTTCTACATTCCAGCCAGAAATGTTCTCTTGGAAATTTATCTCCAGTAAGCTAATAGTTGGAGAACATTACGTAATAATGTTTCTGAGAATCACTTATTTTCGCAAGAACTTTATTTTCGCATAATAACGCGAGTTTTTCTGCTCGCCAAAATTTTTTCTTGCTTTTTTGGGTATTATAAAGGAACATGTACAACAGGAACCACAGCTCGGGAAAATTTTGTCTCACTAATTAATAGCAAATAACTTACACGCAAAAATAAGGGGTTACGAAAATATCGTGATCTACAGTATATTAACATCCAATTTTTTTTTCTTATTTAAACCATTTCCCTTAATCAATCCATTAACTCTTAAATAGCTAGAACAGGTATTTAAAAATGATGAATATGAAAATTCCTCATTTCTGTTAAAGAAAAAAAAAAATTAAAATCGCAGTGTTTGTGAAAAAAAAAAAAAAAATATGGTACTGCTCTTTTAACCACTTAATTTATTTTGTGGTTAAAATATATTGCGTGAATTAGAATAAAGGAGAATGAGGTACACGCACATTAAACTACTTATCTAGATCCCCCCCCCCCCCAATTTTTACCCATTGTATAAATCTAAGTACATTCTATCCTTTCATTCTTGAGCGTTTCGTGATCATTGTGAAAAGTTATCGTTGCAGTACACTCATATCTTATTGTTCTACTTAACATTATTTTTTAAAAACTCTGAGCTTTATTATTTTAATATCAAATAAAATATCTTCTTGGGTAAATACTGCTAAAAAGAAATACACGTCATACATGTACTAGAAATGTTTCAATTTTTTAACCTATGTAATTGGATATTGGTATTTGTCCTGTTCTAACATTTCAGTGTAGGATGACAAAGGTAACAATCTCTAGAACAGACAAATAACGTAATACCGGAAGCAAAATGCCAGTGTTACTAAAGGTCAATACAACCATCTAAACTACCAGGAATGTTATAGTCACAGCTCAGATAGGTAACGATGGCTTATAATCTTATAAATGGATCTTTGTTATTGCTTTTGTTGAATATTTATTATCATACCAATGGTTTGTAAGAAGAATGCTTTATTTTCTGATTAACAGATTTCCAAGTTACTATAATAATTAATTAATTAATAGGCAACACTTATGAAACACAATCATTTTTAAGTAAAACTGAAATAATCTCGTAAAATCAATGAAGGTAAAATTGTTTAAAAGGAATTAATGATTTGAAAAATTAATTACATTATTACAATAGATTGAGCTTTGATTTGAAATTTTATAAAGCATAATTACATGTATATAGTTATTTTGTTCTTGTCTTTCTTGCTTTTAGCAAATAAAGTATTTTTATCATGTCTCAATTTATTTTAATAGGACAAAATTTATATATTATTAAAACCATCCATTTAAAATTTTATGTTAGAAAATTAATATTTTTAATGTTTCAGCGATTCAAAATTTGAATTTCTCAATATGCATATTTTGATGGCCGATGTTACGCGCCATTGCTCCGACGTCACAGATGTCAATCCTCGTCAAGCGAAGTACTTACTGTGTTTACAAAACAGCTCATCTGTTGCGTCTATTAAAACCTGTTAGAAAACAAATGACTGTTAATTGAATAATTGACAGCTAGTAAGATATAAATTGATGTTTTTGGATGAATAAATGTGCGCAAGAAAGAGTTGTTTTTTTTTTACATGCCCTGGACTTGGTCGGGAGGTGAAAGGAGGGCTTTTTCTCCATTCAGAACAATCGTTTAAGTCCGACCACGATATTTTTTTCTCTACTAAAAGTATATATTAAGAAAATGGTAATTTTTCAAAACCAAAAAGAAAAAAAAAAAATACCATGCATTTTAAAAGTCGCACAGAATCTACTACGAATGTTGTGAAGTTTGTAATGGCGTACGGAGCCAATGAACAGTTTGAGAAGTATCATTTCTAGTACATGATATTCACTGTTGGAACAGATAGAAGATATATAGAATTTATTTATATATAATTTATCAAAAAAAATGAAGAAAGACAATTTAAAATTTCCATTTGTTATAAATATTTACGAAGTCAAACTTGAGTTATTCGTTCTATTCAGTCGAAGTCCCGAGTTGTCAACGGCATCGCCTTTGCTGTCTTCTCCCCTTGTTGGCATATTTTCTTGGTTATTCTCTTTAGTAGAAGTTCATACATGTAAGATTGACCGTCCATAGTCAAAGGAATATCGTCGATGTCAAAATAGTGCTCGCTCCGTGATCGGAAGATCGTGTGTCCGAATCATGGCCGCGACTGACCTAAGTCGATGAAAAATAGGTAGCAACTGCTTCCTTCGCCAAGCGCTCGGCACTTTGAAGTGAAAGTTGCGTGTCCTTAGGATAAAAACTTAAAATTCGAAAACCCGTGTCACGTTAGGCGTTGACACGATAAAGATCCCTCACTGCTCAATGGCCCTGAGTGCCGAGTAAAGGTCTAAACTTGGACGTCTCCATATGATTGAATTATTCTCGAACGGGACGTAAAACAACATAAAATCAATCAATCAATCGATGTCAAAATTTTTCTGACCATATTGTGTAGTCTATTTAACGTTAAAATCTGTTCGATATATGTTTTTTTTTCGATGAGCTTTACGAGTTCTAATTGACCATAGACACCTATAAGGTTTTAAGTACCACGTGACCCCTATCTAATTAGTAGAGATTAAATTTTATGCTTCGAGGACCCTGTGTTATGAGCGTTTTATTACTAATTACGACCGCTTTCAAAATGAAATAATAATTAAGCGATAATCAAATGTTTCAAGAATATGATAGTTTTTCATTTTTAAGAAATGTAGATACGTGATAAAATCTTAGCAATAATCCATGTATAATTTCTTCATTTAAAGTGTATTCCTTAATGACAGTTTTCTTGCAAATCTTTGAACAAGAACAAGTTTTATATGTCTTTATTTCACCCTGAAGCCCTATAAAGTTAACAATACAGAAATAATGTCCTAAAAATATTACACTCTAACTTTTTTTTTTTGAAAAATGAGCCCAATTATTGAAGAAGAGGAATGTATTTACATAATATATATCAAGGCTAGATGTATCCTTAAAAGGAATAGTGTTTAATTGTATTTAATTTTAAAACGGAACCTAAAGTGATCGTGTAGATACGATTATTTAATATGCATCTCCCTTAGAGAAACGTGCATAAGATAAAGGCACTTCATTGAAAAAGGATCAAAGCAAAGGATTCCTTGAATTACGAATATGAGTTTTTTTTTGGTCATTGTTTGACGAAATAATCTCATACGTACCATGAAAATAAAAATCATTTAATCAACCGTATGCAACGATGATAACTTGATAGTATGACTTTCTTTTTTTTACGTAAAATTCATTGAATGAAAATGTTTGTGTTTCGACTGTACTATACTAAGTCCTTCTACTTATTAAGATATCATAATAAATATATTCTACTTATATCACCATGTTAGAAAGTTGTCAAGAGTAAAACCGGCATTTTTGTAAGCCGGAGAATGATTGGAAAACACCATCCGTCTACATGATGATGTTTATTAAATGCACAACCAAAATGTATGGAACATAATAGCCAAAATTATGGTTTTGCCACCATGTATTGTTACCCTTATCGCAGCTTCTCGCCGTGCACTACTTACATACATCATTCTTATTAGGAAAATGAGATATGAAGATAACGAACAGTATTCAATTTCGAGAGACCAATGAAAGGATATAAATTTTGGGCAGAGCAAACACGGACCTCAAAATTAAGAGGTAGGATCAGGTGCCATCACTCATCACAGAGAACTTCATGGACATGGTTTCAGCAAGTAACATGCTTTTAATGATAGAAAGTGTCCTCTTTATGCTTTTTGTTCTATCTTACTAAGCCTCAAAGGGACGTTCTGATTAATTCCAATAACAAGTTATTGTGCAGTTCTATAATACGGTTAATTATATTAAAATCAAGGTCATCCTATTTTGACTTTTATGTTATAACGAAACATCAGAGATATTAACAGTTTTTTCATGTTACTTTTATAATAATGAAACAATTGTGATCATTTCATCCAAGGTAAACATAAAAACACATGTCTTAATTTCTGACACATTGAAATTTTACAATACACAATTGGACGAATTCTGTCTATTTGAAAAATTAGGTTATTGAAAGCCAATCTCTGCCTTTATGTTTCCCCATTATAAGGTGTTTTGATGTCAAGAAGATAAAGGGTGCAAAGGAGGTACCCAATAAAAAGCGATGCTTGGCCATTATTGTCAGTTAAACAGACTAAATATTAATTTTTTTGGAAATGTTGATTCAAAATAAAAAAAAAAAATCAAAGTTATTCAAGTGTAATTAAGGATTTCATACAATTCTGCATTGATTTCTTTTAATGACTCAACAATCCAAATGCTTGTTAAAGTTAAGAATAATCTGATGTTTATTTGATGACATAAGATGTTTGTGTTTGGAAATGTTCATTAGAGTTAACATATTTGTCGTTCATTTTTGATAAATTTAGAATATGTAGGACTCCAAAGTGTGATGGGAATCCAAAGTCCGATTGTCACGCCAAAGTCCAGTGGTCTACGCCAAACCCGATGGTTTGACACGCCATAGTCCGATGGTGTGGAAAAACAATTAACGTTTGTGACGGCATAGTACTACTGCGCAAAAATGCATTGCCTCGCCATGCCAAGGGTTTTAACGAGGCCGAGTCTAATTCGAGTGCACTGCGCGCAGCTTTTTAATTTCATGCAGTCATATGTGCGACATTACACCTTTCCCAAACATTGTGATTTTAATATAAAATTAACAGTATTTGTAACGCCTTTGGGTCTGAAATTGTGCTTTTACGACAATAATTAGGAAAAAACCGCTGAAATGGCTCTAACGACGTCACTGTTTTTCGATTTTGTAAGCAATGCATGACGCTGAAGAATGACACATGGCTCGCTTGTATATTCAAGACGCCCATGGATATTTTACTAAAAACTGTTGACAGAACATCAAAAGAATCATACTAGCAATCTAAACATTGCGATTTTTTACCAAAATAATTCATCTGTGCCGATAATTCATCTGCACCGATATATACATAAACTGCAATATGACAATTTTAGAGGTATTGGGCATTGAAAAAATAAACTATGTAATAATTCCTACACCAACCTAGATGGTCAACTTGAAATTTCACAATTTGGTTACTTTTTACAATAACTTTCATGTACTTGGCTGAAAAAGAAATCTCTAGGGCAAAAATACAAAAAAAATATAGAAAAAATGTGATAATTTGGTGCTTTTCCAACAAATTCCCATAGTGTCCAATAATAAAATTTGACAACATTTGAGACGGCACCCTAAGAAATGGGAACGATAAACATTCGATTTTTTAATCTTAAAAAAATAAATAAGAAAATTTATCAAAATCTCTAGGGTAGAAATAAATAGACTCGGCCTCGTTAAATAAATACAAATAAATATTTCATTAAATGCAAAGACTAACCCTCACCTTTTGGATAGGTGCGAGACTAACCCTAATCAGTCGAAAAATGTATAACAACTATAATCTAAATATCTTGGGTAAGTGCTGGACTAACCCATTTCAGTCGAATAATGTGCGAGAACAAACCCTAAATCTCTCAGGTGGGTTCAAAGTAACACATTATCAGTCCAATAGTGTTCAATGACTAACCCTTATCAGTCAAGTGGTGTGCGAGGACTAACACTAATATCTCTGGTGGGTACAAACAATAAGCAAAATCAGTAAAATTATATGCGAGGACGAATACTGAATTGATGACTTTTGAATGCAGAACGTTTGCGTCATGGATTGCTCTCGGACTATTGTGACGTCATAAACGTTGATTGTTCCTCCGCACCATCGGATCTTGGCGTATCAGACCATCGCACTTTAGCGCATTGCACCTGGTTGGAAACGAGCCATCGGACTTTTGCGTGACCATCGGACTTTGGCGTCCGTAAAGACAGCGAGCCGTCGGGGTTTGGCGCAGACCATCGGACTTTGACGAGACTATCGGACTTTGGCGTCACCAATGGACTTTGGAGTCATATATATATATATATATATATATATATATATATATATATATATATAAGCAAGTGTTCTAGAAAGGATATGAAATGAACGGACGAAATGAGCATATCATTGTCATGATATTAAAATTTTACTCTTTGCCTTTAAAAGACTTTGTAAGGATAGATTTTATCTCTCTGTACAAACTATTGCGAAATGTGTACAATATGCAATAACCCTCACTGCACACATGGTTGTCCACTGATACAAATTGACACCGGCAACAATATGTACCTAGACGAACTTTTTTCCCAACTGTCGTTGGGGACATTATGTGTAGCTGAAATTTGCCAGTGTTTTCGCCTAAAATGTTTAACTGGGGTAGAGAGAGAGAGAGAGAGAGAGAGAGAGATTATTTGTATGTTTTATTAATTTATATTAACCATGTTAATTGTCTCATTATCCAATTTCACAGTGCAACCTGTATATCAACTAAAGCATTTTATTCCATCTGCTTCATTGGAGTTGAAATAATCATTGTCCACAAAAAAAAAATCATAAATTAAATTAAATTTAAAAAAAAAAAAGAAAAAAAATGCAATTTAAAAAAAAATATTGGTCATTAGTGAACATAGAATTCATGATAATTAGTACTGAAGATAATTATACAGTCATGTAAATATCGAATAACATTTTTGTGCAAACTCGCAACCAATATTATAGGCAGGGTGAAAGTTTACCAACATAATAGTGAGCCAGTTTACTCTTAACGATTAAGCAATCGGATTTTCAGTTGCTCTTTAAACGATCAAGTTATCAGTTAACAGTAGCTGGAAATCATTCAATATGTAAAAAAAAAATGTCAAATGAATATGATTTTAATTAAATTAAAATAAAATCGATATTTAATTATTCTTACAATTGAAAAATCGGGGGGGGGGGGCTATCTGTAATCCTAACTGTGCAAAAACATTATATGCCGAAGACAATAGTTACAGTTTGACAAAAAGTACAGGTCGACAATAAATGCGTCATAAATGGGTCCCGTGTCGCAGTAGGTGCTGGCATGAAAAAGATCCCATACTTCTCAAAGCCGTAAGTGCCCTCCACCGGCAAGTGGTGGCTTCTCTAGGAGTGAAAACTTCCCGAAGGGACGTTAAATTAACAAAGACACAAACAAAAAAAAAAGAAGACATTTAGGTGAAAGTTTCTGGAGAGTCAACAGTGTCAGTAGCTTCTATTACTGAAGAGACTATTTAAGCAGTAGAAATTTCTTCGAAAGGTGGCTTATACCATCCTAGTGAGAGTTGCTAGTCTTCATAACTAAAATGCATTGATTTATTGAATTTAAGTTTTAAGATTCTCATAAAATTGAAACAAAATGAACCAGTATGACAATGCCAAGGATCCCTTAGCAATCTACAAGTCATGCAGTTACAATGCTTATAAAGTGTGATATTTCGAAAAACAGTTTGATAGTTTAGATATGAATTATTATATTTTTGCGATTGTTTTGGACGATTAGTATATTGAAAAATTATTTTAACATTGATTATAGCTGTACAGTCTCTTCTGCCATGCACTTAACAATCATTTATTGTTCACATGCCCTTCTGCTTTCCTTAAACAGGTTCTCTTCTCCAATTGCTTATTCCTTAAAACTAATTTCATTTCTATCGACACTTAATGAAAAACTTAGATTTTTTAAAGACTGTACGATTTTTATATATCTATTTTTTTCCAATGGATGAATTTAATATTTGACAATATGGGGATTTTCAGGATATCGAATTCCTTTTCAACCAAATTGAGTAATCGATTTGAGATCCCTTATAAAATAATTGAAGTTTTCTTTTAATTTGCCTTAGAAAATATGGTTGATGTCTGTTTGTTTATTTTATTGTTTAACGTCCCTCTCAAGAATTTTTCACTCATATGGAGACGCCACCACTTGCGGGTGGAGACCTGCAAATTTTGACCTATACTCGGCACTTAGGGCCATTGAGCAGTGAGGGAACTTTTTCGTGCCAGCACCTACTGCGACACGGGACCTCGGTTTATACGGTCTCATCCGAAGGACCGGTCTCCACGTCCCACAGTGGGATCCAACTCCTTACTCCGCGACTCTAGAGCGAACGCTCTATCCACAGCGCCATGCGGTCGACAAACACGGTTGAAACTAGTGTATTATTATTTATTCTCTATGCAGCTTTTATCCTGAGTTTATTTTGGATGCATACCTATATGCTATATATATAACCTTATACCTAGTAGGTTAAGCTACATCCATACTTTTACGCATCCGTTTTTTTTTTCTTTTACATCGGTAACAAATTTTTAATTTTCTTTACTTTGACTTAGGAAATATTAAACGAAATTTAAAAAGAATTATACCTTGAAATAATAAATTTCAAGAAGGGTTAATTTTCGTTGTTTTTATGGTAAGAAAAGACAATCAATTCATGACCTCTATTAAATATTTAAATATCGAGTTTAACTACATCGTTTATGTCTATAACCACGAAATCAAATCCCTAGCAACGAATATTTCTTCCCCTCAAATCAGGAAAAAAAAATTGACACCAAGAAAATGAGTTTTTTTTACGGGATATAATAGTATCAGGTTGCAAGATCATCAAAAGAATTCAAACCTTTTCATAAGCAACACACCTACCTTGATTTGAAAAAAAAAATGTATAAAAATCGGAGGAAGTCCTTGGGTTGAAATGTAAGCACGGTAAGTGTGTGCACAACTCGTACCGTTCAACTCTGTTGGCTGTGTAACAAAAGAGTCAATCATTTATCGTTTAACTTACAGATGTTGAAAATAATCGTGTATCAAAACTGATTATGTCCCCATCACATATGAAATTGAATATTATGTCCACTTGTGAGGAAAGTTCTTGACGTATCGCCAATATATTGACAAGTTACAATTATATTGGATACACTTGGTGATATTTACTTTCAAAAAAGTCTCTGGTATACATAATCATTCTTCAGAATTTATACAATAAACTATTGGTGCATAAGTTAAACTTATTTGAATATAATTACAATATATTACCCCCTCCATGACATGATTCAGTTACTTAAAATGGTTCACACGAAATCATTTTTCAAATGGAGCATTGCAGCCAGTAAAAAAATGGCAAGCTAAAAAAAGAGGACGGGCTGCTCACTAGTAGTCCTCCTTGTTCTTCATGAATGTGAGGGTGAAAGGCTTCAAACTTTCTATGCATTTTTAAAAATTCTTTTCTTTTTTTTAATGAAACAGTGTACACCTGTTTGCAAATGATACATTTCATTATATTCTAAGCTTGCAAAATAAAATTAAAATGTAAAACTTGGTATCACATGAATGTGTCAAAGAGACTTAATTTTCACCTGAGGCATTTCATAGAAGAAATATGGTTTGGGAAAACTTAGATTTTGAGAATATCAATAAATAAACATATTTAAAAAAAAAAATAAATGAATGAATAAATTCTTTTTTATAATTTTGGTTTTGGCGATATGAACAAATTTAACAGATTCTTCTGTTAAAAATCTTCAAAACGTTTCATCACATTTGATAATAATTTGATCCGCACAAATTATAATGTAATATGATGTGTGATGTTGCAGAATTTTATGAAATACGAGTCCATATATCTTTGTGCTAAATATCTTGTTCAATTTTGGGGTGCATGTGCACTGCAAAGTATGAAAATGAGTATGTCTTATGTGGGCTTCTTAGTTAGCCCATAAAATATTTTAGCTATTGGAACAACCAAAAAAAAAAAAAAAAAGATATTTGATTGACAGAAATTTTTAAAGGATTTTGCTACCTTAGTATGGATTATATACAGATCATTCCTTTGATGCGTAAAAATATACGACATTTCTTCAGGGATATATTTACTGCAATGAAGATTAACATAGTACAAAATTTTATGCTACATGAAAATTTACTGTCAACCTCAAGCTTTCTCTCTCTCTCTCTCTTTTTTTTAATTTTGAAAAATGGATATTTCTTTCGACAACCTCTTAATGCGTTAATAGTTAGATAATGTCAATAACCTATGATTTTTAATATATGGACGTTAAATTTTTTTTACAAGAGGCTTAGAAAAGTATTCAGATTACGTAATAAAGAAAATGACATTGACTGTTGGAGAAGCCTTGGAGTATATAAAAATTCATTATGTCAGTTTAACAAAGTTCACACAATAGTCAATTCCAATGCTAAATATCAAGGTTTATTTTTCGATTATCAAAGATATATTTATGGGCAAAGTTATGCTTCGTGTGAAATTAACCATGTCATTAATTCAATAAAGTTCCAGATATGGAAAGTTAAGTAGCTTCTTCCAATCTATGTAAATTTTCTTCATTTTCATGAGAGAAAAGAAAACATATACATGTACTGGTTCTTATTTTTTGACATGTATATCGCGAAATGAGATCCATTGTACGTGTTATATATTTTAATTAGTTGCAAATCAAAGCATGTGCATTTCAAAGGATAGTCCAAATATTTTGGCATTTATGAGTAAATCAAATAAGGCATATGTCATGAATTGAATAGCAATATTCTAGCAAAACAAAAATTGATTGATTGATTGTTTGTTTATTGATTAACGCCGAGTCAGCAGTATTTCAGCCGTATTATGGCTGTCTGGTTGAAATTGAACGCATCATCAAAAATAATAGATTTGTCACAAATTGGTCTGGATTTAATATACTTTGTATTAGGATGCAGGAAATATTAACAAAATAAGGGAACTTTCATTATAAGATGGCTTGAAGACTTCGTATATGTGAGAAGGTCATAGTTACAAGTCAATTAAAATCATTATTGCAATTTTAGGGTTTCTGGAGCATAGTTCCTTGTACGAATTCCGTTCTCAATACTTGTGAATGAATTATTTTTACGGGTCATAAAATCTAACTAATTACATTGCCGATTTCCAAAAATATAATCTAAAATTGGTTTTATACTTAAGGTCTTTTTCCCAAAAGTTATTAAGTGTGTTTTTCTCTAAGGCGGGAAAAAATCCTATTCTTACAGGTTCGTTCAAATTACCCTCGCTTTGCGTTATGTTAATTTCTCTACTATATGTAGGAAGATTACCCAGAGGTATTGTCTGTTATTGAATGAATTATTTTCTTATTCTCATGGAAACCTTTTTTTATTCCTCGTGGTGCGGAAGGAGACTTGATTAAAAACTTAATTCAATTGTCTTGGATGTGGGTCTGTCACTATTGGTGTAGTAGATCAACTAAGCTGAATCGATGAACGTAAATATTAACCCTTTAGAGTTCATAAAAATGAAGTATAAATATACTATTTGTATTAAAAGTAAATATATGAATGCCAAAGCCTAAGGCAAAGTACAGTGAATGATTATTTGTGTAAAGTTAAAACTTCTTATTGTGATAATATTTCGCAAGTTACAGAAAATGTTGAGGAGTTTTTCCCATAAAGACTATAATGGATTAATCAGAAGAAGAATAAGCATCATTGAGCTTGATTCATCTTTTTTTTTTAAACAATGCCAGTTTGCATTTACAGTTTGTATGTACAAAAGACGTATCTATATCGATCCAAGAAATGTTCTAGTATGCTGTACATTGTACTTTACAATTGATTTTATGAACAATATAAAATAATTTATGACAACAAGATTATATATAAGTTTTTTTAATTACCGGAAATAAAACAGGACTCAATGCGAGTAAATTTAAGCTGTCAGCCGCAGTTAACTCTGCATCATTCTGCATACCTAGGAATGCGCTTTTAATTGGTTTTTTATGGATGTCGCCCTGGGTTTTTCCAGGGGTCTGCGTCGTTGGCGGCATTTCTTTTGTTCTTAGGTGGTAACATTATTTATCCCCACCTTTGCGAATCTATGTCATTTATTCAATCATATCAAATGATGCATTTTCTAAATGCTAATTATATAATATTCAATAATTTGAGTAATGTACTTTTGTGAATAAATGACCTTTTCACACAATATGGGTCTTATGTCTATTTTACGCAAAACAAGCTTGGACTCTGGCTGTTTATAATGTAGAAGTACATTGGTTGGCATAAATTTGATTTTGGTTTTCGATTGTCTCTTTAGTTTTAGTGTTATCTGCTCTGCTTTTATTGGGTGTGTGTTTTTGCGTGTACGTGTATGTGTGTGTGATACTTAAGAACTACATATTTTAATTTAAGACAAAAAACAAATTGCTGGGAATTTTACCTCTGGCCTTTCCGGTGAACATAGATGCGATAAGACACTTTTTGACTTCCTGCTCTGTTTTAATCGTCTGATTTCTGTCTGAAAGACACTAAGATTCTATGTTTTCCAAGTGGTTAGTGTTTTAACTATAAATGAAATGAAAAAAAGGTATCCATCCCTTATAAAGCTAATGAAAATCATTGGTGTCATGAACGCAAGAGAAGTATACATTCTGATAAGTCAGTAATGGAGTCCTTTGATAATGACTTTTTGAATAGAAAATGCATGAAAGATGTCTTTGGATAATCTATAGATAAGTAAAGATGAACCTCAGGCCGTTTAACGTGGCGGCCGCGCCACAGTTAAATTCTGTAGTGCCACAGTTAAAAAATCAGCGCCATAGTTCCGCCACAGTTAAAATATTAGCGCCATAGAAAGATCGTCGTCGTCAGTACGAAAAATATATAAATTCATAAATAAAAAAACTCTAATTTATGTACCTTTTTCAGTTTTTATTGCTAACTGTTAATTTAATAACTCAAATTAGGGTCCATTGTTTGGCTTGCGCAATCAATTATATCTTCTCGCTGGACACATGAATAAAAGGAGAAAAGGCATCTTTGTTTCACACTTCACGATAATCACAAATGAAATTTTAAATATCAATTACCTTATTCATGCTTTAATAGTTCTATAGATAACAATGTCTCTTAAATTACATTGACACTGCGAGTAGTTAAATCATTGCAAGTGCATTTTTACTTATCAAGTATTTTTAAAATGTTGAAAAATTAGTAATTGATCCATTAAATTGTAATTTTATTACTATAAACTGCTTAAATGCATTTTAATTCACAAGTTTTAAGATGCTCGAGTGAACTACCAGAATTTCATTTGTCTTTTAATGAACACTGTAGGTGTATTTTGTAAACAATAAATTCTTTTTTAAATTAAGGTTAAATGCTTAAAACTTGATATCACCGATACTATTAATTTCATGCTAATATTTTTATTCATAATTAAGTAAGTATATGTAAGGGGTGGGGGTGGTCTTTTTCACATACATATTTACATAAATTTCACATATATTTTTTAAAACAGCCTAATTTTTGTTAAGTTTTCCACTATATTTAATCGATATCAATTACATTTTTTTATTATCGATTTCATGAATCATTTTGCCAAATAATTACACATGTAATGCAATTTTTGTATGTAACTTTTGTTTCATAGGAGTGTGAGTTTTTCAATTTATTTCATGGTTTCTTCGCGAATTTGGTCGCAAAAAACCTCCGCAAATATTAGAACTTCGCGTAAGTCTTGTGCTACTGTTAAATTTGAAATGATGGAGAACCCTTAACCCTTAATGATGTTCTATATTTGAATAGTATGTGTAGTGAACTAAAATTCTTTTCTGGGGTGAATTATTGAAAAAAAAAATTAAATTGGGATAAACTGTTTCACATTTGTAGCTTTATTTAAAAAAAAAAATGTGGCTACTTGTAGAGTGAGGACTTTTTTCTACATTCATGCACGTATCTTGCATTAAATATTAACATCTCGTCTCAAATGGCTATATTGTTAAGATGGATGATATACATACAAGATAATTTCAGGTATAAGTATTTGTAATTTGACACTGAATTCACTGTTCATTTTATTGACGCAAATGATAATGAAGTTTAATCTGCAAGTCAAACACACAATACTTGATGAGATCACTTTTGTATTGATTTAAAATTGCTAGAGTTTGCTAGTCAAAATGTTACATTACTTGAGACAACCTATTCTTATTTTTTTTTTTTGCAATTAATAGATATCTACCCACTTCTATTCTTTGATTTTTCATATTTCCATATAGAATAAAGGTATACATGTAGTTACCGTGAAGCCTCATTAATCCGGACCGCTTGTGTTTTCAAGCAAATCGTCACGATGAATAAAGCATAGGAATCAATGAGGCTAATATTCACAACACTCTGGATATAAATGTCAAATCTCGTCTTGAAGGTGTTAAATCCGGATTATTTTCGTCCGGATTTACGAGGTTGTACATAAAAATGTTGAAAATAACGAAAAGTGACTTGTTTAAAAAAATCAATAAACAATGCAAATCTGTAGACAGGGCATAAAACACGGGCCCCTGGAAATTCCAGAGAAAGGATCAGGTGCCTAGGAGGAGTAAGCATTCCCTATTGACTGGTTACACCCACCTTGAGCCCTATGTATTGATCAGGTAGCGGAACATTCCATATCCAAATTTAGTTTGAGAATAAAGGCCTAATAATTCGTTTGGAAAATGTCAGCCAAAATTCCCAGTGATGGGATATATTTACTTACAAGATCATTATAAGATTTTCTTTTATGCTGACTTTAAATGAGGTTGTTGGAAACCCTGTAACATCAATTTTCTGTCAGTAATCTGCCTCAGTTTAAAAATTGATCGTATTCAGAGCATGCTTTGTATCGAAAAAGGTATGATATAAAAACACCATATACAGGTGAAAGTGGAATATTACTAAATAGATAAGAAACATTGACAAAGGAAATGCTTTATTCATCTCGTTTGTCATACAATATAATTGTTAGTTGGCCTTTATCGTCTTTAGTCAGTGAAACATCCAAGTATGGAACAAATGTGGAGGAGTCTAAGGTGTCTTTTATTTCAAGTTCTCCGGGATTTATCTGGTGGTCAAATGAATGGGAGTAACTATAATTGTTAATTGATAAAACGATGTCAATATATCTGTATCTCGAGTTGAAGTCCACAGCGATGTTTTTTTTTCTCAAGTAGAAGTTTCTGAATACATTCTGCTTCATGGGAATAAAAACAGGTCTGCTGATAAAGGAGCAAAATAAGTGCCTATCGAAATGTTAACAGTTTGTTGGAAGACCTGGTGTCCGAAGACTACATAAATGTTGTCAATGAGGATCTCCAGTATCGTTTTAATATCAACTTAGGAGAACTTCTTTGTAGAATCAAAGTGACTTTTAACAAAGTAATTTTGTTGAAAACAAATCCCAAGATACGAACATTTCCGAGATTCAATTTTATTGAAAAACCAATTGTCTATGATATCGAAAAGCCTAATCTTTTAATTTATCTTGAGGAATTTATCTTTCAAAACAGCTATATACATGTATAGAGCTATCCAATTAATGTTCATCGTCTAAGAAAGTTATGTAACAGCAATTGACAATACCATACGATAATAGCTGAAAAGTGTCAGACACCCTTTGATGAAAACATTTCAAAAGCTTTGATTACCTGTACAATACATATGCTGTTAATTGCTCCATTCTCTAGTAAAGAAGATGGCTAGCTGAAAAAGATGAATAGAGCCAACTTTCTTTAAGAAAGGAGTTTCGAGATTTTTAATTAGATGTAGAAAAAAGTTTGCTGTATAATTAACCCTAATAAGTATCATGTTTTTTTTTATTCAGCCATGGTAAAGGCAATTTTGGCCTTATGCATTGGATTATTTTTGTATTTAATCAATCATCTCACCTGTGAACAATACCAGATCGTGCCGCCAACTTGTGTTGGACGCAGTCAAAACGCTTTTTTTTGTCTGTATGGATTGAGTTAATCTTTATGAGTATGGTGAAAACGGATAATACATGAAAATGAATAATTATATAACACAAAGGGTTAATTGAGAAGGTGATTCTTCGTTAAGGATGAGTTAAAAAAAAAACAACCGACAACCCGTACTAAAAATATCGGATAGGAATAATATTTTTGTGTCAGAATGTGTCTTTTGATATTGGCTAAATTTCTGTCAAATGTCTCATTGATGTCTTAAGTGGTAACAAGTAGCTGCAATAGTGTAGCCCTTCCGATTTTTTTTAATCTGATATTTTCAGGAGAGGGCTACAATTCCACTGCATCTTCGTAATGGTGCAAATATATTTTTTAGATACGGGTGGCTGCATGCAAAATAAATTGTTTTTGCATTCAACTTACTTCCAATAAGACGGAATTTTTATTCACTATCAACATCATAGCCCTTTATACGCGAAAACCAAGTAAAATAAATCTGCGTGTTTTCCAGTCGTTCACCTCAGCAGCCATGTCAGTTCTCGCGTGATGAACTGAGACTTGCGCTTGAAATTTAGAATCACTTGATAATGTAAATGTCGGTGTTGATAAATGTTTGTGTTGTATTATATCACTAAACATCGATAAATAAAAGCATTCCATGTAATATTTTTATCATAAACAGTGATATTCATGCTTATAATAAGGGAAATCCATACAGATCCGCTCCCTTAGATCCCAAATTCTCATTGGTTGTCCCAAAATAAAATCGATCAAGGTCAGTAAACATAAAACATAAATTCAAGTTGTGATGTTGACATACACGAAAAATAACCGATATACGGATTGTTCTGTATATTTTTGGATCAATTCATGTCCTGCATAACTACATTTTATGAGTTCAGGTAAGAAATGTTAATAAAAGATCCACTTACTGATAATTTGAGCCGAAATCTGTGCGGTAGTGAATCACTCCCTCACTTGCACCATTACGGAGATCCTAAGAAGTTGTAGCCCTCCCCCCCCCTCCCCCCCCCCAAAAAAAAAAAAAAATAAATCGGAGAAGGCTACATTATTGCAGCTAGGTAAAAAGGTATTCCCTTAATTGACGCTCAAATGTCAAGAGTGCAAGACTTTGTTGTGAGATTTTCAAAAAAATCCTTTTAGATTTGCCAAAAGCCATCCTGCATCGAAGAGGCAAGTTACCACACAATGAAATTCGACTATATTTTCATTTTGTTTTATATGTTACCACTTTGCGTCATTGTTTATAATAAATGGAATTTTAACTCATATCTCGTCATTTTTTTTATTTTTGATGTATCAGTTCCAGCAAAAACATGAATTGCACTTAGAAAAACTTGTGGATAAAAAGATGCTATAAATTCTTTAGGAAATTTGCTTCGTATGCAATATCTGTTAATTGTAGTTGAATACTGGTTCCTATGACTGGTAGTTTGATTTAAAATTTATTTACGTATGAGAGCTATTTATTTTACCTGTTATTACATGTTGAATTTCCCATAATCTTGTACATGTTTAAGGCATATTGCTTTATAATTTAGCAAAACACTTGAAAAGAGGGGGGGGGGGGGGTTATGTGTGCCATTTAGTTTCCAGACAATGATTTTGTATCAGAAAGATTATTAGAAAGAAAAAAAAAACAAACAAACAAGGAGGTCTATAACATAGACTCATTGTGTTGGGCTGATCAGTCAATTTCAGTTGGTAGGCTATACGAAAACCTCACGCTAATATTCTGAAACATGAGCAAATCTTTATATAAGTACATTATGCCCAATCTTTTAACAATGAAAAGTAGACCTGCAAACATCAATAGAATATATAAGATTAATCTTTTTATTTACACTTTAATGATCCCTTTGGTAGGGAATGCTAACTCCTCCTAGGCATCTGGACCCCTTTTTACAAAGGAACTAAGATCAAAATGTAATTTTAGAAATAATTTTCTTTTCTACATTAATTTGAAAATAGTTTTAATCTTTTTTTTTAGAAGAATTTAGAAGGAAATATTAAATAGGCAATTTTTTAACAGAATCATTTATTTTGTAGGATTTTACAGCAAACAACAAAATTGTTTAACCTTAGTCGTAAGTTCTGTTGTAAAGTATACCCCTGATCCATGTTTAGGTCATAATTTGTATTATTTACTGGATATGAGAGTTTGATCACTGTTTGTTATCTTCAATTTTTTATATTATAATGTCAGTATGTATTTCAACTGACTCAAAAACTAAGGTTCTGACGTTACGCAAACACTTTGCTACATAATCAATAAATACAGATCAGAAAATGGTTGTAATATATCCATACAACCAGAAATTTGCATCTAGGAAGAGATTAAATAGGTTTTCATACACAATTGGGGCGAGGGAGAATTACTTATCGAATGAGTACGTAAAGAAGACTTGAGGCATATGAAGACTTAAAACTCGAAAAACCTATGTAGCACCGGATAAAGCCTCAATAATAAGGAAAATACACTGAATAAATCAAGAAGTCGGACGAAAAAAAATTAAAATCCCAACGAGCATTTATTTGGAAACATATTGATCCATTGAATCTACCGTATAAACGAGTAACCCATGAAACTACGTCCCCACGACAGAATAAAATTTTCTTAGCCCATGAACGTTGGTCCCCACGAATTAAAATGATTCCAAAGTATAGCTTAATAAATTGAGGGTAACATATATATTTATTAGGCTAACTCAACGAAAAAAAAACTGTCTCTAAACTGCCCTTTTAAATGAAAATTGAAGAAAATCAGGTATGAACATTGGGGTTTTCTCTACCTCAGTCAAAGGAAATATATCAATATCACCTATATACAGTCTCTTAGAAAACGGTTTTTTATATCTTCTTTAAAATGATATTAAATTGAATATACATGTAAGTATCGGGGTTCCTTTTGACATGATTTTAAATTGAATTCCATTAAAAAAACGTCATTCTCTATATAGTTCTGTTATAACCGGGAAAAGAAAGTTTAAATAAATTATGACGTCATAATGGATCTAGCAAAAAAGACAGTTTAAACTCATTTACTAGATCTTGACCTTAAAAAAAAAAAATCAAGTTTTAACCTTTAACTTCGACTTTGAACTACCTTTCAACTGGAAATGAAGGGCATGTTTTCACATTTAATGAAAGCTACAGTCAATAAAGTTTCAACAGCTATATCTAAATGGTACTGTTGTTGCAGGAGATTAATATTCTACTTCATCTGATTTACTTTTTCCCATTCATTCATTTAATATTTTGATCTGAAAATTTGATCTGGTCATTTGGCAATATAGTATTAAGTTTAAACAGAAGGTAATAGCGGAGAGGAAATTTAAGAATTATAATTAATTATATTGATTAAGAATTATAATATAAAGGTATGATTTTAGAAAAAAAAAATGGTATAAAAACATGTGTAGTGTCTAGGATAAAGGGCAAAGTTCACTTAGGTTTTTTTTCTGGACCTGTGGATTTCTGAAAAATAAAAACTGCCCAGTTCAGTGGACAATGCATTTAATATAAGTTGGACCCTTGGTGACTGCATATCCATTCAAAATGACAATATTTTCTCTTTAGTTAATGCATTATGACGTCATAGAATGCATCAATATTCCCATATCCAAAAAAGTCCTTTAACAATAGCCAAATATGTAAAATATTTTTTAATTCATGTAGAGCACAACCCCAAAATGTAATATTATATAACGATAAAACTATATCTGAAGTTTACAAAACAAGCTTTATATTTTCATTCGAGAGGAGGTTTCCTATTTTAATTTTTGCTGAAGGTACTCCATGTAGCTCTTTAGTGTTACATATTTGTATACCAAGTACATGTAACAACCTCTATCGTCAACTCAGTTTAACCAATTTCATGACATAAACAGACTATTGCTTGTAACTTGAAAATTTGTTAAAGTAAATGTTTTCTTCGTGTGTCCTGCAATTTGCCTTACTGCGCAGATTCCTTGAATATTACTTAATTGTCCCAAAAAATTATGAGTTGTTTATTATTCAGTTCTGACAATTTCTTTGATGATTGATGTTTTATCGAGGTTTTGGAGTGTATGTAAGACAAAGACTTCTCAGGAGGTACTTCAAAAGCTAAAATAAAACGAACTTACCCACCATTGAGAGAAACATCTTTTATTATAATTTAAAAGCCTTCTAGATGGAAATGTGTTTTTGTTAACTGGTTGTTGTGTAAAAGTTTACGTAAGCACAGCAATCAGCAGAAACACGTGACAGCAATAATGCAGCAGACACCAATTGATGAAGAAATCAGAGCGCTGATAAAACCTATATTATTTGTCGATATCATACTTATTTTAATCGGTTAGATAAAACTCAAACATGGCTACCAGGAAAAAATGAATGATATCGTGTTTTACAGGCGTAATTATTAGAGATTATCTTCGTTGCTAACTTAATAAAGACGAAAGTCAGCTGTGTACTAAATGTCACGTGCACCAGAAAGATCCGTTCATATGATCGGCCATTGTTGTTTTTGTTCCTTGAACTTGTGTGTGGGTACACATTTTGCGTTTTATGGGAAGGTCATCGCCAGTATGCCACTTAGTGTGGGTTGCTTTTAGATTGCTGATCTTTTTTCTTCGTACAAGCACTGAGGAAAACGGTGTAGGACGTACAAAACATGATGGGATAACGCATGCGTAAATATGTATGAATTTTGTAGAGGTAATATTGAAATTATTTTAAACTGTATTATAATTGTGTTGTCATGCATGAACGGCTTTTAATTTCTACAGGAATAAGTTTAATTCTTAAAATGAAATAAAGATTTCCTTTTCCAAGACGTCTTCAAATTGCTATGTGATTTTCTATATTTACTGTTCTGTCTCATGGCGGGTGTGACAAGGGATGGCTCCCGCTATTGACATGTAGAACCTGATCCTACTTCTTGTCTTTCCAGACGTCCGTGTTTACCTGACTTTTAATTTGTATTATTTTATTGTATTCAGAGCGTGATATCTGCTCGTCATCTTTAAATTTCCTTCTTTATGATTACCAATTGTTATATTTATGTTCAAAATGCTCCTCGATTGAAATTATGGTCAAATCGTCATTTTCCCTTCATTGATCTTGTATAAAACCAAATACACTCAAAGTTGATCGGTGCAGCTATCTTGAGGAGCCCCTATATTTGGATGTTACTCAGAGTCCAGCTATCATTATCTCTGATTAGTAAACATGACATGCAAAAGTAATGGCTAACCTCTAAGGCAAATTGTCAAATTTTATATATGACCTTATTTTTTTTCTTTTTAAAATGGGTGCATTTTATAATTATCTGCATGTGTGTGGTTTCATAACCAGACCATGGTAGGGTTATTTTGCGCAAGGAAAGAAAGTTGATGGCTTTGAGTGAATTAATGATAACCATTTTCTCCTTTTTTTAAGAACAAAAAAGTTAAGCTGAAAGGGTCATGTTATTTTGAATCCGAGATACAATCATTTACTTGCACAACATACTTCAATAAGATTCAATCCTTCTTTGCAAGTCAACAAAGTGAAGTGGCTAGTTAATGGTTCCAATAAGTTTTCTTTTGTAAAATTCGAAGAAATAGGATTGTTATTTGTTTTTTAATTTAAAATACACCTCCTTTTCCGTGAATAATGACAATCATATAAAATATACCCCTGTTTTACTTCTTCTTTAACAGGAGAAAATGAAGATCATAAAAAAAAAAAAAAAAAATCAATGCAAGTTTGAAATAAGGACAGATGGTTTAAACTTAAATAAAAAAGAATTCTAAAAATAATACATAAATGAACAATGCTTTCATATTTATTCAGGGTTTTTAATTAAAAAAAAAAAAAAACACCTTTTGAACTACCGGTAAAGCTTAAATATTTATAATTCAATTTACTTTTTTTATTTTTGGAGAAATTTCTTCCATCAAATATCTTTGTTTTGTATAAACCTTCTGTCGCCATGCAAAACTAGGCGTCATTACCGAGACAAAGTCAATATTGATAATTTTTTTTCGCGGGGGGGGGGGGGGTATCAAACTATATTCACCACCAAAAGACTCTACAGGATACTTGTTTCATTTCTAGTCTGGTTTCCAATAAATAAGACAATTAAGATGCATGATGACATCATTTTCATTAACGAATTAACAAACTTTTGTCGAAGAAGGATTAAAAATGTCAAGGTCAAAAGTTATAACTTCCTTGTTTTCCTTTCCTATTGTGTAAGACATCATTTTCCGTCAAAATGTTTGGGTAATAATCCGGCGATAAGCTTGTCTACCATTTTTTTCTGCTCAGATACACAGCTTGCTTTTACAACCATTTTTACATAGTTATTTCATGTGTCTTTTTGACGTCACAATTGCCCGTGAATGCGCACTCACCTTCCTGTGAATAAGGTTTACTCCAGTGTTATGAACCGATTGCAATCTTATAGATTATACAGAAACTATAAATTGAATTTATAATAAAATGATCAATTTTTTTTTGCAAGTTTATTTTTTAAACAACAAAGGTCAATAGGTGTGAATTATACTTTAAACATTATCAACAATATATACACATATGTTATCAACATTCAAAGTGGTTACAATGAACGTCACCATTTCCCTTAAAAATATAGTTAAATATAGTATCAAAGTTTTAAAAATAGTAAAGCAAAGTAATTTAATCACGAATTTCATTTTTTTTATATTTGGTTTTCCCCGTTTATAGCATGTGAATTTTTGAAATGAAATCGAAATATCACTTATTTTTTTTCACTTATTATCTCTCCCCTCCTCCAAAAAATAATAAATCATTGATACAGAATTTAAAACATAAAAGTTTTAATGTTCAAGAAAAGTTCAAGAGTGAAACATTTAGTAAAACAAAGCATATTAAAGGTTTTACCTTATATTGAAACTTAGTTAATTATAGGGAACTGAATTTAACTCTAGTAAATGTTATATTAGGATAGATTGTCAGGTGATGCTTTCAAACCCTTTAATCCATCATTTTCTAAAGCAGATTAAGGACGTTTACCATGAATATATTTGAAAAAGACAAAAGACCTTTTTGAATAAAGAGAAATAAGTTCGGCAAATCCCTTAGAAATTTGAATGTGACATTGCGTCATGAACTGAAACATTTGTGAGGATATCAACAATCTCGTTTGAAGTCATCATTTCGCAAGTTTTACATGTATGGTCTATACAATGCATACAACCTATCATTGAGTCAATTGGTGACTGCGCTTTTCATACTAATTGTTAGATCATTATTTATAATTATACACTGAACTGTCTACGGATTTTTACGGGTTTTTTTTTGGATCATGACAAGGAGCACACGGCGGGTGTGACCGGTCGGCAGGGGATGCTCACTCCTCCATGGCACCTTATCCCTCCTCTAAATTTTGAGGTCCTTGTTTGCTCTGCTCCAAATTTGTATCGTTTCTTTCGACTTTCGAGATTGAATACTGTTCGTTATCTTCATATTTCATTCTTAAACAAAGACAAGGACAATGGTGTTAATATCAATAATGTGGAACTGAAATATTGACAAAATATCAAAATAAGTGCATAAATCATCTCATTAATATTCTTTAACAAATAATTACATATACACAAATCGGATTGAGGGGTGCGATTTTATATTTTTCTGGTCCATGTGCCAGTCTGCAGATATATATCCATTACGTGACTTTTTATTTTTTTTTTCACAAAAAGCAAGGAGAGAGCAAGTCAGTGATGACATTATGTACACTGTAGTTTTGCCACCACATCATATAATTTTGTCGACTTCTGAGATCTTTTTGATATCGCCTTTTCAATTCTGTACGTATTTTTCCCATCATCTGTCAGGTGTCTATGTTTACTTGTTAAAAATTCCACATGAGAACGTTTCCATCCAATTTACAATATATCTTTTAGCAAGTCTACATAAAAATCTGACAAGTCGAAAAAAAAATCTAAAAAAGTTATCATTATCATCAGACAAGTCCAAATCACTTTCACGCAATTTGTTATAATTTTCTTAAAAGGAGTCATAATTATCTAAAAAAAAAATATATATATGCTGACATAACATCTTTCAAGTCTTACTTTGGAACTATGCTCACAGCAAAAAGAAATTTGAACTAATTGTCATTACTCATGTAAAATCATATAACCTGGGTTTAAACTCACGGTCATATTTTCTGCCCCTCTCTATGAAATAGATTACTAAATAAATTTGATATTTATTACCATCTTAGAACTCTTCATTGAGAATCCTCAGACCAATGTGAAATCATGCCGTATACATAGAGCCTCAGGAAAGATTCTTCAATAATTTGATGGACATTATGACTGTTAACCTCCCATCTCCGTGTTAAGAAATATATTTCATTTAGAAGGGAACACAGGATATCTATTTCAATTCGATGAATAAGATTTATAAGAATTTTTTAGAAAATTTAAAAATTAAAAATTAAATTAAAAATTTTAAAATTTAGAAAATTTATTTTTAGAAAAAGTATCATTTCAGGAAACATAAATGGAGAAGTAAAAGTGGATTAATGGTGAAAATATTTAAACGACTCAGTCAGGATATGCTACGTAACTCTGAGAGTTAGATTAATGTAATGCATATTGCATCAATAATCTCAAACAAGTTTTGGTTGTCAAACTCTATATCAAAATATTTCAGCTGACATATTTTGACATTGGAAAAGCTAATTCAAATAGAAATTCATATTATTTTGATTACGTCATAATGAATTTAGCTAAAATTAACTGAACCGATGCATATATAATATTTTATTTTCTATTTAAAGAGTTTAAATTGCATATACATGTATTCATGAAGAAATGTTCTTAACAAAGTCTTGAACAATTCTTTTTTATTCCTCTGGCCTCTATTTCTCTTAAAGTTTGCCACGCCTTCTGACGAGGGGTTCAGATCTAGAGGTCAAATGAAATACCATGCGCAAACTTGTTGATCTCTTTATTAACTACATTTCTATATATACTGATATAGAACTGATTATGTACGTGTATTGAAAACAATAGTACATCTACAAAGTATTAAATTACTCAGTGAATCTTAATAGACAAGGACTTCAATGATAAGAAAAAAAAGAAAGAGAGAAAAAAATATAGAAGTAAACTTCACTTCTAGACAAATGGTTTTTAAGCTCAAAATTACGCTACACCTTATTCCACTTAAAATATATAATAATAATTTCAATTAGCATAAACCATTTTGATTGGAAAAGTTTAATCACATCCTGTTGACAACTTCCAATGAAATAAAAACAATTTGGGTTATACATATAACATTGATTCGAATGGGTACAATAAAAGGTGCGTAGGTATTTCATTAAAAAATTCTTATATTAATTATCTAATTCATTAAATATTAAATAAATCAAGAAAAATAAGCAATTAATGGGGTAAACGTGGTGTCGTCATTTTTAATGCTTTTCAAATCTTAGCTATTCCAAGATGTCAATGAGTGAAAATTATATTGCATATCTGCACTCCAAATCATAAACCATTAACCAATAAATCAAAAATCGTTCAACACAAACCGAACAGTTGATTCTCATCATCGTCAAAATGACGTCATTCATGTTTGTGTATGATAAATGGCTTCCTAATGAATAATTTTACCGAAAAATCAAAGTAGATGACAGAAATTAATGGTTGATAGATGCGTCCTGATATTCCATAATAATATGGCATGTAAAAATTGATTGGCTCAAACAATAATACGGTTAATGTTAATAAATATCAAGGTCATTTTATCTTTATTTCAACTTTGAACAGATGTTTTAGAGTTTTTAGGACTTTGAACATGATAGAATAATCAAAATAATTTGTGATATTCCAGTGCAATATACAATAACAGCCACATGATATTATATATTCAGTTGATTATCATTTTAATCATTATCAATTCAATATATTTTCAATATATTTTTTTTTGGTTGATTTGAAGTTTAAACAGTTTGTTGCCCGCAGTTTCGTTGACTATATGAGTGATTAATTCTCGAATGGGACGTAAAACAACATAAAATCATTACAAAAACAAAATAAACTTAAGATTGAATGTAAATATGTCATTTATAAATGCTTTAATTTTAGTTGAAACACGCAATTTGAATGGATAAGAGAATCTGTTTATATCGTATAACCTTTGTTGCCTACGTCACAAAAACGCATTAACCGCTTGACGTTACTTTTTCAAATATGAACATTTTGAAGACATTTTTCAAAGGGAGGAATTGTTTTATTTTCTTCACGTAATGATGGAAAATTAAATGAAAAAGAATAAATCAAAAAGCTACCCAAATTATACTGGTAAGACCTGGGTTGGAAAAGTTTATGTTTTTTTTACAAACCACTTCGCGGTTTATAAAGTGTAAACTATACCAACTCAGATTATACAGTATAACTTGGGCATCTATTAAATTCATTCCTTAACTAACAAAAATAACAAAAAGGTAAGTACATGAAAATTCGGAGACCCTCTGTTAAAAAAAAAAAAAAAAAAAAAAAAAAAAAAAAATTGTACATACATCTCGCTTTGGATCTCCCAAAACTTAGAATAAGATCATGACAAATTGCATTTTTTCATACACTTACAATGAAAAAGAAAAAAGCTGGCAACAAATAATAGAAACCAAATATCCACTACTATTTGAATTCATGCCATTATATACTTCTAATTAAAAATAAAAAGACAATACAACTATAGCCTTTGTTTATAACTCTTGAGAATAAAGGTTCAAACGATATAACAAAATTATAACGTGTCTGTATATATGCTGAACAGTATGTTTTAAGCTTTTAATGGACTAATTAGACTTTTTTTCTTTAAATGTAAAAGAGTTTAAATTGGTACAAATAACAGAACAAGCCACTTTATTTTAACCCATACTTAAATGACCTCTATATCAGTTGTCATTTTATCTGACCCACAATGCAAGGATCTAACCTTTAAGAAAAACGGCCCGCTGCATTGATAAGTACAAATTTAAAAATAGCCGGTATTATCCGAACTAAAGAAATTTGCATCTAGGATGAGATTAAAATGGTTGTCTAATATTATTTAATAGTTGGTTTCTCGTTTGTCAGCGTTGGCCCAAGGCAAACTTTTATAATTTTCCACGCTTTTTCATTGCTATAAATATCGGACTCTTCAGTTGGTCGATCAGTAAACTACGAGGTTATCGTACAACGATATAGAGGGGAAACTTGTTCTTTTCTCCCGACTAGTTAAACATCTTATCCAATTGTACCAAAGCAATCACGGCGAGTAAAAGTTTCTGACTTTCATGCTGAGGAGCTGGGCAGGATCCAAAAACAATCTAGGAACAAAACGAAACCAGGAGAAACACATTGAATGATAGGTGGGGTATCAGCAATCTTAGGAAAATAGACGACATCTGAAGGAGAAAACGATAAAACGTTAAAAAGCTGAGAAAGAAAAGAAGGAAATCAACGAAGAAAAAAAGTTCAACGACTTAGTTACTGCATTAAACAACATCTCTGTCATTTTAAGATTTTGGACAAAAAATCGTTTGGAAAATGAAGATGTATTGTATATCGACCATAGTTGATATATTACTCTCATTGGTAGGCCTCATTTCTACATTACCAATATCAAAACTGTGTTATCTCACTGACATTACTTCCGGTCCATCACGTGTAATTACGTCCGGTGAGTGCGGACTGAAATGTGGATCACACGCAGGATGTCTTACATTCATTATTTGTGATATCGCTTTCTCTAAGACATGTACAATCTACAAACTTGCTTCCAAAGAAACCTGCGGAAAAGAAGGAATACAATGCTCATATTTCATACAGGTAAATATATCTAAATTATAATCAACTCAGTAATGTTTATGAGAGAAGATTTCGTATTTTTGTTTGTTGATAAGTTTAATGGGCACGATTTTAATGATGGATTATTTTAGTTTTTTTTTTTTTAGAAATTTCAACGAATTTTTCATTGTATTTTGTTTTTTGTTGTTTTTCAGAACACCGTTTCCTCCGATTCTGGCGAAATCACGAAGTCTCTTAGATCAAGTGAACAAGATTTGATTGTCTCACCTATTACCAAGACAACAACAACTATCACAAAAACAGTAACCACAACATCTGTAGTGACTTCATTTCCCGCTACATCAGCAGAGATGGAGACTGAATCAGAAACATCTTCTCATGTGACGTCACCCTCTACTGATTATGACGAGATAACAACTCTCGTTGATGATTCTACATCAGATGCAACTACAGAGAGAACAACAGGAACGACAATTTTATCTCAAACACTAGGTTTAAATCCTTCAACGCCAAGAAATGAAAGCGCGATAACCGAAAAACAAACTACTACAACTCGTGAATCAATGACGACGGAAGTTTCTGCCACAACAAAGAGTGTAAATTGTCCTGGCCACCTTCCTAAAGGGATTTGTCAGGAAAATTAACACACGACCTGATTATAATTAACTCTGAAAAGTAAAATAACCTCAAACTATCTCTAACACTGTCGCTTTAAACAGAAAATTATCATTCTATATTGAAACAGGTTCCATGTAACTAAACAATGATAAAGAAGTGTTGTACATTATATAATATACAGTTCACGTTACAAATCAAATAACACTTTTTCAAAATAAATTGGTTTAAATACAAAAGCTGTGATATGTAGTATAAGTGATGTAAAAAATTGTTTTTGCTTGAATAAAAACATTTTTTGTATTTATAGCATTTTATTATATGTATGCTTATAGAGAATATGGAGGTGTTTATAAGATTTTTTACGCACAATGTTGAAACAAATAAGGAATAATGGCATATATGAAGTACGTGGATTTCAAAGTATGATTAACAATGTTCATACGTAGTGATTTGGCACTGGATATTTTAACTGCTATTATTGAAACGGAGGTAATTTCATAATTGTTATAAGATAACTGAAATAAGATATTTTATTTCACATATTTTAGTGTTTTTGATACAGGCATGTAGGAAAAATAAACAACCTTTTCAACTAACTTGATATGACTTTGCCTGACATTTAAATCATCGATCTTCTTTGATGGTGAAAAATTTGACCCTTTTTTCCGTAAAATTTCTTGACTTAATCGATTTGATTTGATTCATGGCCTTTGTTATATTTTTGTCCCAGCAAAAAAAAATTCATTCATAAAATTCGTCAGGCCAAAAAGGAGTTAATAACCCCCTTTTGACCGTACACACCCACCGTAAGATCATTCTGTAGTCAAATTTAGTATATGAAATCAAAGCCTAACATTAAGTATGCAATACGTTAGCCAAAGCAACCCAATGATAGGTTATGTTTGTTAACAAGGTCAATATAACAAGCGTTGATTGTGAAATTCAAAACACCAAGATAAGTCTTTTTAATAACCAAAATCAGGCATATTCTATTTACACTATTAATCACATCGTCAAGGATCATCTTTACCTACTCGATGAACATCGAAAATAAAGAAAGATAGCTCTGATTTCATTCCTTGCAACAAAATTTATTAAAAGTATTTGTAGGGAAAAATATCTTAATATTTGTTCTTTTATAGTCTTTTGTTTAAGATATATGATATAAACAACATCACACCAATGTTTTGATCTTGTCCCTGGTATCAGCCCTCGGATGGTCTCGGCCCGCTCTCTCCGGGCTCATAAATTGTCCGAGATCACAACAGCAGTGTGATTTTCTATATATCTCAATGTCGACTTGAAAGCCACAGCAAATGTTTTACTCTTCTAATGAAGAAGTTTTTGAATAATATCCACTTTATATCAAAAAAGATCGATTAATAAAGAACTCATTTAGTACCTATCGGAAGTCCAGCAGTTTGTTGAAAGACGTAGTCTTTAAAGACATATATCTTGTCAATTAGGAACCCCAGCATCCTTATTATATAAACTTGGGAGGACTTGTATAAAGAAGCAGAGCGATTTTAACAATGTAATTTTATTCATTATTAATCACAAGATTAAAGATTTCAGAGTGCCATTTTCATTGAAAAAGCAGTTTTCTATGATATCATAAAAAACTTATTTTCTAATTCATTGTGAGGAATGGCTGTATAAAGTCGTACGTGTTAATGTAATTGCCTTTGAAAAATTTGGTGATCTTAAAATTTCTTTAATTATTTTGAAAACCTTATTTGCACCACAACAAGAATATGCTGTAAAAAAGTACGTCTGAAATTTCTACTTTACTGAAAGTTTTTGTAAGGATAAGGGATTGGTAGAGCATTTTCTGGACATGTTTTTGTAGAATAACATAGCCTTTCCTCCGAAAGTCATGCTCTAGAGTGAGATTTAACCATAGAGTTTTACTCTACAGTTAAACTCCCCTACTTCTCTGCAAGAATACATACTCCACCAGTAGTTGTTGAGTCAGACTTCCCCCATTTAATCTTGCTTCTACAAGTTTTACTTTAATTCTATATAGAGATTTAGCCACCAAACATTTACAATGGTGCATTAACCGCCCCCGCTTTCATTGAAAGTGAAAGATAATTTTGGTCTGACTGTCTGTTTGCCCATCTGCCCGAATAGCTGTAATTCTATTTGTAACATTTTTATTTCCAGACAATATTTAAGAAACCTTTGAACTCTTGCAATGAAAATTTATTTCATTATTTGGGAGGCTTAGGTCAGTACATCGTACTCACATGTTTAATATAGTATTAAAAAAAACGACTTTCTAATGAAATATTTGGAGACAAGGAACAGTATTCGATTTATTCATTTTTTTTTCAAAGAGTTCAGGTCTCCCCTTTCGCTTTTAGCCAAACAGTTCTGTCGCAATTGAAAAAAAAAATTAAGACCTTTTAAAATGATGCTTTTGGTTCTTTATCTTAAACTATGTTGACATCAGTGGTAATGACGTGTAATGCGGGAAGGTAGTTGAAAGAAGAATAATAATAAGAATACTTATTATTTTAGAGAATTTTGCTTTAGATGCTATACTTGCGCACTGTTAGGTTTGTTTATAGTTGGAAAGTTTGGCAGCAACAGTTTTTGGAATATCTGTAGGAAATGCAGGACGAAGATTCAATTTGAAATATGGTGGAATGCACGATTGAACTTGTGCACAAAGCACAAAGTGTGAAGATTTACATGCCAAAGGTTTGGCCTTTCATTATAAAAACCTTTAATTTCCAGTAACACTGTGAGAAAAGATGATAAAAGATGCGCTGCAGTATGAGACAGGGTTATTACTACATACACTTTCCATGCTGATTTTTAATTTGCACACTCAGCTTTCTGATATGAATTCTAGCTTATGCTGCCTGCTATTTGGGTAATGGACTACTGGATGTACTGGCGTATTGTTGGTTTCATTGGACCACAGCTAACCTGAAGCGGCAGTAATCTTTGTTATTGATCTTTTTGAATTCTATTAACATCTCAAGTTAAACCTGTAAAATGATTGTAATATGTAATTGAATTTGAACATTGCAGGTTACGATTATTAATCATTTTTCGATTGATATTGATGTAGCATACATCTAAAAAGATTTTTCCTAGAAGTTGCAACCCACCTGATTTAAAAAAAAAAAATTAAAATTTAAATTAAAAAAAATGTCCAGAGATATTTTTTAATTAGATACTAGGGTAGTTGAAAGTGTTTTTCTTCATTTAGCAGAAAGAAGCACATAGTCTTTATACTTTCTTTGTTCGCAGTTACCCATTATGGGTTTTGTAATCTTCAGTCAAAAATTGTACTGTACATATGTCTGAAAAAAAAAACTAAAAAAAAAAAAAAAAAAAACATCGAAGGTACAGTTATATTTCACCCATCTATTATGTTATATTTATATAAAAGGTTGGAAGTCAACTAAGAATACTGACCTTCATAAACTTTTTTTCGATACGATCTCAAATACCAAGGCCCTATTTTATTCTATCTGACATTTCATTAAAATAATATCTACAAGCAAAACTTATTTTGTTCATTGATAACTAAACTACCTATTAATGTCACGTTTTGAAGGCATCGGATGATTAAGTTTCATTTGAAAAGGTTGACAAAGACAAATTTGGGAAATTTGTGCAAATAATTATATCCTGAACATATTGAAAGATATTGCTTTAATTTTGTGCTATTAAGCTGGGGAAATATTAATTTTGTAGATTCAAGAAAGAACTCATATTTTCGAGGAAGTCACATCCTGTATAAATAAATGGAAAGTCTCTAATCTGAAAGTTGTTACATTATGTGCAATTTATTCTTTAAATTTATCATAGAGGGAAAATATAAAATAAAACTTATTTACACGAGGGAGTTAAAGGTATAGTATATAATTTGGTCATTTCATTGAATGACATTTATTATATTTATTCTTCACTAAACATCTGATAACTTAGATGTCTTTTTATCTGTATAAAGGGTACATGTAATACTTATAAATTTTTATTAAGAAATTTAAATTAGTTTTCTCAAATTTAGAAAATGCTATATTTCTTCTACCGATTTTCTAGAAAAACCTCAAAATATTTACATTTATCTTACACGGACAGGCAGTCTTTGATGCATAAAAAACGCAGCGAGTAATAATTATGTATATATTTGTTTTTGTTAAAGGTGACATATTTGTCTGATGGTCTAGGTGTTTGAATATTTGAATTGTATAAAATGCTTCTTATTGCATTTCATGATGAATCATTCATTGTAGATTGCTTTACGTTCAAATCGAGTATTTTTCACTCATGTAGTGATATCACCATATAGCAGTGAAGGGCTTCAGATTTAGACCTATACTCAGCATTCAGGACCATTCAACAGTGATAGTTCTTTATCGTGCCAATATCTACAGTGAATCTGGACGTCGATTTTAAATGTCTTATCCGAAAGAACTTTCACGTCTAATGCTGGGCGTTTGGCGAAGGAACATTCACTACATGTTTTCGTCTTAAATATGACGCGATGTGTCAAACGAGAATCAAACCCAGGCCTCCCGATCACAAAGCGAACGCCCAATCACTAGGCAACAGTTACCAGTCTTGCATTGTATAACACTCAATGTAACTCATTTACTTACCACGAAACCTCCTTGGATTTAACTTGATATCATATATTTTTTTGAACAAAAGATTCCTATTTCATAAATAAATGTTTAAGATTAGATCAAAGTTAAATATTGTTAAAATATTTTTTCTTTCAATTCAAAAGTTAAATGTAATTTTAAGCTTTTAAGGAGTCTGAAAAATGTCCAGCCCTTATTCGGAAAAAAAAAACAATGGACAAATATAAACGTTAAAGATAGTTTGCAATAAGATTCAACTTCTTTAAATATTTTTCGTTTGGTTGAAAATTTAGCAACGTTGAACATAAAAAAAAAACTTGAAATGTAGTGATAAGATTTTAATTGAAAAACTTTGGAATCTTGTCAATCCCCTATTCATAAAGTATATCGATTTGAGGTGTTTACATTTAGGAAATGGCCATCTTTTTATTGTTTTCAGACAATAAATATCAATGTTTTTTTTTTCTCAACTTAAATAACTGATAGCAATCTTTATCTCTCAATCAAAATACTGGTTAAATTAAGTCCTTGTTAATATCAATCCTCTAAAATGCTTTATCTTTCTAAAAAAAAGTTAATGTGTACAGTGTATGGGTGTAAAACGATTATAACTCAGACTAATGGAGTTACGTAAATTATTGGTCTATTGTGTGTAATTGACATTACCATATACATTGTAAAGAACCATGATATCCTGAACAACAAAAAATGTTTTATGGTGATATTAAAAGTTTATCAACATTGCGTCAGTCGTTGTTTTCATCATAATTAAATCCTCCCCCACCTATGTGAAGTCATTAATTAAGAGATTTTTCTTGCTACGTGTTAATTAAAGGAGTGTATTCTTTAGTTTAATTTAAATCGGTTTGACACGCATGTCTGTTGATTTAACAAGGGATTTTATGAATCTGCTTTTATGATAAACCATTAGATTTCTATTATACATGCATAAAAGCATTGAATGATATGTCAGATATATACTTGTGATTTTTTTTAAAACATCAAAATGGTTACTCATAAAATATTGTAAATGTCCAGCACAATATAATGTGCATTAATATATAAAACAACAAGCTTCTACATACAATTTTCCCTATAACCTAAAGTTATCAATAAATACTGATTATGGAATTGATGATAATGATATTAATCATCATAACTACCAGAATCATCGTCTTTATGTATTATTAAAAGTAAATTATTGTGTACTCTTTAATAATTGTCTCATTTTCAGGGAAGTAGAATTTCAATTGACCAAGCATTTTGTACAATTTTACCTTAATGATACTCTTCACTCGATTCAACACATTAACCCCACAATAATAATTTTATCATAATTTCTCTAAGAATAGGTCTCTGTTTATAATTCGTATAATTATTACCTTAATGCAATTTCCTTTTACTATTTTGTTTATTTCCAACTTAATTCAAAAATGGGTCTCTCAGTATATGCATGCTTTAGATTAAATTATCAAATCGTTGCTCAAATATCCGAAATTGATCACATGACCGGCCTACTTCATTTCCCAGTTAAGTTCACAAACTTGTTATTCATTTCTTAATTAACTTCTTCAGAATTGCAAAGTATTGGAAACGATTAGGATTCGTTCTATGTGATTATTCATTCATGATTATATATATTTTTAAACTTGTCATTCATTTCTTATATATACATTTGAGATGGACAGTCATGCAGAAATATTGCACTTACTCCCATCGTACATTTTGACGATACATGTAAGGTGTAAGGCGGGTACGCTTTGAGTTTGGTGGACAATGGATTCTGTTTTGAAGCGAATACTATGTGAAAGCTTCTTGTGATCAATAATTGTCAGCAGATTGTTGTCTAGGAGTTTTATTTACGTGAGAACCTGTATTGTATAGCTGTAAAGGCGCAAGATACAAGTCCGAAATTAGATAGAAAAAAAAGATGCAGGAATTTCTGTCAGAAAACATCAGTGTATTGATTAATTCTATTTTCATATTTAAGGTCAGAAATCAAAACTATCAGTAAAATTAAACTAAATTTATTAAAGCTATGATATCAGTGAGGCATATTCATCATTATTTCGACATTATTTCGACATTCAGAAACTGCTTATCCTTGTCAAGACTCGTCGTTTGACTAGAATATACTTTTAATACATCTGTTTACGGAAATGTATTTGGCATTCGTACATTGATAGCTTGGCGCCTATTTTCCAGTAGACTTGCAAATCTATTGTGAGGAAAGGTAAGATGAAGAAAAAAAATACCGATTGCCATTCTGAGTATAAGATAAAGATAAAAGTCCTTCAGAAAAGGACAGTATTGAACCTACTGTTGAAAGTAACATAAAACTTTATACACTGTAACAAAAAATATTTAATTGTTCATCATGTATGTAAAATATCTCAAGGAAACCTATTTATTATCAAATTTAATTTGATTTATATAACAGTGGTTACTATACTTGAGTATATTTTTTTTTGTAAATCATGAAACAGATGTGCTCTAAACGGTATTCTTGCGCCTTGTGATTTGGTCACTAATGACCCATGACCTTTAAAAAAACTTCATACAGGTATAAACATTTTTGATTTGTGTATGTTTCATTTTTTCATTTCAAATAAGAGATATCATTAATGTATATTCTAAAAATTGTTACACAAAGTCTTTGACTATATCGTGAATTGTCCTATAATTTACTTTTTTTGGAAAATATTGATTTTTTTTTTATATCGAAACATCTATTTACTTATGGTATGAAGTAGTTTTTATAATAATAAAGGTCACTCCTGTACTTTTGCCAATTACCTTGACCCATATTTTACGTTCCATTGTTCAGTAAATCGAGCACTTATTCCCTCCGATCACGTGTAGTAGGTGTATGGTGTCAGTATATCGCTGGGAATTAGGAAACCAAGGATTTTGATGACAGGTCTTAAACAAACTAAACATTTTTATCTTTTAGCATTACTGTTTTTCATGACGAACAAATCCTTTAATTGTTCACTCGAGATTTTAATGTGGCCTCCTAGCAAAGGTTCATTTACATAGTATTTTAGTCAAATTCCAAAATAAGACACTTGGTATGCGAGCAGTTTTCCTTAAGCTGTAAAAGATGCAGGTTTTTTTTTTTGAAGGATAAGCAATTGGACTTCTAGCTTTTCTTATACTTAAGTAAATGTAAAAAGAAGTGAAAAAATGAGCATCACTTATGATAGCTTTGTTACAACGCAAAATGTAATAAAGACGCAAAATTTAATAAACTGTGGTTATTATTATTTGTGTTATGACATTTTGTATCGAAATAAACGCAAAATGAAAAAAAAACCCACATTTTTGGATTATTAAATTCTGCGTTAGTGCATTTTGTGTCGAAGTTAACGCAGAATATAACATCGCAGAACACTTATCCCTAGATATTAATACATTTATCATAGAAAGGGTGAATGTAGTATATTTGAATTAATTAAATTTTCTTTATACGATTTTTAAATTTACCTTATCTGAAACATTCCTAAATTTAATTATTTCAACCTGCTTTTAAAATTTGTGTTAATGTCGATACAGGATTTTAGGAACACAAAATATGAATTTACTCGAATTTGTATTTTTTAATACCATAAAGTACTGACATAATTTTGAAACATCAGGAGATTTGATTTAAAGCATTGGAGTTTTTTTTAGCAATTTAATTTTTCATTTCCATGTCAAAAATAAATTTTATTGTAAAAAAAAAAACTTGCTTTATCTATTTGGACACTATTAATTTTTCTAAACGTTAACGTTCCTAAAATGATTTATATCGTAACTATTATGACTATGAACAGCACGTTATATAACTTTCATTCTATCTGATCGATATTGTTCTTCATGCAATACAGTTTTCGAATTTCAGTCAAGGTCCTATTCTTTACAATGTGCCTTAAGACTTACAGCATTAAAAATATGCGAAATAAAGAATTTTAATGACCAAACGGCCAAAAGACGTTCTATTTAAAGATAACAATTTTTGTCTGTGGTTCGGGTTGGAAAATAAGAAAAATATATCTCTTGAATTATAGTCTACAGAATCTTTGAAATGCCAATTTGTAGAAGATTTTGCAGTCAAAACATCAATATCAAAAAGGATTTATATAAAAAAAATACATTATATAGTAGATATCTATTTTATCACACTTCTTCAAAGCTTGATAAAGTAATGTGTAAGCCGAAAGTTAGTATGACTTTTTTTTTTCACGGTAGCTCAGTCGGTAGAGCGCTCGCTCCGTCATCGTTAGGTCGTGTGTTCGAATCACGGCCGCGACTGTCCCAAGTCGATAAAGAATAAGCATCAACTGTTTCTTCGCCAAGCGCTTGGCACTTTGAAGTGAAAGTTGCGGGTTATTCGCATGAGACCTTAAAAACCGAGACCCCGTGTCATGGTAGACGTTGTCACAATAAAGAACCCTCACTGCTCAATGACCCTGAGTGCCGAGTAAAGGTCTAAATTTGAAGCCTTTAACCGGTATATGATGACGTCTCTATAGGAGTGAAAAACTCTGGAGAGGGACGTAAAGGAACATACAATCAATCAATCAAGTATGTAAAACTAATTAAAATTAGCAAGCAGACTGCGTAGATAAATGTAATTGCATTTGACATAACGAATGAATCACCTTAACTCAAGTGTAGTAAAATCTTAATTGCAATTACTGTCCTTGCTATTTTTTATATAAATTTATCTAAGCAAAGGATGCTCGCAGAAATGTCAGGTGTATGGCTTTATTCATTATGCAATCAGAACTCTTATCCTTGATTAACTTTTATTGTTATAAGTATATGTTTAAAAGATAAACCTGATATCATAATTTTAATTAATATCAATTGACATTATCATTCGGGGCAATACTTTATGATATCATTATTGCAAGTAAAAAAAAAAAAAAAATTTATATATATATATATATATATATATATATATATATATATATATATATATATATATATATATATATATATATATATATATATATATATATATATATATATATATATATATATATATATATATATATATATATTAAAAGCAATACCTACTCTTATCGTGTTTACAGTTAAATAACTGATCATGATTACAAGAAAAATAATCTGATATTTTGATTACATCGTTTTCCAAATGAATTAAGAAAATTTGTGTTTTAAAACTCTTTTTTTTTTCTAATTAGAAGCTTAACTGAAGATTAATATGTATGATCCCATGAAGATAAATGAAAGAAATACAAATATTCCTTGCAAGTGTTTATGAATGTAGATATTGTGCACTTGTATTTCTTTGGAAATATCTCTGTTATTATCAATGCACTCTTGCGGTTCTTTGAGGTCTACTTAGATAATGCTAGGTAGGATAATTAGAGGGATTACAGCTTGTCCGAGAGATTATAGGGATTACGATATCAAATTCAATAACACGCTTTTGAGGTTGTTTGTACTTTAACAATAAGTAATTAACAACATAATTTCCGTATGTACTTTTCAGTTTATATGAATCTGTAAATAATTACCCACAACAATTTTAAGAGTTTTTATAAAAAATGATTTCAAATGATTTTTCGAAGAAAACATTTTCATACAGTAGTTTTTGCTGTTGTTTCTCTTTTACAATATTTTTCGATGATTTTCAATTATTCTTTTGTTTTCTTAGTTCTTCAGTCATTTTTTTATATAGTTGGAAAATTACGTAACAACATGATATTAAGGAATGATATTTTAACAAAAGGACTGCTGACATCAATTTGAAACAATTTTATCGAGAAACTAGAAGTACTGGGAGCACTGAGTTCACAAAACGATATCCCTCGATCCTATATGAGTATAACGGCAAATGCCATGTTTTGCTATGGGAATTCAATATATCTGTCCGATCTTAATGTAACAAATTGTGTTTGTGAAACACTGATGCACCTGTATGGCACCTCATTGCAAAGGTTAAAGTTTCTAAAATGTAAGTCAAACTCCTACCCAAGGTCAAGGTAAACAAAGCAAAATTGTTGGTACCCAGGGAAAGAAATTTCAAGGTCAAAAGGTAAAACGTTGTTGGTAACCAAAGGAAGGAATTGTCACAAGGAACACATATAAAAATATGAAAGCCCTAGCAATAACTGTTAAAAAGTTACGGCCAAGGTTAAAGTTTATCAAAAGTAGGTCAAAATGCAAAATCAAGGACAAAGGTGTGAAGGTGAGGAAAGGTCTTTTCAAGAGAGACACACAAGTGAAATATGAAAGCCTCTATTCTAACTTTTCAAAAGTTGTGGCCAAAATTAAAGTTTTTGTAAAGTAGGTCATACATGTACTCCAAGGTCAAATGCAAGCCTTTCGTATGCAAGGGAAGGTCCTGTCATAAGGAATAAACATATTAAATATAACAGCTCTAGCACCAACCATTCAAAAGTTATGAGCAAGGTTAAAGTGTGGTAAAAATTTTGCTAAAGTGTTTAAAATCCAAGGTCAATGTCAAGAGGTCAAATACGTTGTTACCAAAATAAAGGTTTTGTCACAAGAATACACATGTAAAAAATGAGAGCCATAGCTTCCAGCAATCAAAGGTAATGGCCAAGGTTAAAGTTTTTGCAGACAAATAGGCAGACAGACAGATAAACAAACAGACAGAAGGACGGAGAGGGCAAAAACTATATGCCCCCGAATCATCAATTAGGGGGACATACTAAGGAGGTGCGTAATGACACTATGTAATAAAGTTTCTGGAAAGTTTCCCTAAAATTTATTCATTGGTATAGCAGGTGTTGCGGATAATAGATGGACACTCCAAATATAAAGAAAGGCAATGTCCATGTTTTGCTATGGGGAACCACGGTAGCTGTTCAATCGAAACATAAAAAAGGAAGTATACAATGTCACTATGTAAGAAAGATTCTAAAAATGTCATTGAATTTTATTCAGTGGTAAAGGAGGAATTGCGAATAAGAGATGGGTACTCTAATATTATAGTCGGAATGGCTTTGTCCATGTTTTGCTATGGGAAACCCCCAAATATGTGTCCAATCAAAAGATAAAATAAAAGATGCACATTAACTCTATGTAAAAAGATTCTGTGAAAATCTCATTAAATTTTATTCAGTGGAATAGGACGTGTTGCGGATAAGGGTATGGTACACTCAAGTGTAGCAGACGAACCGACGGATTCTCCCATCACTGCATACCCTGCTTTTCAAGCGGGAGATATACATGTAATAGAAGAAATTTATAAGAATTAAGGGATATTTCTTATTAGAATCCAGTAAAGATTGATAAACGCTATAAAATATTCGCATTGATAGCCATCACATTCAGTTAAGTACGTATTTACGTACGTAAGCAGTTAAATTGGGTTGATTGACTGATTGATTGTGTGTTGTTTTACGTCCCGTTCGAGAATTTTTCACTCATATAGAGACATCACCATTTTCCTGTGAAGGGCTTCAAATTGATACCTTTACTCGGCACTCAGTGCCATTGAGCAGTGAGGGTTCTTTATCGTGCCAACGCCTACCGCGACACGGGGCCTCGGTTTTTAAGGTCCAACAACTTTCACTCCGATCACGGAGCGAGGGCTCTACCGAATGAGCTACGGTGACGGTCAGTTAAATTGGAAAAAGTTATTTTAAACTACCAGATGTCTCAGTCTTCTTCTTTTCCTGTTCGAACATATACGCCATTTTGATTTTTAAAAATAACTTTTAACAATATTTATTTAGTTAAACTGAAAAATCCTTTAGTCCTTTTTTAATAGACGAAGATATCCCTTTACGGCACATTGTAAAATAGAGAGGAGATTCATAGAAATTATATCCATTCTCCTTAATAAGAGCTAGTTAAGAGTCATTTAATCTTGGCAAAGAATTCTTTGAAGAAGCATTTAATTATTACTGTTTCAACTCTATAATCATTGCATCTCCACGTATTTCTAGATTAATTATATTGTTTAGAGTAAAGTAACATAAAAGTGCAATTACTTCTTGAAAACCATATATATAAGACTCCTTTTATTATTGATGCTCCGTTTAAAGTTATACACGCTATTATTTATGTCAGTTAGAAATAAGTTGGGAATTTATTTATTTTTATTACTAAATAAATTACGAAAAATGCTAATGTATAAATTACACTATTGAAATCGAAAGTGTTATAAAAATGTCTAATTATAATTACTTATCCTTCTACTAGGAAAGAAATGTCTCTATTTGAATTAATGTATGAGGTGACACCGTCACTACTTTTAGATCGATAAACAAAAAATGAGAAAACGATGTAGATTGTTTGGTACACAATATTAACTTGGAGGGGAATGGAAAACATTTTACTCTTAATGAAACTTATTGAAGCAACCAGTATTAACCATCTGCACTTTAATGACAGATATTTAACCTCAAGTTTTTCATAATCCTACTCAAAATGCAACATGCCTCTTCTATTATTTCCCGCAGACATGCATGTTTAGATTGTTTACGCACTTCCCTTATCAATATTCATGAAAAGGCAGCAATTCCTAATTGCAGATTTTGCTTAATTGATTTAGATCTCATATCACTTAATCATTTTGTTTCACCAAAAAAAAAAAAAAAAGAAAAACAAACAAAAAAAACCGCTTATATATATAGCGTGTATGGCTTAAATATTATTTTACTTAAGCATTCTGACTCAAGATACAATATCAGTACTATATATGTAGTCAAAATCACCCTGGCACATTATTAACATATGGAATCAAACGCTTCTTTTTATTTAGTTCAACAGCACCTCTACCATGGTAAATTGGAAGCTGCTTCACCAAGCGTCCAAACAACTACATTACTAACACTACCCTTCGACTGGTTGCTTGTGTATTCAGGTAAACTGTCAATATCAGATTTTGCGACGCTCACACAGACAACTTACAAAAGGAACTTTTCCGCAATTTGTTAAACAATATTGACTTATGCACATTTATCCCCTCTCCAGAGATCTTCCTGTCGATTTGACGTCTACGCATGTGAGTTAAGGCTGGGTATAGGTGTTTCTATGCAAATGAGCTAATAAAAACGCATAAGAGGTATACTTATTATTCAGAGAAAGTGTTGATTTATTTTCTTATGCATACTTAGTACCCATGATATGTTATAGCCAGTACACATTATGGCGTCGTATTATGACGTCACTGATCTTACCTACTGGAGGTAATAAAACACATCAACAAAACAGCTTCGGCGCAAGGGATTACCCTATTTATTTTTACATAAAAATTGTATAATGCTAAGGAGAATATTCTATAGATTAATAAAACTGCTGCACAAATCCTAGGCATTTTCTCATTTGATCGGAATGTGAGGAAACTTATACCGGACTGTACATTTTTACCCTTATTCAACTTAAAACATTACAAATAGAAATTATACAACTGAGCTGCTGATATTTGTGCAGCAATACCAGCAAACTTTGGAATATTTTGCTTCTAAATATGCCCTGTTTCAGTTAAATAAAATAGAGCATGCCCTTGCGCCGAAGCATTTTTGTTGATATACATTATAATCTTGTGTAGTACAGAACAATGACGTCATAATATGACGTCATGATGTGTACTGGCTATCTCATGTCGTGGGTACCAAGGATGTATTAGACAATAAATTTTAACTTTGTCTGTATAATAGATATAGTCCTTTGGCATTTTAATTACATTATTTGCATAAAAATGCCTATATATAGCCTTAACTCACCTGCGTAGACTGCAACCCATTCAACTGAGTTCTAGAGGTCTTATTGGCTGGAATTACCACGTGATATAATCTCCTTCGGCAGATCCGGGAGTTAAGGGTTAAACGAGCTCGGGACCTTGTAGAATTCCTTGTACCATACTATCGCAATGACATTTGTACGTCTGAAATCCTCAACTAGAACTTGGAAATTATATTTACTTGAATGGATATCATCATTCTTGTGAAACATGTATTTGAAAACGTTATCTTTATAATCTATGTGTCATATCCCCTGACATCTTTTAGTCCCTCTTTCTTTCTTTTACTCACCTGAACAACATTAATCTATGTGGGAGAAGTACATAATTACATCAGAAATTTATTTTTAAAGCAACTTCAAACTTATACCAACTTTAAAAAAAATGCACTGATGATTTCTATGATCAAATACTATGTGCCTATAATCTGCTTAACCCAATTATATTATTACAGAGAGATATAAAAAGAGGCTATAATATAAAATTGCTATAAACTTTAGAGAGAATATAAGGGCCCAATTGATAGGAATAGCTGGCGTGACATCTCTTAAACAGATGTGTTAAGCTGACACACTAATCATAGGATCAATTACCTCTTCAGCTACAGATCAATTTTACTTCTCGTTCTAGAGATCATAGACCAATTGTACCTCTAACATAGGAGAATGTCGATCAATAATGGGAGATAACACACTAGAGTGAAATGATTGTGAATTTATCAAATAAATGGGCAAAAGATGAATCCATGGTACTTATCACACATTAATGGGTAATCAGAAAGCCTCAGTAGCTATTAGGGTATTCAATTACCGGTGAAAATCGATGCAAAGTCTCATTAATATAATAAAAGACATCTTATCATATTTTCAAATTTTGAACCTCTGTGATGTTTTGATTAAATAATAAGTTCGATTTTCCCCCAGTATATTTCAAAATTCATATATAGATTCTTCCTTTTTGAGAGAAGTGGCTTGCTTATCAAAATTTAACTTTCACATTAAGATTTCAAATCATACAGATATGCTTATTTCATCGTTGTCTTTTAGCCAACGGTTATGCAAAATTTGATATTAAAATAAAAACAAAAACATGGGAGCTGAACAAATGCTGCGCCAAACATGATTTAAGTCGAGATTATGGAAATACTGTACGTCCACATTTCGTTTTCCCCTGATTATTTGGATCAAGAGTTCCTTGACAAATACGGAAGTTATCATTTTACTCATTCTTAAATAAATATATTCAAATGATTATCACTGTATGTTAGAGAGACAATAAAAGGATTACATGTAACTCAAGCAAAAAAAAAGTGGAATATTCTTTTTTTTTCTTTAAAAAAAAATATGTTACCATTTCAATTTCAATATTTATATAATATCGAAAGGGAATATAAAGAAATACCTAATATATTTGATAAATTGAGATATTTTTGAATATATTGAAATTAGTTGGATGAAAATAGAAAATCAAAAACAAGCAATATCTATTTTCGCTTGCCGTGACCTTAAATAAAACTTATGGAATAATGAAACTGTTGATGGTGTGGCAAAGAAAGGATTTGATGATATCGTATTAACAATTCTCTGTAAGGAATAGAATAAGACATCTCCTTTCAAATTTTGAAGATTTATCAAACTATGAATCACCTTATATACAGAGAAAGCTAAAAATAATATATATGTATATAATGTCTGCTTATTTCTTTATAGGTCATTCTGACATAATCCAGGCAAAATTCTACCACATACAGGAAATGACGTCATTGATGAAAATTTTGTTGCTTCCTTTCAAAGTTATATTTTCCCACCAGCGATGCCGAAACTTTCGTTTTGATGGTGGATGGCGAGACCTCTGTTGTGGTATTTGAGGACATAGACATTTACAATGTAAAAAGTTTTATTGAAAATTGTTCATTTTTCTGAAAGAGAAAGTACAGCATCTAGATGTGGATTCACATATAAAACACCATCTGCTGATGGTTATAGCTTTAGTTGTCAAAATTTGTCAGTTTTTTTTTTAAAGATAGAACATACATCAAACAAACGAGACATCTATCCACAGTGTGACGACTATTGCAGGTAACAATGTTATCCACAAGGAAATACTTTTTCTAAATTGAATTCTCCCCAGAGTGGACATAATTAAGCATCTTTGATCCTGTGTCTCAAAACCTTTAAACTATTTGTTGAAAATATGGGGATAAAAAGATATTCACACCATCACATTATTCTTGATGTATTCAGAATGAATAATTTCGATACATCTTCGCATAAAGTCCTATATTCAATGTCAAACCATTTTATCTATGTCAGCGGATCATGTAAACTCAAGCAGATAAGATAGGGAATTTGGTGCAGAGACTCATTTTCACATCATTTTTAATACTTCATGCATCCAGGATATTTGATATTAGAATCTGTGTACGATCTTGCTTTCTAGATAATTAGACTAATTCCAGAAACAGTAAGAAAAAGTATATTTACAACCAGTTATATTAGAATAGATATTATATCAGCTGAAATTTCTATTTCATAAATTGAAAGGATTGATAAAAAATTAGGACTACAATTCATTCAGGTTTTTCGGCCAGTTTTTTTCTGAACAAAACGTTATATATTAAATTCATATGTACATGTTCAGAGGGCAATAAAAGTTTGGGTACATAAAGGAACCTACCATTGTGTTGCTTGGGTAAGAATTTCAAGTATCCAACAAAAGTAAAAAACAGCGTCAAATAGTTTCTGTATTTTCTTAAGCATCCCGAATACATGTACATAGTATTACTGGGAAAATATTCCTTATTGTCAACAAACAGCTCACTCTAATGATTTTTTTTCAGTTGCTTGGGGGTATAACTGTTATCCTAAACATATTTAACATGGTTATTAACATCGCATACTTCTGCAATAGTGATAAGGGTTGTACAAGAAACACAAACACGTTTGTTTAATTTATTAACAGTTTTTGTTTGTACAGCGTTAACATGTAAGACTTCAGTTATCCACGTTAACCATTCAAAAATATCTCTCAACGACACTATTTAATTTAAACACAGGTGTCCATATGGTCTTTGCTGTATTTCTGGTTGCGTTTTAACAATTTCACACATGGAAATCTAAATTTACTGACATAATTCTGGAAAAGCAGCACACATTGGGTCCTCTGTAGTTGTCGTTGCTGTTGTAGTTGTCGTTGCTGAGGTTGTTGTTGTTGCTGATGTAGATGTTGTTGTTGTTGATTGAGTTGTTGTTGGTTGTGTTGCTGTTGTACTTTCTGTTGTGGTTGTTGTAATAGCAGTCGTTGGGTTCTCAGTTGTTGATTCAGTGGTACTCTTTGTGGTTTGAATTTCAGATGTTGATTCAACAATGGTAGATGTTGTCTGTACAGTTGTCGGTTGAGATTCTGTGTCCTTTCCCTGTACAGCGAAATAATATCACATTACTAGATGGTGGGATGCGATACACGTACTTTTCATATATATTTATAAAATATTAACGAGCAAATGCATATTTCCTTCTTTCAAAAATTGTGTTCTTTCTAATATTGTTTGTCTGTCTGTCTGTTCATTTGTCTAGCTGTCTGTGTGTGTCTGTCTGTAACAAAATTCAAATTTAGATAATTAAAGATTCTCAAGATAACCCTTATCTTACAGGTCTAGGAGAATATGTACCGAAATCCAGGATATTTCAAAATTTGAGGGCGAACAGATCATAATTTTGTGAAATGGTACTGGATGCAAGCGTCAATTAAATGCAAAGGTAACAATGTATACAAGAGCTTCGTGGCCTGGCAATTTGAATATATAAAAACTCAGGCGCATTTGGAGTGAAGTTACTTTAAGTATCTGACAGTGTTTAATAATATGTATTAGCGTAAATTCAAATTAACAGATACGAAACAGTGCGAACGTCGTTAAAATATGGCTATCGCTAAAATAAGTGCGTTTATGGAAAGCATTCTATTAACAACGTTTTTAAAAATATAGTTTGAATTTAATAGCTCTTATACTTTTTACTATCAACAAGATTCTTTTCTTTCTGTTGAGTTTCTTTAATGCATAGCTTGTCGAATTAAATGCCTGTTTACAAATTTACTCATTTATATTGCACACCTTAACTATACAGCTTCTGTTTGCAAATATTTATAATTTTTTTTAAAAATGAAAGTAAAATTCCTAATTACCTTGGTATAAAGTATACAAACGACATTTGACACTGAATGTCCGCAGCTAGTTTTAGAAACCGTCATATACTCCGTACAGTTCTCTGAATGCATATTTTTGCAAACACTAAATTTCGAACAAGTTGGAGTGGTTCCACAATTAAAGCTGCATTCTGAAGTTGACAAAGTAATTGTCGAAGTCAAAAGTTCGCTAGTTTCATCGTAGAGTTGACAAAATTGTGAATGTCCATTGGCCGTTAAAACCATCCAGAACAGAGGTACTGTTGTCCACAGAACAGTAAGCAAATCACAGGCCATTTTTTCACAACCTAATTTTGGAAATCTTTACCAAGTTGGATTCTTTTAAAAGCAAGGATATTCTTTGAGAGCCTTATGTTGTCCTTTTTTGCCATACACTAGCACTTTGATCCTTGTTGTTATACGCTTAACATCACCTAGCTATTCATGTGTTTTGGTTCAATGGCTAGAAGCCATTGCCTCTCTGCAAAATAATCATATCTGATATGATATGCACCGGATGATGCCTGGTAATGCATTAGCTATATTTTTTTCATGTATTTAATTCCTATGATAACATGAATTCAGTTTTTGGTTCGATAAATAATTGGCCCAATTAATGAAAGATGGAGAAATGACAACAACGAAAATACAGTGCTTAGAACTATACCATGAAGTTTTGAACATGTGATGAAATATATAAAAATAGTAAAATGATAAATGAAGACCACGATTTTCCTCCGTGTATCTTTATATGTATTTATTGACCAACAAAAAATAATTGATGAATTAACAAAAAGAAATTCAGAAAATTTACAATAGTATATTCTATTGAGTTGTGTTAATTTGATATATCCTTGCACATAAATCTTGCACTTCGTCGAGATTTTATCTAGCTTCTTGAATCCATCCATGAAAGAATTATTTAGATGTTAATGTTAAGATGGTAATACACTGCATTGTGAGTAGATTTCATGCAACGACGAATCCTAGCATGTCTGTTCTGAAATCTGCTCTAACCCTGCTTTGTGTGATTCATTTTATTAAGTCTTCTTGATCTGAAAATAAAATTAGTTTTGTGTGCATTTCAGAATTCATGTTTTGTTCTCGGTAATGAAAAAACTATAGGGGGTAAATGCTTCAGGAAAGAATGACTCGATATCAAAATGTCGGAGTCATCTGCAAACAATACAAGGATGAGAAATAGAACTTCAGGTCGATAAAATTTCCTAAAGCAGTACGGGATCACGAGGAATTAAATTGGATTAGAATAATGAACTTGTCGCTCGATGACTTGAATTTAAAAAAATTATATCTGAAAAAGCAATTCAAACATGAATTAGATTTTATATGAATGCATATCCATAAATTTAATATACAACAAATTTGTATATTTATTTTATCATCTTTTGTAAGGCTTTTAGCAAGAAGTGAGTTATGTAACTCATAGCTCAGGGAAGGTGAATTTTAAATAGGATTTAGGAAGTGAATCACAATGGGACAAATATAGATAGCTTTTTTACAGACTACTAAAGATTAATATATTTGAAATGTCTATAAATAGCAAATGTTATAAACTAGTTGGGCTTACGATTTTTTGATCACCTAACCAAGCAAAGCAGAGTTTTTGAAACACAATTTCAATAAAATACATTATCAAAGACTGATAATATTTAAGTCTACTTATCTTACTAGTTACGTCATAATGGTCTAATAGTGCATAATTAGTACACGGTTATAAGATAATGGTCATACAAGATAAATTATTCGAGTGAGTGTTAGAAAACGTGCAGTGCAACACAATCAAAATTTGTTTCTACTTTAAATTTTAAGAAATTGATAAATCAAAGCAAAAAATGGCAAGTGGCTTAAATTGCTGGTTTTACGAAACATAAAAGCTCTCTAAAAGGATCTAATCTAATCCAAAACTACTTTTTCTCAACTGCTGAGGGCAGGTAAAATAATGAATGCAATCTCGATGCAATGCTCTCCATATCGGATCTTAATTACAAATGAAGCATTGCATTCTACAAAAACATATTCGAAAACTGGTGTTGATCAGGTTCCAGGATTATGAAACCGACTTCGTCTTAATTCAAAGTTTCAATAACCAGTAAAATGTTTATTAATTATTGATATAATATCTTACTTTGCAGAAAACAACACTTTGTTGATGCAATATTGAAAAAAAAAAGTATTTCAATTTTGATCTGCTTGACTTCAACAAAATTTGAGCATAAAATAAAGATTTTAACATAAGCTTTATATGTTTCATGATCCCGGGACCAGATGTGGTTACTAAAAGCTCCAAAGAATATTTAGAAAATTTGACATCACATATGATAATTTTACCAAAGTCAGTTGTATGACTTTTCACACTTCATAAAACCATTTCCTACAATTTTATTACTAGATTTTTTTGACATCATATTCAACTGCTTATTCAATAAAAATTGAAATCGTAAATTTGCATATTTTGTCACGGACACCCGCGGTATAATATTGTAAAAAAATCCTGAGTATACACACATTTTAAGGTGAATTTATGCTTGAGTATGTCATTGGCAAAATCTGTCTGTTTTTCGGAGACCATGTTTTTTCTGTTAGAAATCCCCAGGGTACCGATTTAGCCCCGTTTTTAAAAGACCTGATTTTGTATTCATATGAAACAGAATCCGTTAAAAACAGAGTACATGAAAGAAAAAAATTCTCTTGCTATGGCATTCAATTCGACATTTAGCTATATCGACGACGTTTTAACAATTAACAATATTCCGCTTTCTTCCTACATTGATTTCATGTATCCCATTGAACTTGAAGTAAAAGACACCACGGAGTCTTCATATCTGTTTCATGTTTTGATTGTTAGAGAAAGACATTGATGGCAAACAGACAAGTAAACTTTATGATAATCGTAATGACTTCGATTATTCTATCGTCAACTTCCGTTAATTATGTTGCAATATACTATTATCACATACATGTGGAGTTTATGTCTACCAGCTAGTTAGATACGAAAGAGTATGTTCTACTTACAAACAATTTCTAAAACGAGACAGATAATTGACAAATATGTCATCCACTTCTATTCACATGTCGACTCGATATATCCCGGTGAACTTGAACTTAAAGACACCACAGAGTCTGCCACATACGTTTTCATGTTTGAGTGTTTTACTGAGTATATAAGATAAGGGCCAACAAAGAACGAAATTGTATGGCAAACGGGATGACTTCAGCTTTTCCATCGTCAATTTTCCTTATTTATGTAGTAATATTCCGCTATCACCTGCATATGATGATTACGTCTCCCACCTTACTCGATACTCCAGAGCATGCAACCAAGGCAGGATACCGACAGATACTGTAGATTCGCGGGGAATTAATTATAGCGCAAAATAAAATTACACGCTTTTATTTTTATGGTGCTAAAATCCTAGTAAATTCCCTTGATCAACCGTCCACTCTCGATTTTTTTGTTCTCGCGATTTGACATTAAAGAACCATTTCGTGATAATAAGTACTTGCGAAGAACATGAATCTACTGTAGTTTATGTTACAAGAATTTCAACAAACTCGATTAAAACCAGCATTTTGTGAATTCATTGATCGTTATAATTACCCTGTTAGCAAAAAAAAAAAAAAAAAAAAAAAAAAAAAACCTTGCATTTGATCGTATTTTGGCTGACGTATTATATAACAATTGCTGGGCCTTTGTTTTTATACTTAATTTGACCACGGATTGTTCCGTCTAGTTGATCAATACACAGGTTTTGGGCGGGTTTGACTGGTCTACAGGGGATGCTTACTTTTTCCCAGACACCTGATCCTACTTCTGGAATTTTGGGGCGTCTGTGTTAGATGTCCTGTTTACAGATTTGTATTCTTTTTATTTATTTTTTTTGTGGATCATTGTTATTTTCGCCATTTCACTGATGATACAAGGATATCAACAATCTTGTTTAAAGCGAACATTTCGCAAAATCCAATGGTCGTTACAGTGACCTTGTTTGCAAATAAATATGTGTTGAGTTCAATGTTGAATGTCTATTTTGCTTGTCAGTATATGTCTAAAATGTTTGTTTTCCTATTGATAGTCTGTTTTTTTACTTATACTGCAATCAACATGTTACTGAAAAGTATTATTTAATGAACGTGTAATTGTTCTCCTTTTTCTAAAAGAGAGTCCTTAACTACAAAACCAATCGTAACATCACAGCAAGAACTCACTGAATGTCTTTCAAAAGTAATTCAATTCAGTCCGTTATTAGAGTGAATTATTTTTTTTTTTTTAATTTGTAATAAAACATTTTATTCTTCTCCAGCAGATAATTGGAAGTAGGTGACTCGGTGACTAGGTGAATTTTCGTTATAATTTAAACAGAAAATCAATCAGAATACCGATCTAATAAATATTGAGTAATTACACCTGCAAAATGGAAAGACATCTGTTATACATAAGTGTCACTTAAAAAAGAATGCTTTATATCAAGTTGCCTAAAGATGTCTTTGGGTTAACCATTCCCATACCTTTGTCTCATAGTTTCCTTGGACGAAAAAAGCACCTTCAACCTTTAAATATATTATTGGTAGTTGTTATATAGTGAATTAAGTTGGACAACGACCTATAAAGAGTGCATATTAAGCCCTAAGATTTAGGTAAGTCTTTAATAAATTCTCAGTACCTTTTGAAATAAAACATATGCAATTAACAAAACTATCTAAATGGCAATTTTTAGTATTCCTAATATTTTACTATTGTCTGCTCTATGATCCGAAAAATTAAATTATAAAACAAGCAGAAGAAATCGGCAATCATTTCTATTTAATGCCTCATGGTATCAAGTTCTCGTTTGCGCAGTCAGAATTCTTCTAATTACAAAGTTAACCTCGGTGAAAAGTTCAAATGATGTGAAACACTGTTTAGAAAGATAATTATTTTTCAGACAAAATCTCTCTTCCTCTGAGAAATTACAGTTTTGAATATACAGGTATTTCTTTTGTTTCAGAATAATAATTTTTGTAGACAGTAGTTCAACATGCTTATAACGATTAAAATTGTGGATCAAAACACACACAAAAAAAAATCTATCATATATATGTGAAAATTATGATCACCAATGCTGAGATTGGTAAATAGTCATGACATTACTCCCACTAACAGGCGTAGATATCTTTATTTTTCGGGGTTATCTTTCTTGTCTTAGTTTATCACACTCATAATGATGACTGATTGTTCATAATGTTGTCAAAGGATTAAATATTACGCTCATCTTCAATTGATAACCGACATCAGTCAAATATTTCTATGACTCACTTGGCAATTGTTACATGATGTAAACAAATTAACCCGAATTTCCTCGATTGGTTTATATAATACTATTCCTGGGGCATGTGCGTGTGTTTTAGCTGGTAAAAATTAAAGCCGCAAAAATAATCATGTATAATTAAATCTGTTTAAATAAGTGAAAGAAGTGCATTTCCGTTTGAAAGAAAATGAAATATTATTCCTCAGTTCATCAGCGAAAAGTATCTACCCTCTCTATATCCTACTTCTGTAAAAAGGTGTTAATGGAATTCTCTTGTTAACTTAAACTATTCTAACAAAATTTTATTCTTTCTGTGGGCTTTATTATTTAAAATTAACATGATAAAGGTAATAAAATTATACACAGAAAAATTGGAAATAGATTTCTAACCGAATGACTAGAACAGATTGATATAAAAATAACCTCTATTAATGTTACTGTTTAAATGTACAAATAAAATACTTTTTGTCAAATTTTGCTTTTTAAGACAATAGGCTGTTCTTTATCAACCACTAAGATACAGTTGACGTCCACTATTTCACCGCATTTTGCAATGGCGTCTACATTAATACAGTTACATATTATCATTCAAGTGTACTATTAGTAAGTAGCCTATTCATTAATGAAGTTATACTACGTTGATTCGATATATCCTATTAAACTTGAGACAACAGTTTGAACAGCTTCTTTATTATGGATATTTCACCAGAGAAACATATTGATGGCAAATTAACAACTAATAACCTGTATGAAAAACGTGATGACTTCAACTTTTCTCTTTTGTCAACTCCCTTATTTATGTAGCCATATACCATTATCACATGAAAATGGAGTTTATGCCTCATAGCTGATTTGACTGATATGCAAGACAATGTTCATCTTATTTACAATTTTTGAAACGAGTCAGGCTACTGATAAATAATTCGATGATACATAGGTATCTACAATCTTGTTTAAAGTCAACATTTCTCAAATTCCGTGATCGATGATATGGCCTTGTTTGCAAATACAATATGTTCTTAGGCTCAATATTGACTGACATCTTCAGACAAATTGTTAAACCTTTATTACATACTGAACTTAGTACTGATTACTCTGTCGGGGACGCTTACCCCTCTTTGGTATCTGATCTTACTTCTAATATTTTAGAGGTCCGTGTTTGGCCTGCTCATACATGTAATACGTATTGTTTAATTTTTGAGCTTGATTAATGTTCGTTATCTTAATACTTCATGTAGTGTAAATCATATCATTTGTTAAATCAACCGTTTTATAACGTTCAAATGTTATATTATTTCACCTCTTTGCATAGAAGTGTAACGGGAAAACATGAAATGACTAATCTATGAAGAGTACATTAGTCATTTCATACCTTCTTATGAAGAGTACATTCAATCCAAGGAAAGTTTTGGCCATTGCGTCACTATGCCTATGCATAGCCACAGTGACAAGCCTGGGTGTTGAAGATATACATTTTCATTGCGATGAAAAATGCAATACAAATAATGTAAGATAGCCGACAGGGGAGAAATTATTTACTGATTATTATAGAGCTTAGAAATTTGCATTCTGTTACAACGTCTTAACCCTAAAAAGAGAATATCTTTCTACATTTGGATACAGGAGAAGTGCCATGCGATTATTACCTAAATTAAAAGGTATGATAGGAAGTACAAAAAGGCGACAAATTGGATTTTCTTGCAAATAAAGCACACACCTCTTTAATACAACCATTTATCTAGATCCCAGAAGGTTTTATAGACAAGTGCTAGCTCATACTAAAAAGAAGAGAATTTGTCCTAATTTTAGATATTTTAAAACAATTTGTTCGTGAATTTACTTTTTTAAATTCTCTAAAAATACGTTAAGACACTTATTTAAATGCGTTTTAAAGTCTCTAAATTCTAAAACTTTACTGCTATAAAACCACTACAAGTTTAAAAACAGCGTTAATACGGTAAAACAAAAAATCAACTGCACATTTTTCCTGGAAAAAAATTTAATGTTTTGCAATGACAGTAAAGTCGTTGCTGAGTGAAGTGTAAAGTTATAAATGCAAGCAAATATAATAGAAGTTATAAAGATTGAAGATAGATAAGTTCTTAAACACCTACAGCTATATGCTGATTTCTAATCCTCTTCCAAGGAGTCAATAGGAACACAAGTGTAGCAGAGACACGTAATGTGCCCCCACTTGAGATTCAATACAGGACTTACGCCAGGCTAGTGCTCTGCTTATCAAACCAAAGGGTTAACCAAGTAGCTCAAGCTAATGGAAAACCATTTATCATTAGTACTGCATTGTCCTTCTCCAGAGAGAGGGGTGTCATCATCAAGCTAAGAGTATTATAGCCTATGGGGCAAAGTTCTGGGGGCAATCATATTCACCCATCAAATGTTTTTCGTGTCCAAAAGAATTCGCGCAATGTTATAGATGCAAGTAATGTGCCTCCATTTGGGTTTGAACTTAGGTCCTCTCTGACATGCTAGTCTAGTGCTCTACGATCGAGCTAACCCACTAGTACAAGCTAGCACGAAGCCAATGCATTACACACTACCATACAATCATAGATTAGATCCTACATACATGTATATTACAAACTTAAGAGTGTGTTCAAATCTACAATATTAGATGAAATTCATGGTCAAAATGCTATGTATGGTAGGATTGATTGATTGATCGATTGTATGCTGTTTTACGTCCCATGCGAGAATTTTTCACTCATATACAGACGTCACCATATACTGGTGAAGGGCTTCAAATTTTGACCTTTACTCGGCACTCAGGGTCATTGAGCAGTGAGGGATCTTTATCGTGCCAACGCCTGCCGTGACACGGGGCCTTGGTTTTTAAAGTCTCATCCGAAGGACCCGCAACTTTCACTTCAAAGTGCCGAACGCATGGCGAAGGAACAGTTGCTACCCATTTTTATCGACTTAGGTCAGTCGCGGCCGAGATTCGAACTCACGAACTCCCGATCACGGAGCGAGCGCTCTACCGACTGAGGTACCGTGAACGGTTATGTATGATAGGAAAAGGGTTGCATAAAAATAAACACTTTCCTACCAATGCACAGTTTGTTAAACAAAACCCTTGCTAGTTATATTCCTAAATGTATATAAAAACTTCATTTAGTTGTTCAAGTCTTATTAATAACAAAATTAGCTAAGATTCTATATTGTTTAATATTATTATATCTAATTCCTAATTATCGAAATAAAATCATGAAAATTTTAAAGAATAAAAAAATCACGTATTGTAAATCTTATAATTATATTTAAATTTTTTCCCCTCTTTTCTTTATTGTTTGGTTTAAATTTTAGACGTTAACACTGAAGATGATACATATACATTAAAAATTCCTTTGTCGTTTACCATTGATACAAATTGGAGGAAAACCTAAAATCGATTTCCAAAAATCCTTTTGAATTTCATTTAAACTCAAACCCTCTTAAGTTATACATAACGTTAAAAAGTTTACATAATTTTGAAGAATGAAATATTATCTGAAGTTTTCTAAAATTTTTGAGAGAATTTCCTCAGCCAAAATTAAGGAATAAAATATATCTTTGACGAATAAAAGAAAAAAACTTTTTTCTTTTATTTCAGAGAGAATTTTCATAGATAAAACCAATGTGAACAAATAACCATTATGATAGCATAAAAGAGTATTTATAAGTTGATAATCACTTGCATTATTCGAATCTCTACTCATATATACCCGTTCACCTTCGTTAATTTGGGTAAAACTTAATAATATTCCACGCACGAGCTAATGGCGTTTACATCTGCTCTGCACTTAAGATACGGGAAACGTTACCTTAGAATGGTGTGAACTGATGCTTTTAATAAATGAATATCATTTGCCAACACCTCTTTTGTTCTAGAAACATTTTCAAAATTAACTTCAATTTATATAAAAGCCCAATTTCTTTGCAAATTCGTGGGTAGATAGTACCAAACTTATGTTAGGAGATATTCTCCCTTTAATTTCGAATTGTTAGCGGGGTAATTATATTGAAATTAGATGTCTAATTCTTCAATAAACGCTATGTCCACCAGTGCTTCAATAAGGTCTGGCGGTACATTTCCGTACAAAGTCACATTTACTGGAAGGAATGGTTCGTACATTATACATCTGTACATATGAGATTAAAAAAAAATCGGTGAATCGGTTTTTTAAAAGGTTAACAAGATCTAAAGGATATTTCAAAATATTTCTTTGGTGCTGATTAACCTTTTCTAATAAATTAAAATACCACCGAAAGTTTCTCGCTGAAGAAAAAAATTCCTCAATCGGGAAAAGTTTTATTTTTAGAATTTTTCAGCATTGAAAACCTTCCTAGGCTATCTTCCGCAATCAGGCGGGGTTGTGCATTTATTGAATTCAAAGAAGTAACTTTTGAGTGACATTCTCCATATAGATCAAATCAATAAATCTATGTAAATTAAGTTTCTGATGTATGAAAGACATAATCACGAGATAAATAAAGTTTTGTATAGGAAGGTTATGCTGTATTTTGTTTATACAAAACATCCTAATCAAACTTTTAAAGACAGAGTAAACTTAAATGATTATAATACATTGTTTAATGAATCTGAACTAGCTCTGCTATTACCCTTCCAAGATATTTATTGTTTTAACTCTTTTTAACTTGTCGAAGTAAAGAAGGACAGAACGAAAATTAAATGTGAATTTTTCATTATGTTCAAATATGTTCTAATTATTTTGAATAAATGAATAAATATTTATCTACCGGGAATTATAAAGTCAATGTTTTGACAGATAATTGTTAAAAAAACGTAATAGTTTGAAAGTTATTTTGTAATGTCCCAAATATTTATTTTGTTTACAAAAAAATAATTGATTAAATAAGCAGAATTATTGTATTGTCTTTATATATGAATTATAAAATGTAAACATTCATTTATATCAAATTTGAATTAATAATGAATGAGTAAAATCGGCTTTAAATTCATTTAAATATTCTAAGGAATCGAAACCTTTAAAGAATACCCCCCCCCCCCAAAAAAAAAAAAAAAAATTATCAAAAGGCAAATTAAAAAAAAAAAAAAGAAGTACAGAGAAGGTATCTGTTGCATCTTGCTTTTATAATGTCGTATACCGGCGTTAGAAAGTATGTTTACCAACATTATAATCAGATTCTCTGAATAGATTGGTAGTTTGCATGTCAACATAACTATTATGCATGTAGATCATAATTATCGTGCATGTTGAGATACATTTCTGTTAAAACTGTTAAACTACGAGTTAAAACTGATCATTATTACATACCCTCTGTATTTGTCACAAGATACATGTATCTAGAAAGAAATATGTTTGTTTGTTTACTGTTTAACGTCTTTCTCGAAATTTTTTCACTCATATGGAGACGCCACCACTTGCCAGTGGAAATCAGCAAATTTTGACCTACATGTACTCGGCACTCAGTGCCATTGAGCAGTGAGGGATCTTTTCGTGCCAGCATCTACGACACGGGACCTTGTTTTGTACGGTCTCATCCGAAGGACCTGTTTCCACGTCCCACAGTGGGATTCGAACCCTCGACGTGAGGATCAACCTCTAATTTTGCGACTCTAGAGCGAACGCTCTAACCACTGCGCCAATCAGACGACTAGAAAGAAACATGAATCTTCCTTATCAAGTGTCGCCTTAAAAAAAATATAGTCTACCTTTGCGCAAATCAATTACACCTTGAAAATCACTGGAGCATGTTTGTTCTAAAGAAGAAGCAGTGTGAATATGTGAGACCATTACATGCATGTACATGTATATACTTTCATAATTTCTTTATTTTTGTTTTTTTTTTAAGTACGTGGTGTTATATACTGCTATTATGACCCTTCACAAGGAATACAAACTTCGGCTGCAGCACTTTAACTTTTATGCTCTTTGCATTGTTGTTTTAGTCGGGACAGATCATACCAAGAGAAACTCGTTATACACAGGTGTCCGTCAAGGCTCATGGATCATATGTATTTCTAAATATTTCATGTTCTAAAGCATCTTTTGTTCCTTGTTACTCTATTTAAGATTTCTAGATTTCTAAATACATAATGCAAGTAAAACCAGATGTGTATTACTTATATTACATATTAGAGATAATTTCAAAATAAATTTCTGAAGGTGATTACATGTAATCGTCTCTAAAATCACTTTCAGAGGGAATAAAACAATGAAAAGGATGTCTTTATGGAACAAAAGGCCTTGACAATAATAAAAATAACAAAATCAGTGTAAAATAAGAAATCAAATAGAAATTGAATATTCAAAGATGTCTGTAGCAATTCACCGATGAATATAACAGGACACCAATCTTTGTCGCATTTAGACTCATTTGTCAGAGTTAATTTATTTTGGCCTGCTTTAAAAAAAAGTTTGATATTTTTTGATACTCTCAAAAAGATTATTCTAGAAAAGTTATACTTTGGGGAAATCTATTGTAATGGATGAAAATGGCACAAAACCAACAAACAAAATGGATAGCAATTTCTGATACGTTTTATTAGTGTAGTGCCCTGTCTTTCAGCAGAAAAATTAACTTATTCAGTTAAATTTTCAACATCACTACTTTTTAATATCCTGGTATGATCCTGTTTTTCACATTAATTGTACATTTTAATATTTTTAATGACCAGAAAATGTAATTCATTTGCAATTTCAGCCTGGTGTGAAATGCAGCGCCTTTTAATAAAAAAAAGATGCTGAATACACTAAAAAGGACAAGATAGGCTTAAACCCTTTTTGACCCCTTGTTGGGGTGTCTTTTGGAATGATGCAACAGATGTGTCATTTTCCGAATTTTCTCATTTTTATGCAAATTTTCATCGATTTCACAGTACATATTGTTTCAGAAAACATAGAACACAAGCTTGCCTATCTACCAAATTTATATATTTAATACACTTGTATCAGATACATCTTATAATTATGTATAAAAATCTCATATAGGCAAGCTTGTCCTCCATGTTTCCCGAATTGAAAAGTATCTCAGATTTGACGAAATTCCTCCAGAATTTAGGACATTCGGGAAAATGTCCGCCTTCTGCACACTCTTGTGGCCTCTGTGTAAGCTTTGAATCAAAATTAGTGCTGGTTTCAAAACAAGCATCATTTTAAGTTCTTATCCACAAACTATCACAATTTTAACTGTGTTCTGATTTTTACTTCAAATAAGGGGCCAGTGGATCTTTTCACAAAAAAATCTTACGATATATTTTTATCTTAAGTGAAAACTTATGATAAAAATCGTTTATACAAAAATTCTTAAGGAAGTCGTAAGTGCAAAATATGTCGTAAATTTACGAGAGCCCCAACCCTCTCTTAAGTATTTCAAAAATGATTTTATTGTAAAAATATGACCGCAAAAACCAAAATACACGTTAAATTGAACTTTGTAAAGCAACGTACAATAATATCCTATATTTTTTCACAATCATTGTCGAAAAATTAAGTGAATTACACTACAAAATATTTACGATGTAAGTTTCACTTATGACCTTCTTTTACGTCAGACTTGTGATTGTGACGTCAGATTTTAAACTTCCTTGCTTCACAAACAATTGCATTCGATATTTGTTGTCAATAATGTTTGCTATGCTGACAGATGTTAAAAACTAAGTTTTATTTTTATTTTCACCCACTTATTTAAGGATTATAAAGCATATTGAAATCGTTGCTAGAGATGAAGTCTGTCATAAATAAAATCGTAACTTCAATCTGCTACGAATGTGTTCGTGAAACGCACTTAAGATTTGTCGTAAGAAATTCTTAAGTTAAAATCTTATGCAAAAACTTAAGATTTTTTTGTGAAAAGGGCTACTGATGCGGCGGTTACACGTACCATACCTTGTCCTTTGGGAAAACAAACTATTTCACACGTTACTATGGATACAATGTATTGAAAAGTACGATTATTTTATAAATTCATTTTGATTAAATCATACACTCAAAAAATAAAAGCAATAATATTTTGAAATGCAACTAATTACATGTATCATAAAAAGATCATTGTAATATATCTTTAGGAAGAAATGTGATATTTCTTATTGGTTGGCAATGGTTGTTATAAAAAAAATAATTAAAAAAGGATATGGACCACTTCTCCTCAATGATGTTTCTCGTAAGTCCTGGCGTCACACAATCGGGAATAATTCTTTGAAAACTACTCAATATTCTGTATTGTTTCAAAATAAATATTGTCTAATAGATCAAACATTATGCTCAACACAAATGCATAGCTCACGATTTACTTAAGTATTATAGCCAATTTTCCTAATGACGACGAAAATTATCGTTCAATCAAAAACTACTGCTATATGACAGCTGTTTCAATTTCAGTGCCTAAAATCCTTGGGTAAAAGCATAATATATTAAATCTTCCTCAGCATCATAAAAATGCTCATAAATGTAACCATTCCCTACAAAAACCTGTAGCTCCATTTAAGATGTTAAACAGATAGTAATTTAGTTTTTTTAGTGAAATTTTAAGATAACGAACAGTAATCATGTTCAAACACCCAGTTAAACAAAACAAATTATGAGCCAAGCAAACACGGACCACCGAAAACAGAGGTGGGATCAGGTGCATTGGAGGAGTAAGAATCCCCTGTCGACCGGTCAACCCTCCCGTGTGCCCCTTGTCATGATCGGGTAATCGGAGAAATCTGTAGACAATTCAGTTTGAAAATACACATCCCGAAAATAGTTGCTGGTAACAGATAAAATGTTTAAGTTGTTCTTTAAATTCAAAATTCACTTTACAAATCTGAAGGGAAGCTATATTTGTTCATTAAATTCAGCATTCATATCAGAAATCAAAAGGGAACTAACATAGAACAATGAAATCTTAAAGCGGGTGTAACTAAAAATGCAGAAGCGGGAAATTTTTCTTTTTACTTCCTTCACCAACCGTTTGCAAAACATAACTAAAAAGTATTTTTACTTCAAAGTTTGCGAGGAGAGTATGCTTGGATTCATGCGAAAAGAATTTCAATTTGCTGGAGCATCTACTGAATGTTTTTTATATAGCTGAAGATTCACTGTAACATAAAAAGAGAGATTACTCTAACTTTATTACTTAAAATCCAAGGTTGGCATATGTAGTTTAACACACTAATATTGATCTAGTCTCATCTCTTATTTCAACAGATTGAAGTCATTGATTTGTAAAATCAGAGTAACTAGGGATAGTTCCTCTTTGTATGGCTAAATTCTTTGAGTTCGACATACACGTTCTCCTCACATGAAAATCGCCTCGTAAAGTTCATAAGGCTTGTATAATCATTAAACCTAGTCTGGGAAATTTCTTTTATTTATGCCCATTTTGTGTCATTAACATAACTCAGTAGATGATGAAATTGAGAATATACTGTTCTTTTAGTATACTTTTCAAGCTTTGTATTTTTATATATATATATATAAAACCTTAAGCCTATTTTATGTTTCCTAATAAAATAAAATCAATCATGACCTTCTTCAAATAAAACAATAACCTTACAAATAATTTTAGAAAAGAAAACTTAATATTAAAAGATTGAATATATTTTGCACATATATTTTGAATTCTTTTATTTTAACAATGACACAATACACATATTCATATTCTTTTGATAAGATTAACAATTCAACATTGTAAACCATAAAAAGGGTGTTTGTTAAACACTGATGCCCCTGTATAGCAGCTCATGGCGAAGATAAAAGTTTCATTTCTCAAATTCAAGTAAAACTCCAAGGTCAAGAGAGCAAAAATGATGGTAACCAGAGAAAGGGCTTGTCACAAGGAATACACCTGACAAGTGTGAAATATGAAAGCCCTAGCACCGACAGTTCAGAAGTCATGGCCAAGGTGAACATTTTTTAAAAGTAGGTCAGAGAATCAAAATTGTTGGTACCCAAGGAAAGGTCTTGTTACAAGGAAAACACATACGAAATATGAAAGCACTAGCATCCAGCGTCCAAATGTTATGACCAAGTTTAAACTTTTTCAAAACGTAGGTCAAACTCCAAGGTTAAAGGGTCAAAATTATTGTTACCCAAGGAATGGTCTTGCCAAAAGAAATACACCTGTGAAATATGAAAGCCCTAAAACTAGAAAGTGTGTTAAAATTTTTCAAAAGTTGGACAAACTCAAAGATCAAGGTCAAGAAGTCAAACATGATGGGCCTATATGTAAAGAAATGTCTTGTAACAAGAAAATCACATCTGAAATATGAAAGCCATAGCTCCAACGAATCAAAAGTTATGGACAAGGTTAATTTTTTTGCGGACAAAAAGACAGACAGAGGGAGGGACGGACAGAGCAAAAACTATATGGCCTCCAATTATCAATTACGGGGGCATGAAAAAGATATAGCATAAATGCAGCCTTGAGGACCAGGCTGTTCCATAACGTACGTTTACGCGTTGATGTATGTAATAATGAGAAAAGAATTAATTGAAAATTTAAGTTATAAAAATGTATATATCAGAACATTTTTAGCTATTTATGAATATGTAATATGTTAATTTTATTTCCATCATCCTTAATATATATAGCATATATGCTTTTTTGACCTTTTTTTTTAATGCAAATTCGATAATCATAGGCTAACTTTCAAAATGACAATTCCCTTTTCAGAACATTAATTCAAAACAAAAGATGACAAGCCTCATACCTGTATCATATTGAATCAAATATAAGTTTTAAGAATATGTGATACCTTTATGATTCTCATCTACATTTGGTCAAAAACTTTAGGAATAAAACATATAAAAGAGTAATATGTGTCTTTTCCTTCTTAGAAAAATCTGTATGTAGGCTTAACAATCTGGATTGATCAACCTAATTCTCTTCAATCGCCGACGTTGGGAAGGAACATCCTGATGAAGTCACATAATACTGATTTGCAGCAATGACAATGATCTAAATATTTACATTAATCCCTGTACAAGACTAAAACAGTTTTACTTAGTTTGTTGCCTGGGTGACAAATGAGGGCAACATCTGGTTTTCTTGTTGTAAAGAAGAATTTGAATAAAACAGAAAAAAATTCACAAATCAATTATCATTGCTGTCAAGTTTTAGTTTCTATCCTCGACTTTTCTTCGGGACTTTAAATAGTCGGGATAAATTCTTATACATGGCTGCAAGATGGACCTTTAAAGTCATGACGTCAGAGATAAACATTATAATGAAAGTAAATCCCAGAAGAAACCCTCCCAGAATTCCAATGCGTTGTGATGACTTCCGATGGTCTGGAGCACTCTCCTTTTTCCTTATACTTGACGACAAATTCTGTACTGGTACAGTCCCCTCTGTCCTGGTATTTTCTAGCACTGGTCTCATGATATTTTGGATTTCCTCATAAGTAAAGTTATTCAAATATTCCCATTTGCTTACTTTTGGTTCTTCTTTATCTGCAAGTATTCAAATCAGCATTAAATATAAAAATGAAATATTGCTTTTTCCAGTGATTTATTAGTATTTTTTGTACATTTTTTAAAACAGCAAACATGCAAATAATACTGATTCAAAACTTTCGATGGCAGGAAAACTTTAAAAAGACAAAGAGGCTAACGTACATTTAGCTCAGATTATTGTCCGTTATTATCCAATCACAAACGACTCATTTTAAATTTTCCTTGAAATTTAGGACCAATAAGATCAAGAAAAGTGGCTATATCAGTTTTATCACTCTAAAATTAATCATTATACAGCACATACGAAAATTAAGCTGAATCTCTGTCGACTTGAAGAGGCTTTAATAAAGCTGTTGAAATCCACATTGACAAACCTGAATTGATGGGACTTGAACAAAACTTTTAGAGTATATTATCAAAGTACTTACGGTAATATCCCAGAATGACCACTCGATCAGCAATCACCAGAGATCGTTCTAAAAAAACAAGAATTGTTAGTACAGTTATCGACAGATGTTTGCGACATAAAGCTAATCGTGAATTTTCATTTTCACAATTTCTTTAGCCATGCATGTTGTACTCATATCGGTGTTTCATTATTATTAAATCAAATGTAAGTTTTAACAATAGATAATACCCTTCTACATGTAATTATCATCTATTGTATCATCAAAATTTTCCCTCCAAATTAATTCAAAATAATCACAAAGTACACAAATATGGAAATATTTATCAAGAAATTAGATTTCTTTCATTTCTAACTTAGCAATATTGTATATGAAAATGACAAATGATTACAATTTATGACTTAATATCAAGTTTTATTTCCCTTATGAGGCTTTTTAGAACCGTTTCGTTAGTGTGTACGAGGATTGATTCGAAAGTAATGTAACCAGAGCCATAGATTTTTAAAAGTGGGAAGTCATCAACACAACTACATACATATCTAAGAAATTCATTCAGATGTATGACGTATAAAGATAACGAACAGTATTCAAGGTTGAATGTCCATTAAAACAATACAAATCCTGTGTAGAGCTAACACGGACCTTCAAAAGCATCAGAGGTGGGACCAGGTGCCATTGATGATTAAGCATCCCCTGTCGACCGGTCACATCCGCCATGTTCACTTTGTCATGATCGGGAAAACGGAAAAAAATCCGTAGACAATTCAGTGTGAGAATAATGAAAAATCAGTTTGAAAAATGTCAGTCAACATTCTATTTAACGATATATTGTATTTGCGAACAAATTGTATCGTCCATATAGTTTGCAGAATATTGCTTTTAAACGAGACTGCTGATATCCTTAATAGCTTGCCCCGCTAAAAATATTGTTCGTACGTAGAACACGCGTTTGTGCATGAAGTCAACTGGGAGACATAAACTCCACATCCAGGTGATAATAGATTGCTACATAAATAAGGGAAGTTGACGATAAAAAGTTGAATTTATCACATTTATCATAAAGTTTAATTGTTTAGGGAGAGTGCTAAAATAGGCGGAGCCTGCTGCCCAATCCCATTCACTGTGAATTCTGTGAAAGCAATATTGTTAAATAAAGGTTTAATTGTTAGTTTGCCATCAATTTCATTCTCTCGTATAATATCCAAATATGAAAAAGATGTGTCAGACTCTGTGTTGTCTTTTATTTCGAGTTCAAAGGGATAAATTGAATCAACGTAAGAATTAAAATAAATATTGTTAATTGATAAACGTTGTCGATATATCGAAAGATCGAATTGAAGGTCACAGCAAGAGACTTCTTTTCACGTGGGAGTTTCTGAATAGATTCTGCTTCATAGATCTGCTGGTAAAGGGGCATAATATAATACCCTTTGAGAGTTAAAAGAAAAAACAAAAATAATAACCACGTTAGCTTTCGTCTATTGCCCACAGCAATGATGTTAGCGACGTCTAAATCGTTAGTTTACATCCATTGCTCACAACAATGTTAGTGACGTCTTTATAACATGAATTTTTCTGAAAACATTTTCAGTTAATCCAAAAATATATTAAAACTCATTTTAATTTTTTTAAACTGCCAACTTGTTCTATAGCGTTTCGCTTTGTATTATTTTATCAAATCTATTTTAACTTTCTTCATGTTTCTGTTCAAATTCATCCCATTGCTTGTTGTTCTTCTTGTGTAACATCATATTCAAGAGTAAGTAAGTTAAATGTGGTTTCCTTTTTATATTCCTGAAGTTTATTGTCACAATTAACGTCCAAACAATGGTTCCATATATTTTAACATACAATTTTTTACTATGTAAATAACTAACTTAAATGTTATAACTGTGTTCCATATTACGTTATTTGTTCACTAGGATATACTTGGTGGGTTAGTGGGTCCCATGCGTTTTCGTATTCAGTTTGGGTGTAGCAACTGAGTATAGAAGACGGACTTCACTTGCTCGCATATAAATTTAGGGTATTCTTCATAAAGATAAAGTATAATCGACCAGACTTTAACATCTCTTCTGAGGTAAGTTTGTTTATTAATTTAAAGGTTTTATCGTAGACAGTTTCCTGAAATGGCAAAGGACCTTAGTTCTTAAATTTGTAAATTATGTGATTGTGTAATATGTGCATTGCTATCATTTCAGGTATCATTCTAATAGTATACGAGTGTATTGAAGTATGTAGTAGCTACAAAGTATGGTGTTAAGTACATGTGTATAGTACGCAGATTTTTCGTATATTTTGTGGAATTATGCAGTAAAATGCTTCAGTAGTTGCAATAAATGCAGTATGCAATAAAATGCTTTTGTAGTTGCAATAAAATGCAGTATGCAGTAAAATGCTTGAGTAGTTGCAGTAAAACGCAGTATGCAGTAAAATGTAAAGAAATGTTATGATATGCAAGAGCACGAATTAGGTTATTATATTTTAAATATAAATGTTATAATGTATGAAATGTTCAATAATTTTGTAGATCCCATTTGGTCCAGGAAGCCATTCAACCCAAACAGCGAACCATTCCGAAATTTTAAACATGTATTAAGCCAATAAAAAGTGATTAATTCAAGATCTTAGTCCATGTATTTCTTTTGTGTGGCGACCAATTGGTCTGTCTGCGTCATTTATTATTTCCATTTTTTTTTAGAAAAAAATACCAAAGTTAGATAATGGTGTTTACTCAAATATTTATTCAGTATTTCAGTAGAGACTTAGTCAACTTTGAACAATACAACTCTTTCATCTGATTCTACACGAGATGTTTACACAGCGGAATGAATATGGGAACAGTAATTCAAAGCGAAAGGATATTGCGAGAATTGGCATTAAGGATTAATAAAGAACTTGAGAATCGAAATCCACGTGAGAGATTTAAGCATTTGCTTATGAACTGAAAATGAGTAATTGCTGTCGTGCGGCGATAGATGTAATCTAACTTTGTGTTTATTTTTATATTTCAGAAGTATTATATGTATCTGAACTAAATCTTTAGGCAATAGACAAAATAGTTAAAGATGTAAGTAGAAGACAATGGTCTTTAAACTTTTGTTGAATACTTTCTGTTATTAAAATTTCTATAGCACTTGTGACATAACTTTTAGATAAATCCTCGTTTTTTGCAGAAAAAAATCAATAAACTCTTACCTTTAATTGTCAGTAGAGAAAAATGTAGGACGTCGTTTTCTTTACAATCAAATCCTAAAATCTCCAGCTTTGTTTTATTAGTAAAAATACAATCATCAAAATAGAATGTATTTTGAATATGATTCCACTGAAAAGAGATGAAAATAAATTAAACACCTATTAATCATAGATCAGGGCTATTACCAATGTTCAGCATATCAAGCATATTTAATAAGAATTGACATTTGTCCTTTTTTATTAAGACGTTGAAGAATATTGAAATAAAAGAAAGAGGACTTTAGTCAACACTGTTTCATTTGAAATCTACATGTATATATTGTATATTACAAAGTCTAATATTCAATTACATTAATAGTCATCACGTCCATTAACTCTTCTTTTATCCATACTGTAAGCTGTAGCTGTTGTGGGGGTTCACAAGTCAAATTACCAGTCGAATTAAACGATCGTATTCCACAAACATAATCACGTGAGATATTTTCCAAGGACTGTAAGAAATAGAAATTTTTAAAAATATTTTTTTTTATTTTCATTTTCTTCTTAAATTAACGTGAAGGGAATGGAGAGAAAAATGGAAAGATAAAAAAATAACACAGAAAAATGTGATTTTAACCAAAAATGATTCATTTTTCTAACAAAAGAAATTTAATTCTTGATATTTTTTGTGAACAAATTACATAGTTTATGTCAAAGAAAGCCAGTCCCTCTTGATAAACTAATTTTCATTTTCTTCTTAAATTAACGTGAAGGGAATGGAGAGAAAAATGGAAAGATAAAAAAATAACACAGAAAAATGTGATTTTAACCAAAAATGATTCATTTTTCTAACAAAAGAAATTTAATTCTTGATATTTTTCTTGTGAACAAATTACATAGTTTATGTCAAAGAAAGCCAGTCCCTCTTGATAAACTAATTAAAAATCTATTTCTCCTATCCTTTTTTGAAAATACAATTAGTTTACATTAATTATGTATGAATAAATAAATAAAAGTACAATAGATGCTAGTACAAGTATAATGAACTGATTCATATATCTTAAGAGAGCACAACATGAATTTGAGGAGTAGATTCTGTTTGTTTTTGGAATTTTTCAGTTTTTTATAAACCCAGCTTTTGTAGTATTTTATATCACCCATAGTTTAATGTTTGTCCAGGCCTTACTGTGTCTGAGAAATATACATGTATGCGTATAATGGTGATAAGCTTGAAAATGGATTGCACCTATTCCTACCTATATGACACGTACTGCATCATTGCAAAAAAGTGTTCAAAAACAAAGTACATCAGTTACATGGACTTCAGAGCTACGAGTTGAGTGGGATAATAAGGTTGTGATGTAGAAAGATACCTGGCAGTAAGAAGATCAATAGGCAACTACTAGTGAAAATGTTTACTTTTCTCAAAATTAACTCATACTCACACGTTTTGTAAAAATTAATAACAGGGTATGACTATTTAAAGTATAGAAACATTAAAGTATCCGAAACATATTAATTACATGAATCTAATTATATCAATAATTTAATGTCTATTAGTATATTGACATATACTTTTAAACTATCTGCTGATGAAAATTATGTTAAAGCATACCTGTAGTGTATTTGACAAAAGCTACATTGATTTTAGGCATATCAGCTTTCTAAGTGTGAAAGGGGGGGGGGGGTAACAAGTTATTGTCATGCAAGGTATTTCATCCATTTATTTATTTATTTTTTTTTTTTTTTTTTTTGATTTTACACGTTGACCTCAGTAGACAGTATACATCTTTAAAATTACATCTTTAAACTGAACATGTGACGATATTGCAAGTTTTTTTTAGATTTCAGATTTTGCAGGGCTTAAATTTGTTCTGTTTTTGTTTGGTTTGCTTTTTGAAAAGGGGGAGGGGGGCAGGCCACGGTGCCCTTACATTTAGGAACTTATTGCAAAAAATTGTAAGAGCTTTGCAATTTATCTCTTATCAGATTAACTAATTGCAGCAAGGAGAAAATTAATTAAATATATTAAGATTATCTTTATCATTATAACTAAACACTCAGTTAAATTTAAGTCAAATTACAATGTGTATGCTTTACTAAAACAATATTAACGAATACAATAAGGTAGGGAAATACATGGCAATTTCCAGTGGAGAAGAGTTCCTTTACATGTATCCAGATGTATCCAGATGTTGAGTATATGTATAATGCCCATTGTTAAAATATTGATTCATAGATTTATGTACCCAAATTTTAGCAGACAAATTTTTATTTTTATGTCATATTTTATGAGAACATCACATCATTTATTACAGACTTTATGTTCTGGAAAATATTTTAAAGAAGCTTTCCAAATAGTCTTAGTTTTTGTTTGTTTGTTGTTTAACGTCCCTCTCGAGAATTTTTCACTCATATGGAGACGCCACCACTTGCCGTTGGAGAGCTGCAAATTTTGTCCTATGCTCGGCACTTACGGCCATTGAGCAGTGAGGGGTCTTTTTTGTGCCAACACCTACTGCGACACGGGACCTCGGTTTATACGGTCTCATCCGAAGGACCGGTCTCCACGTCCCACAGTGGGATTCGAACCCGCGACGTAAGGATCAACTCCTTACCTCGCGACTCTAGAGCAGACGCTCTAACCACTGCGCCACGCGGGCGACAATAGTCTTAGGTAAAAATGAACCTGGAAAAATTAAAAAAAAATTGCTCTAATTGATCAAGCCCTTTTTTAAATTACATTTTTTTGGGAGGGGGGGGGGGGTCACACTTTAGTGTGCCACCACTGAAACCAAAGAAGAATATTTCAGATATAGTTTCTCTATCAAACATCGATGTACTTTCTTTGTACTTGAGCTAAGACTTTACATAATAAAATACTGATTAAATTAAATAATATATTCCCCTAGCTTATTGTTTGTGGCAAAATTTGAGGTACATACTATATTCTTTCAGGGGGGAAGGCATAATATAAGGGGGGGGGGTGTCAAAATTCATCTTCAACAAGAATTTATTTTAGATACATGTTACATGGTTTTACACCACACATATGCTACTGCAACAAAACGAAAAGTTTTTTTTTTTTTTATCTAAAGGCCTGCAACCAACGTTTTAATAAATAATTCCCAACCTTTTAATAAATAACTCCCAACATTTTAATAAATAATATTCCAACTAAATGAACAGCAAAAGATTATTTCAAAATAAAAAAAAAAAAATATGGAGGGGGGGGGGGGCTTATGTGCTTGTCCTACTAGAAGTTCATGTTTAAACATGTACTAGTATATATGTTTGAATAATAAAAGCATGTTGATACAATATGCAGTGAGAAGATTGGTCATGGTTATATATAGGTTATTATTGCTTTATTGCTTGTTTCCCTGGAAACTGCACAGCACGGTGAAAAAAAAAAAAAAAAAAAAAAAAAAAAAAAAAAAACTATAGTGAGTCAATTCAGAAATGTGATCGGTTTAAGTATTTGTCTGTATAATTATGTCCGAGTAAATATATGAATAAGAAGTACAATCAAGCACTGAGGCTACAGGTTTTGTATATTGATACATCTATAATTATAGGGATCTGAACTATTTGGTTGCCATAGCAACTGTTTTTTTTTAATTATGAATTTCTATTTTCATGTAAGTGAAATGACAAGGTTAATGTGATTTATTTTATTGAAGAAGAAATATAATCATGCAATAACTCTATAAATTTTGTATATTAAAAATATCAATAATTATACTAGAGATTTTCCTGAACTATTGGCTGTCATAGCAACCGTTTTTTTTAAATTTTGAAATTTTATTCTAATGAAATGAAATACAAATTAATTACTGCAATTTTTTTTATTGAAATAGAAAAATAATCATGCTTGAAGCTATATTTATAATATTTGTTGTATACTTGTGATAGCAACCGTTATAAGGTAGTGTTCTATAACTATTTATTACCCTAGCAACATGATTTTTAGACTTATGAATTTCTGTTTTATTATTTTTTTTAATGTAAGTGAAATAACAAATATAATAAATGTGAGGAACCGTATATACTCGCCTATAAGTCGTTTTTTAGGGAGTTAAAATTTGGTCCAAAACTCTATGTCCGACTTATAGACGAGTCCTAAAAAGATTAGTATTTTTCTAGACGACGAAATGTAGCATTTTATAAACATTTCAAATGATTTTCGCTGAAGTAAGTCTGGATATATTACATCATTTAATATGTATTCTAAGATTATATATAAATACGAGTATTTACATTTTTTTAATAATTGTATTTTTATCTTTAAGTGTGCATTATATATTTTTCTTATGATTTAAAATTATATATCGGCGTCATTTCTAAAAATATTAATCAAAACCAGGTTAAAACATTACAGCATTGATTTGAAATTGTCAACTGATTCTGGCAAAAAGTTGTACCGACTTATAAGCGGGTCAATGGCAAATCCCTCCAAAATAACCTCAAATATACAACCGACTTATAGGCGGACCGACTTATAGGCGAGTATATACGGTATTTTATTGAAGAACTTTAATCATGCACTGTGGTCATAGCTTTTGCATAATGAAAACGTCAATAATTGTGGTGATTGCTCCTGAACTATTTGGTTGCCATAGCAACACAATATTTTTCAAATTCATGAACATATATTTTTTGATAATGTAAGTGAAATGACAAGGTTTATTAGTGTGATTTGTTTTACTTATGATTTTTTAAAGCTATAATGTACAAAAATGAGCCAAATGTAGAATCTACAATTTAATCAAATTCTCCATAGCAACCATTTTCGTTTTCAATTTATTTTATTTTAAGAAATAATACCTCTCTAAAAATTTTACATTTTTTAAGTATAGAATGAACTTTTCAATGATGGCAGTTGTTTGTTATGGATTGCCCGCGTTTTCTTGCTACTATGTTTAGAAAATGCCCAAAATTGGCATTTTTTAAAATTTGTTAAATTTGAAAAAATTGACACTTTTCACTGAAAGATGACTCTTTCATGACCTACTACTGAATCAAATCATTAGTTGTGGTAGTAACTCCAACAAATATTCTATCAGAGTGGGCAACAATTCATTCTGTAAAAATTTTTAGAAAATAGAAATGTAAGACGAAGTTGGTATAATTCCAGTAGGCCGCTCCATACTTTTGGCCTTTTTTGGTTTTGGTTACCATGGCAACCGGGACTCAAATTTAATAATTGACCCAAATATGCTCTATACATGATGTTTCTACATTACATGCAAAAAATCAACCAAATCTATGATGTACCATTTCCAACTTTTTTCTAAATTCTTTCATTCTTACAGAGAATGACTCTGTTGCCTGGTGCGATTGTATGATAGTATTCTTTGTTATGCCTGATGGTAATGCTGATTGTGTCTAATAATACATACTAACAATGCTGATTCATGTTAGCAATGTATATTTTGCTTGCCGCTTATGCCGATTGTGTGCGAGTAATATTTATTATACTTGCTGAAAATGCTGATTGAGTGTCAAGCAGTATCTATTATGCCAGCTGAAAATGCTGATTGTATTCTAGTATTGTTTGTTATGCTTGCTTGTAATGCTGATTGTAGGTAAGAAATGTTTTTTTCTGCTTGCTGGCAACTCGGGATATTTGTTGGTCGATGTATTCCGGTGCGTATGGGGTAATTTTGAATGCTGATTTTTCATAATTCTTTTTCGTGATCAATGAACATTTATGCAAATTGCCTTGGTACTGTTACTATGATTATGATCAGTTTCAAAGGTCGATGTAATCTTATTCATCATTAATAGAGTGAGTGCGGTAAATACAAAATATACTGCTTTGTTATTGTTATGTCCTTTTTTCAATTAAAAAATATTAAAGTACATCGTTATTTTTCTTCTACATTTCAAAATAACAATGGTATCACATGAAGGGTTAATTTATCACCTTGGTTTTTTCTATAGTGAAATACATCCATTCCATCTCTTGATGTCCGTAATTTGGTTCTACAAATAAATATAAAAATAATGTATAATTGTTATGTCATTAAAACACTTTGTTAAAATGTACATTATGATCAACAATTTCTGTAAAAGTAGAATTCAATGTTTCAAGTGCACAATTTGTTACAGTGATTTATTCTCATACTCTTTACTTTAGGTTAAAAGACATTTTTTTATGATCAGATAATTATCCACGAGGCTCAAACTCGATAGCAGTTTACTTTTTCTGGACTAAAAGTTTCTTTAATGGTCTTTACATACTTAGAAAATATCCGTGACCCCTTAATGAGATTTTGTGTATGATTAGTGATTACATATTCAAAAGTGTAATTCTATACTAAATGTTACATTGAAATTGTAAAACCAAACAGAATTGCTCACTTATCTGCAATGTCAAATTACACGTGTCCTCCGAAGCTTTATCAAAACAAAGGCACGTTTCATCCTTAAATAAAAATATAACAAATAATTTGTAATAATGTAACATCTGTTAACTTCTTATCTAGGGTTAAGTTTCTCTGTCCTTTATCATTTCTCAGAATTCAGTGTTCAAAATATTGGCCAACAGTGTTTTCGACGTCCTCTAGTCTATTGATAAATTTATTACTCACAGTTATGTTGTACATCATAAAATGAAAGTCACTGCAATCAGTCTGACATGTCGTTTGATCTGACCGATGTTTAATCGGACAAGCGGACGGTAAATGGGAATCTGCAATAAAAAAATCTTACATGTGAAAGACCATTTACCTACACAGGTAACTTAAAACATGGAATTAAATAACTCTGTGTTATATATCACACAAAAATCACAAAATAACAAGATGTGTTTGTGAAACACTGATGCCCCCGTATGGCAGATTATGGCGAAGGTTAAAGTTTCTCAAATGCAAGTCAAAATCCAGGCCAAAAGATAAAAAATGCTAAATTTGAAAGCCCTAGCTGAAACTGTCCAAAAGTTATGGTTTTTTGAAAGTAAGTAAAACATCAAGGTCAAGGTCAAAGTTGTTGGTATTCAAAGGAAGGTCTTGTCACAAGGATTACATATGTAAAGTTTGAAAGACCCAGCATCAACCATTCAAAAGTTATGGCCAAGGATAAAGTTTTTCAAAAGTAGGTCAAACTCCTATGTCAAGGTCAAAGTGGTTGGTATTCAGAGGAAGGTGATGTCACAAGGATTACATATGTGAAGCATGAAAGCCCTAGCATCAACCATTCAAAAGCTATGGCCAAGGTTAAAGTTTTTTGAAAGTAGGTCAAACTCCTATGTCAAGGTCAAAAGGTCAAAGTGGTTGGTATCCAAAGGAAGGTCTTGTCACAAGAATTACATATGTGAAGTATGAAAGCCCTAGCACCAATCATTCAAAAATGATGGCCAAGGTTAAAGTTTTTCAAAAGTAGGTCAAACTCCTATGTCAAGGTCAAAGAGGTTGATATTCAGAGGAAGGTGATATCACAAGGATTACATATGTGAAGTATTTAAGCCCTAACATCAACCATTCAAAAGTTATGGCCAAGGTTAAAGCTTTTCAAAAGTAGGTCAAACTCCTATGTCAAGGTCAAAAGGTCAAAGTGGTTGGTATCCAAAGGAAGGTCTTGTCACAAGAATAACATATGTGATGTATGAAAGCCCAAGCTCTAATCCTTCAAAAGTTATGGCCAAGGTTAAAGTTTTTAAAAAGTAGGTCAAACTCCTAGGTCAAAGTCAAAGGGTCAAAGAGGTTGATATCCAGAGGAAGGTCTTGTCCCAAGGAATACACATGTGAAGTTTGAAACCCCATGCACCAACCATTCAAAAGTTATGGCCAAGGTTAAAGTTTTTCAAAAGTAGGTCAAACTCCAAGGTCAAGGTCAAAAGGTCAAAGTTTTTGGTATCCAAAGGAAGGCCTTGTCACAAAAAATACACATGTGAAGTTTGAAACCCCAAGCACCAACTGTTCAGAAGTTATGGCCAATGTTAAAGTCTCATAAAAATTTGCAAAAGTGGGTCAAACTCCAAGGTCAAGGTCAAAAAGTCAAATATGATGGTACCCAAAGAAAGGTCTTGTCACAAGGAATACACATGTGAAATATGAAAGTCATATATGTAGCTCCAACCAATCAAAAGTTATAGGCAAGGTTAAAGTTGACAACAGACAGACAGACAAACAGACAAACAGACAGACAGGACAAAAACAATATACCCCCGGGATCTTTCGATCCGGGGGCATAAAAAAAGGAAGGTTAGACATTAAAATGAGAATTTGTGCCTTGAATATGGAATATACAGTAATAGAGATTGTTCTATCTGACGTATCCGTATACGTATCCGTATCCGTATACGTATCGAAGTATGAGAGGCATCTCGATCCCGATGATTTAACCGTTGGGTAACATTTCCATCGTTTCTTGTTTAATTTTAATCTCATTCATTGGAAAATAAGATATATAGTAATATTTCTAATGAAACGTATCAAGATGCTGTTCTCACCTATCATTTTATGGAAGGATTTAAAAAAATAAAATTAGTAAAAAAAAATATGTATATTTTTATTAAATTGTTAAAAAATAAAAAAAAAGGTTCAAAAAGGGACTTCTCTCTCTCTCTCTCTCTCTCTCTCTCTCTCACAATATCAGGATATATTATTGTTTCATTCTAGAAGTAACCTTTACCAATACAAGACATATTACCCATAATGCATACAGTCAACGCTCGTTATCTCAAACTTGATTGGACCAATTAAAACTTCGATATATCCAAGGGTTTGAGTTAACAAAGTTTAACTGTACGAGGTGTCAGAGATCAAACATTCTAGATGAGTATAAGTTTGTCTACATCAAGCAGACACTTAAAATTGATTAACAAAGTGGAGAAGGGGGAAACTGGGCCGAGGCAGGGAGAAACTAAACTAAACTAAAAAATGACAAGTTACCTTATCAAAACTTTGACAATAAAAAGTTGACCATACTGAATACTCTGTGTGTGTGTGTGGGGGGGGGGGGGGGGTCACTGAAAATTTCCATCCTCATTTTCTTTTTTATCATTATCAACATTCTGTATATCATTTGATTATATTTGATGGACATAGTTCTCCAGAAAAGCTTTGGAAAACTGGTATTCTGGGGTGGTTTGAAGACTCTAAATTCCCTAAATTGTTAGGTGATAGCCGTATCCGAAATTCCAGAGAGCTTGAGAAAGGACTACGATTTCCGAAAGTGATGCAATTACACGCAGTTTTTGTCGAGGATGAATTAACAATTGTCGATAAAAGGAGATAAACGGAGAAAAATTTGTTATGTCTTATACATTACTTTATATATACTTGTTGACTAAAGTTTACTTAAATGATTTGTTTATTGAAATTAAGATGACTGTAATTCTTTGTGTACAAGCGGGATCAAACCTCTGAAAAAATGCTGATATTTTATCTATTAAATGTTTTGTATAAATTTTATCCTTTATTCTGTGTTTTTTTTTTAATTTCTCTGCTACGTTGAAGCAGACTCTTCTATTCAATTCTATGAACTGCGTGTTGAATTGACTCACACTTGTCCCAATCTGGGCCAAAATGCATAAATAAATAAAAATAAAAATATATAAATAAATAAAAATCAGCTGGATGGACAAGGTAGCATAGAAGAAATAGATTAATCTATTGTTTTGGCATTTTTTAGTCTAATGTTCTTTTCTTTTTTTTTTTATAAAAAGAGAGTTAAGATAATGAATACCCTATTTTGAAACAGTTCTATATCAAACCATGAATTATAATACACATGTACGACAACAAGAGAACTAAAAAGAAAAATCAAATTAAACAATTGAATTTTCATTTCATTACCTATTTTTGTCGCCAAGAAGTCTTTTCAAGTTATTACTGCTGAAAGGACAAAATATAAAACAAAATCAAGCCGTATGAGAATAGGCCCGAAAGTAGCAATTTCAACTGGGGAGGGGAAGGGGAGACATACAGGTATTTGTCAAATAGTTCATTGAAAAAAAAAAAAGAATGAAGAAAGTCAACAGACGCTATGAAAGTTTGTGTGTGTTCCCGGGTGGGGGGGGGGGGACTGGCATTTTTAAGCATATACTGGTAAGGGTCTGGAAGCAAATCCTCTTTAGAAAACTGCTACACGGTTTTATTGATTGTGTGGATATCAACGTCTTTTGCATTTAGTGTATGAGTGAGGGGGTTAAAGTTTATGTCATCTAATGTAAATTACAGAATTAATCAATAAAATGTCCTGATGTTAAGAGGGAGAGAGGGGGATCCCGATAAATGTTTTTAAACAAAATTGCAATTAAAGTTTTAAACAATATTACGAAAACAAATACAAAGAGCTATAGCGCATTTGATAGGCATTTTCGCCTACTCTACTAGTGATTTCTTAAATTGATTGTTTAACCAAAATTTTGTCATACAATATTAGTTTATACATACGTAAAACCAAACCACACAATATTGATATTTCAATATTAATAGTTCCTTCATATGATAAATATGAAAATTATCCAGTTTGTATGGAGTGTATAGCAAATATTGAGGTATCCACCTAAAGATGACAAACTGTTGCCAAAGACCACCCTTAACCAGAAAAACAACTTTTGAATAATTTTATTTGGATATGACTGCACTTCATTACATTTAGATAATTTTGGTTAAAGGTGGTCTTCATATTGAAAATGATGAAGATATATATTCAAATTTTCTTCTCATATAATCGTAAGACTTAGCAATCTGTCTTAAGGGAGCCGACTGGGGTTTTATTGTGTGAAAACTACTACAGAGAAACTCTTTAATTTTATACAATATGTACCTTACATTGACTTCGGTATACATGCCAAGTTTAGTGAAAATCTACCGTCTGGATATATTTTTAGGGACAAGCTCAAAATACAGGTACATTTACTATAGGATTATATAGGAAAATACCATTTTTCCGCACTTCGAAGCAAATTATACAAATGCTACTATAAACTTTTTGCTCAAATTATAATATTTGATGGGTAATACTATATTGTAAATTTTGTGCATGAAACACAAAATTCTACCGTCTGGTTTCCAAAGGGAGCATCTCAAAATGTCAAAATTCATGATATTTTCCTGTTTTTATGGAGTACAACAAAACATGACAGATACCACAGATTTACACAAAAAATAATAAAAATGATTGTTAGATTCTCAATTTCCTACTTTTAAAATTTCAAGAGCATTTATTTTATACTTTTTATTTTATGGCATAATTAATGACCCCGCTTAAAGAACTTCGGTTATTCATAACGTCAAAAATACATATTATGACGTCTGTATACCCATCATTTGAAAAATCGTTCAAAAAATCAGTTATTTAAAAACGTAATTAGATTTTTTAACCTTATATTTCCTAAATTTGTTAATTTTTATAAATTATGTAAAAATAGTTGCTTTAAAAGAGTAAATACACTTTGTTTTACTATGCTGCGCGATGTATTGCGCAATGAAAACCCCAGTCGGCCCCCTTAAATTTATCCATTCGACGTTATTGACTTCGTTGGCGCAGTGGTATGATTGCTGGAATGTAAATATGGTGGTTGCGAGTTCGAGCCCCACATTTTTCCATTTATGCTTTTTTTTTTTTTTTTTAAATTTTCTTTGTGAATCTTTTCTACGTTTTTCTTTATTACGTTTTATAATATGCATAATTTCAGAAAGTTATAATATACACATTACACTTTGTAAGTATCTCGGGAAAAGACAGTCCTAAACTATTTTATTAAAGTCATATATGGCGTATCTAACTAAAATTAAAAAAGATCTTTCTATTTGTTTTATTACTTTATATAAAGATAGGACTTTCCTGTAAATTACACAATTAAAATCAATCACGTTTCAAAGATATTAGAAATTTAATACAATATCCGATTTATTTAGCGACTCCGCATTTAATTAACAGACACAGTTTAAAATCAATTTAGCTATGGAAACATTAGGTAATTGAAGTTCAAAATCGGTGAAAATTCTTATTTGAACGTAAAAAACATATATCACGTTTATCTTCACTCAATCTCGTATTTTTATTTATTTTTTTTTTTAGCTCAAATACGCCATATGTAGCTTTAAAGTTTGTAAATTCATAGCTACTTGTTTTATTTTTATTGATTTTCTAAATCTTTTGTCTCAGAATTAGAGTATTGAACAAATTAAATGAATGTCATTTGACATACTTGCAACTATGAAAATATAATACTCGTCCTCAAAGCATATTACATAGTTTGAAAAGGTATATCTATAAATAGAAACAGGTGATTTCCTTTTAAATTCTTGAGTCGGCCGTGTCGTCGGAGAGGCAGCTATGGCTCTTTATTGAATTTCATTATCTACTTTTTTTTTTATTTTCCAGCAAAATAACAAACTTTTACAGCAGCTTAATACATTTTTTATTAGAAAAAGATACCATATGCTAATTTTTAATGAATGGGGCTGCTTTAAAACCAAACAAATAACGATGGAAATTATAGTAAATAGTTTAGACATCGGGATCGAGATGCCTCTCTCACCTCGATACGTATACGGATACGGATACGTATACGGATACGTCAGATAGAACAATCTCTAATTCTAAGTTTAAAAAAGAACTAAAATACGAAAGTATACCCTTCCAAAAGGGACGAAGCTGATGTATCGAAGTGTTGTATTGCATTTGATCGTTTGAGTTGATGCAATAACAGTTACCCCTCTGAAATAAATAAAAATCCGATATATACGAGGGTTGTTCGGAAAGTTCGTGGACTATGCCAATTTTTCTTGATACTATCTTCAAGAAATTTAAAATGAGCACATTATCATATGTAAAAATATTTATTTTGTTTAAGTGTGAAGTTTCATTCTATGTGATTTGATAGAATTCCTGTTAGTTAATTTTAAAATGAACACGTTTTGTAACCACGGAGCGAACTCAACACCACTGTAACGTCAAAAACATATCGACATGAGGTTCTCAAAAATACTATCCCTATACATTTCACACAGTATTGCCAATACCAGTGCACTCTTTAAAAATGTTTCTCTATCACTTGAAATCTATTTTTCTAACAATTGTTCCAGTAGCATCATTTTGTTTGTCAGTGTTATATTTTTTTTCACTGCATAAGTGTTCTTTTACAAGATCAGCATCTGTGAAGCGCCAAACTCTTAGCATGACGTTACTAACTTTTCAATGTTTTTGATAAGATTTTTATAAATATTCCGTTTTCTCACAGATCACCATCGTCTAAGCAGAGTAGTCTAACATATATACCGCTTGTACCATGTACACACCCATGCATGGCTCGCTTTTGACATGTTTCCTACTTCCTCCGACATTTTCAGGGTTTTTTTTCTGGAGTTTTCCAGAGTACAACACAAAATTGTATGGTTAGCTGCTGCTCCGTGACGTTCTACGACGTCATCAGTTTTGCCTTTTTCAATGAGGACTACCTATCTTCTGAAACTGATTTCTTTTCAACGAACCAAAATATTAAGTCATAATTTAAAATCAGAAGCGATTAAACAATTCTTAATTTGTATGTGTAGAAATTTTCCGTTTTTGTGTCATTTTACAGAAGATATGACTTCAGACATTATCTAGTGTCGTGATTGTTGATTACAAAATTTTGACCTGCTCCGTGATCCGATTTTCGCATTTTTTTAAGTCTGAATAAGTTTGATATAAACCATGATATTTCAAAAATTCTTAATACACATCATCTGAATTTACTGTTGAAATTTTTCTTCCAAATTTGGGATACAATATGACATTAAGTAAAAAAGTTATGACGGTAGTCCACGAACTTTCCGAACAACCCTCGTACTAGTATAATCTTCAAAGGTCCAATCTTGAAAGTTGTTATGGTGAATTTCTCATTTTGATGAATTCTGATCTTTTTATGAAATATAAAGAACAAATAATATTCAAGCTAAATTGTCCATTGGAACATTATAAATTGGGATCACAGCAAACAATGGACCCCTAAAAATATCAAAGAATGCATAAGGTGCCATGGAACAGTTGGCATCCCTTGTCGACCAGTCACACCCGCCATGTGCACCTTGTCATGATCGGACAAACGGAAAAAAATCCGTAGACAATTCAGTGTGAAAATAATGGTCTAACAATTACGCAGGTATGATAAGGCAGTACCCAGATCATATTTCGGCGAATTTAGACCTTTTTTCGTAAAATGTATCATTGATAAATAGCAAAAGCCATAGATAAAACATTTTCATTGTATAGACGTCATTGAGTCTTAGGATAAAGGAAACACTCCACTACGACTTCATCACTTGACGTCTATAAATAGAAAACATCACTGGGCCATGAAAAGTGCTGCTAGAATCCTGCTTTCCAGACACAGAAAAAATTGTTCTAAAGTTTCGCTTGAAACTTTACCAAATTTTTACATTTTGTACATACGAACAAAGAATTGTCATCAATTCATGTTAATCGCACGATTCTAGTAGCACTTTCTGAGTAAAATAGAATACAAGCTTTCGATACAAACAAAATTTATGTTTCAAAATATGCGGCGTAGTATTGAACTTATGCATCTTTGTTCTTATACAACGACAGAGGAAAGGGTGATCGGTTTTTAAAACACTGCTTGTGTTCATTATAAGAGAATATGATAAAAATAAATCAGCGTATCTGTTTCTTAATCTTTAATTCCTTAAGAATCACACATAACATTCACGGCATATGCTTTAAAACTCCTATTTCATATATTTTTTACATGAATTCTCGTAACGTTTAATTTTAAAAGGGATATATCGAATCAACAAAAGGGTGAAAATTGATAATGTTAACTGATAAAATGTCATCGACATATCTAAAGGTCGAATTGAAGGCCACAAAAGAGACTTCTTTTGATGTTGTAAGTGTTTGAATAGATTCTACTTCATATGAATACAAAAATAGGTCAGCTAATATCGGAGCGCAATTATTTCCCCTAGGAAATCCAACAGATTGTCGGAAGACTTGATCTCCAAAAACTACAATGTACATAGATACTGTCAATCAGAAACTCAGGTAACTTTTTAATATTAATTTTGGAGTACCTGTGGAAGCCCATTTAGGGCCTATCAAATATATTTTTGAATTTGATATAACGAATTGTTAAATTTGTTACATCGAATATAATTCGTTATAACAATTTTTGAATTCGCAATAACGACTTAAATTCGTTATAACGGATTTGTTGAATTCGTTATAACGAATTCTAAAATTTGTTATAAAAATTAAATTCATTCAAACGAATTCTAAATTTGATGTAAAGAATTAAATTCGTTTAATCAAATTCAACAACTGGGGCCTCTAGAAAAATATATATAAATTTGCAATATAACGAATGGTCGAATTCCTACGGAAGCCCATTTAGGACCTATCAAAAAATATTTTCGAATTCGATATAACGAATTGTAGAATTTGTTATTTCGAATTTAATTCGTTCTAACAATTTCTTTGAGTTCGTTATAAGGATTTTAATCAGTTATAACAAATTTGTTGAATTCATTATAATGAATTCAAAAATTTGTCATAACGAATTGAATTCGTTTAAACAAATTCTTAAATTTGTTAAAACAAATTTAATTCGTTATAACGAATTCAAAACTTTGTTATAACGAATTAGATTCGTTAATTCAAATTCAACAATCAGGACCTATAGAAAAATATGTATGAATTCGAAATAACGATTTGGCGAATTCGTTTTAACGAATTTAAATCGTAATAACAAATTAGAGAATTCGTTTTAACGAATTTAATTCGTTATAACAAATTTTTGAATTCGTTATAATGAATTGAACAAATTTGTTATAACGGATTAAATTCGTTATAACAAATTCAAAGAAACTGTTATAACGAATTAAATTCGTTATAACAAATTCAAAGAAACTGTTATAACAAATTAAATTCGTTATAACAAATTCGACAATTCGTTGTATCGAATTCAAAAATATTTTTGATAGGTCCTAAATGGGCTTCCGTAAATTCCTTTAAACGAATTTAATTCTTTATAGCAAATTAAAAGTTTCGTTACAAATAATTCAAGCAGTTATAACAATTTTTTGAATATGTTAAAGTGAGTATAATTCGTTATAACAAATTTTTGAATTCGTTATAACGAATGCAAAAAAAAAAAAAAAAAAAAAAAAATATTACGATTTAATTCGTTTTAGCGAATTCACAGAAAATGATATCACGAATTAAATGTGTTTAAACAAATTCATCAATATCAATTTCCATTATATTTTTGATAGGTCCTACATGGGCTTCCGAAATCAACGATGATTAAAGTCCAGGATTTTTGACCTCATAGATAAGGAAGCCCATTTAAGACCTATCAAAAAATATTTTTGAATTCGATATATCGATTTATCGAAATTGTTATAACGAATTTAGTTCGTTATGACAATTTCTTTGAATTCATTATAACGAATTTAATTTGTTATAATAAATTTATTGAATTTGTTATAACGAATTCAAAAATTTGTTACAACGAATTAAATTCGTTTAAACGAATTCTAAAATTTGTTATAACGAATTAAATCCGTTTAATCAAATTCAACAATCGGGGCCTATAGAAAAATGCATATGAATTCGATATAACGATTTGTTGAATTTAACGAATTTAATTTGTTATAACAAATTAAGGAATTCGTTTTAACGAATTTAATTCGTAATAATAAGTTTAAGAATTTGTTATAACAAATTTTTGAATTCGTTATCACCAATTCAATAAATTTGTTATAACAGATTGAATTCGTTATAACGAATTTAAAGAAATTGTTATAACGAATTAAATTCGTTAAAACAGATTCAACAACTCGTTATATCGAATTCAAAAGTATTTTTTCATAGGTGCTAAATGGGCTTCCGTAGTTGATAATAGTTGTATAAAATGTTGAAAAGTTGTACGTTTTGATATTATTGATTTTGGAAAATTTTATGATCTCAAATTTTCTAAAAATTCCACGGAGTTTTCAAATATCTACATTTATCTTCAGAAAAAGACAATTACATTTTCAACAGTGAAAAGGTGTAAATTATGTTGTTTTTTCTGCATTGTGGAAAAAAATCAAAGTCGTGATTTTTCACTCTGAAAAGATATCCAAAAATGTGGAAACTCTCGATTTTCCTTATCTTCACAAAGAGTTTTATATTTTCAAAAAATCCTAGTGTGTTGTTAATATAGTTAGAGTAAACAAAACATAAATTATCCTGAATAGACTTAAACTGCCAAAATTTCTCACAATTGTTGTTGAAATCCATGGTCTCAATTTTCAATCTCACAATCGCTTACCTATGACGTCTCACAGCCACTAAAATAGGAAGTCTACCACATTGCTTTACGAAAAGACAGAGACCAGGGGAAAATCAAAGAAAATGTAATAAACAGTTAAATCAATGTTTTATAGTTGAGTATGGAATTGATTTCCCGAGTGGGAAGGGAACTTTTTTTAAAAATATTTTTACTTGTTTTTCGCAATCGTGAAAATTAATTGGTAATTAATTCCAACATTCATCCCCTAAACAACAACAACAGCAGCAAAAAAAAAAAAAAAAAAAAAAAAAAAAAAAAAAAAAAAAAATACTATAGTAAACTATAGTTAACTATAAGTTTCTATAATTAACGATAGTTAACCAAAGGACAAGATAGGCTAAGACCCCTTTTTGGCCCCTGGTTTGGGGTGTCTTATAGAATGATTCAACAGTTTATCAATAAAAACCTGTTGTCACCCCTGCCACAAAATGAGTATTGGTTCTAAGTTTTGGGGTACACAGAGGTCACAGGAAGGTCAGAAAATATGTCAATTTCCGAATTTTCTCACTTTTATGCAATTTTTCATCGATTTTACAGCAAATTTTGTTTCAGAAAACATAGAGCACAAGCTTGCCTATCTACCAAATTTATATATATCATACACTAGTATCAGATGTATCTTGTATATAAAAATTCTCAGATAGACAAGCTTGTGCTCTATGTTTCCCGAAGTGAAAAGTATCTCAAATTTGACGAAATTTCACCAGAATTGAGGAAATTCGGGAAAATGTCCTATTTCTGCACCCTCTTGTGGCCTCCGTGCAAGCTTTGAATCAAAATAAGTGTTGGTTTTAAAACAAGTCTCATTTTAAGTTCTTAACTACAAACTATCACAGTTTTAACTGTGTTCTGATTTTTACATCAAATAATGGGTCAGATTCGGTCGTTACCATACATTGTCCTTTATTACAGTGTAATAGTTATCACCAGAGTAAATCAAAGTTTTCAATCGCCCGCGTTGCGCAGTGGTCTGCTCTAGAGTCGCGGAGTAAGGAATTGATCCTTACGTCGCGGGTTCGAATCCCAGCAGGGACCAGTCCTTTGGATTAGACCGTATAAACCGAGTTCCCGTGTCGCACTAGGTGCTGTCACGAAAAAGATCCCTCACTGCTCAATGGTCCTGAGTGCCGAATATAGGTCAAAAAATTTGTAGCTTTCCATCGGCAAGTGGTGGCGTCTCCACATGAGTGAAAAATTCTCGAGAGGGACGTTAAACTACAATCAATCAATCAATCAAAGTTTTAATAGTGATCACTGTAGTAAATCAAAGTTTTCAGAGCTATAACTGTAGGGTCAGAGTGATTAATATAGTAAACTTAAGTTTTCAAAATTATCACTATTGTAAATCAAAGTGTCAATGTTATAACTATAGCTAACAATAGTTTTTATAGGGACAAAGTTATCACTATAGTTAACTATAGTAATATACTTAACTATAGTATTTTTGATAGGGTCTGTACAAAAATTAAAAAGAAAAATAATTAAAGAGTCATGTTTTGTTTACGACAGGATATAAATCGAAAAATGATACTCTAGAATGTTTGACCGAATAATACTTTACTAAAATGAATATCCTATAAAAGGTATTTAAATAAAAAGCTAAAACTTACGGAAGCGTATTGGTGCTAAGTAATATTTTTTTAAAGTTGGTAATTCAGCTTTAAAGTTGGTAATTCCAACTTTAAAGTTGGTGATTCCAACTTTAAAGATGATAATTCCAACTATAATCTTGGCTTTTCCAATTTTAAAGTTGTTAATTCCGACTTTAAGGTTAGGTTTTCCATTTTTAAAGTTTGCTTTACCCAGCTTTAAAGTTGGCTTTTCCAACTTTAAGATGGATTTCCGACTTTGAAGTTAGCTGTTCCAACATTTAAGTTGGCTTTTCTAACTTTAAGTTGTCTCTTCCAACTTTAAATTGGATTTTCCAACTTTAAAGTTGGTAATTCCAACTTTAAAGTTGGTAATTCCAATTTGAAAGTTGGTAATTCCAACAAAAGTCATGGATTTTCCAGCTTAAGTCTTAGATTTTCCAAATTTATTCGTGCGATAATATTTGTATAATTTGTAGTTGGACTCGTGTTGCTGTGCTATATGTCATTAGAATGGAAAGAAACGATTTAATTATGCAATTATGATGATTTCATTGAAGAAATAAGGTATCATGTGATTAAATCTACCATTCGGCACTTCTGGTTTATGAGATTTGATCACATGCCCAACCCATATTTACATCCCGAAAAAAGTTTTAAAATTATACCTTATTACTTATATTTATATTTGTGACTGATTTTTAACAAATATTTTAGTACTAAAGTTTTAAAATCATGAAATGACTTTTCTTTCAAACCGGTCAACCACTTTTGACGTCACCGTAAAATTATTTCGATCGAATATGACTAATCAATGAATTTATGTTCAGGTGACGAACAGTTTATACACAGAATTAAATACGCTTTGCTCAAATAATGTTATATTAAGATGAAACATTTGCAAATGTAAATATCGTGTTATCATATACACAATATATTTAGTTCAGTTGTATTTGTTCCATAAAATAGTGTTGTTTAATCTTTTATATCAACCAGCTAATTTTGGTGTCTTTGTTTAATGTTGTTTGAAGTTAACCTCTATAAAATTATATAAAATAAGCAAAAACAAATAAAAGGGCTTTGAAAGTTGGAGGTTATATGTGAAGTCATAGGGAAGGTCAAGGTAGAAGATTAATGCAACGGGGGAAAGCCCTGAAGGTTCATTCAAAACTCGAGTTTCGAATTTTGAGATTCAAATTCTAAATTGACCAATCATAAAGCTGATTCAAGATTCGATTACTCCCCTTTGCTTAGCTTTGACTATCAAGAGACGGTTACATGAAATATATGGAGATATATTTTTGTTTTTGCATACTCTCCTTTTGCTCTCTCTGTGAACTTGGACTCAATGATTGCATTCATAGCACTTTGTACCTTGAAAGCAATTCGTTTTTTCACAGTGGCACAGATCAAACATCTACAGTACTTAATCTTGCAATAAGTATACATATTAAAGATTGTGCAAAAGGGTTAACTGATAGATTTTAATGAAAACCTCGGGGTGGGGGAGAAATTCAAAATGGCTAAAATTGCTGATTGAGGATTATTTAAAGTTTTTAGAAAATAATTTTGATCAATGTATTTACTAGCATAATAAAACTTGCTTCAAATTAAACAGAGCTGATTTACTTTATTTGTACATTTTTACGCATATAATTACAAAGAACGATATCTCTTTCAAGGGCGTCATGGAATATGTCTGCAAAGCTAATGTTTTTCATAGATCATGTTCACTGAATCTTAAGACAAACAAGCCATTTGATTAAATAACAATGGAAGAAGGAATATTTTATATCAAAACGAGAGAAAAAAATGTCGAGTATTGTTGAGCAAAATACGCTCAAATTTTCATGATTGCATGTTAAATTATATTATATTTACATCAAGAAAATCAGTATCGCAGAATGACCACACAAATTTTGGTACATCAATCCTGATGTATTTTGATTTCAGTTTGCTTGTAGCTGTATATTATAGAGTTTTGAATACAGTATCATGACATCATAAACATGTGTTATATATGATAGATATCGAAACTCTGCCTCTCACAATTCAAAAGACAAATTTTAATTTTTTTTTTTTTTTTTTTTTTTTTTTTTTTTTTTTCTAACGAGATTAAAGAACAATGTCAAATGGACTGTCAAACTGTTTTTAATATCTTATGGTAAACAATGTAAATGCTTAGAAAACGTTACTCACCTCTTTAATGTAAATCATAGGTTGTATATCGGCTCTGTGATCTATTTAGTAAAGAAGGTCAAATGTCAAGTCCAAACGTCACGAGGTGGGTAACCTTGGTATTTTACAAAAGCCATAGTGCCAAGTTACATATTCGTAAACTATAACATCGATATCTATAATTGTTCTCAAAATATAAGGTGTGACAGACGGACACACATAAACAGATGGACAGATAGAGAGACACCAGGTAAAGTGATACGTACATTTTGTAGGTGGTTCGTCTGCTCTGCAGACAACTCAATTGACTGTTTTATCTTAGGAGCAGGGTCAGGGAAAAGTCGTTTTTTCCTAGACATTAAGAATCCAAATTTACTGTTCCCAATCATGTGATGCCTACTTTTATTTCAAAAGGATATTACAAAACTAAGATAAATATATATTAACTAAAATAGATATTGCCTTCCAGGAACTGCCTCTTTTTTATAACATTTATAGGGAATATTTATTTTTTATATGTTTCTTTCATTTATTTTTATTTTATTTTCACTTATGGTAAAGTAGTAATATAAAGAATCCTTCCTTAAGTATGGGTAAACTTGGATGTGTTAAAGTTAAATTTTGAAGATTCATCTAAAGTCGTCTTCAAGAAATTAACATAAAACAAAGACGTATCAGAAGAATAACTCGCTACTAATTCTAGTGCTTAAATAGCTTTGCAGTAACACGGATTTGTTGCCAGTCCAATACAAGTTTAAACCTTGTTACACTTTCATGACGAATAAGGTTTATATTTCTCCTAACCTGCTGTTTATCGTTTTCAAAGATGAACCCAGCCAGTTCTGCGCATCTTGTCTGACAGTTGTTATATGTATCGTTGCTGACGTTCTCTTTTATCCCCCATTGCATTGATGTTAAGACTGAAAACAAAATCAGATGCTAATGTCGTCATTGTTGAATACCTGGTTCAGAAGAAACTAGAACTGTCCAAAATGGACAAATACCCTTCGCAGAGTTATTTTAAGAAAAGGTCACAAGTTTACATATTTTAGGGATTTAAGAGGTGTTCACAATTTGTTTAAAAATTTAGTGAAAATTTATTCACTCATTATATTTTTTTAATGAATGATGAACTAAGGCACAGCCTAATAAAACATGAATAATAATAATTATATTGTTTTTTTAATAGACTGAAAAAATAAATCGCAACTATCTGTCATCGTAAGTCATTATACTTTGCAATTTGTTTGTTGAAAAACAAAATATCATATTATACAATATCTAATTGATCTTGATATAACTCTATACCAAATTCATTTTAAAAATGAGAGGCTATTCTTCCAGTAACTAGGTATTTTAATTTGACAGACTATAAATTAATTGCAATTATGAGAGAGAACAGAGATCTTTAATTTTTCTGCTACATTCCCAGGAGATAAAGATACCACCTGCTAGATCAGAGATGCTCTAACAGGTTCTCACATTGAACTCATTAATCAATATTTAACTAGAAACATATCCACTCATTACCCAAAGGACAAATGGATTTACATTATCTGCTATGTAATGCCCTGTGAGTCTGTAGTGCAATAGAAAATGTCTATTTATGGCATTCTGTCAAAAACAAAGATTTTTTATTTCTTAAATTTTTACAAAGCTGATAATAATGAGAAAAAAAGAACTGTGTAATCTTGATGCAACATTTGTTAATTAGGTAATTACGTGACTCTTAGATTTGTAGGGACTATCTACCATAAAGCTTTTTTGAATACATGTACTTGGTTATTTTTTTTTTTTTAGTTTTAATGAGTGGTTTTAAGCTGCAATTCACGTTTTTTTTTTTTGTTTTTTTTTTTTTTTGTTTTTTTTTTTTTTTTTACAGATGTACGAATTTGCAGTTCTAGATTCTATGTCTCAAACCTACACGAACCAAGCATCGCTGTCAATAGAATTGAAAAAAAATCCTGTCAAATGCAGAAAAGTTATCCAATCCTGATGAAAATATCAGATGCACACCTCCTTATGGTGAATAAGGAGTTTACACATTTTCAAACAAATCCATGCAATAGTCTCCGAGAACAGGTCCGGACAAAATCACGTCTACAGACAGACGGACACGCTGATTCCAATATACCCCCCCCCCCTTTAAACTTCTTTTGCGGGGGGTATAAGTATTAAAAGTCATATATAACTAAATATTTTTATAATAATAAAATAAAAAAAAATATCTCCCATTTGTCCAACTATTTCATTGACAATCTCTACAAGACATTGATGAGATGATTATGGTCTAAACTTGAAATTTTTTACACGTAAAAATTTTGCGATTTCCATGTAAAATAGGGTTTGCGTGGTATTTTTCCTTATTTTACGGATGCATAGTGAAGAATTAGAACTGCGAGCTTTACTCCTCAAATATTTCCATGTTAACAACAACGAATACCAATAAATATAATGATTAATCCTTAACAACATACAAGGGTTTTATTGTATTTGAATCAACAATAACATTACAATAACAGTTTTGTTACGTCATTGATGCTTGTTTTCATTAATAAAGATTTAATGTAAATTAAACACTGACATGCATGAAAACAATTATCTATATGTGTGTGTTTGTGTGTATGTATGTTTCCTCATTTCGCATTCATGAACAGATGACTCTGTACCTAAGAAGATGAATCTAAGTGTGTTTCATGTCCAGTTTCTTGTTTACCTGATTGTGGCCGTTTATTCTGGGTGAAAACAGTGACCCTTGAGTCTGATCCTTCCTTCAGTATATCTCCATGTAAAAAATAGACTGAATGGTTCCCATTATGAATTGCAAGAATATCCTGACTACAAAATTCCAATGACACTAGTTAAAATTGTTATGCATTGCCTGGTCATATGCAGGAGTATGCATATATATGCGAAAGATTTCTATGTATTTAACAACATTAACAACAACAAAAAACCTTACCCGAGTGATATTCCACTGACTGAATCCATGGATTCATCACTCAGTATATTGGTAACGTTCATCCAGCTCTTCATATCTGCTGTAGATTCATTGGTAAAGAAATCCATCCACCAGAGCCACTGCCCATGTTTGTTCAGTGTTAATAATTTCACCTTCAGATAATAGTTATTTATGAAAGATCTACGAAGTCAACTATTTTGGAAAATATATGTGATGTCAATAATTTTTTCTTCATTATTATTTCAATATGAATATGTCACCATCTTTTTAATTTGATACATTACAAACGTACATATTCTGGTATATGGTAAAGTCTTCTGTCCTTCCATTGGTCGATGGCGGGATTTCGCATGATATTCTCCACAAAAATAGCGTTATATTTCCCAGTTGAGTTTGTTTCCCATACCTCAAGGATGTTTGAATTGTTTCCAGGAACGGAAAGCAGTGGTTTCATTTCATAGTCTTGAAGGAAAGTTAATTATATTTTAAATACACAAATTCGGTTCTCTAGAGATGAACCTTCCGTATAGACACTACTCCGTAATGATTAAAAAAATGTTCATGCATTATATGAAGATACTTCTCTTATTTTTACGAGTAACTTTTTCAAGGATACCTGTGTTATAAATCGTCATACAACTTTCCTCATAAGAACACCTTGACTGGTCTACAGCAAAGGTTTGGTTGTAGGTGTCCCCACAAAAACATCGAGCATCTTTCTGTAGGAAATTAAACAAAGCAGCATTAAAATACTATGAAAGCACTTATTTTCTAGGGAATAATTTGTTTTTGTTTTTGTTTTTTTCTTTTGGTTTTTTCCCTTTTTTTTTTTTGGAATGAAGAGACCCACGATGTATTGTCAGAATTTCTAATAATAGAATTATGTTTTTTTAAAACACAAAATGAAATCCCCAGGAAACAATTTTTTTCCTCAAACCACGAAAATTTTATCTCTCTAAAATAAATAATTTTACGATAGTCCTATTCAAATGTTTATCGCATTAACATCATCAAATTTGATAAACTATCTACACTACGAACCTTAAATCCTGCATATTTCCTGCTTTGTAACAGACAGGTCTGTATACATCTGTGAGTAAAAGAAAGATTTGTTTCACCACTGTCTTTAGATATCGACGCATCTTCATAATGAGAGTACTTCTCCATGTCTTTCGTGTACCGATAACACCCTACAAATCCTGTAAAATAGTCATCATTGTTAGATATACATTCACTACAGAGGAACGATGAGCATAAGCACATATTAAAGATGTAAAATTGCGTCTTTACTGTTGTGTACTGTTTGATTCAACAAAATACAAATTTAAGCTGAATAAACTAGTATAATAAATTTCTATCCAACTCCATTTTTCTAATCACCTAATCAAATGCATCCTACTTTGCATGCCAGCGCTCAGATACAAGCAAACTTTAGGATGATGCAATAACTGACATCTTTGAAATGTAACTGTAGCAGAAATGTATAGAGTGAGCGTGTCACGATTACACGATTCTAACACATTTGTAATTGTACGAGGGTTGTTCTGAAAGTTCGTGGACTATGCCAGTCTTTGTTATACTATCTTCAAGAAAGTTAAAATGAGCACATTACCATATGTAAAAAATATTTATTTTGTTGATGTATAAAGTTTCATTTCATGTGCTTTAATAGAATTAATATTCATGTTATTTAATTTTAAAACCAACACGTTTTGTAACCACGGAGCAAACTCAACAACATTGTAACGTCAAAAACACACCGACATGAGGTTCTCAAAAATACTATCCCTATACATTCCACACAGTATTGCTCAACACCAGTGTACTCATCAAAAACGTTTAATGCTGTTCGTTTTATCTATATTGTACGGAAGCCGGTAGATGCCAAGTAGAAAAAAAATATTTTATGTGGCGACCGTCAAATATTGACCTGGCGGCCGCCACGTAAATAACTGGCAGCCGACAGAAACTCATCTGGCGGCCGCCAAATAAATAGATCTGGCGGCTGCCAAACAAATAAATGGCGACCGCCAGATCATTATTTGGCGACCACCGTATAATTTTCTGGAGGCCGGCAGATAATTATATGGCGGCCGTCAGATATTATATAGCTGCAATAATGTAGCCCTCTCCGATTTTTTTTTTTTTTTTTTTGGGGGGGGGGGGGGGGGGGGAGGGCTACAACTCCTTAGGATCTCCGTAATGGTGCAAGTGCGGAAGTGATTCACTACCGCACAGATTTCGGCTCAAATTATCAGTAAGTGGGTATTTTATTATTATATCTTACCTGAACTCATAAAATGTAGTTATGCAAGACATGAATAGGTCCGAAATTATACAGAACAATCCGTATATCGGTTATTTTTCGTGTATGTCAACATCACAACTTGAATTTATCCGCCATGTTTACTGACCTTGATCGATTTTATTTTGGGACAACCAATGAGAATTCGGGATCTAGGGGAGCGGATCGTTTAGGATTTCCCTTATTTTAAGCATAAATACACTGTTTATGAAAAAATATCCCATGGAATGCTTTTATTTATCGATGTTTAGTGATATAATACAACACAAACATTTATCAACACCGACATTTAAATAATCAAGTGTTTCTTAATTTCAAGCGCAAGTCTCAGTATATCACGCGAGAACTGTCATGGCTGCTGAGGAGAACGACTGGTAAACACGCAGATTTATTTTACTTGGTTTTCGCGTATAAAGGGCTATGATGTTGATAGTGAATAAAAATTCCGTCTTGCTGAAAGTAAGTTGAATGCAAAAACAATTTATTTTGCCTGCAGTCGCCCGTATCTATAAAAAATATATTTGCACCATTACGGAGATGCAGTGGAATTGTAGCCCTCTCCTGAAAATATCAGATTAAAAAAATCGGAGAGGGCTACATTATTGCAGCTAGATATTATATAGTGGCCGGCAGATAAGTTTCTGGCGGCTGCCATTATTTATGTTGCATCCATCAGATCTATTTATTTGGCGGACGCCAGATAAAATATTCTTCTACATGGCACCTACAGACTTCCGTAATATTGGATATCACGTATCAGATTATTTTGTATATGTATATCATACTTTACAGATCATGTCATAAAAATAAAACATATCATTTACGAAAAACAAATAGGAATTTTGAGAAGGTAAAAAAAAAATAATAATAAACAAGTGGAACTTGTAACTATTTCTTTAAAGTTCTTTTATCGTTATAACGAGTCTGTATATATTTTGTTACAACGTGTTTAGAAACTCGATATATCGCTTTATTTATTAAATAAATCAGGGTCCGTGGTTGTGACAAAGAGGGATAGTTTAAATGAAACGTTTGAATAAATCTTAAGTTAAGCAAGTACATGTAGTACCTTAGTTTAGAGCGATTTACACAAAATATGATATAATATCAATTGTAAAATATGAAAATGATGGTTTTGAAACTTTTTGAACATATTGCTTGAAGTGGTTTTCCTTGGTTCTGTATTTTATGCATTGAATTCAACACAAGAACATTTGGTACAAATGGCATATTTTGAAAATACTTCTAATCTGCATCTAGTAATATATTTTGACTTTTTATAAGTGGATTATATTTTGAAATAAATACCAATTTCTCGCTGATATTTCAAATACAGTAGTCCGATACAATCAAAGTGCATTAAAACATCCATACTAATGTGTTTAGAACCTTTTATTTGTCGGTGTTCTGCAAGTTATAATACTCGAGGAGTTCGTAGTAGCTCTGGCGAGATTTAGTGAGACTACAGCGAGACTGTTAAAGGATAAGGTAAATTACGAGGGTCGTTCAATAAATAATGCAACAAACAGTATATCATAGTAAATGTAGATCTATTTAATTTTTATTTTTTTCACATTTGAAAAGCTCAATTAAAGAGCTCCACAGAAAAGCCCATGATTTTTCCTATTATCCTCGCAAAGAAATTCTCTTTTAAAGTAAGCATGGTCACTGTACTGAGCTGATAACTGTTTAAAATGATCTTTGCCAAGAAGATGAAAATGAGACGTATGTGAAAACTGTACTTCTTTAAATAAATCGCCGAAGAACTCATGTTAAAGATATGATTTTTATATGTGAAAAGAATAGTCTTTAACGCTCTATAGTTTTCAGATTGATTCAGAAATTGAAAAGTAAAAAAAAGGAGAGTTAAAATATAAAAGAAACTGGCCGATTGAAATTTGTAGGGACACCAAAATTATTGTTGCTATGTGCAACTTGATATCTTAAAATGTCAGATTTACATCGAAAAACATTGCTAAGACAGTAAGCATTTCATCATCACATTTTAATTTTGTAGAACTCTGACACCAGAAATGAATATAATAATATTTCTTTCAGATAGGTGCCTTATTTTTTTTTTAAATTGCCTAAGGGAAAACTCGCATTAAATGTACCAACGGTCTATTTAAAAACATTTTAATTTATAAAATATAAGATTTATCAAATTTGCGCGATGGATGATGAAACATGGGTGTAATTTTTATAGCCACAAAGGAAGAACAATAATAAAATGTAGAATCAATGAAAAAGCTATCGTTCTCATTATTGTAAAGAGAAACAATGGCTCCAAGCCAAGTTTTCGTTTGTGTGTGTGTGTGTGTGTGTGAGGGTGTGTGTGTGTTTTCAAGAGGTCCTGTAAAACATACACACACAACCAAAGGAAGGCCATCAATGGTAACTCTTATGTTCAAATTGCACAGAAGAAAGCTAAACAGATTTCCTGCAAATGAAGTCCAAAGACCGCCCAAGGGTATTCTGGGATCTTTTTATTCCAAAAACGCATGAAAAAAATCAAACGAATATTGTACAATATTAGATATGTCATGGGAATTGATATTCATCAGTGTCTTTGGGGCATCCCTATAGATGAGTATGCTCAGGTTTTCTGGTCATGGGTACAAATACTTAGACATGTGTAAAGGATAACGGGGAATGCTTTGAGGGATCGAACATGTTCAGAATATGTTTAGAATATGTAATTTGTAGATTTTCTATTGCATTATTTACTGACCGACCCTTGTATTCACGAAAGTGTAGCTAGGAAGTGACTAGCACGTGGAGACATGGTAAATAGAATAGTTATCTCTCAGTTTTCAACACTGTATAATATCAGTGGAAATATTCTTTAATCTCTGTAGAAATCATTCATAATTCTTCAATAAGTAGTCTCTATGACAATAATTTTTGCAGTTATGTTTTTTTTTTTTTGACAAACATGCTTCCAGATCTAGAGGAACTATATTTTTGGAGTCAGACTAAATTTACAGATACCAACGTTACCTAAAACCTACAAATCAGTTAATAGAGTTAAATTGCATTAAGGGTTACTACCTATACTACAGGGATTTTATGCTTGGAAAAGAACAAATTCCGCAAGCGGAAAAAGGCAATCATATTTTCATGCATTTCATAGATGAAAAACAACATGTCTATTATAATCCATTATTTTCATGCTCATATTTACAATCAGTTGTTAAATAAACGTAAAATTTCAGGTTTCTAAACACCATTCTGTAAGGCGATTTGCGCCTGTATTCATTTGTTGTACTTTGAATACAAATGTCCGGTGGATTCCCTGACCAAAGACAAAAGATCGCCTCAGATTTTCACGCGTATTGTAATTTAAAACAAAACCTTTGTTGGTCATTTAACTTTGATGCTTTTCGTTCTCTTTATCTGTAATGCGCTAACTTTCTTTGTACATTCTGAAAGTGGCTCACAATACCTTTTACTTTACACTGTACAACTTGAATATTTAAACAACAAAGTAACAACAAATTACATTATCAAGTTTTAAGGTGAAAAACTTCTTCCTCTCTCTATGTTTCTTATCTTTGTAAAGAAAAAAAAAGAAATTATCTTTAATTCGTTTTCTCGCAGTCCCTTTAAAATCGCATCGTAGATTGACCAGAACCACGTGTTCGAAGTAAAATGTAAACACATTCGACAATTGTTGGTAATGAGATCCGCTGTGCGCAATAACAACAATAGCCATATAAGGTTAAAAATGTGTCATTGTAGTAGATATACACAGTTTTTACCAACCCATTAGGTGACTTTGGGGAAAAAGGTCTCTACTGAGTACCAGTGTTTGCCGTAAATTATCACAAAAGAGAAGATTAATTATCATGCCATATTAACTCCCCTTCCTTTCTAAAACCACGAAGGTCTTGAAACTTATTTTCCCACGTTATTTGAGCAAACAAAACAAAACAAAACAAAACAAAACAAAACAAAAAAAAAAAAAAAAAAAAAAAAAAAAAAAAAACAGACTATAGCAATATTCCGTTAACTGCCAATTTTATTGATAAAACCGGTACTACCCTATAACCTTTGAATGAGTAAATATATAAATTTTGTGATCACAGTTTCATTTATTAGTATTTCATGTACATATTCATTTGACAAGAAGGAATTGATGGCGCTATGGCCCTTTGGTCATTTTTTATTCTTACCTCTGAAGCATGGAAAACGATCATTATAACAAATTTCTTAGAAATATGTTTAATTCAATTCAAAGGTTTTCTGTTCAAGTAAGTGAATTATGTTTTCATTCCTCTATGGAAATTTAGAAAAAAAAAATAGGACATTATAAAACTCAAGATAAAAGAATACTTGCCAAAGTTAGGAAAGTACGCTCCATCTGATCCAATTAAACATGAACTCATAATATACACACAAACAAATAAAAACTTGTTTCCTACAATCATGTTCATGATCTTCATCACCTTCTTTACCATCCTTTCTTTTCTGATTTCTGATCCTGGGGCCGAAGTAGCTTAATATTTGTTCCATCGGGTATTGATTTTATAAGCGTTTATTTCAAACCTTTAATCTAGAGAAAATAAAGATTGTTATCATAATATTTCTTCAAGTACATCAAATTTGTGACAACTTTTTCTATGTTATATAACAAGGCGTATAAATATGGATTCTTTAAAAATGCCCTTTAAAGTTTGAGAGATTAAAGAATTAAAGTGCATGTGTTTTTTTTTTTTTTCAATAATGTAAATATTATCATTTTCACAGTGGTAGCCTTTAAACGGCATTCATACACTTAATTGAAAAATCCTTTTTGTTTTCATCAATGATTAAAAGTTTTATTATTGTCCTGATCTTATGTAAGCTTGTAAATCCCTCACACCAGCCTACCCTCTATCTAAATTGGCTGACAGGTCTGTCATTAATCAGTTTTTTTTTTCTTTTGATCTTAAACAAACCATTCCCGTGTCGTTTTATTATAAATTCATTATTTGTCAATATAACTATAATTTAACTACTGCATCTATATAGATTTTTCCTGGATATAACATTCACTGACTCATTATAAGTGATTATCCAATAATGGGATTTCGATTGAATCTTCTATCTTGATAGTGTAAACTTCTAATTAAAGCTTTACAAAACTTGAAAGATCAACTTCTTTACAAAATCTTTTAATTTGTTTTTCCAGGGACAGATGGTACATTTTAATCAAAGAGTCTACAGACACTTTGCGCTTGTTCTCTAATAACAAAACTTGAATAAATATCTAAACTGTTTAAACAAGATCTACCGCAATTTAAGCAGGAAACAATTACCGTATCACCATTTTGTTTATTTCATAACAATCATTTTACAAAAGACAAAACGTTTCATTCTGGCCATACATGTAGATAGAGTAAAAATAAAGATTTCATACCATAATAATTTCTAGGAAATGCATTTCTGCAAAAATAATCTCTAAATTTCTCAGTACAAGTACATGTATACCTGTTTTGAGTTCTGCTTACTTTCTTGAAATGCATAAATTGAGCTAATCCCTACGGTGGCTGGCATAGGACATGGTATGAGAATTTTTTTTATTAATTCGTGGCCACGAAATAAAATTCGTGACCACGAAATAAAATTCGTGACCACGAAATAAAAAATTGTGGCCACAAAATAAAAATTCGTGGCCACAAAATAAAATCCGTGTGAACGAAATAAAATTCGTAGCCACGAAATAAAATTCGTGGGAAAGGAATAAAATTCGTGGCCACGAAATAAAAGATACAGTGTAATGACAGATCGGGTTGAACTTCGTAATTGGTTCTTTCCACATAGACGCCAATGTGTGCATAGACGCGCGCGCGGATGTGCAGACAAAAAGCTGAGAAGGTATGTGGCTATTTTATTTACATGTAACTACGCTTATGTCCAGTGCATTTTTTCATGAATTTCAACATTTATTGTTAGATGTTTCAAACAAATAGCGTGTAATTGTAAGTCTTTCCTTGAGTCAGTGTTTATTTATTTAACAATCAGTGGCAGAGTAGGCCCCTATTATCGGGAACGTGACTTCTTAAAAATAAAAGCAATATTCAGATATTGTTTTCATATAAAACTATTTAATTCGAATGAAAGTGTGTGCTCTTTGTAAAAAAAGGTAGTTGTTTAAGAAGAAAATGCGATGAACTAGTGAGATCTGCACTATTTATAGGTTTAAGGACATACGCAATGTAGTTTGAAATTTATTGTCTTTTTCCCTGGAGTTGAAGAGTTTCAATACTTAAAGGAACTGTGTGCTACATTTTAATGTTTATAAATGCTATTATACATTTCTTCTAAAACAAGTTTGGATAAATAAAACATCTAGAATATACGGTTAGTAATTTTCTATATTTTTCTTTGAAATTTACAAGAATTTTCATCAATTGATATCTTTTCAAAACCCCTGGTAAAGCATCTGATGGCACTATAATCTTATATTAAGAATATCTTGAAAATTTATCTGTAGGTAAGGTACGTTGCGTATGTCCTTAATTAATGGTCACCACAATTATTCTTTGCATTCATCATCTCTTCATTCAATTAACCGGCAAAAATGTCAATAATTAATGATGATTAAGGTATTCAATGCCCAACGATGGGACATTGAACATCTTTTGAATAATTTTAAACTAGTTTAATATGTATTGCTGAATAACGGATGAAGTGACCAAATTCACATGACCAGCAACATAGTAACATGTAGATACCTCCAAAATGAAAAATCGCACCACTCATTTATATGATTGTTACTCGTTATGCATTAAATACCTTAAGAAAAGAGAATCATGAAAGTTTTTTTTTAGCCCTTTAAAGTTTAACAAGTATACAGTATATTGCCATAATTTTAATTGAGGCATCATTTCATTTTTTTTCACTATATATTTCATTGAAAAACCAGTTTTTAGTTTTAAAAAAAACTTATTGTGAGATTAATTTTGACACTACTTCCATAATTTTTTTCTCCTAAATATGCCCAAAATTTTGAATTTTCTATTCTAAAGATGTTAAGCAAAATTTGATTCATTGATCTTTCAATATAACTAATGAATCATAAGGTCAAAATTTCTAGCCTTGAAAATACTATAATTTCTTAACAAATTTGATTAGGTAAAATTTGACCATTGCATTTGATATGATATCCCACAACGCCAACATATAAATTACTTTGAATTAAGAAACTACAAACAATTCTGCATTTTCTGATGTTAAACAATTATAAAAAAATAAATAAGTCTTTTTTCAGAAAATCATTTTTCAGTGAAGTAAATAGTAAAATAAATAAAATGATTCCTCACGTCTGGCACCGTAAATGATAAAAGTCGCATCATATTTGTTCAAACAAATAATAAATCTAATAAAAGAGAGAGTAGCTACGTATGAAAGTTGATTTAAAGTATGTCAAAATAGCAAAACTGTCTATAGAATGTATATATTACACAAACATTCAAGTATAGATATATATTTTAGTATATTTTAGTATTGCAGAGTACATGACCTGTTTGAAAGTTAAATGTTCTAGCTAAAATTTCTTTACTGTCATTGTTTTATTCTCTATTTAGTGTATGATGGATGAATTTTTGAGATAGAGGGGGGAATAGATTCCCAATTCATTGAAAAATTTGTTGCAGAGAAGTTATGTTCATCATGTTAATGTCATCCAGGCAAAAATGATGTCATAGGTTTTATCATGTCCAATGTGTTATGTACAATCTTTTGTTAAATAGGAATTCTGAAAATTTTCACTTTTCTGAAAAAGACCAAAATATATAGTGTGTTATTTTTAAATTATTTCATCTTGTATTTTAATTCAATGTATGTAGATCAATGACTATTTTGAATCAATGAAATTCCTGAAAGAATAAAAACATGTAAAATTTCTCACTACTACTGTTGTTTGCAACACTGAAGATGGGTGCCATCTTAATGACATCTATTTTGAAATTAACTTTATACTATTTCTCTTGCAGGTTGATGAAAAAACCGTATCCTTAATGACCGATGACTAGTTGAAAGATTGTGGAATCTGTCAATTTGGTGATAGAATAACAATTAAAGCCTTTGCTTCCAAGGATTAGGAAATTGAAATAAAATCTACTAAACGACTTCTAAAAAGAGTGAAAAGTAAATTAGAGAAAAATACTTCTGAAGAAAAAAAAAAAGAAATGAACAGCTGGCAGTCACTGCAAGGAAAAAGAAATGCAAAGAAAATCAAGAGAAGAGTGGAAATGGGGTGGCTTATGAAAGAAAAGAAGCTGTTAAACAAATAAGAATGAAATCTGGGGCGCAGCTATGTTAAGGCTGTCCGAACGCTTAATATGCCTAAGATTTAATTTTGAGCTATGTTTTGATTTCAATTTGTAATCTATGTATACATGCACAATTAAGTTGTAAAGAGAGTTGAATAAGGTATTATAAAAAAAAGCATTATTGTGATGTCACATGACCGTGTTGATCACGTGACGGACACTTGTAAATTTTCTTAAATGTTGCACAAAAATTGCATCGGCACAAGTGAAAAACAAAATAATTGTGAACTTCTTGTTACATAAATGAATTAAACATATCCTTGGGTATATATAAAGTGCTGGGGGCAAGTCTGAATTTTATTTCTTAAGAAAACATTTCACGAGAAATTAAACTTACCCACATACAAGGGGGCATTTTCCACTCTTCGTTGCAATTTGTACAACATGGGATGAATTACAAACAATCCCCCAGCAAAATTCAGTTAGAGGATATATTTCTCTAGTAGATTCACACAGAATATCTTCAATTTATCCTTATTGTTCACTTGTGCCAGTCTAATTTATACACGATTTATAAATTCTGACTCTGTCTACGGACGTATAAGGGGGAGCATTCCACATTCTTTTTCTGTAATTGTTTGAATATGTACATGTCAGACAAGAGAAAAAGAATAACGATATCATATTGCAAATATTCATTATCATAACAACATACTGAAGCTTAAACCAACAATCCAGACACTTGAATTAAACATCAACGTAAAAAATTCTACATGTCATGTGAAAGGAATGTAAAAGTTATGACACTTTCTCCGTCATGTTTGCAGTGACTTGACGTCGTATGCCATTATGACGTCATATCTAGGTAGTTCAGAGAAGTTACTACTGCTGGTACACTGTGACATTCTTCGAACAGCCTTATCCTAGCCGCGGGGAGGAACCAGGCATATCACTATTTATGCAGATGAGACTGTGGAAGATGTAACAAGGAGGGCACAAGATATCTTTTTTCTTCCAAATGGGCATGCATATTATCAAAGAGACATGTCTCAATACAATATTTCAGTTACAAACTTTGATACACAAATATTAGAATCCAACCTCACGGTACAGGATCTGTATAATGCATCACAAGTGAAACTTTTACGACTTTATTTGTACAGAGTGACTAGAATGGAAGATGATTTTCCATCCTTCTTTGTAGAGGCCTAAGCAGAGAGGCTGGAGACAACAGATAAATGTGCAGATAATTCCAGTGAGGAAATAATAACCTCTGGCCAAAGAGTGCAGTTCTATTTTTACAAATGACACCTCTTTGTCTTCTGGATGTAACCAGCCAACTTTGAGTGACACAGCTTACATGTGCATCAACTAGTAGTGACTAGCCATTGGTGAACACATCACTGACAGAGCAACCTACATCTACCAGTAGCAAAACTTTGTCCACTTCACTACCCAAAATATGATGTAGAAAGCATGCAGCATTACGATGACTCTCTTCCAGATCCTTCCATTTCAGATCAACCATTCCTAGATCTTATGTTGTTGAAGGATATTCTTTGTGACGCTGTTATGGAAGATGAGGAAAAATTATTGATAAGTAGACAAATAGACGAAGTGATTTCCATTCGCTTGATCACTGAAGAAGAAAGAGTTCTGCAACAGTCTCCACAGGAAACATTCAACAAAACAATTGAAAATGAGTTTGTGGTGCTTAAATTGCATAGGGTTCATGTATTGATGAATATAAATGTGGAGAGGATACAGGAGGAATACTTAGAGACTGTTTATCTGAATACTGGAGAAGTTTTTACTTAAAACGAACTACAGGAAATAAGCTCAAGGTACCCACATTGTCGCACACAGAGCCCTGCATAATATTTAAAGACTATCAATATTAGGATTTTCTATTAATTGTCGAGGACGTGCCACCTTCAGTGAGATTTACTCTATAGTTAGCAACAATCACAAAAAAACACTAGAATCTACAGTATGTAGAAAGCTTACAAATAAAATTCATATTTTCTAGCCAAATGGTTATTTAAAAGATTTTCGAATAATCCCACTCTATTTTTGACTTTTTTTTTTTTTTTTTTTTAAATATCTTCCCTTAGAAGAGGGCTTAATTGCTATTCTATCACCAAATTGACAGATTCACAAATCTTTCAACTGATCATCAACCTGCAAGAGAAATAGTATAAAGTTAATTTCAAAATAGATATCATTAAGATGGCACCCATCTTCAGTGTTGCAAATAACTATAAAAGTGAGAAATTTTACATGTTTTTATTATTTCAGGAATTACATTGATTAAAAATATTCATTGATCTACATACATGAAATTAAAATATGAGATGAAATAATTTATAAATAATTAATAAATAACACACTATATATCTTGGTCTTTTTCAGAAAAGTGAAAAATTTCAGAATTCCTATTAAACAAAAGATTGTAGATAACACATTGGACATGATAAAACCTATGACATCATTTTTGCCTGGATGACATTAACATGATGAACATAACTTCTCTGCAACAATATTTTTTATGATTTGGGAATCTATTCCCCTCTCTCTCAAAAATTCCTCCATCATACACTTAAAAGATAATAAAACAATTGAAACATTCAACTTTCAAACAGGTCATGTACTCTGCAATACTAAAATATACTAAAATATATATCTATACTTGAATGTTTGTGTAATATATACATTCTATAGATAGTTTTGCTATTTCGACATACTTTAAATCAACTTTCATATGTAGCTACTCTCTCTTTTATTAAATTCGTTATTTGATTGAACAAAAATGATGCGACTTTTATCATTTACGGTGCCAGACGTGAGGAATCATTTTATTTATTTTACCGTTTACTTCACGGAAAAATGATTTTCTGAAAAGAAGACATTAATTTTTTTATTATTGTTTAACATCATTAAAATGCAGAATTGTTTGTAGTTTCTTAATTCAAAGTAATTTATATGTTGGCGTTGTGGGATATCATGTCAAATGCAATGGTCAAATTTTACCTATCAAATTTGTTAAGAAATCATAGTATTTTCAAGGCTAGAAATTTTGACCTTATGATTCATTAGTTATATTGAAAGATCAATGAATCAAATTTTGCTTAACATCTTTGGAATAGAAAATTCAAAATTTTGTGCATATTTAGGAGAAAAAAAAAATTATGGAAGTAGTGCCAAAATTAACCTCACAATAATTTTGTTGTTGTTGTTGTTTTTTTTGTTTTTGTTTTTTGTTTTTTTTTTTTAATAAAAATTGGTTTTTCAATTAAATACATAGTGAAAAAAAAAATGAAATAATGGCCATATACTGTATACCTGCTAAACTTTCAAGTTCTTCCTCGTTGACCATGAAACTGATTTCGGAAGGAAGACACAGTAGAACTATCTAGAAAGTGGCCATGGCAAGGGACCATGTAATGGGTTATGAGCTACATGAAGTGTGAAACCAGCTACTGACATGGCCATCAAACAAGGAAAGGCCAACATTCCAAGATGGAAAGGATTTCTACAATTGGACAACCAGCGAAAGTGGAAGCAAAGTAAAATACATTTATTACAGTCAACAAGACTATGATGAAGCAAAAATCATTCTTGAGAGCAAACAGAAATGTCAGCCTGTATGAGGTACCTTTAACTTGCATGCAGTTGTACCAAGAACTCTTATCTTTGATCAATTGAAAACCGAAATATTTTATAAGGGACGTTTAAAGGTCCCTGATTTATAAATCTTAAAACTTTTAACTACATATATTTAATATTCAATTTGTTTCTCAATCATGTGTTTGATTTCGGAAATTTATCGCATGTGGTTAATTCTGCGGATAATTTTAACCAGTTAACACACAAGCTTTCCGTACTCTATGTGTTGTAGAAAAAGAAATCAAAACAGAACCATTTTGAAAACATGAAGAATTATTTCTAAACATCCACGATTTTTTTAAAGAGCTATTTTTGATGAATACACCAACTCTGAACACTTTCGGTCGATATGCCATAATAATGTAATTCTAGCACGTGGCAAGGTGGGACCTTATTAAACACCCAAAATTACGTTAAACGCCCAAAAAATCTACCTAGACTCAATATCAGTAATATACCGCCAGTCAATCAAAAAAAAAAAAAAAATAAATAAATAAATAAATAAATAAATAAATAAATAAATACATAGGCTTGAACATCACAAACTAATTAGACATCTAATGATGAAATGAAAATAATTAATAATACACTTTACAACTTCAATTTAATGATAAATTATTCTAAAATTTCAAAAGTCAGAATAGCCAGCGCAGCCAAACTACTGTTAATTGTCTCTGTTTTACAATGTCAATGAATAACTCTCTTCGTTTTTTTTTTTTTTATTTTCAGTCACAAATTATTAATTATAAGTTCACAAAATCTATGGACGGCGCTACATCTGTCAATCAAAGTTGTGAACATAGTATAAACGTCTAAATTGTGCATCCAATCTTGCAGATAAGTGTAAGACGGAACTCCAGTATACGGCAATAACAATTTATTAACAATGTGGACAGGCTCTGCCATATAGCGGACAAGAGCGCTGTCCAAAGTGGCTGTCTCGGCGCAAGCCAGCCGCTGACTGTCTAATATGTACAAAAGAGCAAATTACATACAATTACCTAACATTTACAAGAGAACTTATTTATCAATTATTTGATCAATTATTTGTATTGTCCAGAAGATAAATGTTTACTCAAGTGTTTAACTCTGAAGTCCTTTGACACCCTTAAGTTCAAACTGGCCGGAGGCATTTTGATCATTGTCTACGATTTGTCTCGGATTAACACATATGTTTTTACATATAATTTCCTTGGTCACATTAGTCTGGTGCAACGAAAGTATTTCCCATGTGATTTAAAATATTCTTTTATTCTTTTGGTAAATTTTAATTTTACGCATTTAAAGATAACATTTTGGAACAAAGTTGGAATTAAGGCTGAAGCAACGGCAACGTGTTGACTCAGGACCCCTGACGTCCTGAGGATGCTGCATGCTGTGAATTTATCAAACCTGCAGTACTAATTGACGATTCGTTCTTACATCATGTATCATGAATCAGAGAGCATAGTATGCGGGGTACGGAAGTCGGTTGGTGCCAGGTAGAAAAAATATTTTATCTGGCGGCCGCCAGATAACTTTCTGGCAGCTGCCAAATAATTATCTGGCGGCCGCCACATAAATAACTGGCGGCCACCAGAAACTTATCTGGCGGCCGCCAGAAATTCTGTGGCGGCCGCCAGATAAAATATTTTTCTACCTGGCACCTACCGGCTTCCGTAGCGGGGCAAGTTTTGATTGAAAAATTTTTTTAGGATAAAATGATCAATTTGATAAAATAGATTATGTACCTGATGGATACCTAGGCCTGTACCGCATATTAATATATACTTTTTACTTTGTAACAAGAAATTGTAATGGAAAATTAAAAGTAAAGATATTAGGTTAAATATCTTGACAAATGACAAATTATTCCTTCCTAGTCACTCTATTGCTTACAACTACGGTCGTGCCCCCCAACTATGTCTTATTCTTTTTTCTTTTTTTTTTTTTTTTATTTTGGCTTATATATAAAAAATTTCTGTTTGCTTATCCCCCCGAAAATACATGTAAAATGAAATTGCTTTCTACGGACTTGAATCAGAACGTGACTTTCATAATGATAGTACCTTCATAAAAATGTTTCTACCCCTACGTTTCGGTATTGGAAATATGAACTACTTTTTTTTAATTAACTTGCTAAAGAAAAAAAGAAATATGTGTTTTTTCATTCATTTGTATTTTTCAGTGTGAATACTTTCATGTTCCATTACTGGAACTCTTCAAATTAGAGACGCGCTTCCATGGTCGTCTGACTTGGACAACCATGATGTAGGGGAGAATTTTCAATCCGATTTTGAATGTTAAATGTTATTTTTATTCCCGTTAAAGAAAAGAAAAAACAAATAGACGTAATTATATGAGAGTTGGAAAGCCCTGAATTTATCATTAATTGTACAAATTACGACGTTTCCGAGGCATGTACATTGTATTTGGAGGGTGTTGCTAAAACGCGGAACGGAAAACGGAACGAACGGAAAATGGAAAATCTTATATCAAATTATTTTCTTCACGCATATACAAATCAGACAGGAACCAGTATTCTTTATCATACAGTTTCTATCTCATTAAAACAATTACATAACAATGTAATTTATTCATGACCCCCCCCCCTCCCTTAAAAACTACAAGCGGTGGTCAATGAAATACATATTAGATACACAGCCCAAGTATCTATCTGAATGCCTCATTCATCACTCGTCCAAACCTAATTTTTAAAGTTTATTCACTAAAAAAAAAATTCTATTTGATTATTTATTATAAAACAGGCAATGGTGTTTTAAAACAGTAGGGGGGGGGGGGGGACAAAGAAAGACAATCATTATGTACACATTTGTGTTCTATATAGACAAGGATCACTGACATTAAGGAAAGAATAGAGGACACGCTTATTCTACAAGCATGTGCGGATCTAGAGGGGGTTCGGGATGGGGTTCAGACCCCCTGAAATTTTCGTAGTTATAACGTGTACATCGTATTTAGTTAATAAAAGAAAAATGACCTTGCCCCCTTCACCCTCCCCCAAAACAAAAGACGCCTGTGAAGTTGATGGGAAAAGTACGCATAAAACGCTTGGTTTGACTGTTGCCCGCGTGGTGCAGTGGTTAGAGCGTTCGCTCTAGAGTCGTGGAGTAAGGAGTCGATCCTTTAATTACGTCGCAGGTTCGAATCCCACTATGGGACGTGGAAACCGGTCCTTCGGATGAGACCGTTTAAACAGAGGTCCCGTGTAGCAGTAGGTGCTGGCATGAACAAGACCCCTTACTGCTCAATTGCACTGAGTGCCGAGTATAGGTCAAAATTTGTAGCTCTCCACCGGCAAGTGGTGGCGTCTCCATATGAGTGAAAAATTCTCGAGAGGAACATTCAACAATAAACAAACTTTTTTGACTGGGATGTAACCCCCTCGAAAAATACCCTGGATCTGCGCTATCCACCGTCAGGAACTTAAAGCGAGGACAACATAAGCTACATCTATACATCACCCCCCCCCCCCCCCACCAAATAATATATAAATTTTGAGAGTGCATTTTCTGGAAAATGTGTGATTTCTCCATCATAGATATTTTAATGTTATTCTGTGCAATCGGTCTGTGTTGTTTTCCAGTTTTACAACTTGGCCAAATTGGGGGTTGGAGCAATCTAATTAAAATTAGATGTTACGAATCCGCTACCGCTTCTCAAACATCTAACAACATCCCATTCGGGGTCACGTCAGAACGACCTTTCGATTACCCAATGAAATCGCCGTCGTCAAAATCTTGGCTTATAGTTCGGATGCGTTTCTTTTTTACTGCCAAACCTAAACGCCCGAGGGGTTTCGTAGTAAACAAAATATGCATGGTAAAGACCGTGCTATATATGAATGTGACGTGCGGGATATATAGTAGTTTGTGCATTTTCGTTTGCGTTATTCAGGTAAGAATGCCAGATTGGCGGACTATACATTCAATTTATACCAAAATTACTTTAATTCAAAGTAAGACAGTCCACAGAGCATCAATAATATAGAGATGTAGCCGTGGAACTAATTTTAGAATTGAATACAGAAGGTTGAATCTGATTGGCCAAAATTTTTATGCTTATTCATAATCGAAAGGTCGCTCTGACGTGACCCCGAATGGGATGTTGTTAGATGTTTGAGAAGCGGTAGCGGATTCGGAACATATAATTTTAATTAGATTGGGGTTGGAGAATTGTACGATAACATGGTTATCCACGCTTTTGGTGCCTGTGCATGGAAAAATATTTTGTGTTCGCTCATATAAATATCGAATACTGGCTATTCATGTTGATCAAAGTGGTCTTTTATAAAGTTACTTCATATTTTACAAACAGGCTTGCCGAGCGAATATATATCATTTCAACGAGTTGGATTAAGCAAATATCAAAAAACACAATTATAGATGTTCTATTTATCTCATACAATGTTCGTTTTAACAAACTTTGTGATAATCCCTGTGAAACTATGAATGATTTCAGCCCAAATCGATGACGCGTAATGATGACGTCGTACTGTTGACGTTGACATGCCGAAAGAAAGTTATTTGTAGGTCATGACTGTACAGAATATGAAATATTGGAATCATTTAAAAACGTATGTGACAATCTGTCGGAGATTTATTTCATACAAACTTTTGACTGGAAATTCTACGGTCTTGTGCATAAAGACCAAGGAATCATCATGATTAGTCCTCTGAAATCATTCATGTACGGCAGTGCTAGGCTACATGTAGATCCATGGTAAGTAATATAGTTAGTATAATGTAAGAAAGCATTGTTGAAAGTAGCTAAACTTTTCTGTATGGTCAAAGGAATATTCCAACTACAACTTAACTGCATGCTAGGTGTAACGTTTCCTCTGTGTGTGTGTTGGGGGGGGGGGGGGGTCATCCATCGTTGTAGCCAGTACATTGATAAATTTTGACATTTCACTGAGGTGTAATGAGTTTTTTTCTTGTTTTTAACGAAAATTTTTGCTTATTAGTATTCATTTGATAACACAGAACTTTCACAATAAGAAGTTTACATCTTGAAGCGAAGTCGGGGGGTTATGTCGAAACCGGAAGTGCTATTGATAAAGCACATACCCATGGATAAAGCATAGGTTTATCTAATATTTAGGATCCACCACTCGTGTGAGATAAAATATCAGATGCTGAATACAGAAGCATCCCCAGTTAGTGTCGATTCAAGATTGTTCAAATCATGACATCGGGGCAGGTGGGGCCACAACAGGGGATCAAAGTTACTAGTATATATAGGGGTATATAGGGAAAATCAGTTTAAAAAATCTTCTCAAGAACAGCAAAGCCTTGATTATTCATAGTAATACAGAAGCATCTTCAGGTAGTGTAGAGGCAAGTCTGTTCAAATCATGGTCCCAGGGGGTAGATAGGGCCATAATAGGTAATCAACTTATACATAGATAGGAATTCATTGGAAAAACCTATAACGTTTTTTTTTTCTTCTCAAGATCAGGAAAGCCATGATAAGTCATATTAATTCAAAAGTACACTGGACAAAATTGCTAACGCACAAGTTGATATTCTTTTTTGTTAATTGAACATTTGCCTAATTGGTACTAGTATATATACACCATCTTTTCCAATACAGTGCAATTGAAAAATGTCTTGGTGTCATGACAAAACCCTAAAATGACCTTCTTGTCCGAAAACTAATTTCCCGACATGCATTGTGCATCCTTTTTGTCCAGATATGAAGTTGGTGATTACCGATGTTGGTCTTTGAGGTTACACAAGAAGCAGTCTCCCAGTTAAAAAATCAAATAATATGCAGCGATTGACTATTATGTCGCTTGCTTGTCATCCAGTGCCTTGGTATTCACACCCAGTCCACCCAACTTCCAATTGTCCCAAATTTGTGGAACAATCTTGAAATTGTGGTGTGGTGTTTACTTAATGGCTTGGCTATCTATCGTAAACATTTTTATGTTTGTTAATCTTTTTGCAACAATTTTTCACTAGAAGAATAAATAATTTTTTCATTGTTTTAATTGTTTATAAGTTCTTCAAAAGGGACCCCCTACAGACACCATATTGACTGTTTTAGCACGCTCTTCTAGGGTCAAATGCCGCATGCAGTGTATTTTTTTCTGATTTTTTAATTAGTACAAACATGAAGAACACAGACACAAAGAAAAAAATAGAAATTTATTCCTCCAAAAAAGTGTGGATACGATTTCGCGGGTATGTTAAGGAAGCATATAAGTCAATTCTCTGGAAATTTAGACTTTTTAAAGAAGTTTGATAATTTACCAAAACCGCTGATAAATGTAAACTATTATTATCTATCGCATAAAGATAAAAGAGTGTCTAACGCAAAGACGCGCACCACCACCTCGGCATCACGTGACTTCTATTAATAGCGAAATTTTCCTTAGTAAAAAAGCTAACAGAACAACAATACCCCGAAGTGTAATAATTTCTTTGAGTAAATAATATAGTTGGAAAACATCTATTTTGCCTAAAAAGTGCTGCTAGAATCCCACTGTCCCGTCAATAAAATAATAATTCCACACATTCGCACGAAACCTTACCCGATGTTTTGAATTTTATACATATAAACCGAGATTTTTCGTAAAACCATGCTTAACTCGGGATTCTAGCAGCACTTTCCAAGTATTTTAGGAGGCAAACTTTCCATCTGTACAAATCTTATGTTTTGAAATATACAGCTTATTGTTGTTCTGCTGCATTATTTTTGTCACAAATGACAGAGGAAAGGCCGACCGGGAACTGACTGTCTTCGAAGAGAATACAATCGATGAAAATAAATTAGCATACCTGTTTCAGTAACTGAACTCCATATAAATTTCACAAAATATTCAGGATATTTGTTTTTAAACTCCATTTTACGTATCTTTGTACATGCCGTCTTAGCCAAATTCTCTTTACACGACATGATCAATTCCCAAGTTGCTTGAAGTACACATATGACGTCATCGGTGGTAGATTTTAATCAAAAAAACAGATACAGCATTACAAATAGGGAATTGCTTTTTTTAAGAAGATGTATTAAAAGCCATTTAGTCAATAGAGATATGGAAGCATCTTCAGTAAGTGCAGATTCAAGTTTGTTCGAATCAAGCCCTGAAGGGGGGGGGGGGTAGGTTGGGACCCCCGAATTAAGATTTTTTTTATTCTTTGGACTAGTTAAAAGCATGAAATTCACTTTTTAACTGCAAGTGAACAACACACTAGGATTTAGTGAGGATACAAACAGCTTTTCTTGAACTGAAACTATATCAGAATAGACATTCTTACCGTATTGTCACCGTTTAATATAACATTACTCTTAAGCATAATATGTTTTACAGTTTCATTATTGTACAAACTTACATTTTGATGAAACCGTATTTCAGATATAAATAAAACAAGAGAAAATATTTGAAGAACTATTTATGATGTAGGATAAAAATATTACATGGGGTTAATTCTCCCTGTTGATTCGATACGCATGCGCATGCTCTACTTACGAACATTTTTTAAACGAGGTAAGCTATTGACAAACAAGTTGATGAAACAGGAAATGAACAGTCTCGTTAAAGTCATCATTTCGCAAGTTCTATGGTCGATCCAATTACCCTTGTCAGCAAATACAATCTATCATTAAGTCGAATGCTGACTGACATTTTTCATACTAGTTCTTAGGCCCTTATTTACTCACTAAACACTAATCGTTTTCTCGATCATGACAAGGAGCACACGGCGGGTGTGACCGGTCGACAGGGAATGTTTACCCCTCAATGGCACCTGATCCCAGATCTGATGATTTAGTGGTCCGTTTTTGCTCTGCTCCCGATTTGAATTGTTTCAATGGACTTTTGAGCTTGAATACTGTTCGTTATCTCCATATATCATTTTGACCACCGTATATGTATCGCTGCTGCTGGACAGTCTGTCACCGAGGATACTTGCCGTTCGGTACTTCTTCATTCATGAATAGTACACAATATGAGGAAATGATACTGGCAGAAGCGTTGATCAGTGTAAGAAGGCGTCACTCTTTTGAGTCTAAAAGGGACTTAGACTCGAAGAGTTCAATCGGTGTCCCTCTGGTAATCATCAAGGATATTAAACATATGTCATATGTGCAATCTTCAGATTCCTAGTTTTTGTATAAAACCAACAGTTCATACATGAAATTGAGGGAATGTAAAGTTTCTATTAGATAAATTTGAAGATTCCTTTTCCGATCCCATGTCTTCTATTTCAAATTAGACACATGTATTCTGTCAAAACCTATAAAACATGTGGTGTTTTGATTGCAAGCTCTTCTTTTACTAGTAATCTTACTGGACAGAGCTTCTATACCAGAATTTGGTAAAATCTGAACTGCAAATCCGCACGATTCTTTGGCAAGTGAGTTAAGGCTAGGTAGAGGCATTTCTATGTGAATGAGCGAAAAAAAAAAACCACATTAGAAATAAATTTAATGTACAGAAAAAGTTAAATTCATTTTCTTATACATACTTAGTAACTACGAATTATTATAGCCAGTACACATTCTGAAGTCATATTTTCGCGTCATTGTTCTTTCCTTCTCGAGGTAATAGACCACATCAACAAAAAACTTCTGGGCAAGGGCATATTCTATTTAATTTTTGCATTAATAATGTATGATAATGCTAAGAATAATATTTTTTAAGAATTTAAGATTGCTGCACTTTCACGTTTGATCAGAACTAGAGGAACCTAACACTGAACTGTGTATCTTTACCCCACTTCAACTCAAAAACTTTACAAATAGTAACTAAACGATTGAACTGTCGATATCTGTGCAGCAATAAGCTAAGTCCTTGCAATATTCTACTTCTAATAATGCCTTGCTTCTGTAAAATAATGGGGCGTGCCCTTGGGCAAGAGCTATTTTTAACATAGTGTAGTTAAGATCAATGTCGTCGTAATATAACGTCACATTGTGTACTGGTTAAAACATATGGGTACCATGTAGGTATTAGAAAATAAGTTTTCATCTTTTCTGTATAATAGGTATAGCCCCTATGCGATTTAATAAGTCCATTTGCATAGAAACACCTATATCTAGTCATTACTCACTTGCGTACAAGAAAGTCGAATTTTTCTCACTAGGTTCTTGCACGAAGGTCACACGTTTTTCACGTGCTTCACAGTTGCTCATACCTTTGAAATACCATATCTATAATGCAAGATAGGAGAAGCACATCTTTTGCCTTAATGCATTTTGTTTAACAAAATCTTTACAATGTATCAGTTTTCAATAGAATTATGTACCCAGGTAATCTCCAAGTGGTAATACTTTTGATTAAAACAAAATATTTATAGTTCCAAGTTTTATTTACAACAAATACAAGTTTTAAAAGCTATGATATGCATAGAGAATTAAGCAGGTGTAGGACCTATATTTAAACAAATAAGTCAAGTCTATCATATTTTTTTTTCATATTTTGCATATTATTAACTTAGTATATCCTATGAATCTAAGCAGATCAATCAGCATAAATCTAGCCTTATTTAAGATATATCAACCTACAAATCGTACACATGTCTGTATAAAGTTTTTTCTGCTACATGCTTACGGGTCTTATATTCTGTTAATAATCATATTATTTACGCACAAAAAAAATGTCTCTCTTCAAATATTTAATCTATTGGATTCATTATGTACTTCTCAAAACAACGTTAATTTAAAAAAAAAAAAAAAAAAAAAAAAAAGACATTCAAAATTTTAATATTTCTAATGGAATTTAAGTCTTCTATATTAGTAATTAATTGAAACAGTGTCAAAAAATGACGATTACCTCAATATTGTACACATCATCATTAAACTCAACGTACATGTCATACTGCGAATAAAAAGCCACATGTTTACCGAGTAATGAAGCAACTATATGACATCACACACAATCTTTACAAGCAATATAAGATAAAACTACAAAAAAATAAGCTAACAACCACTCAAAAACTGTGAAAGTGCTCTCTATTTCAAAAAATGCATCACCATGCGCAAACATCACCTGTTTCATCTGATATTATTACATTTTCAACAATAAAATTCTGTAATTTATTTATTGAATAAAAGTGATATTCTGACACAGTGTGAAAGGATATCAAAATGGTACTCTCACACTGTGAGAGAATAACAGAAGTGCGGCAATGCTCTCGATTTTCCTTCCCTTCACGAAGAGTGTTTAAAAAAAAAAAAAAAAAAAAAAAAAAAAAAAAAAAAAAAACCTTCCTTGCATGTTATAAGATAGAGAGAGTAGATGAAGTGTTTTCTTTTTTTCACGTATAAAATTTTGGACAAATTCTGCTTCATATGAATACAAAAATAAACGTCTGCTAATAACGGGGCGCAATTGGTATGTATGTATTCGAAAACGGTTGAAATGTAAAACTATGTTAAGAAAACAAATGCATCTTTTTGCTAAAATGGTCTCCTAACTACTGCATGTATCCAAAACGTCCGAGGTATCTTCATCTTGTGAGTTTTCACTGTTTTGGTCCAAGTCTGTTAAGTGTTTCAAAAAAAAAAAAAAAAAAAAAAAAAAAAAAAAAAAAAAAAAAGAAGAAGAAGAAGAAACAGAAATTAATGTATTAAAAATACTAAGGTAAAGGTATATTGTTATATCTCTTGGAAATAGTCTCAAAATCCCAAGACCCGAATATAAAGTATAATATAAATCCTATGAGAATATAATTTGGATTGTTTAAACTGTATGTATCTAATGATGCTTGGTCAATGAATGAAGAACGTTGTCATATTTGATAAATTAATGACGTTTCTAGTGATGTGTTTTCAATAAATGATGTATTTAGTAACGCTCGTTCAATAAATAACATACCTAGTGACGTTTGATCAATAAATTACGTACCTAGTGGCGTTTGATCAATAAATGACATACTTAGTGACGTTAGATCAATAAATGACGCACCTAGTGACGTTTGATCAGTAAATGACGTACCTAGTGCCGTTTGATCATCATCATTGTTCCATTCACATCTGTTGAATAGTAAATTGGAGGATACCAAGGTTTAATCCAGTAGTAACGATCAGCCCAGGGACCGTTCAGGAAGGCGTTGTGACAGGTGTTAAACCACCAGCCCCCTCTATATTTTAAGGCACAATGACTTATATCCCATGGGTCATTGTCTCTGTTCGGGGTACTGAAGTACATCCCAGACAGAACGAGAGCTGGGTGCCCAGGGTTTAACATCCTGTCACCTGTAAAATAAAAAGAAAATAAAACAATATCTTAAAAATAAATATATTAAATAGTTCATCCAGACAGATCAAGGATAAGAAAATACTCTGATTGATGAATCCACGCCCTCTCGCGCAATAGAACTTGGCAACAGTCAACATTGTTTGTCCACATGTGATATTACAAAAAAATAATTAAAAAACAGATATATCGACTGCACGGAATCAATCCGCGTCCGCTTTACCTTATTTGAAATTGTATAAAACATTTAGTAAAATATAATAAATATCTCATGTAATTTAGGATTTCCCTTTACAAAATTGGTTTGTTTCTCATATTTATATTTTGTGGCTGCTAAAACTATATGCCATTGTTAATAATACTTTTGAGAATTTCAAACAAATTATTAAACGTAACAAAGGTGGCAACACACGACAAACTATTTTACAGACTTTCTTATTCATTAAAGGAGGATAAGATATGGTGTTCTAGTGATGAGAGGATTATGGAAAGAAATATGCAATTTAATGGGTAACTGGGCTATCAAAATACTTATTGCATTAATGTAAATAAATTTAAGTTTACTTAGATTTTTTTTATTGTAATCAATGAGTGTCCTCCATGAATGTGCAAGTCTGAAATATTGTATAGTGATATATTATATAATGGTCAGTTTGTTTCATGTCTAAGGAGAGGCAGAGATTGACCAATCAAAATCTAACAATTAATATTCCGGCCACGCGGTGCGTCACTCTGCCTCTTCTCCCATATAAACAGACTTGGAGGACGGACGTTTTTTTCAGGTTTGTTATTAACCTCCTTCCACCCCGCCTCCGCCAAAATTTTGGTTGTAATGTTATATTTTAAAGCGTTTTCAGACCCATTTTCATGATTTTTCTGTTAGGTCTAAGTTGTAATTACTGGAAATTTGGATTATCTCCCTTTACAAAATTGGTTTATTTCTCATATCTATATTTTGTGTCTGCTAAAATTATATGCCATTGTTAATATTACTTTTGAGAATTTCAAACATATTATGAAACGTCACAAAGGTGGCAACACACGACAAACTATTTTACAGACTTTCTTTTCATTAAAGGAGGATAAGATATGGTGTTCTAGTGATGAGAGGATTATGGAAAGAAATATGCAATTTAATGGGTAACTGGGCTATCAAAATACTTATTGCATTAATAAGTATCAAAATACTTATTGCATTAATAATAATAATAATAATAATAATAATATATATATATATATATATATATATATATATATATATATATATATATATATAATATAATATAATATAATATAATATAATATAATATAATATAATAAAAAAAAAACAAGACAGCACTAAACATTTTCATCTTTAGGACGACATAGCTTCTCTCTCTTCCTCTCTCTTTCTTTTCTAAGGTACATTTAAAACACATTTCTACCTGTCACGTACCTAAGGTTCCCGTGGCATCTCCAGCCAGAAAGAGTTTATACTTCTCTCCTTCGTCGGAAATGGAGAATCGTTCGTACAACTCGTACAGTGTTGTACCATTTTCTAGTGTGATAGACACATACAGGTAGGACTTCTTTCCCTTTGTTAACTGATGAATAAGGTTATTTCCTGTTTTAAGGTAAATTTGAAATCAGTTTATATGTGCAATTCAAGTGATTTCTTTAATTGTTAATGAATATATCTAAAGGAAGATTTAATTTATATTCGAGAGCAGTTTTATTATATCTCACACTTCATATCTATCGTGATGAGTTTTTGGTTTCTTTTTGAAGACAAAAGCTAAGATGGTCGTTCATTTGAATTTCTGTTTTCCTTATTTTGCTTTCATCAATATGCATATTAAAACAAAAACGCATCAATCAATAAACGTAAACTTAATATCATCCAACAAAAATTTTCGAACCATTGACTCCTTGTGTTTTATATATCGTTACAAACATTCCAAAATTTGGAAATCAATGATGAAGATTTTATCAAATTCAGATTTACCAATCCAGACATTCTGGCCCGGTTCACCAAAACCATTCTTATATTCTTTCCAACTCCTTTGAAAGTTTAGAGATCCATCTTTTCGGTTTTGGATAACCTTTAAAAGATATAAACGTACATTCATTTAATTCTAGAAAATGAAAGTTGATGTTTTTCTGTCTAGAGTTGATGCTTTGAACCAAGAAGTCACACCTTTGAATAGCACTCATTCTTATGATGCATGTTACTCCTCGGAGGAAACAAATAAAACATTTAATACATGTATAAATACTCTGTTGAAAGCCAATTTTGAAGCTTAAATAAATTTTATAGATACCGTCCAACCTCCGTCCATTGTCTCCATATCACAGTAAACTCTGACTGGACAAGAGCGGGCCCCAAAAGGATAAATTTCATACACACCTGAACTAGTGTGACCATTATCACGAACGTCTTTACAATCCATAGGAAGAACTGAAAATGAAATGTTGAAACATTTGACATTTTTATTTAAAATTAGAAAAAAGTGAAAATTACGGCGACGCAAATGAAAATTCCATATTTCTAATTCCTAAAAAGGTACCAAGTATACACAATTTGAGCTTAATTTTTAGATTATATTTTACAATTTGCGAATTGTACTACTAAGCTGATATTTTCAAATGTTTTTCTTTTATTTTTATTGTAAAGCAGTGTGAATATTATATACTACGAGAAAATTGGTATAATGTACAGAATTTAAAGAAACTCTTCACAAAAAAACCTGGGTTTTTGATAATATTTTCGTTGATCGCTAGGATCCTCGGACGTAAAACCTCGAACAATCAGTAAATTGAAATTACAAAGATTGAATTATTTTAAAAATAGATGTTTTTATAATTTTACAGATAATTGTTTTTTTTTAATTTTAAAGATGTTCTCGTTTATTTCAGTTTGAGTTTATCCATTATAGGAAAACAGCAATACATACACTTATCAAAATAGTACCTCCACCCTGCCTCATCAGACATTTCAGATGTACAGTTGAACTGAGTGTGGACTCGGCACTTCTTCAGTTTAGGATTGTATCCAAAGACACCGCAATCCTCTTGACACATCGCGGAACAAACACATGTAGACTGAGCATTGTATTCGCCCAAAAGTTCGTCATTAAACTTTTTATTATCAAAGTCCAGTTTTGCGGTATAATTCCAAGAAACATTGGTGGCTTGGGACCATGTAAAGAAGAAAACATTCAAACAGATGATACAATCATGATAGTTCATATTGCACTGTGGGTTTAACACCAACTTCTGTGTTCCTCTAAGAATCCGAAAATTGATGTTTTAGCTTACAAGTACTTGTATAAATACCAGTCTAAATTTCTACGGAAAACTGATTGGTTAACCGTTGTAATTTTGTATTTTAATATTGTAGAAATATTGATATTCTGAACGAAAGGCAATACACGGATAGCTTAGGGATGAAATCTTACACAGAGGTACATATTCAGAGAAGTATTGATGGCATAATCATAGGGTACCTAATCTATAATTTTAACATATTAGTCTATCATTAAGTCAAATGTTGACTGACGTTTTGCATACAAATTGTTAGGCCATAATTTTCACACTGATTGTTTACGGATTTTTCCGTTTGCCCGATCATGACAAGGAGCACTCGTCGGATATGACCGGTCGAAAGGGGATGCTCACTCCTCCATGGCACCTGATCCTACCTCTGATATTTTTAAAGGTCCGTGTTTGCTTTGTTCCAATTTCGTACTGTTTCAAAGGATTTTTGAGCCTGATTTCTGATCGTTATCTTCATATGTCTTTCTTTTAGCTAAGCCTGAATTTCTATGCACGTAGAATTAATCATGAAACATTATGTGATAAAGTGTAGATTGAGTAGACCTTTCAAACCAGACAGGTTTTTTTCTTAATAACAATACTAGAAGGGCATATACGATGATAAGTTGCCGATTTTTGTCTATTGAGGACACTGATTTTGGATTTATTGCAAGTAGTAAGAGTTCAGTAATTATGGGAATTTCCAGCATCAATGTGCAGAATGTTCCTGATGCTAATCATAGCATTTTAAATCTTCTATATACATGGTATTATGCAGCAATTGATAACACCTTTTTACAGAGAGTGGGTTGATTCAAAAGGCCTTTTTCTTCGTGAAATCAAGTCGTCTTAGTGGTAGGGTATATCGATGTAAAATATTGGTTTTTGACACCTTTTCTTGAACCCAGAAGATGGACTGTTAATACAATAGGTCTGGAATGATGTACAATACCATGTGCATTAAAGGATGATGATGATATCGATGATTATGATGACGTACAATCATGGCCTGTCTAGATGGTTAATATGGTTTTATTTTTGCTAGGAAACATCAGTATTGACCATAATATATATATATTTGGTCAATACTTATATATGTATAAGAAAGCATACAGGGCAATTTCCTTTCATAAAAAAAAGTATTTTGTTTATTATTTTTTTTTCATAATATACTCTTTCATTGAATATTTTACGGCATATCACCTATGGACGTCCTTGTTCCTCCTAGGAGGGATTTGTTAAATAAGTCAGCTTGAAAAGAAATAGAAAATTTGGTCAGCTAAAACGGACGATATTCAGTACCTATAGGTCCAACAGAACAACAACAACAACAAAAAACAAAAACAAAAAAAAAAAAAAAAAAAAAAAAAAAAAACACACGTTTTTCTAAAGACTTGTAATAATAAACTCCAGCGTAGTCTTAATGTCTTCAAGTTCTTGTAATGGGCTTCGCTTGATCACAGCGTAATCCATGTGAGACATCAGGCAAATGTAACCATGCGCGTATTCATGACTACACAGACTGCTTTGCTTACTATGCACTGACAACTTCATATAAATCTATTATAATCTATCATAATATGCTTATTGCTTAAGAGCGTATTTTAATGCACTTACTTTGAGGTGCAAACATTTATACAGTTACATGGTGAATAGGCTTGTTTTAAGTACATATAAGTACACCCTCTTCACCATGAGCAAAGATTTGATTTATTTCTTGAGTAAATCAAACTTGTGCGATATTTTCCCCCATAATTAGGCAATTGACTGATCTGTAAGTTCTCTGCAGCTAATAAATAACTTAAGTGTATGGTAAACGGGATGATTTCAGTTTTTTCATCGTCAATGTGACTTATTTATGCAGTAATAATCCAAAATCACCTGCACATGATGTTTATATCTCCCAACTGATTCGATATTCGAGAACATGGCCTGAGAACGATCTGGTTTTTTTTTAACCAAGCAAGCTACTTACAAATTAATTTATGTTACAAGGATTTCAACAACCATACCACGTTTAAATCGGTTTTAAGCAAATAATATAATCATTATTACGACCTTGTTTGTAGATAAAGACTGTTATTTGGTCGTAATTTGACTGAAATGTCCAATACTGATTATAAGGCCATTCTTGTTATACGAAGTTTGAATATAGAGTACTCCGTATACCTAATCAATTCATAGGAATCACGGCCGGTGTGACCGATCGGAGAGATATGTATACAACTCCTAGGTACCTTCACTACTGGACAAAGAAGTTTTGATAATTCCAATTTTTTCTTGAGCGTGGTAAAATAGATGTAGGGAACATTAAACCTTTAACTATGAAAAATGAAAGTCACTAACAGTAATCAAGCTCAAAAGTTCATTGAAAAAATTTTAAAAAATGGAACAGAGCAAACACGAACCTCTTAAAACATCAGAGGTGTGCCAGGTGCCATGGGAGAGTAAGCATCCCCTATCTACCTGTGACACCTGCTATGTGCTCCTTGCCATGATCAGACAAACGGGAAAATCCCTAGACAAGTCAATGTATAAATAATAATGGCCCAACAATATGAAAATCGTCAGTCAGCATTCGACCTGTGTTCCTTGTTATGATCGGGCATACGAAAAAAAATCCGTATTAATTCAGTGTAAAAATAATGACCTAACAATTTGAAATACTTTGTAAAACAGCAGTCTACATTCGACTTAATAATAGATTGTATTTGCTGACTAGGTCGTTGTATCGACCTTTGAATTTGCGAAATGTTGACTTTTTTGTAATAAAAAAATTAACAAAATCTATACTTTCAAAGTGCATAACCTTTTAAGACTTTATACAACCATTCCACACCATAATTGAAATACCAGGCTTTCTGACATCATTGATAACTTCTTTTGTAATAAGAATGGAATGGAAGAATGGAACTCTTGCCTCGTCAGTGCTCTTAAACAAAGTTACTGTTTAAAGAGCAATTCTGATTTTACATAAATTAAGTAATTTTTGAGTTGATACCAAACAGATGCATAAGTCCTCAATAACAATATCTTTGAGGTCTTTGGAGACCAGGTCGGTCTAACTCGCAAAAACATTATTACAGTTAACTATGGTTATTTTGTGATCACTGTAGATTTTTTTTTTGAGATTTCAAAGCTTATAATCTCTTCAATTCGATAACAGCGATACAAAATTTGGATATAATAACATAAATATACCAGATTTAGTTCTATTTAATATCAAAAAGTGTGCTTGTATGAGTTGGAGACCATACAATATAACAATCTGAAATCCATAGTAAAAATACTTTGATTTATTATCATTAAAACTGATACTATTGTAAAATATATTTAACTATGGTGTTTTTTGTTAGGCAATTGTGCTGTACATTGTGGCAGACCTGTTTCTTTTTTGTATTCTTGTGAGGAAGAATTTATTCAAAAAAGAAAAGAAGTATCTAGCCGTGGCTTTCAAATCGAAACTTAGATATATAGATGACATTCTCACCAATTAACAAAATTCATTTTCATTCCTACGTTGATTCGATATATCCCTTTGAACTCGAAATAAAAGACACACAGGATCTGACACATTTGTTTTATATTTGGATATTTTACTGGAAAAAGACGTAAACAGCAACCTAACAACAAAACTTCAAGACAAATGTGATGACTTTAACCTTTTTATCACATTTTCTTACTTATGTAACAATATAACATTTTCAGCTGTATATGGAGTTTATGTCTCTTAGTTGATTCAATAAGCAAGATCATGATCTACGGACGGATTTTTTTTAAACGAGGCAAGCTATATTTCATATTTGGTCATACAATGAACTTGTTTGCTAATACAAATTTGTCGCGAGCTGATGACTGAAGTCTTTCATTCATCCTTTTTTTTATTGAATTGACTTCGAATATCTCCGATTAACTGATTGTGACAAAGGGTTCGAAGCGGTTTTGACCAGTTGGCAGGGGGATATAATCCTTAGTCCTCCATGCATCTGATCCCACCTCCGATGTATTCAAAAGTCTGGGTTTGCTATAATCTCAAGTTGCATTATTTCATTGGACGTTTGAACTTGATTGTTGTTTGGTATCTTCATATTTCAATAGTAAGTTATATAATAACACTGTTATTGACAATTGCCCAGCCTAAAGTTTTGGGGGCATTCTCCCATTTGTTAAACTTTAAGTGATTCCGTATTTTCCAGACACCCACTAATTTTATCATCCAGGATCATAAACTAAACAATCTGAAGTGTAAACTATCGGTATTTTCTCTTAAATGGCTTATGTTTCCTCATTTAAAACAAGTTAAAGACATCCCTGTTATACTATTATATGGAAATTCTATATTTAGCTTATTATGTTTCTTTCATGGAGGCAAGGATACAACTTGAAAACAGAGATCTCAGAACGATAAGGGAATCAGTATGAACAAACTCTCTTTGTCTTTAATCTTAATAAAGGCCGTTATAATGAATTTGTAAACAAATATAACCTATTATTGGGTCCTATTTTGGCTGACGTCTTTCATACCAATTATAAGACATTTGTTTTTATACTAAATTTGGATACGGGGTGTTCCGTCTACCTGGTCAATACATAGGGCTCACGGGAGGATGACAGGTCAACAGGGGATGCTTACTTCTCCAAGACACCTGATCCCATCTCTGGAATTTCAAGGTGTCCGTGTTTTATGCCTTCTTCACAGATTTGAACTGTTTGTAGATTTCTGGAAATCGATCACTGTTCGTTATCTTCACCTTTTTCATTTAAAAAATGTATGTAAAACGACTCGAGAAACCTGAGGCACTCAGAAATTAGTTTAGAATATAAAAAAATCTCTCTGTCTTTAATCTTAGTGTCTTATTTGCATTTTAGTCGTCTGATGTATGAATTTATTCCTCTGTAAGTGTAAGAAGCATAATTATGAGCAATTAGTTATCATTAATATTGGATTTGAAAAACCCATATAACGATATTCTTATGACAGAAATAATACAAATACAAACGCCTATATTAAGAATTAAACGTAAAACTAAGTGTTTACGTCAGTCTTACTTTAATCATGATGTCTTTTCTGAAACGCAGTTAAAAAGAATAAATACATCTGATGTAAGCATCCAGCTCTTTACAAATGTAACAAACGTCCTTTTGAGCAATTAGTTTTCATTAATATTGGATTCAGGAAAGCCGTAAAATGATATCCTAATGGCATGGACAAGAGTCAAGAATTAGCTAAATAAGCAAATAAACAGAATGAATAGTTTTGAAAAACTGTCATTTTGAGTGCATAAGCACGACAATGTCTTCTTTTTTCTGACGGTGTAGAGGTTTAGATTTTAAAATTATTATTCTTTAAGTAAGCCATTAAATAATATTATTTGCTATCACTCCCCAAGAAAAAGACATAATCTCAAGTAGATAAGTATGTCTTTTGTGGGTTATCTGATGTCAGTGATATCTTAATATCACTGTCTACGCAGTTAAGCTTACATGTACGGAAACTGCGAAATCATTGGGAGCAATGTCTGCGGACAATAGGCGGGGTATCGCAGAAATGGATCATCAAAAATGTCGATCTGTATATTCTTGGAAAGTTGTTACAAGTTGAGCACTTTGATCCTAAATATGTGTAGGCAATCCACAGTACCACGTAAACAGGAAGAGTCTCTTCTGAGCATTTTCCTGCCTGCACACATGATTTTGATACAGCTCGGTGCTCCAAAACTTTCAATGAAGTTGTCATTCTTGAATTAGTTTTTTTCGCATTGATCATGAATAATTTGCGATGAAATCATAGCTTCTCAAATTAAATTCAAATTTCGCCAATGAAGTTTAATCAGAAACCTTTATGCCCTACAGCAAAGCAATTTATAACTTCACAAAATGTTTATAATATTAAAAAGTGCAAAAAATTTACTTGTTCCATGAGACTTATTTTATCTTCATAATATAGCTGTATATGTTTTTAAAGATCATCAGAAAATATTTTTTTTGTAAACTACTTGAAAATACGAATATTTTTTTTATCTGTAAAGTTTTATTGAGTCCATGCGAATAGCAAGCTCACAATACAATTTGTACGCAAACTTCAACCCTAACAACCCTCGTTTATTTGTTTGTACCAATATCAGGTTTCATCTAAGACACACCCATCATCAAGGTCCTTAAATTATTTAACGCAGCCATTTGTCGAAAACGCAAATAAATGGATTGACTTAAAACCTAAACGGCTTTCTGAAATTAACTGAAATTGAGAAAGCCCGTTGAATAATATCGATGACAACGAGTAATATAGAAACAATCTGTTATTATTTAACAAATGTTCATCAGCCACCTAGAAGCTACGCCAGCTCTTCTCCAGGCATCAATAAATTGTAAAAAGTGAAGACAAAAACAATGCCGAATCTCATGAATCCATTGCAGAATCGCAAACAGGCAAAACACCTCCCCCTGGTTACATCAGAGGGATATCACGAGGCTAGGAGTAAGCACCTGCGTTCGATAGACAAACAAACATAGGAACAAGAGGCCCATTGGCCACAACGCTCACCCGAGTAACTATGGCTATTATTTATCAGCAGGTCACCCCATACATTCCTATGTAAAATTAAGATAATAATAATGACTTTGCCCTACCCATAGCCCCACCCTACCCTCAGGTGTCATGATTTGAACAAGCCTGAATCTGAGGTTGTTCCCATATATATATATATATATATATATATATATATATATATATATATATATATATATATATATATATATATACAGACCCTGAAACGTGCTACTACCCCAAAAAAGCGTGTAACTTTCGTGCGCTTTTCGTTTCGTGCAAACCGTGTAGCGTTTCGTGTAAACCGTGCAGCGTTTCGTGCAATCCGTGTAGCGTTTCGTGTAAACCGTGCAGCGTTTCGTGTAAGCTCCAAAGCGTTTCGTGCAAACCGTGTAGCGAGCGTGCGAGAAGCGTGTGAGAAACGTGCGACTTTCGTGTAAGAACCGTGTGAGAAACGTGCGACTTTCGTGCAAGAATCGTGTGAGAAACGTGTAGGATTCATTCGGAAGTCTTTTTATTTTAAAGATGGCTATTGATGGATCAACATGTCATTCTGTGTTGTTTGTAACTAATATTATTCGGATATATCATACCGGTGGTATATTAAGAGTGAAAAAATACGGAAACAACAAAATAAGATTACTCGGTAATGTATTACATATTTGTTTGATTTTCTTTCTTTTTTTATTTCAATAAAGATGGACAGAAAATGTGTTAAAAGTAATTAATTATATGCACATAATTTTTAAGGTATTTGATTCAATACATTTTTTAAAGGGAGCAATACTGAACATATTTTAAAAGAAAATTCATTAGAAATCCGGTCTTGTCGTTTTCATTCATTTATTCGAATCTCTTCACCATTCTACAATAATGGGATGTGGGACAGCAAGAATATATCGGTGATTAATACAAAATAATAGATAAATATGGCAGGTGTGAAAAATAAAATGCAAAATTTAGTGTGTTGCTATAAATGTGAAGTATTGGAATTCTAGGCCGGGGAGCACAGTTAATTGATTTTCTTTATAAACGAACATAATTTTCTTATATTAAAAGATTGTGATGCAAATTATTTGGAACGATGAGTCATTTATAGTCTTTTTTATGCAAAAAAATTGGTTGATTAATAATAGTCATATAAATGAATTATAATTCACAGGCCCGTAGGAAGCAAATTCAAATGAGGGGGCACTATCAACTACCAAAATTCCTTGACAAGAAAAAAAAGGGGGGCAGCAGACGTTATTATTGAGGGGGCACAAGCATATTGTAGCTATTTTTCTACAGTATTTTATATATCGGCAAAATTATTGGGGGGCACGCCCCCCCGTGCCCCCCCCCCCCCCCCTCCGGTTCCTACGGCCATGATTCACATGCATCGACAAATATAGGGTTAAATATTTCCGGGAGGGGGGGGGGGTGATCAAATGAAAATACTAACTGAGTTTTTGTTGTAAACAAGTCTTTTATTGATGATTTTCTTTTTTAAAATAATCTATTGCTTTTTTCGGGGTGCGCCCGATGCACCCCTTAAAAATATTGTAATCTTCTTTACACTTTCAACACTCTGCTTACGACTGTGATCAAGGTCATTTACAACAGCGATCACGGCTTCCGCGTGCCGGGACTGAAAACTTGTTCTGCAAGTATCTCTTGTCAGTCATAGATAAGATGACAACCGACAATAACGATTGATTTTTAATTTGTGAAATTAAACGGTTTTATTAGTATTTAATGGGTATAAATAAATACCCGTGGATTTTAATTCTTAAATTTATCCGATTGTCTGTAAACAGTGAATTAATTTGCCAGTGCATTCGTAAATAAAATAAATCCTGAATAATCATACATGTATATTTAGTTGTTTTATTAATCACGCAGTTCTCGAGCATATTTTTTTTTTTAGTATTTGGACATATATATTGAATGTATGAGCCGTGACTATTGATTACATAAATCATTGATTTTTTTTTTTTTTTTTTTTTTTTTTTTTTTTTTTTTTTTTTTTTTTTTGTCTGGACGCGGTTTGAAATGAAGGATTTTAAAAGGTTGTGGGTATAATATTGTTTTTATTCGATAAACCAGTGCCTCAAAAGAGAACTAAATAATTACAATACTTATCCCCCGGCTTCTCTACCATATAAAATTTAAATGATTAAATAAAGTTTGACTCTGTAATGAAACGATATATTTACCATTTTGAATAAAGTGCATTTAATGAATTACATGTATCGGGTCCCGCTGAAGATATGGATATCCTTTTTTTTCTTAGAACAGGCACTTGTTTCTATAATATTTTTCCCCCGATGGTTTACCTACTGAAACAAGTGCCCGTTATATTTAGTCATGTACAGATTTGAAGATACAACAGTAAGATCTCGGTAATCTAACCCCCCCCCCCTTTTACTGCTCAATGTTTCTGTTAGATGCAGTTTACATATTACCTTTGCAAATTATAAACAGAACCTAATTTTATCAAATGAATTTTTTTTTTTACTAAGTAAAAAAAAATGTATAAATCAATCAATAATTAAAAAAGGGAAAAGAAAATCAATCCGTTTACAGAAATCATACGCAATTGAATATTTTTTTTTTCCAAATCAATAACTGAGTTTATTTGTTAGTAATAAAACGACTATTTAATATCAAACTATAATTGGAAAAACATTAAATGCTGTGAAAGATTATGAATTACAAATATGATTTTTTTTTCTGTGAGTAATTTAGAGTCTAGTGAAAAAAAGGTTTGTACGCAGACGATAATAAGTATTTCACCGGGCGGGTCACATACTCACTGACAACTAGGTATTAATTACAACTGAACATTGAGTATTTTATCTGTTAATATAGTACTGGTGTAGCGAGTTTTAATCTTAACTTAATCTGAATGATTGCAATTCCTAACTAATCTTTGATTAATCCGTAATAATTGAAATAAAGTCCGAGAGATTCCGAATAGAAAATCCAGATCGAGGCCAAAGCGTGCGAGAATCGTGTACAAAGCGTGTGAGAAACGTGTACAAAGCGTTTCGTGCAGGCTTTCGTGTAAACCGTGCAGCGTTTCGTGCAAACCGTGTAGCGGGCGTGTACCGTTCGTGCAGCGTGCGTGTGGGGTAGTAGCACGTTTCAGGGTCTGTATATATATATATATATATATATATATATATATATATATATATATATATATATATATATATATATATATATATATATATTCATAAAATAATACATTTTTTTCAAGTTTGGGACCCTCGTATTTAAATGTGATTATTTTATTTCTTTTATATAAAGCATTTTTTTTTCAAGATTGTATGACCACAGTTAGCCATGCATTTATTAACATGCAAGAATTCATATGCTATGTAGATTTTAATTTTATTCCTGAAGAGGATGGTCGTACGGGTAACTGAAAACCAACTTTTTTTAACGTGCGAGAAATATCTGTCAGATTCTCTTCCTTTCTTCTATTACGAATATATTTCTACAATTAGTCAGTTATTTATGTAGAATGTTTCCTTGGTTGCGAAAATAAATGGTCATGAATAAATTTTAAGCAGAAGAAGAGGCCCAGGGGCCACATCACTCGCCTGAGCAATATGGCTAGGAAAAAGCAGAAATCAGTTCAGTCTTGAAAGGTTGAAAAGTTTAAATATAAAAGTGGTTTGTTTGGGGGGAAAGGGGGTTGATTTGAACTAAGTTGAATCTATACTTCATAGGGATGCTTTTGAATTAATATGACAAATAATGGCTTTGCTGTTCTTAAGAAGAAAATTTTTAAGATTTTTTTAAGAATGACTCTAATTCTTGGCCAAATTATTCGAGTATAACCTGGTTTGGGTCAGTTTACGCTTTATAATCCGCGAATCTTAAAATCATTAAATAACTAGGGGTTTAAAATTTCGTTGCTTTTCATTAGTTCAAATTTGCCGCTCAATAATACAACCTTAGTAACGGAAGTGATGGGAAGGGAGGGGAGGTAAAAACTGATACATAGGCCTAGCAGCCATGTTGTTTGTTTGCATGTGGTAAGATCGAATAGTTGTTTGAAGTTAAAGGTACATTTATTAAATCTGGAATTTTCCATGAATCCCGAGGACTGGAAATGAGAGGATTGTATGGATACAGAAGATTCAGTTGGTTGTCAGGGGGGGGGGGGGTGTCCCCATACCAAACCAGGTTATACAGAAATAATTTGTGTTCCTTTTTAGATATTAACCAATCAGAGGCTAGAATACAAACGAAATTAAATTATTCCTATATATTCCTATGTAAAACTTTGATCGCTCATTGTGGCTCCACCCTACCCCCGGGGGTTATGATTTGAACAAACTTATATCTTAACTATCTGAGGATGCCTCCATATAAATATGACCAATCATGGTTTTGCTGTTCTTGAGAAGATTTTTTAATGATTTTTCCTATGTATTCTTTTGTGAAACTTTGATCTCCCATTGGGGCCCCACCCTTTCCCCGGGGGTAATGATTTGAACAAATTTTAATCTACACTATCAGAGGATGTTTCCACATAGATATGACCAATCATGGCTTTGCTGTTCTTGAGAAGAAGATTTTTAAAGATTGTTGCTGTAAATTCCTATGTAAAACTTTGATCACCGATTGTGGCTCCTCCCTACCCCCGAGGGTCATGATTTGAACAAATTTGAATCTAAACTATCTGAGGATGCTTCCATATAAATATGACCAATCATGGCTTTGCTGTTCTTGAGAAGAAGATTTTTAAAGATTTTTCCTATGTATTCCTTTGTGAAATTTCGATCGTCCATTGTGGCCCCACCCTATCCCCGGGGGTCATGATTTGAACAAATTTGAATGTACAATACCTGAGGATGCTTCCATATAAATATGACCAATCATGACTTTGCTGTTCTTGAGAAGAAGATTTTTAAAGATTTTTCCTATGTATTCCTTTGTGAAATTTCGATCGTCCATTGTGGCCCCACCCTACCCCCGAGGGTCATGATTTGAACAAATTTGAATCTAGACTACCTGAAGATGCTTCCATATAAATTTCGTATTTTCAAGCACAGTGGTTCTTGAGAAGAAGATTTTTAAATGATGCCATTAATTTTTCACGAATTCATAATTATCTCTCCTTGGATGAAGGCGTGGCCCTTCATTTGAACAAATTTGAATTCCCTTTTCCCAAGGACACTTTGTGGCAAGTTTGGTTGAAATTGTCCAAGTGGTTCTTGAGAAGAATATGAAAATGTGAAAAGTTAACAACGACGACGACAGACAACGGACAAATTTCGATCAGAAAAGCTCATTTGAGCCTTCGGCTCAAGTGAGCTAAAAATCGCGAATTAAAAGTTGACATGAATAATAAACTATTAACAGTATATCAGTGCCATATTTGGTGAACAATTTTAGATAAGACAGAAATATATTGACATTCTCAAAAAGGAAAAAAAATGCCATATTTTGTAAAGTTGACATTTAGTTCCAACATTCTGTAAATTAACATTACTGAAATCATTGATATCAATTTTGTGAGCACAGTTATGGTTTCACTTATATGTACAAATTTATTTGCAAAATTAATATACCACATGTAATGAATCAATAGTGTGAAAGTCTTTTTCCTTCTACATGTATCATTGCACACCTTTAAGCAGCTTAAGGATATCCCATCATGAAGCAGTCTAATTATCCTTTGAAAAGTACCAGAAATACCTTGAACAGTAAATACTGCCAGGCGTTTCCCGCAATCAAATTCCATGAATGTTTATCCTCTAAGGTAAATATTGAAGATAATAGGGTATATTTCAATTATTTTTTAGTAACATAATACGTGCATTTGTTCGAGCAGAGATTAATTTCAATTATCCTCTAAGAGTACCGTTTAATTTAGGTAGACACATAAAGTACATATTCATCAGAACTCTTCACATTAAAGGCTAATAGAATTGCTTCTCAACAGTTATACTAGAAAAGGCTTATCTTAATTTATCCAGCCTATCTTTCTAGCCATGAAAAAGCCTTAACAATAAATGGAAATTAGGAAGAAGAACTGGACCCTGACAAACTGTAGATCGAGTTCATCATGACGAAAACACAGATAAAATTCAAGTTAAGCCTTCCTAACTTTCTACTCATATATCAAAAACAAGTAAAAAATACATCATATTAAAACCTTTGACAGTCATTTCTTTGGAGTGTAATGAGTAATTATTTGAACCTGCATAAAACACAAGATATGAACATTCTCTATAAAATAATACAAAATTTTATCTTATTCAGAGAAATAAGAGTAGGGTTATGGTTAGGGTTATTTCGTGGTTTTATTGGAAAAATGGTCTGTGGGGATTTGAGGGGGAAAATGGTCTGTGGGGATTTGAGGGGGAAAATGGTCTGTGGGGATTTGAGTTCGTGGATAAAGAAGTGTTGAGTAAATCTTTATCGAAATTTTTTTTCATTTTGTGGAGGCCATTAATTCTAGGGTTTCTTCATACTAGAAAACAGCAAAAATTAAACTCTTGAGACAGATGTAATAATGCCCATGTACTGTATGTAAGGATTTTTTTCTTAACCACTATGCACGCAAAGGACACATTGTAGTTTAAGTTTAACACTTATGCAAAAGAAAAAAAAATAGAAAGAAAAAATTAGCTAACTGTGAAATTTCAATTGCATTGTAAAAACCCATCGATTATAATGTTTTAACTAGAATTTCATGTCTGAACTCCTCTTCTATTGTGTTATCAAATAAAGATTGTAAAAGAAATCCCTCCACATGAAATGATCAATCAACTTGTGAGTAAACCCACACACCGGGTGATGGTCTAAACAGTCTTAAAATATTGCGATACATGTCTTTCAACTGAGCTTTGAAAATGAAGATATCGGGCACTAATATAATCAGAAGAACTAATGCAAGAAGACAAACTCCCAGAATCCCAATTCCTTTTGATGACTTCCTGTAGTCGATTGCACCCTCTTTCTCTCTGATACTTGATGAGAGGTTCCTGACCGCCACCTCTCATACAAACGTAGTTTTTTGCATTATTGGTCTCATGATGTTCAGCACCTCCTCAGGTGGATAGTAATTCAGAAATTCCCACTTGCTTACTTTGGGTTCTTCTTTGTCTGTAAAATAGGATATGGGATACATTCTGTTTATCTATATATGGAAAATTACATATCATCAGAAAATGCCTGATCAAGGCAAATTGCAGAAATTCATGGACAATAAAAGAACAATCTTACGTATATCTTTAAGTACATTGGACTAAGGTAATAAACTATATGTTCATAACTAAATGATTTCTGGATTAAATCAAAATAATTGTTACAACCCTTATGATATGACGTTAAAGGGACCTTGCCACAGTTACATTGTTTACAATTTTAAATGTCTATTTTTATTCAAAAAATGACTTCAGGTTAATGATTTGAACTTACGTGAATATTCTAAGAATTCAATGACAACGACATTCTTCATAACATCACTTCAAACATCTGTGTTTGAAAACAGAGCAAGAGCTCTGTTATTGTTAATGTTTACGTTTTACCGGGTGTGTTCAATTTGTTTAGTCTGCACACGTCAATTAGCACGGACTGACAATACTGGAGAGTTGGTTTTGCTTTCTCGCATTTCTACTCTGAACTTTCTGGATTATAGTTTTTATATTTTTTTTAATTAATACACAATCAAAATTTCTACTTTTCTTAGGTATTATGGATAAAGTTTACTTTGTGAAAGTGCAAGGATATGAATCAATCAAGCGCGTCCCAAAATTTGTAGTTTTGATAATTTCTTGATAAATGAAGTTTCTAAACACTTTTTTAGTATAGTTTGGTGTAAAATGCTCTAGGAATATAAAAGTCATTATATTATTTAGAAAATTTTAGAAGATATGAGATTCAAATCCGTGTCCCAGCATCTTTATTTATCTATATAAAATTACACAAACATTGAATAATTTTATAATTCTATCTTGTTTTTGATGATTTTTATGAGTATCATTTTGTAGACTAAGGCTTAGATATTACATTATGAATGAAAAACTTTTTCTGGCTTTCATATTAATAATTGTTTGTATAAATCCAGAACATATTTTTAATAAAAAAAGGAACAAATGTAACAGAAGGAGTTGGTTTACGTAGGACCAGCGTTGGGCCAACATAAGAATCCCAACATGGTCGAGAAGTTTGACATGGTAACATTGGTCCAAGGTTGGCCGAGCCTTGTCTTCCCCACGCCAACCATACAACCATTAACCAATGTTGACCCAACAAAGTCATGCTATCTGGGCCCCTGTATATATCAGAGGTGGTATCATCAGCCTAGGAGAAGTAAGCATCCTCTCTCGACAGGCCACACCTGCCGTGAGCCGTCTGTATTCATTCATCAGGTAAACGGAGTCAAATTTAAAAAAAACAAAAAGAAGAACAATGTCTAAAAGGAATAGGTAGGAAACAGTGGGTCAGAAAAAAAAATAATTTTGTTTTGCAATCAAGGTCATTTTAATGAATAAAAATTTACCGTCCTAAATTGAGTTAGTTAAAATTGCTATAACACCAATTATTTGACATTAGCCTGCCTCAGCTTTGTTAGGTATAAACACCGTTTGCTGGTAATAGAACAGTATTACTGAATGTTGAAGGTAGAAAAGTTAAAGTCATTCCGTTTTTGTTTTTTTTTTTCTTTTTAATTGCTTAGATTAGTTGTTAGCTGGCCATTAATGTAAAAGGTCCTAAGATAAAACAGATTTGGTTGTCTTTGTGTTGTTTTTCGTTTCGAGTTCACCAGGATATATCAAGTTAACATTTGAATGAAAATAACAATTTGTAAGTTGATAATTGATATTGTGAAATGTTGAATTGAAAGCCGCTGCAAAAGTTTTGTCTCATATAGAAGGTTCTTCACATGAATATAAAAATTTATCGGCTAATAAAGGAGCACAATTTTCAACCCATGGGGGCTCCAACAGATTATTGGAAGATCTGGTCCAAAGACTACATAGATATTGTCAAAGAGGGACTCCAGCTTCTTTATATATCAACAACTAAATTGTATGAGAAACGATATGACTTCAACTTTTAAATCGTGAACGTTCCTTATTTATGTAGTAATATCCATTACATTCATGTTGTTTACACCTCCCATTTTATTCGGTACTCAAGGGAATGCTCCGAGTACGACCAATTTCTAATCCGAGGCAGGCTACTGACAGATAAGTAAATGTTACAGGGATTTCAGCAACCTCGTTTAAAGTCGGCATCTCGTAAATTCTATGGTCGTTATAATGATCTTCTTAGCAAATATTTTGGATGACTTGTTTCATACCAATTGTTATATGTAAGCCTTTGTTTTTATACTGTATTTATACTGAGTTAAACCGGTCACGATAGCTTAGTTGTAGGACATTCGCTTCGTGATCGGGAGGCCAGGGTTCGATTCTCGTTGCCCCCCCCCCTCCTCCGCGTCAAGGCCTAGGACGTAAACATAGGTAGTGACCATTCCTTCGCCAAGCGCATTAGAAGTAAAAGCCACGGGTCTGTCGGATGAGACCTTAAAAAGCGAGGTCACGTGGCACGAGCAAGAACCATTACTGCTCAAAGACCTTGGACGTCGAGTATAGGTCTAAATTTGAAACCCTTTACTGGTATATGGTGAGGTCTCTATATGCGTGAAAATTATGCTGAATATGACTACGGAATGCTCCGTCTACCTGATCAATGCATAGGGCTCACGGCGGGTGTGGCCGGTAAACAGGGGATGCTTACTCCTCCTAGCCACTTGATCTTTCTCTGGAATTTCCAGGGGTCGTTTTTTATGCCCTCTTTACAAAATTGTATTGGTCATAGATTTTTGTAGATCGATCACTGTTCGTTATCTTCACCTTTTTCATTACAGCAGTTAATATTTTGTAAGGAGTAAAGATAGGGGCTTGGTAGAACACTTTCTAGACAACTACTAAACAAAGTTTCTTTGTTTAGTATTTTTATGAAGTTTAAGAATGCAGTATAGGAAGGTACTTCGTGACTGGAATGTTGAAAGGATTAAAGACTGAAATGTGATTTTGAAGAATTTCATGCTAAGAAGGTGAACTTTGAGTATAAGTATGATGTAGATCTAGAATTAAAACCAAGTTCATTTATGATGATGAACCTTACAAACTTACTAACAATACTGCTACAAGCCTTGTTTGCAGGAACTTTTACGTATTGTTCATGTAGTCTATTTCTTTTATCACATCCTATTTAGTGAAAACGGAAGGATAGATGGTTTCGCATATTGCCTTTTAACTTTCTAACGCGATTCTTCAGTACATTTCTAAAACTTCAAATGGCTTTTTAAAAATGCTTTCTGGCTCATGTTTCTCTTTTTTTGAGTAACGCGAGATAACTCCGCAATATTTTTTGTATATTAAGAGATATCTTTCTGTGTTATGGCTTTGACTTTCTAAAAATAGATATTTATACCCGCTTCTCCTCATGATCCCAGTATTGTCTGAAGTTAAGCAAAGGATTACAATATTAGAAAATTCCTATTAAAGTGGAATAGATAAGAAAAATACGTTTGCCCATTAGTAAAAATAGTTTGTCAGTTTTGTTTCAATTGATAGTGAAAACACATTTTATAACAACTTCTACGTACTCAAAGGATTAATCTATTTGCAAGTTTGAAAGCTATTTGACAAATAACAAGCATTTTTTTTTTTTTTTGTTATTTGGAATATAATTAAGCGCTTAAAGGAATATGGAAATTTTCATATGCATTTGTGTTCATGTACGGAAGCCCGTTGAGGCCAGTTCAGAGAAAGAAATATTTTCATTGCGTTTAAACGCAATAATTATTGCGTTTAAATGCAATAATATTTTTGCATTATTGCGTTTAAATGCAATAATATTTTTTTGCGTTTAAACGCAATAATCTTTGCCTTTAAACGCAATATTCCTTTCTTTTAAGGATTCATTTTGCATTTAAGAACAATGATATTGTAGTTTCAAATTCAGACATCAATCAGCCAAAACTTCCTAGGATCCGACACTTTAAAGAACCGATTGGTTTTTGTTTTTAAATAAATTTGCTATCAGGAAACGAAGAGTGTTTCAGTTGTGTTTCAGTTGAAGAGTGTTTCAGAGTTTAAGTCAAATGCTGACTAATTTTTTTCATACTATTTTTAGGCCCTTATTTACACATTGAATTGTCGACGGATTTTTCCGTTATTTCCCGATCCTGACAAGGAGCACACGGCGGGTGTGACTGGTCGGCAGGGGATGCTCACTCCTCCATGGCACCTGATCCCACCTCTGAAGTTTTAGAGGTCCGTGTTTGCTCTGCTTTTTTGTAATGATTAATGGACTTTTGAACTCGAATACAGTTCGTTATCTCCACATATATCATTGTACTCACTTAAGACCCTTCCCTCCTCAAATCCACCTTATACGGTTTATCATTTTTAGCATCATTGAATTATCATTTCCCTTGTGGGGTTTTTTTTTCTGTTTATTGTAGGCGATCATTGGTTAATTCAAGGATTAAAATCTCTATGACGTCGCGCACGATGTTGGTGTCAAAAAGTCAAAATTTCCATTGCGACAGCATTTGAGCTATTTTTATAATTTTGAAACAGTTAACTGTATGAAAACTATATATCATTCGGTCGGTTATTGTATGCTTTATGTATTTTAATATAAATATTGGTCAAAAAATTCCATTTATCAAATATATGAATTCGACTATTCCTTCAATTACGTCCAAAACGCATGTAGACAGGTAACGGGAGCGTCGCACATGCAATAACAAAATGTTGATGACTTCCATAAAACAAACAATACAAACATAAAATTTAGCAGAAAAATTCAAAATATGATGAAAATGATGTAAATTCTTTCAATTGTGATGTCATTTAATCAATATGCAGTGAACGGGTCCCTCAAAATGTAAGACAGAGATGTAGATCAGCGTTAACCGAAAAAATATGGTATGAACATTAAATGCCTTTGGGTTCATAGAAAAATATTAAATACGCTAAATAAATTTTGAAATTACATCTCGATAATCCTTTTGGTGTGTAAAGAACTATTTTTAAGAATAGAATGATATTGTGTGTTCATATGTATGTTGGGTACCTGATATTTAGAAGATTCATTGGGAGGATATTTAATAAGATAGTGTGTCACAAAGTTTGGGCGTTCAGTGTCACAAAGATCCGTAGAATGACTAATTTTGTAATACTGAGTGAAAAATCAATGTTAAAATATTTTTTTAAATTCTACAAAAAAGTTGTTATGTTATTAAGAAAAACATATCTATACATAATTTTAATTTTGGATGTCGTAATGTTAAGAGTAATTGCCGTGTCACATATATGTACAACATGTAGCTATGTGTCACAATGAAATTTGACGGCAAAAACGTCACATTTAAATACGACACTCAATAAATTGCTTTCATTTTTAGAATTATTTTTTTTTCTAATTTGGCACCATACATCATTAAATACAAAATGTGCAAAATCAAAACTTCAATGAGATATAAAATTGAATTGATTCTTGATAGCAGTGTATATTTTAGAGGCTTTCTGCGATGTCAACATTGAATGTCACACATTGTCCAAAACTAATAAATCTAATTGCCATGGCACAACTGTGGTTGGATAAATCATATATATAGTCATTAAATATAGACATATTGAAAATTAAACGATTTTTTTTCAAATGTGCATCGCTTCAAAAAGTTATTAGTATATTCCAAATTAATATCAATAGAATGGTGACAAAATCCTAACAAAAAATAAATGTCAACATGCTATGTCACAGACGTAAAAATAAGGCGTTTTTGACGTTATTACGTGCACTTGCATAAAATACCATCTAAAACATTTAATGATTTTATCCAAATCTTACTCTTTTTGCTGATATGAATGAAATGAAAATGTACCAATAATGATTTATTTTATTAACAATTTAAAGTTGTGTCAGGTGTATTTATATATAGAAGCAAAACATGTACAGTGTATACACTGTATCAGTATACTATAGTATATCCTTCTCAGAATCTGTCCAAAAGTACTCATCACTCGCAGTTTGAATTTTAGAGAAGAGAATAAAAAGCACATGCACAAAAAATTACATAAGAATAACGATTTCAAATATGAATTTCCTGACAATAAAGTGTGTCAAGTCTATTTGATGCTGGCAAACCGTACTACATGCACATGGGGCATTGGAAGGCTTTTTATATTGGGTAGTCGAATATTGATTAAGGGTTGGGGTGGGGGGTTAGTTCGAGGTTGTGATTTGACTGAAATTTCAGATTTTCACCAGCATATTGATAATTTTTTCTTTTTGTCATCAACCCTGTAGCATTTGAAATAAAACAAAATTGCATTTTATTATGATACCGTGAACAAAAATAGGTATTTATGCAAACAAAATTTAAAATGGCCGACGTTGTCATGGAAACAAAATAAGGCGAGATCGGGGTATATTACGCTATTTCTTTTAATTACAAATCTTGTTTTTCATTTGAACTCAATAATGATAATAATTGGATATAAGTAACTGGCCCTTCCTTTTTTCATCTTTTCATTATTTATTTATTTTAGTAATGTTTCATATTTTTCTTTGAAATTTTAAAAAAATAATGCTTCCAAGTGCATCTAAACCGACCAAATGGTAACCATTTGTATTAACAAAGTCTAGTTTAGGGAAAGGATACTGCCTCTATACAATCCCCTGTACAGCCTTTCCAGAAACCCAGGAACGGACCCAAAGATCTCATCACACTCGGCACACCTTGGCCGATTCGTACATGTACCTCATCTAATTTGATAATTTAATATGAAAGACGGAATCATCCGAGGTTTGCCGAAAGGACCTCATTATAATTTATCCACGGATTGGATGTAAAAGGTATAAACAAAATATGAGTATTAAAAATAAAAAAAAAAATAAAATAAAATAAAAAAAAAAAAAAAAACAAACAAACTATCAAACATATATCAATATTTTGACATGTTTATCATGATGTGTATTGATACGTTTAACTTTCCAATTCTGTTCTATAAAAAAAGTTTTTAAAACATACCTTTTCAAAAATTTCATTATTGACAGGTGTAAATGTATTCTGCAATCTACTCGTACAAATACAGAATAAGAATACACAAAAAGAAACCAATTAAATTTTGTAAAGCAGGAAATGACGTTTTTTTTCTTTTAATCGTTTTCCATTCGTATAAAAAAGAAAGGTATTTCTGATAATCGATAATCAACATCAAGCGAAAACATTACCATATCTCGGGATATTGTAACACCTCCTAGTAATAGACCCGGTTTCAAAAGAGGGGGGGGGGGCTTCCCAAAAAATCTGACAAGCACGAAAAAAAACCCTATACTGACCAAAAATGTGAGGGGGCCAACTGGTCTAAAACACGCTTAAGGAATTTGAAATGAACTGGTCGATTAATATTTTTAATTCTTTCATTCTTGAAATTGAAATGCAGAAATCTGACAAAATTAATAAAATATTTTTGAAAATCTTAAAGTAATCTATTCTAAATTTACAATAATATAAATTTTCTGAGTTTTTTCCTAAGCTTTTAATATGAAATGAGCTGGAAATATGTTCAAAATCTATCTTTCACGACTTACAGGTTTGGTTTAAAGATTCAAATCTGAATCTTGATGAAAGATTTCAAAACGGTCTCCGAAACACTCTTTGCTAAAATTTATGAGCATGACAAAAAAAAAGTATGCAAACGCATAAAACAGGTAAACTGTATCCCAAGGAGTACGAACCTACCATCATTTTCCAGATCTGTGAGGCACGTTGCAACACATATAAAAAGGGAGGGGGGGGTAAGGAAAAAAAATTAAATATTTATTTAAATGAATACAAAACCTCCAAAACTCCCCCACATCAAAAAATCCTTTTCATTGAAAAAGTTGGGGGGGGGGGGTCGATCGGTTTTGTTTCCTCTCCTTTTTTTTAATGAATTATTTGAAATAGTTAGATCTACTGTAACAAAAAGAAGTACTCAGTATGTAAGTGTCTATGCGAGGGCGGGGGTTAGAGGTGAGGTGGGGATAGGGGCTTTGAATGAAAAGAATTAAATTCAATGCTAAATCAACAACATATCTTCACTATACTGAAAACAGAGGGCTGGTACTAGGGCCTGCTAATATGACATGAAATTGTTTTTAATGCATCTCAATGAAATAAAAAGCGGATAAATTTAAATATGATGTCAAATGAATTTTGTAATTTCTACCGAGCTTTTCATTAAATGAGGCAAATTATGCAGATATCCCCCCCCCCCCATAAGCAAAATAGCAGAAAATTTAATTATTTTCAATGAACTGCATTGCATATTTGAAAACATACTTGGTTTTATATTTTTTCTTTCATAAGTCAAAAAAGTAACGTCACATTAATTTTCTAACGTCACGTAATCTAACGTCATTTTGACGTTACCGAAATTGACACCAACATCGTGCGCGACGTCTATGCAAATTATGTGTCTTTTTGCAAAATGTTCCAGTTTTGGAGAATTATAGTAAAACAATGGCATCTTAACAACCAGAATGTCTTAATCGTATTAGAAACCAACACTCTTAATAAAGCCTTTGATCAATTGTTTACATATCACAACTAATTAAGAACGATTCAGTGGTAATAAAAAACACTAGTCAATTTGGAAGTACACATCGATCAATCTGCTTTCATTCTGATCTCATATGATTTCATCGCCTATGCTCTTGTGTTTACTGTATGCCACCATAGGGAGAGTTGTGGATATACATTTAAGTCTAAATACTCCACTATTGTGCACGTAATTCTAACATTTAATAAGTCGTTTCCTGAAAGCCTTTATACATGTGTTAAACTTTGTGAGATTTGGAGGATGGTGTTTAAACCATTTTTTTTTCTTCTTTGGTCTTTTATTTAGAGGATCCATTCTATTTGTTGGCAAAAATTGTTTCAAAGTAGAAAAAATAACAAAAGAGAAAATGTGATTGTAAGCAACTGACCAAAGCTTTATTAAGAATATCGAGAACTAATTGGTTTAAGACATGTCTCGTTCTTAGGTTGAGTTTGTTTTTACAATCCGACATTATTTCTCCTGTATAAATTCACAGCAGTGACTTTTTTCCTTTCAGAGAGCGTTTTCTCAGAGGAATCTAATTCCACAAAGCTAGACAATACACAAATTCCGAATTCTTAAATCTGAAAACGAAATAAAAGATATCAGTATGCGTGGGTCAATTGTGCTCTGGGATACAAATGATTGCCTTTAAACACAAAGATTATTGCGTTTAAATGCAATGATTATTGCATTTAAACACAAAATTATTGCGTTTTATCTCAAAATTAATACGTTTTAACGCAAACTTTTTTTTCGCTTGAACACATTAATATTTTTTGCGTTTAATCACAATAATTTTAGCATTTAAATGCAATAATTTTGCGATTAAAAGCAATGTTTTTGCTTTTAAACGCAAAAACTTTTCAACGTATCAATTTTGCGATAAAACGCAATAATTTAGTGTTTAAACGCAATAAAAGAATATTTCTTTCTCTGAACTGGCCTCAAAGGGATTCCGAATTCACGCCAGTAGTAAAAGATTTAATTTTAATGGGAATCAGAACAAAAACTCAGTTACCGTCTATAAACCTGCTGATACATTGTGCTTGACTTTTGACGTGGTTCAGCGAATGGAATCATGTAAAATTGTAACATTCAAAACTTTCACAAAAGCTGTCGAATATTTTCAATTTTTTAGCCAGCTCAACAGTAACATTTATCCACCGATATCCAATTATATCACGTAAAATGCATACTTCAATGAATAGTAATAGATATAATATTATGCATTTATTTGAGCATATAATTCTGCAGCAAATGGATCTTCATATCACAGTAAGAATATTACACGATTATTAATCCTCGAGTTATCTATTTATAACAAACAGAATTGGCATATGTTTTCTTTGAACTTTAATTTTGTACAGTGTAACACGCTTATAGCGAAGTGCCAGGGACTGACAATGTTGCCTCATTATAGTTATTTTAGGAATGACTCTAATTCTTGGCCAAATTATTCGAGTATAACCTGGTTTGGGTCAGTTTACGCTTTAGAATCCGCGAAGTTTTTCCTTATAATTTAATTTTAAAATCATTAAATAACCATGGGTGTAAAATTTCGTTGCTTTTATTAGTTCAAATTTGCCGCTCAATAATACAACCGTAGTAACGGAATTAAAGGAAGTGATGGGAAGCGAGGGAAGGTAAAAACTGATACATAGGCCTAGCAGCCTTGTTGTTTGTTTACATGTGGTAAGATCGAATTATTTTTGAAGTTAAAGGTACATTAATTAAATGTGGAATTTTCCATGAATCCCGAGGACTGGAAATGAGAGGATTGTATGGATACAGATGATTCAGCTGGTTGTTGGGAGGGGGGGGGGGTGGGTCCCATACCAAACCAGGTTATACAGAAATAATTTGTGTTCCTTTTTGGATATTAACCAATCAGAGGCTAGAATACTAACAAAATTAAATTATATAATAGTATTGTGCTTTGCATGCACTGTGCCTAAATACATGTACGTAGTAGTCAGGATTTGACACATGGTGTACGAGCCGGAGGCTGACTGTTGTATAAAACGACATTTTCTCTATTTGCAATGTTTCATTGCCTCTTACAAACATGTTTGTACACCCCTTTTATGACGTCACGTTGTGCTACGTGTACGTCATAATTTTTTTGAGTGGTTCATGCAATTAGTAATAATGCACAGGTAGTTTCAAAAACCTTTAGTTGAGTGAAGGGTAAAATTGCAAGAAACTATTTTAGAAAAATAATTTTGTTTATTATTCTTTCTGTAAGTGTCAAATATTTGAAAATAAGTTTATATATATTATAATACAGTTTTGTATAGATAATGGCGTCTGTGGCTAAATCGAGACAATCTCGGGGTAGTGAGTTCTATCCCCGGGTGGATGATGTCGGATTTTCCTTAGAAAATGAAGCCGTGCACTATTTCGGGATAGTACTCTTACGTAATTTGAATACTATGCGATAATAGTTGGATATTGATTATATAGAGACAAACCGACAGGAAGCATAATAATTGTAATTTGTTATAATTGCAATTTGTTATATCTGTTAAGTCCATAATACTTCTGTTAAAAAAACAAATTGGATTAAAAATCAATTCTCATAACATATTGAGTATAGGCGTGTTTTACTGTATTATTTATTATTCTACGAAAGCCCAGAAGGCTCATTCGAGATTCGAGTTTCGAAATACGAGATTCAAGATCCAAACTAACCAATTAGAAGGCGGATTCAATATTTGATTACTCCCCTTTATTAAGTTTTTACTATCAAGAAAACACTGAATATATTTATAACAAATGGGTCATTTGCTTTAATAATAATGCAAGAAAAAATGTTATATGTATCAAAACGAAATAAAAATGAATTTTGGGGTAACGTTTTGAAAAAAAAATATATATATAATCTTATTTTTCTCATTTAACAAAACAATAGATACGTATATGAAATATTATATGGTCTTATCTTTGAAGAGCGAAATTAGTAGGTCGATAAATTATTAAGTAAGGACATTGATGAGGGAGAAAATTATTATTGATTTGAAATACTAAGGATCGTCTTTACACTGCACAATAATTTAATTAAGGATACATTTAATTACATTTAAAGGTGCACTTGTGCAGTTAGACTGATCTACTATTTTATAGGAACTAAAATAAATTCCAGTTTGTATTGTATACCGGTGTATAATTTTTAATTAATTCGAGTATTCAAAGCCTTAGACCAAGATAAGTAATTGAAAACTTAATTTTTATGTACATTGTATCTCTCCTATTGGGAAACAGTGGTGTATATTCCCTTCTGCTTATGTGTAGGCTAATGTGAAGTCACAGATTTCACCAAAAGCGCATCATTGCCGTATTGCGGATAGGCAAGGAGGGAGTCGCCCCCTCTAAATAGAGAGAGAGAGAGGGGGGGGGGGGTTCGGAGGACCACTTTTTGCGATCTTGGATATATTTATCATTGTCATTTTTTCCAGTGAATATAATTATAAATCATTTAAACATATATTTATGATACAGAAATTAAAATCCTCATGACCTCTCTTAATAAAATTGAGAAATTTTTAAATCCTTACACAGTTCTCGGAAATTACGGAAACTTCTTTACCGAATAATCTAAATATAATTTTTAAAATGTTTTATGTTTGACTTCCTACTATTCCAAGCATATTTCTTAATTTCTATTTCCTGTACTTATCGTAGACTCCTGATGTTGTCAATTTTAATAGTCTGATATCGACTTCAAGATAACATTTCAATTCTAGATTTAACCAGCTATAAAAATCAAAGGTTTTGCATACTGTAAAAATTGGATAGGCATAAAAGTGTGGCTTGCTAAAAATACTTTTATTGCCTTTGATGAAAAAATATTCTAGTAACTGGTAAATAAATAAGATTTATGATCAACTTCTCCCCTTTTTTCAACCAAATACATGTAAACATTTTTTTTTACATCAAGAAAATGATATTGCCTATATGGAATATACACCATTAAGAAAGCGAACGCGATTTTTCTTCATCTCTACTACAATGTCTTTCAAGATTTCCTGTGTACACTTAAAAGGCATACATGAACTAAATAATTTTAATAGAACTCCTTTAGGCTTTACGATTTTTTCGAACTCCTAAAAGTGTATAGAGCGTCCATTGGTTTGTTAAAATAAGTAATTCTTTATCATTATTAAACACTTTTATATTTTTTTTTCTCTATGGCCATTACATCATGAATTGAAACTTGTGTATTGATTGGTTATGTATCTTGCGAGACCCGAGCGGTTTCCTTATAACTAATTATCGAATATATAATTATTTTGCCCATGCATCGCAGGATTGACACTGAATGTTGATAACCGAACATTTGTCTACCGCTGTAATCAAATAAACAACATAGCCATAGGACCCTGGGCACGTGTCTCTCTCTCCCTCCCCCCCTCCCCATTCCCCATATATCTTTACCGATATATACTATAGAAAACATAGCAACTTTATGCTTGTGTCCTTTCAAAAATAACGTCTAATTACAGTGATAACCTCTGTTGTTTTATTTATTTTTTTTTTCTTTTTTTTTTTTTTTTTGGAGGGGGGGGGTCTTAACATTACATTTTTATTATTTCCTACGGGCCTGAACAAAGAGAAATCATTATCTTTACTAACCATGTAAATTTCAGCCATCCGTACTCAGGAGCTGTCTCTTGGTTTCACAAACTAGGTCACTGGTTACTTTCTAATACCTTTTCACAAACTATATCCACTTTGAAACCCGTATTGGTCACTGGTCACTTTCTAATACCTTTTCACAACCTATATCCACTTTGAAACCCTTATTACTTTTTATCATTAATCGCTAGTCACTTGTTTAATTGCACATTAATAATTCTCATCGACTACAATAAGCCCCCCCCCCCCCCCCGCTCTTTGAATCCGATTAACAATATTTATTATTACGACCTCAAACCTGTAAACAAACTAGATAATACGATATAGATATTCTTGATATAAATCTATTATAATATCTAAGAAGTTATTACATAAATTAAAGCATACTTTGCAGACCAAAAACCCAATATTTTTTCTCTTTAGTTCTGATATATATAACACTCTTTCTTGCATTGTAATATAATCAAATGACCTCTTCAGTTTGAATATATTCAACGATTTCTTGAAGGTCAGAACTTAGCAAAGGGGAGTAATTGAATCTTAAACCGCCTTTTGATTGGTCAGTTTGAATATCGAATCTCGTATTTCGAAATTCGAATCTCGAATGAGCCTTCTGGGCTTTCGTATTATTCTCCTTTTTGAAAGTTTTATTTTCTTGTTTTTTTTTTTTTTAATAAACGGTTGTTAATCTAAACTTAATCCAAAGTGAGAATAATTCAAGTTTCCTTATTTTCATTATTTTGCACCAGTGAGTTTCCATTGTCGGAATATTTTGTTTATTTGTCGATGAATATAATTTCAAATCAGTGGTCGAACTACTTTTTGTAGAAGTCAACATTACCATTAATGGTTTCAGTCACTACAAAACTATAGTGAGAACGACGTTTATAAATACTAATACTCTCTCAAAAATAATGATTATATGCTTCTTTTTTTTTTACTTTAAATCAAGCTTCTACTACATATAATCCTTGTTCTTTCTTCCGTAATATAATTTTAAAGAAATTTTTTATTCCTTTTTTTCTTAATAAAAAAAAAATGCAATAAAAATATCTACTTTAGGTGAAAAAAATTATCAATTAAATTATTAAGTAATATAATTGCCGCCCTTGATTAATGAATGGCAAGGGGAATAACTATGGAAAGAAGCATGTGATTTGTGTACTGAGCAATTAAAAAACAACATCGAATTTCGTAGAAGTTGATACATCTAACATAAGTAGAAAATCATAAACAATAAAACAAATTAAAAAGTACCTAAGATTTTTTTTTGCCGTGAGCTCTCTAGATCTGTAATACTGCATATTGATATTTTGCATTTCGTCTGTATTCAAAGTTGTATATGTGTGTATGTGTGTTTTGTGAGGGAGGGGGGGGGGATGTAGTTAACTGACAATCACGTTGTACATTTACTAATGTGTATCAACAAGCAAGTTTTTCCCCAGAATTTGATTTGAACCTGAGGACATCCTTTTCTATTTTCCTTGGAACTCTACTCTACATGTGACAGTTGCCTTTCTGTCTTTCTTTCTATTGCAATCACTTTGAGAGAGAAAAAAAACACGTGCAGATTTTACTTAATTCATTGGTTTAGTAAATTATTCTTAAAACAACATTTCCCTGGAATCTTTTTTATTTTTATAACTTTTCAGAGAATTTTACCCGCTATATATATGCACTACTGGTTTCTGGATCCCTTCCCTAGAAATTGCATACATTTCTGATCGAAATATTTTACACAGCAGTTCAAATTTAAATTTATGCACAATTTATCTTGTTTGTTAGATAAAGAGTATGCACATGAAAAGTAGCATGTTTGCCGATAAATTGAATTATAAGCATTGATTCTATAAATTATTTTATCTATCGGAAAATGAATTTTAAAAAAAAACACTTTTTTACGAAAGTCTGCAGCTTTCATAAAGTGTGCGATTCGTTTTTTAGATTCATTTCCCGATGAACAAGATAAACTATAAAATCAATCCTATAATGATCATAAAATTGATCTTGCAACATATTCTAGAAATACAAAGTCAATTTCTGCTTGCTTATCGTTTTATTTCAACATTTCAATAGCTTCTATAACGTATACTGTGTAGCTGATTTCCCTGGCAAATGCCTTTTGGAAAGTGTTCTGGACAATTCAATAAACGTACCCGTAGTTGTTTGTTGACCGGGAGTGACATGTATGCTGTCGTTTGGTTTGCTTTCAATTCCTGGTATTAAAGGATAAGACGTTACACCAGTTGCTTGTGAACAAATTGTGGATTCCTTGGTGGTGACGTCTGATGTGGAGTTGACTGAGTTAATTCTTCAGAATAATTTGTAGATGAAGATGGGAAAGGTGAACACGTTTCCGCTTTCATCATATGATCAGGTGATGTTGCAGGATATGACGTCACAACAGACGTTTTAGTAACTGTTTTGGTGACTGTTGTTATCGTCTTAGTAAAAGCTAATTCAGGTATATTGGAGACTCTTTCGGATCTCATAAGAATCGAGAGACACAGTATTTTAAATTTAGGGGGAAAATATCTGAGTTGAAAAGCAACATACATGAACAATATCCTATTATGAATTAAACTGATTATGATCTAAAACATAAAATAGTTCGTTTTACTTATCAGTGCTATGTACCTATATGTATATTTAAACTGTTGTTATGAAAATTATAAACGAAGCTTTATCAATATGTATTTAGATTGATTATAACTCTCGAAATACTATGCATATTCATTTTGTAGCAATGTTTTGACAAAAATATAAAACGGATGGGCTTTACGTCTTCCATTCAAAACAGCAGCATTATTTGCTGTTTTCTTTCGTTTCTTTCTTTTCTGTAATTTTTCGTTTCTTGCCAATTTTATCCCTGTCATGTCCTTTGTTTTATCCTACTGTGAACCTACAGATTCAGACTGATCCTGTTAATCTTATTTTTTAACCTAAAACCTGAACTGAGTCTTCATTCAAGTGTTAAACGTTTCTATAGTGCTATTTAGTAACAGATGTATCGTTTGTCCTCCGTGATAATCCAACTGCCTGATTGCGAATTCTTCCGACAGGCCAACGTTTACGTTATGTCTCTTTTCATTGATCGACCAACGATAAAGCTGAGTATTTATACAGACAGAAGAGCGTGGGAAATTATAAAATATCGCCTTGGGCTAACAATGACAATCGAGATCAGTTATCTGAAAAAAAATATAGGACAGCCATTTATATCTCATCTTAGATGCAAATGTCTTTTACTCAGATATAATTAGATATTTTTTTTATTTGTACTTATCAATGGAACGGGCCGTTTTCCTAAAGGTCAGAGGCCTCCTTTGTAGGTCAGTTGTAATACTTACTGCCATCATTTGGGGGTCATTGAAATATACATGTACTACTATGTTGATTTATCTTATTTTGATTTTTGTACCTATTTGCACCTTTTCAGTAGTGAAACAAATATCAAGGATGTTAAATTATAATTAACGACTTGAAAAGAATTTCTCCGTTTAGTCCTTATAACATCAACCATAGGGTGAATTTTCAAATGGTTGTCAGATTCCAACTTATGACTGTTGTATGTATTTGAATTATGGTCAAGTTTTTATTGTCATACAAATATTAGTAGCAAGGACATAATTTTATAGTGCTACATGTACTAGGCAATTGTAATTGCCAATAACTATGAAATATTCTATAAGACATAAGGACTCTTATTCTTGATTTTATCATTGTTGCTAAAATAAAGAAATTCCAGAATAAAATAAATATGATTTTTAAAAATCGAAAAAAAAAATATCATCTTTACCTGACTTACTTGATATTCCGATGGCTTTCTGTAAGTTGAAATTAAAAACTTAAGTATAAGATAATACCGGCCCCATTTTGAATCACTGAATGTTGACTGACGATTTTAGTAATATTTCTGGGCCATTTTTTTTTTTTTTCACACCGAATTATCTATAGATTTTTCCCTTCTTGCGATTATGACAAGGAGCATCTGAAGGTCTGTTTTAGAATTTAAATAAAATACTTGGTAACAAAATGAGGAAATAAATTGACCTTGATATTATGTGAAATTGACCGTATTATTGCTTATCTAATGACGTATGACATGCCAAATTATCTGAATAAATCAGCAAGCATCGATTGGCAATTAAATCAAGTCGGTTTTTTGATTTAATACGACAAAAACTTTGCTTTTATGAAGCAATATAACACATCAACATGAATGAAGTCAACATATTTCTGTCCATGCATATTGATTTTAAAGAATTTTCTGTATGATTGATCTTTAATTCATAGGATGATTGCAGATATGTAATAAAAGCGAGGGCAATCATATTCAAGTGCACTTGTTCAAATTATGAAATTTTTAAATTTCCTTAAATTGCAATGACGAAATTGAATATAATTTTTAATGTTAATATCTTTCTCCTTTATACATGATATTTTTATAATGTTTGGGAAACATAATTATTTAACTACAATAAAAAAAAATTACCTTTTTGGTTGCCTACGCACAAAAAAGAGTACCCAGCATTGTAGACAGAGTGACAATGGTGTTAAACCATTAATATTATATTTACAGTTACACCTTTGAGATTTCTATTCTACAATTTGATTATCTGATGCAATGTTATAAGCAAAAAATATAGGTCCATAATTCCTAAAAAATAAATTGTAACATCATAATATAATGATGCTTAAATAGAGAGCCATTGTTCATAATTTGTCTTATTAGAACTGACCTTAAAAAATCAAACAAATCAACAAAATAAATAAATAAATAGATAGATAAATGAAATAAATAAATAAAATAAACAAATTAAACAAACAAACAAAAAGTGCTTGTTAAACTCTTTTGCATTTAAAATATACCTACTGTAAATTGTTTTACATGTATGTATATATATATATATATATATATATATATATATATATATATATATATATATATATATATATATATATATATATATATATATATATATTGATTTTGAGATCCGTTCACTCTGTTTCACCTCCAAAATAGCTTAAAAGTATCCTATTATTATCCTCATAAACATACTTTAATCATAGAAAGCATTGACTAAAGTGTGTAAAAAGAGGAAGAACATGAAACTAGTATTAGGTACTGGTGGTAATTTGTAACCAAAGTTCTCAGAATTTGTGTTGATTTTGTAAATCAAGACTGCAAAATTCAAATAATTGCAGCAGTTCACTGAGTCAAAAAAAAAAAAAAAAAAAAAAAAAAAAAAAAAAAAATTGGAAAAGATTACATATAGTTTGTAAACCATACGAAATAAACAATACGGGTTGCAATTGGTCTAGGGCATCTTCCATAAAAAAAAGAAAAAAATAAATGATTCTGTTTATTTTCTAGGAGGTGCACTAGTGTTTGTGTAGAAATATCATTAGGGGCAAGAATAACAAAAAATATTGAAAACATAAATAAATAAAACAAAAATCCACATTTTCATTTAATTTACAAAACTTTCAAAAATATGTCTGTGTTGTATATTAAAGTATGAATTAAATAATAATTACAGTTACAAAAAATAACATGTAAATCAATGTAAGATAATGGTACATATTAGATAAAAATCAATACAACCATTTTATAGTAAATCAAACGGTGAAACGCTTCAGAAAAATTCAAGTACAGTGTATGCACTATGTTTTCATGTGTGCATTGTTAAAACGTAAAATCATATATTTCAAAGCAATTCCCTGAACGAAGCAAAAAGTCTTTGTGACATTAGTTTACAGGTTCTTGCAGATCGCATTTTACTTGAAAGTGCGCATTACTTTCTCCAAATTGATGTCAGTACTTAATTGAGAAAAAATATGTGCACTAAATATTGTATTTAAGAATTCGATAAGATAAATTGTTCACAATATTCGAAAATTAAATATCAAATTAAAGTAACCGATCCACAGGGGATGCTTACTCCTCCTAGGCACCTGATTCCAGCTCTGGTGTTTCAAATAGTCCGTATTTTTGCCCTAGTCAAGACTAGCTTTCTTTACTGGATTTGTGATCTGGAAACAGAAGAAACATTTACATGAACATTTTTTTGCTAAACCCTAATAAGAACAAGTATTTTTTCTTGAGAGTTTTACTTCTCACAGTTTCCATAACTTGTGCGAGAGAGTAACGGGTTTTTCTCCAACTGAACTTCCTTAACTTTTTAATTGTCAATAGCCATCAAGCTTGCTGAATGTTTATTGACAATGAAAAGGTAAAGAAACAAGAACTGAAGAAAAAAAAAGAACGGTATCTAACGACAACTGCTAACGCGGGGCAAGCTAAAGACAAACACATTGAGGATACAAAGATATCAACAGTCTCGCTTAAAGTCAACATTTTGCAACTTCTACGCTTGAAACAATGACCTTGTCACCACATGCAATCTACCATTAAATGGAATCCCGAGTTTCCTTTTTCATACTAACTGTTAGGTCACTACTTACACACTGAATTGTCAACGGATTTTTCTGTTTGCCTGATCATGACAAAGATCACACGGAGGGTGTGATCAGCCAACAGGAAATGTTTACCCCTCCATATCACCTGGTCCAACTTTGATGGGTTTTTATGCCCCTGTATCGAAGATTCGGGGGTATATAGTTTTTGCCCTGTCCGTCCGTCTGTCTGTTTGTCCGCAAAAACTTTAACATTGCTCATAACTTTTGATTGGTTGGAGCTTTGGCTTTCATATTTCACACGTGTATTTCTTTTGGCAAGACCTTTCTTTGGGTACCATCATATTTGACCTTTTGACCTTGACCTTGGAGTTTGACCCAGTTTTACAAAATTTTTCCCAACTTTAACCTTGGCAATAACTTTTGAACGATTGGCGCTATGGCTTTCATACTTCACATGTGCAATTCTTGTGAAAAGACCTTCCTTTGGATAAAAACAACTTTGACCCTTTGATCTTGACCTTGGAGTTTGACCTACTTTTGAAAAACTTTAACCTCGGCCATCATTTTTTGAACAGTTGGTGCTAGGGCTTTCATTCTTCACATATGTAATCCTTGTGACAAGCCCTTCCTTTAAATATCAACAATTATAGCCCATTGACCTTGACCTTGGAGTTTGACCTACTTTTGGAAAACCTTAACCTTGGCCATTTCTTTTGAACAATTGTACCAACATATTTGATTTGCATTTATTAAAGTTTAACCTTCGCTATAAGTTGCGATACGGAGGCATCAGTGTTTCACAAACACATCTTGTTTTAGGTATATGTTTGCTCTGCTCCCTATTTGTATTGTTTTAATGGACTTGTGAGCTTGATTACTGTTCTTATCTCCATATTTCATTATCAAAATTCTTCCAAACTATCTACTGAACATTATATCTACACGAAACACTGAAAATATCGCATAGCATAACGTCAAAACGTGTGTTCTCAAACATGTTAAATAACCAGGAAAGGATCACTGCATAAACAGAAGTGATGAAACTCTTTGTGGTAACGGGAGAAAGTTATTTAGCAAATGCTATATCATGAATTAAGAAATCTGATGTACTGGATATATAGGCTCATTTAATTTTATGATAGCAACAGTACCCTCAACTTAGCCATAATATCTAAGTTAATTTAAAATATAACATTTTGTTAAACCCAGTAACAATTTGTGATTTTGAAATTCGAACGATTCACTCAGCATTCCGCTAACGTTGCCCTGGTGGACTTATTTCCATAAATTGTTACTTATAACAAAATATTTCATGCATTTAACATGTACCACTACGCCATAATTGATTACCTACATTTATTTATTCAAACTTAAGTATCTACGTTTGAAAAAATAATTCAGAATACAGAGATATATCCAATTTGGACAAGACAAGATAAATTTTCATGATTTAAAAAACATGTGACACAGATATTGCTGCAAAATAGGAAAGTGCACATGCACATGCTCTTTATTTCTTTGAATTACTCAGCTTAAAAAAAAAAAAAAAAAAAAAAAAAAAAAAAAAAAACTACATGCATTTTGGAAGTATTCTATTTGTTCAGGTTTTAAGATAAATATAGTTTCTATTAAAAAATGGGAAAGTATATATCGGAATGTAATTTATATTCAAAAGAATATTTTATTGAATATTTGATTTATTATTCAACAAAATTAAACTAATGTCAGACTGGAGGACATGCCCATAGAAAGCAAAGATCAATAACTCTCAAAGACTTTGATTGACACTCATTAATTAAGCATGATACATGTATATGACAGAGGAGTGTTAAGACTGGAGTCTTTAAGTTTCTTGTATTAGAACGTACTAGCGTAAAAAAAAGTGCTCTGGTATTATACGATATATCTGCTTTATGTTTCTTTTTTCACTGAATCGACCAAGTGTATTGCTGGTATATATTGCGATTATTGTGAAACTCTGCTGTGGGCTAACGCTGACAAACGATGCTAACTTATAGATAATTATTGTAATTTCATCCCTAGATATAGTTGTTCAGACATTACTAGATATTTTCAGATTTGCACTCATCAATTTTGAAAATCGATTTCGTAAAGGTCAGATCCTTGCATTTTTTTTTTGGTGGGTAGGCTGAATAAATATCTGTCATAAATAGAAATCATAAAGATTTATAACAAGATAATGCATTGCGTACTAGCTACTCGCTTAAATTGATGTTTGCTTTAATTTATTAGTTGATTATGCTACCAAAGAATTCCTTCCTCTAAAAACTTGATTTTATGTAAATTTTATGTAAAGTTTGTGTTGATATACTGATTATGTTCATATCATGTAACTATCAGTTCGACATGCCTGCATCTGTTTTAATATCTATCTTAATTTTATAAAGCCTTAAAGATATTTAAGGAAGAAAACATATAATATTTGCTCGTTATCAAAGCAGATACAAGTGAAAACAAGTATTAATTGTAACGGGGACCGTTGCAGATGTTCCCCAAACGCTCCCCAACTTCCTTTTGGTGTCTTATTCCCTGTAAGCTTCAATCAAGTATATTGTTTTTTTACGCATTACACGCGGGCGCACGGGCATGCATGTAAAAAATGACCATATCAACTTGTCTACACTTTTAATACATTTTTATACTCAAATTTCATCAAAAGATAAAAAAAAATTCGGCTATATTAAGTATATCTGTCATTTTACGCATTGCAAGCGCGCGCACGTGTATCATGTCCATGATGACCGTGTCATCTTGTCAACACTATTAATATATCTACATATTTTGAGTATCAAAGCATTTCATCAAAAAGTGTAAAAGTAACAGCTATATCAAGTAAATTGGTCATTTTAGCATTGCATACGCGCGTTCATTTGCATGCATGTGCATGTTGACAATGTCTACATTCATAAAGGGTCTATATATTCTGATTATCAAAGCATTACATCAAAAAATGTAAAAGTTATGGTTATATCAAGTATATTGGTAATTTTACTCATTGCACGCGTACGCACGTGCATGCATGTGCATGCTGACCATGTCATCTTGTCTACACTATTAATATATCCTTATATTCTGAGTATTAAAGTATTTCATCAACAAATATGAAAGTTTTGGCTATATCAAGTATATTGGTCATTTTACTCATTGCACGCGCACGCACGTGCTTGCAAGTGCATGCATGTGTGCGCTGATCATGTCATCTTGTGTACACTTCTAATATATATTTATATTCTGAGTTTCAAAGCAATTCATCAAAAAATGTCAAGTTAAGTCTATATCATTTGTGTTGGTTATTTCAATCATTGCGCATGCGCACACGTGCATGCATGTGCATTCTGACCATGTCATCTTGTCTACACTTTTAATATATCCTGATATCCTGAGTATCAAAGCATTTCATCAAAGGATATGAAAGTCATAGCTATATCAAGTATATCTGTCATTTTACTCATTGCACGCGCGCGCACGTGCACGCACGTGAATGCATGTGTGCGCTGATCAAGTCTTCTTGTGCAAACTTCTAATATATATTTATATTCTGAGTTTCAATGCAATTCCTCAAAAAATGTACAAGTTAAGTCTATATCATTTGTATTGGTTATTTCAATCAATGCGCATGCGCGCACGTGCATGCATGCGCATTCTGACCATGTCATCTTGTCTACAATATTAATATTATGATATCCTTATATTCTGAGTATCAAAGCATTTCATCAAAAAATATAAAAGTTACGGCTATAACAAGTATATTGGTCATTTTACGCATTGCACGCGCACGCACGTGCATGCGCGTGCGCGCAAAATGACCTTCGTTCCGCAAATCTACATAACATTCCTATTAACCCTAAAAAGGTTTCACCTCAATCGGATGTGTAGTTTCGGAGATCACTCACGGACAAAAAAGTACCCAGGAAGAAAAATAATAATAATAAGAAGAAGAAGAAGAAACAGAGTAAAAACTAGAGCCGAGCTCGTTGCAGAGCAACGAATAGGTCTTCCGTTGGAGCAGTGACCTTGAGTCAAGGTCATGCCATATTCTAAGATGATAAATAATCTTTTAAGGGACTATCAACTTGCAATGCTTCGCCAGTAGAAAGACAATAAAATAATGTACCCTTTCTATTTCGTGACCTTGAACTTGTCCAGATGACCTTGCGTCAAGCCATGACACAGTCTGGTTATGACGCAAACCTATCTGTGTTACCGACTTGACAAGTTAACACATGTTCTTTCAGACCACACATCTAGTAAAAGCATCTTGTTCTTACTGACGTTGAACTTGAGTCAAGGCCATGACACAGTCTGTATGACACCAACAATACCCATTCTGAGTGTTTCCAACTTAACAAGTTTACACATGTTTTTTTTTTTTTCATTTCGTTTCCATATAGTTGTAATTTATTACTTTTAACTCGCTGGCTTCAAATTTTATTGTATATATGTTTCATGTCCAATTTCGATATTGAAAAACGTCGGCATCTTTGAGTACGTGTACAAGGTGCATTACGTTACCCTATCACATCATGTTTTATAACGCAGACCATACATGTATATATAGTCAGCGTTATAAAAAAGGGTTAAAAAAAACCATTTTATTCATCAAAAATCTCTGCTTAATTATCTTTGCTGATTTCTTACAGAACTAGAGTGTTCCCAGGAACGCATGCGTCGCCTGCTTTTAGCTTCATTAAAGATGTAACTAAGTCTAAAAGTTATCAGCTATTCATTTGCTAAGGCATTGAAAATAGTTCATGCCAAAAAAAAAAAACAAAACAAAACAAAACAAAACAAAACAATACAGGGATAGTAAGACTGCGATAGAATCTAACAATCAAATAGAAATGCAAATCCTAAACCCCTGAAAGCTAAAATGGATATTAATGAAATTTGAATAAATTTATTATAAATAATTATATATAAATTATTTATGTACGTAATTTCAACAATCCTTCGAAAGAGGCTTCAGTCTTTCATAACAGCAATTGTCAGTCTACACCATCCATTTTGGAATACCGATCCCGTTGTATTTTCACAGTACTTAAATTTCAGTTTTTGTGGTTTCTTTATTTCATACAGTGTCAAAATACATTGTCATGAGATCATAAACATGTATAACTGTTAATTATTAAACCCTGCCTCTGTAATTTCAAAAGACATAAGTTAAATTTAACCCTCCGCAGTATATTTTACAAAATAGGTCAAAGGTCAAGGTCAAGTGAACTGTAACGCTGGTATTTTTCAAAATGTTTTATGACAAACAGTGCACATTCTAAATAGCATAGACTTACCTCATAAATATCAAAAAGAAGTTGTATATCGGCATTATTGGTTATTTTGAAAAGTAGGTCAAAGGTCAAGTTCAAGGATATCTAGGTCGGAAGCCATGGAAAAATACAAAAGCCATAGTGTCAAGCTATATGTGCAAATTATCAAACCCATACCTCTTACATTTCTCGAGATATAAGGTGTGACAGACGGACGGACAGCAAGACAGACGCCAGGTAAATTGATCGCTAAGTGCTGCTCTGCTCTACAGGCGACACAAAAATGTTTGTTCGATTGTCTGTTTGTTGTTTAACGTCCCTTGAGCTGCCAGCATTTGCCAGTGGAGGGCTGCAAATTCAGACCTATACTCGACACTGAAGGCCATTGAGCAGTGGGGGATTTTTTTTTCATGCCGGCACCTACTGCTAAACGGGACCTCGGTTTATACGGCCTCATCCGAAGGACCATACTCCACGTTCTGTAGTGAAATTGTTTGTTTGTTTGTGTGTTAACGTCCCCGTCGAGATTTTTCACTCATATGGAAAAACCACCACTTGCCGGTGGAGGGCTGTAAATTCGACACTCAAGGCCATTGAGCAGTGAGGGATTTTTTTCATCCCAGCACCTACTGCTACACGGGACCTCGGTTTATACGGTCTCATCCGAAGGACCAGTCTCCACGTCCCGTAGAGGAATAGTTTGTTTGTTTGTGTGTTGTTAAACGTCCCTCTCGAGATTTTTCACTCATATGGAAACGCCACCACTTGCCGGTGGAGGGCTGCAAATTCAGACCTATACTCGACACTCAAGGCCATTGAGCAGTGAGGGATCTCTTTCGTCCCAGCATCTACTGCTACACGGGACCTCGGTTTATACGGTCTCATGCAAAGGACCGGTCTCTACGTCCCGCAGAGGGAGTCGAACCCACGACGCAAAGATTAACTCCTTACTCCGCGACTCTAGAGCAAACACTCAAACCACTGCGCCACGCGGATCCACAACTACGAATCGTAGGGGTAGAAACATTTTGATAAATGTATTATCATTATGAAAATCATGTTCTGACTTAAGCCTGTAGAACGCAATTTCATTTTTTTCTGGGATGGGGCACAAACAATCAAATTTTTTTGACATCTAAGCAAAAAAAAAAAAAAAAAAAGAATAAAAATAAAAACATAATTGCGGGGGTGGGGTGGGGGGGGGGGGTGGGCACGACCATATAGCTTTAAGCTATATAGTGACTAAGAAGGAATAACTTGTCATTTGTCAAAGTCTTTTACCTAAACTCTTCACTTTTAATTGTCAATGACAGATTCTTGTTACAAAGTGAAAAGTATACATTTATATGTAGTGCAGCTATCCATCTCATATGCATAATCTATTTCATGAATCGTTTTATCCTAAAGGGAAAATGAAATCTCAATCAAAATTTGCCACAAATACTGGACTCTCTGATTAATTATAATATACATGTAAGAACGGATCGTCAATTAGGACTGCAGGTTTGATAAATTCACAGCATGCATTTTCAGCCTTAATTAAAACGTTGTTTCGAAATATTACACTGTATCTATAAAAGTGTAAAATTAGAATTGACCTAAAGAATATTTTACACCACAGGGGAAATGCTTCCGTGGCACCAGAAGTTTACAATTTTGATTGACAGGTGTAGCGCCGTGCATGGATTTCATGTAACTATGTACAAATAAGAAATGAAGGGATCTAAAGAAAAAAGTTATTGTGATTGACATTGTAATTAAAACAGAGACAATTAACAGTAGTTTGGCTGTGCTGGCCTTTCTGACATTTGAAGTAAAGTTTAAGAATAACTTATCATTGAAATGAAGTTGTAAAAGTGTATTATCAATTATTTTCATTTTCATCATTAGATGTGCTAATAAGTTTGTTATATTCAAGTCCATGTATATGTACTCCTTGTACATTTTTTTTGAACCGCGCGTGCAAGTGTAATTAAATTATAAAAAGTTAACATACTTCTTAAATGCATGGCATTTACGTTACACAGTTCTGGACATTAGAAATAATTAAGCTTATAGTGTTGGCGATATTTTATCGTATGCTAAAAAATATGTATTGCATAAAACATGTATTTTAAAAAATTCAGCACAATATAGCCTTTCAGATACTTATACATACAAAATCAGATTGCATATAATATGAAATATTTTATTGAATATTATGAACTCTTCTCTGTAAACAGGTGTGTTTTGAAGAGGACATTGAAGGCGAAAAAGGGGCTTGAATAGCCGCCTGTTTTTTTTTTGTTTTTTTTTCGGAAAGCTGTACAGTTATCTTGGACGACATATCGCGTACAAGTACAGTGTACAAAACAGCAGTGAAAATAAAAATAATGAACTCAAAGTTTAATTCTCTTCTCTCAATTATTTTGTGAAACATAATTACAAACAAAGATATAAGTTTTTACCAGAGTGTATACAAAGCGACTTTTCAAGCGGTACATGAAAGCGTTTGACGCGTGACCAGGTACGTGTAATTGCTTTCAAAACATGCAAACTCAGACTACAGTATCAGGTAGCGCAGGTTGCTGGCCTGTCAATCAAATCAGCAGCTATTGTTTTATTTTTGTATGATTGTCGGGCGGTATGTTATCGATCTTAAGCTAGGTAGATTTTGTGGGCGTTAATGGAAAATTGGGTGTTTAATAAAAAGCACATGTACTTGTCATATGCTGGAGTTACAAAACTATAGTCGACAGAGTTTTTCACATAGCATGTTAAAAGTTGGTGTAAACATAAAGATAGCCATTTTAAAAAGAAAATAATGTAAAAGTGTTTAGCAATGCGTCTTATTGTTTTCAAAATATATCTCTTTTGAATTCTTTGTCTACAAACCTTGTGTGTCAAGTTAGAATTATTTGCAGAATTAACCACACGCAATGAATCTCCGAAATTAAACACATAATAACACATAATTGAGAAATAAATCGTTTATTAAATACATGTATGCAGTTTAAAGATTAGGATTCATGAAATCGGGGACCTTTATACGTCCTTAATAAAATGTTTTGGATTTAAATTAAGTCAAATTAAGATAAGAATAAATGATTTAATTGATTGATCCGGTATGATTTAAAAAATAATTTTCCGTAAAGCATTGTGTCAGCAAAACGAATATAGAACGACAATGTTTTGTGTATGAGCACTAATAGCTGCTTCCTCGGCTACATAATTAGGTTACATAATTGTAAACAAACACAAAACCCGGGTATATGTGAAACGCAGTTAAATGCAGTTAAAGACTGATTTATTTTTTGCTAACTTTTTTTTTTAAATTTAATATAGTGTATGTTTCAATATTAAACGACGAAAAGATGTTTTGTTTACGAACGCAGGTCGCTGGTTCACACGCAATGGATCTCTTGTAATTTCGGCCACAATAATTTAATAAGTATATCACCAACATGACCAACATAGATAAGATGAAATAATTTGAAAGATCCGATTTGACTAAAAAAAAACAATTATCCGTACATAGTTGAGTTTGCAAAATAAATTTAGAACGGCAATGCCTGTTTAGTGTATGGCCACTGATCACTGGATCTAGGTCACGCGTGATCGGGGGATGGCCGGTTACGTAATTATAAACAAAAACAAACCCCGAGACGTATTGAAAATGTGTGACTCAATAATTTGGAATGAAACCACAGAACACGTAAAAACTTATTTTAAAGTAGTATTAGTATTTATTTTGGATAGGTTTATCATTTATAGCAAGTTTATTTCAGTTATGCGCATAAAGATTTCACCTTCACTCGTCTTATGAAACTAGTTACCTGTATATGGGTCAAGCTTCTAGCTCATTTATTAAAAGAGACTCGAACAAAATAACAATTTCACGAGATCAATAATATGTTAAAGAACAACTTTTTTAGCGACAGCTATATCGAAATATTTACCGTTTTTTTGGTTATAAAACGAAAACTTTCAAGGACCCTAGATCCCTAATTTAAGGGACCAGACCCTTTTTCGAGGTGCCAAATGAAAGACCTTAAAATTGTGCACAACTTTTGTCCAACATGTCTTAACAAAATATTTTTAGTTTAAAAGATACATAGGAAAATATGCGTAAATTTTCGCGCTTTTAGGCGTTCTAATTTTTAACCCCTATCTAGCGCCATTTTGAACACAGAAATCAAAAAACAAAAATAGATGTGCACAACTTCAATGCTTCTTTTATTTAAATTCGGTAGAATTTCTACTCCAGCTTTTGTAGTCTCGGAGCCTTTATCCTAAATTTTCATTTAAAGGGAGATAACTCAAAAGCGGAAGTGGATTTTTGACATGTTTGACAGCATTCTGATAGAGTTTTGTAACGTCTATAAACCCTGCAAATTTGAGCAAAATTCGTTGAGAAATGAGCGAGATATGAGGCCTCAAAATTGGCGTCTAGAAAGGAGAAGAAAAAAAAAAAGAATAATAATCTTAACCATCAGAATCAGTAGAAGGTCTTCCGTTGTGACGGAAGACCTTAACAATATGTTCCCAAACTTCGTTTGGGGAACATAATTACAAGTAAATTTCTCACCACCCAACCATCTTACATATATCAATCTTTATAGCTAAGAGCAGTTTGAAGCTCACATGACGTAATATGCAGATATATGCAATATCGAATACAAGATGTATAGAAACAGTTTTTCTAAGGGATTGAATTCTATATTAGTAATTGAAAAAGCTGATTAAGTATAGATGCTCAATGACTAATATGACCATAGTTGTTAGTTGTTATATTTACTCTCTAGCATATGTAGCCTAATAATTATTCTTTACATGGAGAAATTATTACATTCTCTTGCAAACACAAATTATCGTACACACACACACACACACACACACACACACACACACACACACATATATATATATATATATATATATATATATATATATATATATATATATATATATATATATATATATATATATATTATTTGCCAAAGTAGGCTTAATGTTTTCAGTTTCCTGCCGTATTTTATTGCTGTAAAAATTAACATTTTACCCACTTCTATTTTGGAAATATAACTTCAAGAATAATAGATTTTTGAAGTATCAAGCTGAATGTAAAAAGTAAAGATAACAGACAGAAATCAGTGCAGTCGGTTGGACATTTGCCGATCAAAAGACGAGGTTGTATTTGCCTTAAGGTCAGGCTAGGGACCATAGAATTTGTAGGTTCATGCAATGTCAGACTCAGATTTCAATTAAAAAGAATTCACATTATGATAACTTCATCCTCCGGCCAGTAATTAAAATATTAAATTACGTTTAATGACAAATAAAATTTTAAACTAAGATTTCAAACCACATTGTTTATTTTAAATGAATTACATGTAGTACGTTATCTATAGTTAATATCATAAACTCATTAAACTCATTAAGATGCTTTCATTCTCTGTATTCTTTTTTTAAATGACTTTTAATTTGAAACAGGTTTAATTTTAAGTGCTTTTATTTAGAAAAATATAAAGACAAAAATATGGATCCACATGGTCTTTTTGAATCCAGATTATTCGTTAAGGGGCCTCTTTTTGGCAAAGTCCTGAATGCGTTCCACAGGAAGATACAGTAGTCTCATCGACAATGGATGGGAATGATGATATCGTATTTGGTAACGTAGAAGTCGATGTTGATAGAGATATGTGATCAACTGCCCTCTTCCTCTGTTGCGTTGAAAAAAAAAGTTGAGTGAGAAAATCAGTATGTGATACAGTGTAGTATATTTCAAAAGCTTGAATAGGAAATTTAAAAAACAAATATCATAGTCACTATGGTTGAACATTTTTCAAATTTTACCAGATAGCAACATTCTCATATTGAAATCTTGGAGGCGTTCTTAACTTGACCTATTGTTATATACTAAATTTAAGGGCCAATAAAAAATTGATTTGTCTGAATTATTTCATAATGTTAAGGTCAGGACCCTCAGTAAAGCATGTTTCTGCCCAATCATAAGAAAATGGAAACAATGAATTATATATAGCCTTTTGTATGTATATTGTATACTTTGCTTTCCGTAAGCATTGTATTTAGTTCACAAATACACATGTACTTAAATACAACGTAGAGAATTATATATTTAAAAATTATATAATTAAAAAGTATTATCTTTTGCAAACGCTTAACAAACAGTCTCAGGTGTTTTAACATTACCATTTTAATTATTATCATTTTGCATTTATAAATTAAACAAAATTCAATGTAATTGTTCACTTAGAAATACCAACTTTTTAAGCCAACATTATGAACCCTCTCTACACCAGTGTAAAATGTTTTTTGGACACTGAGAAAATTATACTGTATACATGTGTAAATATTAGGCTTATCTATTCATTTTTCAATATATGGTACGTGGCATTTACCCCCAGGAAAAATGTTCAAAGACGGAAAAGTTTCAATGAACAGAAATCACTGTTGTTTACTTCAGTGGATAAAATATATGCAAATGAAGTGTCCACTTAATTTATCTTAGCCTTTTAAAATGTTCAGAATGCTTGAATTGATCTCAGATTGAGTAATACACTGAAGATTTCAATTTATTTGAATTCAGATCTAAGGGCAGATCACTCTTACTGCAGAAAAATACCATAGAATCAGAACTCTTTAGTATGCAGTGTAGAGAGGGTTCTTAAGACCAACGTGAAAGTGGTTTAACTGCCTCTGCTTCAAGATCAATGAATGGAATTTTACAATTTCAACAAAATTTCAATTGGGAATACCCCCCCCCCCTCAAATATCCTTGTGGGTAAGTATAGCAATCTTTTCCTAAAACTTTATGGTTAAACAATTATCATTTCTCTTATACATTGTATTTAGTTGTTTCAATAAGTAGTTATTAAAATAATCATTAAGATGTATATTTCAACGCATGCAATGAAAATTAAACACGACTGTTTCATTGAGGTTAATAAAAGACATAGATACAATGTTAAAAAAACATATCTAAACACGACTGTTTCATTGAGGTTAATAAAAGACATAGATACAATGTTAAAAAAACATATCTAATTAATATTACCTTAACAAAATTCTCACAATAAACCATCAGAGATATATTCACGCATGCGTTATCCAGTTGTTTTTCATACGTCACACAATAGTTTTGTTTGGTGCTTTCGCAGACAGAAAACGATATGCATTCTGACTGCAACCCACACAAAATGGCGCATTCTGGTAGAGTCCTCACATGTAGGGACTGGTTTCCTGATAAAACACAAAATCTCTCCCCGTGTACAAAGCCAAGAAACGATACAAGAACAACTGAGTTGAAAAGCATCCTCGATGAATTTAGCTTGTACCCGAATGTCGTCTTTGTTGAGTTAATAATCACCGTAATCTCCAATAATTACCTGAATAAAAATGGAACTATTTATCTTTCCCCGTCAGCCATATTTTGGTTAGATTATGTCAAAAACAAGATGAGCTTACAAACAGATAGTGTCATATCAGAGCAGTTATTAGCAAATCAAAGGTTGCTATACGCTACACCATTAGTATTCTCTGAAATAATTCAATTTCGTTTCACGTAGTGATGTATCTTTCACGGGCGTTAACCATTGACATGATTTCAAAAAAAAAAAATCTGATTTTTTTTCTATGTCCATTTTGGTAAATACAAATGAAATGCGTATTATCAATAGGGAAAAGATTAAAGGAGCGACCTATTTTGCTTACCAGTATGCGTGCAATCGAGAAAAAATCTTCGCTGGACGTGGATGTTTTGACTTTTGACAAAATTAACGATGCTTTAAAGACACTTTGAAACACATTCATAGGAATATGCTTTAGAAAATTAATATTGCATTGAACCAAATATTTAAACTTAAGGTTTTGAAAATCAATTAATATATAAATATATATAAAGGCTTTTAAAAGTCAGTCTGAAATCAGTTTGAAAATCTCACTACAGAACTTCTGAGCGTTGGGGTATATATAAAAACTGTCATGGCCGGAAAGTCGTAAATTTAGGTGTACCTTTTGTTTTGATTCATCTTTATCCAAAAACGTTTCGCTTATAATCTATGTTAGGGTTTTGAAAAGTAAATTTTGATGTAATCTCAGCCACACAAATAGAGTTAACACATATTAATGCTTGCTTGAATTTTAATTATCGTTTAACCTAGAATCAAACATCATTTCTCATTATTCTAGCAATATTCATTATAGAACTTTTGAATATCTAGAGTAATATTCTTCCCTTGTTTAAAACATGCAGATACAAAACATATCGAATTCAGTTTGCTTCTGGTTTGATAAGAGAGAATAATGGGATAAAAATGTTGTTAAAAAATAATTCCTTTCTTTTTTCTGCCTACTTCATGCTTAATAGAGCATATTATACAATTAAAGTATATCATTGAGGAAGGTAGCAAGTTTCTATTTCGCCTTAAGAAATAGTCCTGGTCTTGGGAACCTGGAATCTTGTTAACTCCCTCAAAGATAAACCTTTTAATTGTTTTATTATACCGATAAAATAGTAAAATTTAAAGGAATTAGCCTTCAAAGCACGGATTAGCTCATATGACTAACACACAGGGATTAGTTTATCAGGTATTACATCACTATAGAAGTAAAATCTAAAGGATTACGGATAACCGTGAATTAGCTAAAGAAGCAGGGATTAGCTCACAGGACTAACGCACGGGGAATACTCCATTCACATCGATCACTTGGGAATTATTCACATCTAATAATCTAATTTTATATAGGGAAAATCAGTAGAGGTATGGAAAATATATTTTATAATCACCAGAGAATTCTACATTTTAACTGAATCTTTAAGAAACCTGCTTGACGTAAATTGCTTCAAGGGGGGGGGGGGTCATTGAATTAGATAATCCCCTTCATATAATCTGGGTGGGGGGATATTGTAAAATTTTAAAGACAAGATATATAAAAATGTTTTATTTACAAGCTTAAGATACTTTTTTTGTTTACATCTACCAACATATACAAGCAACATCAACCATATCCTGAACAAACGAGAACAAGGACTTGGTTGCATCAACCGAGCTCATCACGAGAAAGATAAATCTGACGAGTGTGACAAAAATTATTCATAAATAGAGACCACCTCAAGCTACTCTCACAGAAAGAAAAATATGACAGCATGTAAATTGAATGTCATTTGCATAGCCTTTCAGGAATTCAGGACCACAAATTGGTCTCTTAGACAATACACTCCATAACATTCATAATACCTAATAAAGAAGATGGTTTAATAGAGGCATCAGAAACAAACCTGAAAACGAACCATTAAACGCGACATTTCTGACATTCATTACAACCTAAATACCTCATTCATAAACTTACTATTAGTGGGGCTAAATACATCCTCACTTTTTGTGGCATTTACCTTGAGGTATTACCATTAAAATCAAATGTCATATTACAGTAATAAAAATCTCAAACCCGCCTTCGGGTGAAGATACAGTCTTAGACAATACACATGTATTTTCTGAAACTGAATGTCAAATACCATCATCGAAGACTACAGACTATTATTTTCCATTGATATTGTTCAATGGTGCATGCATTTGAAAATGGCTACCGTCTTCTCCAAAACATTACTCCACATTTTTTTTTTTACTTTTTGCTTTATTGGCGATTCTATATGTTGGTGTTTGTCCTTTTTATAAAACAGACTCGATCCGATTATTAACTGATTTCAAACCATTATTTCTCTTTTTGATCTTTTTATGTTTAGAATAAAAGGTTATTAAAGTTATGAGGCCTATACATTAAAATATTTCTATATTTAAAAAAAAATCCGTAAATGCAGAAAAATTGAGCAAACTGTTGTTAAAAATTACACAAAATGATGATGTGTGTGGGGTAAGAGAAGTAACTCTTGTTTACTAAGAACACAAATTAAGTCATATTTTGAAAGAAATGAAATGACTTTGTCATTATATTGACAGTTATCACATTGTTATAACTTCAATCTTCAAGAATTATTTATCATTGCTGTAAATCCATTCCATCATTACAATTAATTTATTCGTCTCTTAGGTTACACTTATTGGCTAAGAAAATAGCTATGATATACTTGTAATAATTGTTGTACTCACTGGAGTCTCTCCTGTGGACTGGTGTGTTGAATAAGCTATGGTGTATTAAACTGCTAATAACTAGGACTGATCCTGCAACATTAAATATAGAGAAGTTTCGAGAAATCCACTGATGAAATGAAGGCCCAATTTTCTTAAATGATACATAGATCAAAATCAATCTGATTAAAATTATATTCTTTGAAGAGCTCACACACGATTGCTAAACAAAGGTATATCGATCGTATGTGAGAGGATCAAGGGATCTAATTTTAGATAGATTGACATAAAAATCATTTTCAATATTATACCCTCAAAACATAAAGAATATATCTCTTTCATTAAAAAAAAAAACTATAACATAATTTAGTTTTTTGGCTTGTTCTTTTAAGTAAATAATTAAAATAAAGCTTAGGGTTAATACATTGCATGTGCTACAAGTTTTAAAAATATTAAGTTTTTTCGAAGGCGCTTTGACACTTCTTCTCAATTGCTGCATTCACTTGGTGACAACATTGAATATCTAATCGTAAAATTGAAAAAGAAATAAATGTATTTGAAATTATTAATTTTCTTTCATTTACAAATATCTAAACTGAGAATATTTACTATCTACGATCAACTTTAATATTATGATTTGAAAAAAAAATACTCTGTGAATAAATTAAATTTCAAAAAATGCTTCTGAAGCTTCAAGAATTTAAATCTGCTTACCTAATAGAAACGCTTCATTGCAGACATCTTTGGCTCGATGTATGGTTAAAAACATTTAAAGAAATAAAGTGCATATGATTAAGATCTTGACATTCTTTTTTCTCTATTTTAGAAATCGACTCTTTAAATAAAGATACCGAGAAAATGCAAATTAGAAATACATGCAATACTGGTAATTATTTAGATAACGTATACACAGATCCTCAAAATTACTTAATCTTAGGTTTTCATAATAGAATAACTTTTTAGTAAATAGAATAACGAAGTAAACCTTGAAATTTAACCATGGAAACATATTATACAGATTTAAAGAACGAAATGTAAAGAAAAAGAAGAGTAAACATAAAGCACAACACACACCACAAAAACATCCAGACTGCCCTTTCATACTTCGGTTTAAACAATAAACATATTTAACATTTTTCAAAAAAAAAAAAAAAAAAAAAAAAAAAAAAAAAAAAAATTAAAAATGCCATTCGAAAAATATTAATAAAATAAAAAAGTACATCATCAAAGATAAAATTTAAAAATTTTGTAAATGAAGTCTGAGCTAGATGTACGTTTCCTTATATTGTTCGAAAATTAATATGAGTATTGCATATAAATGAACGTACCTGTGACAAACCTGTGAAAAATTGCTTAAGAAAGCGTTTCCCTCCTCGTCACTATGAATTGCTAGTAATTTGACAACATATTCTGCATTGGCTTCCAGTTTTTCCATCGCAAAATATCTCACTAATTTTGGAACAAATTCTGTAACTTCCGTCCTGGTATTAGCTAAAAGGTGAAACTTTATTAATATTGCATAGATTCAAGAATAGGCATTCTTTGTTATTCTTTAAAAGAGAATTTATCTTATTTACCAAAGTAATTTTTCTTCAAGTTCAATGACCTTGTCAGCAATACAATCTTGCATTAAGTCGAATGCTGACTAACCTTTTTCATACTGATTATGAGGCCATTATTATGTTCCCCAAACGAAGTTTGGGAACATATTGTTTTTACTCGGTTTCTTATTATTATGTTCCCCAAACGGAGTTTGGGAACATATTGTTTTTACTCTGTTTCTTCTTCTTCTTATTATTAAGGTCTTCCGTCTTCACGGAAGACCTTATAGTGATTCTACTGTTTCTTATTATTATTATTATTATTATTATTATTATTTTTCATTTTTATTTTTCTGACCTTTTCAAATCGCGATATCTCAAAAACTATTCAAATCATTTTCAGCCAAATTTTCAGGAATGATGTGTTATCTCATGCCATTTTGAAATATTGAAAAAGTTTGGAAAAATTCACTTCCGGTCAGGAATTATTACGATTTTTCACTTTTTCAACTAAAAATCTAGTCCGTGAATGTTCTCGGAAATTGTTAAAGGTAGGAGTCTGAAACTTTCAGGTATGATAGAAGGTGATTTGTAGATGTGTGATGGAAACATTTCGTGTGTCGTCGCCACTTCCGGTCGTCACAGGAAGTGATTTAAAAAGGGTAGTTTTTTTTAACTTTTTTGTTTTTCATTATTTTTTTATGATATTTATAGGATAAATAGAGAATCTTATCAGAATGCTAAATATGTAATTTATTTAAAAATGGATTAACCCGTACTCTAGATATTTATTGCTTGCTACTTTGATACGATGGTCTTTGATAGCGTAATGGTAAGCATGTTGAATTTTTCACGCGGGCAACTCGTATTCAGTCCCCAGAATGTCCAAATTTTTTCACACTATTGTTTGGGCTCAAATGTAATATTTTATTTATATTTAAAGGGGGGGGGGCTATGTCGTTCAACGTCAGAGCAGTGGTGTTTGACTTCATAATGGCACTGTGTCTTTTTACTCCTTCATAAAGAGTTTGCAGTTAAATTTTGCACTATCTATTCAATCCCCAAAATGTCCGATTTTTTTCACACTGTTGTTTGGGCTCAAATGTAATATTTTATCTTTAAAGAGGGGGGGGGGGGGGCTATGTCATCAACGTCAGAGCAATGGTGTTTGACTTCACAATGGTACTTTGTCTTTTTACTCCTTCATAAAGAGTTTGCAGTTAAATTTTGCACTAATTAATGTGCATATGTGTGTGATATGACAAAATAAGGTAAAAATGTTAATGTAGCTAGCTAGGTACCTATGAAATTGAATCACAAATCGGAGATTTGTCAAATTATACTTTGAAAGTAGAATTTATTATTTTCTCATCTTCATTGAATAAAAACAGCAATTTCAAATGAGAGGGAATTTCAATGACATTTAGTTTAAAGCAAGATCCGCCATAATTAAGAGCTCAAAGCGACTTTGCGGATAAAGGTATGGTTAATTAATGGTATACAGTGTATTAACACAATGAAACACATAAAAATCTGTATACTTGAAACAGTATGTGAAAAAATATGCTTTCACGTGAAGTGTCAATCATTTTGTTATGCGTGTGTGGTGCTGACTCAGGGAGGGAGGGGGGGGGGGGTTGAAATGCATGAAATCGGGTAAAATAAAACAAAATATTGTAGATACATGCAGATCTTAAATTAAAAAAAATATTTAACATAATTTTATATTTTGTACAATTAAGTGTGAGAATCTCAAAAATTTAAAAAAAAATTCACACAAAGATGTTTTGGAAGATAGGTCCTTCCCCCTCCTAAAATGATATCTCGTATTTTTTTCGTTCCAATTTTGCAATATTTTCAAAATATAAACGTTTAATTATATTTTATGTATGATTGATTGATTGATAGATTGATTGACTGTATGTTGTTTTAAGTCCCATTCGAGAATTTTTCACTCATATAGAGATGTGACCACCGGTGAAGGGCTTCAAATTTAGACTTTTACTCGGCACTCAGGGCCATTGAGCAGTGAGGGATCTTTATCCTGCCAACATCTGCTGTGACATGGGGCCTCGGTTTTTAAGGTCTCATCCAAAATATCTGCAACTTTAACTTCAAAGTGCCGAGCGCATGGCGAAGGAACTATTTTTCGTATTAAGGTGTGACAGGGAATGCACAACATAACAAGTTGTTTAAAGAGGAATCAACATCTATGAAGACAGAAAAGGGACGGAAGACCTTCTTGTTGCCATGGCAACAAGGTTTCTAGTTATTATTATTATTCTTTTTTCTTCTTATTTCTTCTCCGGTACTTTTTTGTCCGCGAGTGTTCTCGGAAACTGCTCATCCAATTGAGTTAAAACCTTTTTAGGGTTAATAGGCATGTTATGTAGATTTGCGGAACAAAGGTCATTTTGCGCGCACGTGCATGCACGTGCATGCGCGTGCAATTGGTAAAATGACCAATATACTTGATATAGCTGTAATTTTTATATTTTTTGGTGAAATGCTTTGATACTCAGAATATAAGGATATATTAAAAGTGTGAACAAGATGACATGGTCAACATGCACATGCATGCGCGTGCGCGCACGCGCAAAGCGTAAAATGACCAATTTACTTGATAATATCGTAACTTTTATACTTTTTGATGAAATGCTTTGATACTCAAAATATTTATATATAAAGAAAGAGTAGACAAGATGACATGGTCATCATGCACATGCATGCATATGCATGCACGTGCGCGCGCGTGCAATGTGTTAAATGACTAATATAATTAATATAGCCGTAATTTTTATATTTTTTGATGAAAAGCTTTGATATTAAGAATGTATAGATATATTAAAAGTGTAGACAAGATGATTTGGCCATCATGCACATGCATGCACATGCGCGCGCGTGCAATGTGTTAAATGACCAATATACTTAATATAGCCGTAACTTTTATATTTTTTGATGAAAAGCTTTGATACTATGAATTAACAGACATTATAAGTGTACACAAAATGGCATGGTCATTATGAACATGCATGCATGTGCGCGTTCGCGCAATGCTAAGATGACCAATATGCTTGATTTAGCCGGAACTTGTATATTTTTTGATGAAATGTTTTGAAACTGAGAATATAAAGATGCATATATAGTATAGACGGGATGACATGGTCATCCTGCACATGCATGCACGTGCGCGCGCGTGAAATGCAAAAAATGACCATTATACTTCATTGCCTTATTTAATGAACTAGCTTACAGGAAAAAAGTCACCAAAAGGGAGTTGGGGAGCGTTTGGGGAACATCTGTAACGGTCCCCGTTACAATTATAACTAGTTATTATTATTATTATTATTATTCTTTTTTATTCTTATTTCTTCTCCGGTACTTTTTTGTCCGCGAGTGTTCTCGGAAACTGCACATCCAATTGAGTTAAAACCTTTTTAGGGTTAATAGGTATGTTATGTAGATTTGCGGAACGAAGGTCATTTTGCGCGCACGTGCACGCACGTGCGTGCGCGTGCAATGCGTAAAATGACCAATATACATGATATAGCTGTAAGTTTTATATTTTTTGATGAAAAGCTTTGATACTCAGAATATAAGGATATATTAAAAGTGTAGACAAGATGACATGGTCAACATGCACATGCACGCACGTGCACGCACGCGCAAATCGTAAAATGACCAATTAACTTGATATAGTCGTAACTTTTATATTTTTTGAATAAATGATTTGATACTCAAAATATATATATTCATTAAAAGTGTAGACAAGATGACATGGTCATCATGCACATGCATGCATATGCATGCACGTGCGCGCGCGTGCAATGTGTTAAATGTTCAATATATTTAATATAGTTGTAATTTTTATATTTTTTGATGAAAAGCTTTGATATTAAGAATATACAGATATATCAAAAGTGTAGACAAGATGATGTGGACATCATGCACATGCATGCACATGCGCGCGCGTGCAATGTGTTAAATGACCAATATACTTAATATAGCTGTAACTTTTATATTTTTTTATGAAAAGCTTTGATACTAACAATAAACAGACATATTATAAGTGTAGACAAGATGGCATGGTCATTATGAACATGCATGCAGGTGCGCGTGCGCGCAATGCTAAGATGACCAGTATACTTGATATAGCCGGAACTTAAATATTTTTGATGAAATGTTTTGATACTGAGAATATAAAGATACATTAATAGTATAGACGGCATGACATGGTCATACTGCACATGCATGCAAGTGCGCGCGCGTGAAATGCAAAAAACGACAAATATACTTCATTGCCTTATTTAATGAAGCTTACAGGAAATAAGACACCAAAAGGGAGTTGGGGAGCGTTTGGGGAACATCTGTAACGGTCCCCGTTACAATTATAACTAGTTTACATATTGAATTGTCGACTGGTTTTTCCGTTTTCCAGATCACAGCATGGAGCACACGGCGAGTATGACCGGTGGGCAGGATATGCTTACTCATCCATGGCACCTGATCCCACCTTTGATGCCTTTGGAGGTCCGTGTTTGCTCTGCTCTTGAATTGTATTTTTGTGGGGGTGAGATTAATTACTGTTCATTATCTCCATATTAAATTTACTTAAACAAACTTCAAAATAAACTTATAGTCATTCAAACAAACAAGATTCAAAATTAACAGCAAAATCAATTATTTTTAAGTACAGCCTATGCATTATTAAGTTCTTAACGACGAAAATTTAATGCATTACATGAACATATTATTTTAAAAAACAACAGAAAAGAGACATAATTGTTGACCAGAATGTTGGTTTGTATTGAAGCGTTTTTGCGTTTATTATTTTTTTTTTTGCTTCAGCTAAGGAGCTTCGTGGTCTGGAAAAGGAATGGACTACCAGTAATCAACACATGCGTTCAATCAATGCCAGAATTAACTTTTCCCTTCAGAATAATTTTTGGAGTAGCTAAATTATGAAAAGTACAAGAGTTTACACTGTTGTTTCAATGGCAGTGTTGTTTCCTTTTAAGTAGATATTTTTTGTAAATTCCTTTATATTTAAATATCAAACATTTTGACCTTCTTCACATCCCTCTGATTATATTAAAAGGAAATCGAAATTGGCAAGAGAAAACAGAGAGAAAAAGGACAAATTTTGATCGAAAAAAGGATAGTTAACATTGTTCTTCGGTTTAGCTTAGCTAAATTGACAAATGAGAATTTGTATTTAATGAGGTTTTACAATGAAGATAGGAATATACAAACCATTTCCATATGTCAGATTTACGCCTTGATAGGAATAGCAACTTGGCGGTTCATCCCAGCTGATGTTGGCGAATGATTGGTTAAGGTTACCCGCTATGCGAACATTAAATGGTGGACGGACTGAAATTTCAAAAATAAGTGCTCAAAATGAAATTAGCTTAAATTTGTTAATGTTGTAAAGCAGTATCTGTATTCAGCAACAAACATTGTAAAATAATAATTCTCGGAAATGTGAAAGAGTCACTTAACGAGTCCGAGTCTAATTCGAGTGCGCATGACTTTGCGCAGCTTTCTAATTTCATGCAGTCATATTTGCAACATTACACATTTCCCAAATATTGTGATTTTATCACAAAATTAACATTATCTGTAACACTTATATGAGTCTGAAATTGCGCTTTAACGACAATAATTAGGAAAACACCGCTGAAGTGGCTCTAAGGACGTTACTGTTTTCCGATTTTATAAAGCAATAAATGACGCTGAAGAATTACAAGTGACTGGCTTGTATATTCAAGACGTACATAGATATTTGACTTAAAACTGTTGAGAGAACATCAAAAGAAACATATATACTACATGTAGTAATCTAATCATTTCTCTTTTTTTACGAAAATAATTCATCTGCGCCGATAATTCATCTGCACCGATAATACATATACCGCAATATAGTTATTTTAGAGGTGTTGGCATTAACAAAATAAACTTTGTAATAATTCCTACACCAAACTAGATGGTCAACCTTTTTGAAATTTCACAGTTTGATGCGTTTTTACAATAACTTTCATGTACTTGGCTGAAAAAGAAATATCTAGGGTAGAAATACAAAAAAATATGAAAAAATGTGAAAATTTGGCGCTTTTCCAACAAATTCTTATAGGGTCCAATAGTAAAATTTGACAACTTTTGAGATGGACCCCTAAGAAATCTGAACGGTAAACATTCGATTTTTTTTTTAAATCTTAAAATAATAAATAAAATTGTAAAAATTAATTCAAGAAAAATTATCAAAATCTCCAGGGTAAAAATAATTATACTCGGCCTCGTCAAATTTAAATTTACATGTGAATCAAAGCTTTTAGAGAATTATATAAGTCTTTTAAAACGTTTTTCTTTTACAGATCAGAAATTAATAATCAAGAAAAAAAAAATAAATACTCACAGCTCCTGATTCCATGAAGTTCAGTAACATTACTTATCTAAAAAAAGAAATCAGAATTTCAACTGATATTTTTCATTGCTTACTTAGAAAAACATAATGAAATGAGGATTGAATGCGCGATGATGGCAATGACTTTTTTGCGTTTTTCAATTGTCTCCAATTTAATTTATAAGGCAGATGTTAATATTCAGAAATTCACAAATCCTTAGATATAAAAGTATTTAATGAACATTTAAGGAAAGCAGCTATTTATACCTGTATGCTTTTCCTTCTAAAGAGACCTGCTGAATTATAAATATCCATTTCTAATGTAATATTTTCTTCGTAAGTGTTACTTAAATTCGTGGTTAAGCAGTTGTTGATATCTATGGTAATATAACGTCCAAAAAGATGGCCTGTGGTCAAATCTTCTTCACAAAGATTAGCCTCACAATAAGTCATATCCTAAAAAATATATATCAAATGTTGAGAGAGAAGGAGAGGGAGAGAGAGAATCTTCAAGTATGTTAAGGTTAATCTAGTAATGATTAAAGTTTGACAGGTGATAAAATAACACAAACAAGACGTTATTATACATACTCGTATTGGGTTCTCATATTCATATTCTCTCTCATTGATCATCTCCCCTGTTCTTGGGGTAATGAATCGGTATTTAATTCTTTTGACAGCACTATGTCTGTCAGACACATTTAACATCAACCTGTTAAATGACGAAGTTAACGTTACATTATTTGAATACAATAGTTACTTGGGTTTCAATTAAGATATAAACAACAATGTTACAAGCTCACTGGGAAATGAACTCGGTTGGTCACGTGATCAAATCCCGTGAAGCCCGAAGGGTTTTTCAGAAGATTTGATCACGTAGCAACCAAATTCATTTCCCTGTGATTTTTTTAACAATGTGGTTTATTCCTTATATCATTTCAGATGAATTTTCGAAAAGAAATATTTTATGTATACAAACGGCAAGCCGTAGCACTAGATTGTGACTCGCAGTGACCTAGAAATAAATGGAAGTTATTTAGTCATGAATTTTCTCCTAGCTCCAAAATTTGAATGTTTATATTGGAATTTTGCGATCAAATTCAGAAATCTCTAATCATTCCGATAGAACAATGATCGATATTGAACATAATCTTTCTGTTTTCAGTTCTTATATTGAGTCAAAAGTGGTGGTATCGTCTGTTTCAGCTTACATACCATCAATGGAATTACAGGTAAAAAAGATAAGCGCGATTTCAATTAATATTTAAATCATTCTTCACACCGAGGGGAAATCTAACAGATATCTGTTGATTAAAAAAAACCCATATATTTTATTACTTTTTCTTGGTCATCACTATCAAGCTGCAAGTTCCGAAACCAGTTTCAATGTGAAAGTAGTATAAAGAAAAGATATCATCTCGCCGAGTGATTAATTAGGTCACGCTATGTCCTCTGACCCCGTAATAAGTTCATACAGAATTGAACATACCTTCTCTTCAATGAGTTCATCTTGGAAAATTATTTACAAATGAAAATATTTATTGATATATCCTTTTAGGAATTTTGAGAAAGAATTAATATGTTATAACCTGCTAGTGAAATCCAGGTAACTGTTGCCAGCATTTTTCTGAAAAAAAAGGCGTCATATACCTCCGGCTCTGATGAGTCGTAATAAATCACTATTTCTTCCTCTTTTGTATTGTTCAGAATGTCGTAAGCTCTGACATGCATACTGATAGGTATCCCATCCATCTGAGGAGAGTAGTACGTAAATATATCCAATGAACTTTTATAATTTTTTTTTAAAATATGATTTAAATGTAGTATTATAGGCAATTGTTAACATGGTATCATATCTGGTAATTCCTCTTTCGTTTGGGATAGCATGTCTTGTTCTTTGTCCGTCCTAATCATCATATTTGTCTGATATATATCTATGTCCTAATCGATCTACGTCATTTTGATACGATGAAAAATTCATCACTTGATTTAGGAATCCGTTGTTTTCATGGAAATCGTTCGTAAAATGTTCCTTCCATGTGACAGAAAATGTAAAAGGGTTTTTTGTCTGCCAAGTGAAATTGGAGGGAGGGTTGGCTGAGACGAAATAGAATCTATGCGATTCATCAGTGGTAACCTTTGATGTAGGATCATAAATAACTAATCGGCGTACAAAAACGTCGTTCTTTGCATTGTCTATAATTTGAAGAATAAAGGAGTATAATCCGGGCATTGGCGGTGTATAGTTGTAAAAATGGTGTCCTGTTTCTTCCGTTTCATTAAATACTTCTACCCAAATGGGTTTTAAAATGCCTAGAGTCTCATGGTAAGGTTCTGCCAGATCCCCAAATTCATCCACCTCCATCTTGAAACATTGCAATACGTATTGTGATACTCCAGACAAAGAATCATTTCACCCTTTCCAGTTAATTTTAATTTCTCTCTGTAAAATATGATATTTAAATAGAACTCAATACCTTGATGTCTTTCTACAAAGACATGAACTTTTTCTGCGGAAAGGATATTTATGGGCATTACATTTTTGTCCAATGAAATAAGATTTTTCTGAAGAAGTACTGTTAAAGTACATATACAAAATTACTCTGTTAAAAATCATTCTAATTTTACAAACACAAGTATTCTGAAGTTGATTGTAAAAGGTGTTCGAATTCCTCATATTTGTTGTAATTTCGAAATAATGAAGAAAAACAACACAGAATATGATACGTATCTTTCATATTTCGATGTTAACTAGAGTAAGGCATTGATGGCAAATAAAAAGAGTAACTTTAAAATAAACGTATGACTTCAAATTTTGTATAGTTAACCTCACTTATTTATGTAGCAATGTACCAAGAATAACGGCATATTACATGTATATTTATGTCTCTAAATTAAATCGATACGCAGGAACATGTTCTACGTATGAACAATATCTAAATGGAGACAGGAAACTCACAATAAGTTTATTTGCAAGGGTATCAGCAAATTTGTTTAAAGTCAACAGCTCACTCATTCTATGATCAATACAATAATACAACCTTAAAATGCTGACCTTTTTAATAAAAATTGTGTGGCAATTTTCAGGCTGAAGTGCAAAAGAATTTAGCCGTTTTACTTTTGTCACCTGGTTCACTCACAGGAAGAAAGACCATCTTTAAGCAATCGCTTAATGGTGGCTTAATGTTAGCTTAATGATGGCTTATAGAAGTTAATTCCTTTAAGCCACCATTAAGCTACCATTAAGCTGCAGCTTCTAGGTGCTAAACGTCAAAACTTTATTAAGCTACCATTAAGCCACCTTTAAGTTGCAACTTAATGGTGGCTTAATGTCCAAAATTGATTAAACCACCTTAACGCATCCAGTAGCAAGTCTTTAAACGAACTTGTTAAGTTTAAAGTTGTTTCAATATCATTTGCGCAAAAACTTATTTAAGTCATATTTTTTTTCTCGCTATTTCTAACATTCTTGTCAATGCGTATAAACTCGGGAACTGCCTTAAATGCCTTAAAATTTTCGCTACCTAAAATCAGTTTGTTTGAATACTTGTTTTAAAATTTTTTATCCATAAATACATAATATACATTAATTTTTTTAAAAAATAATGTATTTTTTCTTTCATGTTTGGAGAGCCACGTTCCGCTGCCGAATTCATAGGAAATATTGTAACTAGAGTCATTTCTTCTGGAATATTTCTAAGTCTCTCAATTTTTCTTTTGGTGGGGAAATGTTTTAGATATAAAAAGATATATATATATATATATATATATATATATATATATATATATATATATATATATATATATATATATATATATATATATATATATATATATATATATATATATATATATATACACGAGGGTTCTCCGTAAAGTTCGTGGACAACATTGATAATTACTGACAAACATTGATAAAATATATGAAACAATTATTTTCAATAAATTCATGTTTCAGTTTGTTAATATGCAAGTTTTAATCACAAACAAAGCATAAATAGTTATATTTTATCAGATACAAAAAAGATACACACTTATACCCGGAGCACTAAAACGAAAATCCTTGACGTTACTCGACGTCAAAAGCTAAATACATTCAAGTTTTCTCAACGTAGTCACAGTTTAACTCAACATATTTCTTATGTCGCTTCAACCAGTCATCAAAAATGTGCACAAACTGTTTTGGTTTCATACGTGAAATAATATTTAACGACTTCCTGTCTCAGATCCTGCAAATCATCAAACCTCTGTCCGCGTTAATCGACATTATGTACGGAAATACGGCAAAGTCACGTTACGAACTTCATTTTTTACATTACTACAATCTCGGAAAGATGGTTTTCCTTCACGCATGTCATCCAGTAAACTGTGTCACTTAAACACTAAAGAATAGATTGCTTTACTATGCGAATAACATAATTAGGAATTCAGTAAAATCAAAGAGTTTTTTCACACCAACACGCCGAACTCCGGTCCACGGTTAAGAAATATACGTAATATAAAACTTAATAAAAATTTCTTTTTTAAAATATATATAAATATAATTATTCGTATGATTGGTAAATAAATATAAACATTAGAAAAAAAATAGATGTACAGGTACCAGTCCAAACAAGTTTTATAAAAAATAAAGGTGCTATATTTCACTTTCTCTTCAACAGCCCCGATAGCTCAGTTGTTAAAGCGTTTGCACTCCAATCTAAAGGTCGTGGGATTGAATCCTGTTGGGAACGTTTTATTTTATCCATTTATTATTTTTTATAAATATTCTTTCTTTTACATTACTTTCGCCGAATTAACAAATGCATAAACTCGACATTTATAATTTTTGTGAAGAAATCGTTATAAAAATAAAATTTAATCCATAAAAGCAGTTTTATCGACTGCGTAATGGTGACTTAATGGTGGCTTAAAGGTGGTTTAATGGTAGCTTATGGAGTTTGGACATTAAGCACCTATAAGTCTGGCTTAATGGTGGCTTAAGGGTGACTTAAAGATTGTCTAGAAGCTACCATTAAGCACCTTTAAGCCACCATTAAGCTACCATTAAGCACCCATTAAGGACTTTGAGTTGGCTTAATGGTAACTTAATGGTGGTGTATTTATTACTTAAAGGTAGTTTAAAGGTGCTTAATGGTGACTTAAAGACAACCATTAAACCATCATTAAGGACCTATAAGCCACAATTAAGCCAGACGTAAAGGAAGTGTTTCATCTTGTGACTCAGGAGACCTATTGCTATATGTTTTCGCCCGTCCTCCTGTGTCGTGCATTGTCCGTCGTGCGTATGCATTTGAACATTTTCATCTTCTTCTCTGGAACCACTAAACCAATTTCAACTAATTTTGGCACACAACATTTATGTTTTGTTTGTTTTTATTGTTTAACATCCCAGGACATTTATGAGTAAAGGGGAACACAAATTCTGGATATCATGTTCCCAGCCCACCTGGGCTTTAGGGGCTTGGCCAAAACCATTGAAAAATAGTGCTATCTTAAAAAGTTTTCTTTACTTCTGGACATAAAAAGGCCAAACTGTTGTCATGATTGTCATAAAAATTAAGCCCTCTACCATAGTTGGTAAATTCATGACCCAAGGGGTTTGGGGTTCTGGTGTTGCATGTAGGGTGTTATTTAAAAAAGTACTTAAATAGTATTTAATGGTCAGGTAGACTCGTAAATAATAGAAAATAATAACGTGACAAAAATACCTCATACTTGTACATTAAATGTTCTTCAAATACTAAGTAAGGCCAATGTGAGGGGGGATGAGATCGATTTACCAATAGTGCTAAAGAACTATTGTTTTTTTTTTCAGTTTGTATGGGGAAAGTGACAAATGGGGGGGGGGGGGGGCAAACAAAGACTTAACCTGAAAACAAAAAGGAATCAGAAAAGTTCCTTGCTCTCTATTACGAGAAAAATGAAAAGTTTGCAATATCACCAACAATTTATCTGTCAACAAATTGAAAAATCCAATGTTTCCCAGAAAAATTGTTAGACATTGTATATGATATTTCATAGTTTTGAAAGGAACAGATCCTTTCATATTTGTTGAGAAATCCTGACGAAGATAAAAGAATGAAAGAATAGACAGAAATTCATTGAAATCATCTAACCTTTGTAACATCTTCATCAATATCCATCATCGTGTCCGGCAAAGTACAACTTGACAACTCACTACAGTGATACGGGACTTCAATGTCAAACTTTACATTTATCTTGCTATTAGCCTCAATTCCAGAATAGTACTGCGTTATAAATGTGTAATTTAATAATCTATATCCACCACTGACGGCTCGGTATGTAGCAGTTAATCTATGGTAAAAGAACAAAGTATGTATAGCATTTTCGTAGATCTTCAGACGCAGCCATGGACTTCTCTGTGGTAAATGTGGAATATTATTTTAATTGTAGAATGATTTCATTAATATATTACACAGAATATTGGTTAAAACAAGGCAAAAAAATTAACCCTGTTCGAGTTGTTTTTTTGTTTTTGTTTTTTTTTTCAGCCTTTTTATTACTTATAACACAGAAAGTATCACATTTATTATTTTTTAATTATATTTTTCCTTAAATAATCCATAAATTGGATGAATATAAGTACAAAACACCATGTATCATTCTATCTAAAATATTTTAAAGACGCTCACGTGTCTCCAGAGCCCAATTCTAGAGAAGATGGAGAGAAACCAGCTTCACAATTATACGTTGTGTCATGAACGGGTTTATCATAGCTGACATCATCACAAACTATGGTCGAGTTGTATTTTTCTAATAAATTAGATAAGTCACAATGTTGATAAATAAATAAAAATAAATATTTTCATTTCTAATTTCTTTAAAAATCATTAAGGTTTGTCTTTACTTCCTCTCTGTGACATTTCATATCAGTAAAAGAAGATGCATCAGTGCATATTGAAGAGAAATAACAGTTACTGTGTCAAATAATGTGAATATATGAGTAAAAATATTATACGATCTATTACATATACATGCGCAACTCTTTCTTATTTTTAATATTAGTGAAGAATAAGCTTCAATAAAAAAAATTTCAATAAGAAAAAAAAATTATTATTGCATAGGTAAAATAATAATGAAGGTCATAATAAAATAAAAAGGGAACAAAACAAAAAAGACGTTTGTCTTGTAATTGGTTATGGGATAATGCTTGCCTGTGGTTATGCCTACTTCGCTGCTTGAATGACCACTTTAATTTTTAATTCCGTGTTAGAATTGTAATTATGTTTTATTTATGGCATGACATTGCTTTAAGTCAAAATACTTCTTCCTAATAACACGTGACTTTCCAACCACATTTATTTATATCATGCATTCTGCATATTTATTTATATTATGTTTATATAAGTTTTCTATGGAAGTTGGAAATTAGAATGGGTACGACTTTCAACTTACTAGGAATTCAATTCTCTGTTGATCTAAAAGACAAAGTTGTTATTAATTATCATTTAAATCTATCTAAAACAAAAGCTTTGATTAAACATTGCAAACGAAGAATCCCAACTCCAATTGGTCGCATAAATGTTGTTAAGACTCTTATTATGCCTAAGCTTAATCATTCATTTATTTCTTTACAATCTCCTAAGAAAGAATTATAGCTGATTTACAAAAAGATTTTTTTTTAATTTATGTGGAAGTTCAAATAGGATAAGATTAAGCGATCCCTTGTAACACAAGATTATCTTTCGGGGGGTAAAAAATGATCCATATAGATAATTTTATGCATGTTATTACTTCCTTGATGAAAAGGATAACTCAAAAACGAAAGCCATGGATGGATATCTTTTTGTAATGAATGGAAAATGTTATTGAAAAGCTATTTCATTTTGGGGATCTATTTATCTTAGAATATTGTATCGTTAACGATATTCCGGAAATTTGAGAACCGGACATTAATGATTTTTATAGACATCAACGGAAGCTTTATCTGCACATGGATAGATAATCCCACTTTTTGTGTTGCATGTATGAGTATTATAGCTCGGTAAATTTGGATCCATCAATGTGTGAGTAAATAGTGAATTATTTGAATAAATGTTAAGTGTAGACCAGTAGAATTTGTTATGTTAAGATTTAGAATAAAATTTAACAAACTTGTAGAGCTATGAAAAAATTACGGAACAATGTTATCGTCAAAAATTTGGCATTGTTTTGTTGGATTGTAATTTTAGGTTGAAACAATGGAATAAATGGTAACAACAGATGGTTGAATTTTTATTGCTGCTATACATTTCAAGCCATTGGACAACATAGGAGAGGAAATTTGGAAGGCGTTAAAGAAAAAAAAAAAACGGAGTAATGCGAAATGAAGGTTCCACAGGATATAAGGGCGTCCTTTGAAAATTAAGGATGAAGAGGAATCTGGTGTAGTCATACAGATGTTAGATGATTTGGAACATTCATACAAAGACATGGAAGTTCGGCTTAGTTAGTGAATTTTGATTCAGACAATGAAGATGGCAAAATGAAAGCAAACGAAGTGAACCATGATATGGACACTTTATATAAAGAGTTATGCAAGGCAAGATCTCTTTGTCTCAATCTAACGTCAAAGGAAATTACAACAAAAAAGAAGCACAATGAGAAACAAACTCTCAAGGTGAAAAAATTAGTGAAGATTCGAGACTATCGAGTTTTAATTGAGATTTTATTACACACATGATTCAACTTACGGAAAGAACCCTTTTGCTCTGAAAAATCATTATCTGGAGAGCCTTTTGAAATTCTTAAGGGAGTGGAGATTTTGAGGAAATGTTTAAACGCCTTGATTTGAAGTATGGAAGGCCAGCAAAAATAACAGACACTGTTCTGACTGACATAAAGGCACTAAAACAGTTCCGGGAGGAGACAGTAAGAAGGTCATAGAAATGGTGGAAACTGTGGAGGGATGTTGGCGCACTCTAAAGCGTATGAGCTTGGAAAAGGAAATGGATAACGCTACAATGATCAGCGAGATTGAAAAGTTATTACCATCTTTTTAGAAGAGAGAATGGGCTTTGCTGAAACTTAAACTTAAGTATACGACTTTTCTGATTTCTTGAGATTCCTTCTGGACGAAAAAATGCAATTGAATATATGACTTCAGATTTTTGAGATAATGATATTGCCAGTGTCTCCCGTAAATGAAAACCATACGATAACAAATACCGAGGAGGAGGAAATTGACAAATTTGAGAATGCGCTTGGTAATGTTATACAAAGTCAAATGCAGCAAAATGAACAGAAAATGCCACAAGTGGTTGATGGACTAGCACAAGTAACAGATTCTCTTTTTAATGGAAAACAAAGAGGTGTGACACATAATATAATGTTCCCAGAAACGATGTCCCATTCAGGAAAAAATGTTGCTATCACAAGACTGATAATCATTCTATTGGAGAATGCACAGGCTTTTCTGCTGTGGATGGAGAAACAAAGATGGAATTGCTAAAAAGAAATGGTGCCTGTTTTAGTTGCTTAAAAAGTGGCCATCTTTTAAAAAGGTGTATTAACAGAAAATTAAACCTTGTGAAATCACAGATTTTCATCAATGAAAATATGGCAGATTTCAACATTCTTACACAGGGCAATATTGAATGCAAGTGCACATCATCATAGTGTGAACATAGTCAATGAAGAGCAAGGGAAGATGGGAGTCATTCTCATGATCAGTAAAGTAAAGAGCAATAGTATTCCACTGACTACCTTATGGAACCCAGGTACCAATATCTCACTTTTGACTTATGAATCAGTAAGAAAACTTGGACTAAAGGGGCATGAAGTAATATTATCAGTAACGAAGGTGGGAAATACTTCTGAGTGTATTCAAAGTAAAGAGTATTTACTACCACTGACAAATATGGATGGCAAGATCTGGAAAAAAGCATATGGAATGAACAAAATTACAGCAGATATTTCAAAGGTGAATGTCCATAGAGTTGTGAGATTCTTTAAGGGGATCAATGAGGGAGTTATCTTAAGACAAGAAGGAAAAGTAGATCTTCTAATAGGAGCTGATTGCTGTATTTTATTGCCGGGAAAATTGATCAGATTGGAAACCTCAAACTAATGCGAAATCAGTTCGGATTTTGTTTAAGAGGAAGTCATGCCATTTTACAAGTGCCCGTTACAACAGAATCAAATCCTGTGTGCATTCATCATACATCTGGAAGGATAATCGAACCAATTCGAGTAAATCAAGAAAACTTGAAAAATGCTATTAACCATTTTTTTTAGACATAGAAAGTCTCAGGACACATTGTGTACCAAATTGTGGAAGTTGCAAGTACGGGAAGTGTCCCCCAGGAAATGGAAACTATACGCTGATAGAAGAACGTGAGTTACATCTCTTAAGGCAGGTCGCGGGTTTAAAAATTCGCGCCTTCTGCGCATGATGACGCGCATAAGTCGTAAAACAAAATCTAAGTTGAGAAGAATTCTTAAGCAGTCTTAAATGGTCATTCTTATTAAAATGATAAAAAAAAACAATACTTCTAGGAGTTTTCAGTGAATTAGATTCACTAAAATATAATCAGAAATATAAATGTATGCACTTCCGGTTTTTCGGTAAACACCTTCATCGTGTTCGATCAGAAGCCCGGCCCCGGGATCTCAACATTAGTTCAGGGTGTTTCGCTTTAATGAAATGTCAGAGATGATGAACAAAATAATAAGAATATGGGTATCATTTCTATGTACATTTTAGCGATTCATTCACGTTCAACAACAACTGTAATGTGCTGCATTTTCAGTGTTTACAAAATGAATGAGAAGGTAAGCACAACAATCTTGCGTGTTAACGATTACTGTAGGTATATTCAAGGGCTTAGCTTGACGTAAAATTTTAGTGAGGCAAAACTATTGCAGCCGGGGTGTGGGGGAGCACCTTAGGCCCCCAGTAGGTCCAGGGAGGAGCTATGAAGGGGGGTTCAGGGGGCGAAGCCACTTGAAGAAAAATGCATTGTTCTTTTGTAGGGTTTTAGGCCTAGAATGTAAAAATCATACTTGTCTTGGACAGAAATTTCGTAAGGTTTACCAGTTTCAATATTTAAACCTCAGTTTGTATTTAATCATAAGATGCTGCAATTTTTTTTTTTTTTTAAAAAAAAAAAAGGTTTAATATATTAAATAAAAAATGTTTTTTCAACATGTTCAAACTTCTAACACATTTAAGAAATAAAATATCATTTTTAGAGTTTCATTGGGATATGACATGAAGTCGGTCAGGTGATCAAATTCTATAATGCCCAAAGGATGTTATAGTAGATTTGATCACACACCAACTTCATGTCATATCCCGATGAAACTCAAAAAATGATATTTTATTTCTTATACCTACATTTTACTTTTTTATTCTTGTTACAAAGAAATATAGGCACTATTTAGACTTTGCTATAGAAATGCAACATAATGTACCTACAACACATATTTTATTAATTTTATATGAAAATACAACATTTTATAGATTTGTTTAAATGTTTAATATATATAGAATCTCCCATGATATATGGTTGAATATGATTTTTATCCAACAAGTTGTGTATTTTTTTTAATCCCTGAGCCTTGGCGAGGGGATAAAAACACACAAGTTGGATAAAAATCATATCCAACCACAAATCACGGGACATTCCTTTTATCAAATATCAAAAAAAAATATCCAATGAGTGATATCCACGGGATAAAGGGGTAAACATGGGATAAAAACCTTTAGTTTTAAAACAAATATTTTCTGCAATGTATTAAGGGATGTTGCTGAAAAATCTAGTGAGGCATTTGCCACAATTGGAGCTACTCCCCTGATATTATTATTTTTATCATCTGTAAAATGCATTCAATAAGGAGTCGATCAGAAAAATTTACAATGAAAAGGATTCTGTATGTCCAGTGCCCAGATTGTGGCTACATGAACAAAGTGTACTAACAGTGATTAAGGAAAGATGCTTTACCCAACAGACAATGTCAAAGATCGGGGAGTATTTGATATTAATGTCAAGGTTGTTACAGGTTATTAAATACAATTTATAAGGATATATTTTTTTTGTCATTATAGGACTAGAATGCATCATATGAAATGAAATTTTAGTTACCGGTAATTATCAATAACGAAAAATTTTAGAAAGGGGCATACCACTGAGTCACTGAATTTTTACATGAATGCTTGCTTAGAAAAAGAATTACATGTACATATATATATATATTTCTGCTTGCAGATTTGGATTTGATAACTATAGCCTACTTCTTCTTTCAAAATTATAAAGTTGAAAACCTTTATTCCTTTTCTTTTAATTGCTCTAATAAATTTTTCTCAATTAGAATACATGAAATTTTGGAGTATTATTTGTCATTAAATAATTCTATCTATTAAATAAATTATAAAAAATGTGTATGAAAATGAGGAAAGTAACTTTTTTTATCCCTGATTTCTGTACAATATGATGACACAAACCTGGCACTAAGCAAGATAAGCATACCGATACTTATGATGTGTTAATTATAAATGTGTGTTATTGTTTACATGTAAAGTACACGGTATATATACATGAAGTATGCATTTCAATAATAAAATGAAATATTTGGAGATTATATTTCAAAAGTATGGTGCATGCTGGAACGTGAGAAACACATTTCAATAATCTATTCTCCACCATGAATATATATACACTGTAGTCCTCATAAAACTGAAAAATCATAGATGTTGCATATTCATAAGTTTTATGCTTCCTTTGTTTTCATCCTGTATATGTATGTTATTGATAATGATTCAATTCAAGCAGCCTATATCTAGCTCTAAATCTGATATATATCTTAATCGACATGACTCAGTCTGTAATACACATGTACTAGTTGAATATAATTAATATTTTATATATTGACTAGTCTTAAAAATATTCTTATGAAATTAAGTTGATTGAAATATTTATTTACATGCAACTTAGGAATTATTTGTAAAAGTATGCTGTGTGTTAAGGGGAATAAATTTTGCTTTAAAGCAATCTGATTATTAGTCCCCTACAAGTGAAACCAGAGGGGACTATAGGTTTCCTCTTCATCTGTCTGCCCATCTATTTGTCTGTCTGTTTAGTTGTCTAGCTGTCTCTCTGTCTGTCAGTCTGTCCCACTTGGTTTTCCGTACTTTTTTTCTAAATGCTTGGAGATATTGATCTCATTTTTGGTATGTGAATGTATCCTGATGAGTTATAGATCAAGTCTGCATTTGGTTTTGCTTCATTGATTTTTGACAGAATTATGACCTTTTAAATTTTTAATGGTTTTCCACAATTTTTTTAAAAGCTTGAACATATTGAGCTAATTTTTTTTTTTATAAGACTTTAAATTAATTGATAGATCAAGTTTGAATTTCATTCCGCTTCATTGATTTTTGACTGTATTAGAACATTTTCAATTTTTCATGGGAACCAGATTTCACTTGCCAATAGGGGACTAGTATTGCTATGGCAATACTCACAGAATGCTTGTTTACCATCATTCTATTATTTCTATATTTTTTTTATACCTGTTATAATTTTGTCATTATACATGATACTCAAAAGATGCATACATGCAAATTAAATTCATTCTATTCCTACATCAGTATGATCAGTGTTGCTGTATTTTCTACACAGTCTCATAACATATAAAATATACATGTATATTCTAGACATTCAAGATGTAAAGCCACTGTTTTATTAAAGTTTTTATTCCAACTTTCCTAAAATTGGCCTTGACCTGTGGTCTTAAAATTTGGAAAGTTTATTTAAAAAATGTTTGCAAGCATGCACATTTCTTGAGGTATATGATCATGCATTCTCTCTTGCAATGTATATAAAACATATGCAAGAATACCATCCGGTCATGTACTATAAATGCATATTATATTAATTATTATTATAATGTACCCCCAACAAACAAAGTTTGAGGGTTATATAGAAATCACCTTGTCCATCTGTCCGTTTGTGTAGCTGTCTGTGCATACATGTCTGGTCCATATCTTTCTTACGCAGGAGCATTAGAATCTTCTACCTCACACAAAGATTGCTCATGACCTAAGGGTGTGTCATGTCCTTAACCCAAGGTCATGACCTAAGGGTGTGTCATGTCCTTAACCCAAGGTCATTAGGGCAAGTTCAAGGTCACTGAAAGAAAAAGTTCATAATTCGTGTCCGGTTCATATCTTTCTTATGCAAAAACTTGAATCCAGGTCATTTGGGAAAGTTCGAGGTCACTGAAAGAAAAAGTTCATAATTCGTGTCTGGTCCATATCTTTCTTATGGATAAACTAAGTGAGTTACCATTTTACACAAAGATTGCTTATGACCTAAGGGTGTGTCAGAATTTTGATCCAAGGTCATTTGTGCAAGTTCAAGGTCACTGAAAGGAAAAGTTCATAATTTGTGTTCGGTCCATATAATCAGTATTGATGTTCAATTAGGCTACACCTTAGTTTCATTTATTAAAAATTTATTATGATCAATTACCGTAAATGTTTAAACAAATTCTGATGAACACCAATCCTAGTATTAGTGACGTAGCACCTTCTCTGAAAAACCTAGCGGGGGGTATAAGTCCACTTTGGATAGTTCTAGTTAATTTTATTTCATAACCTTGACCTTATAATTATGACCTTGAATATTAAATGATCTATTGTGATGACATAGATGATTAAAACTAAAAGACAATTAAATGTAAGAAATTGATGGGTACACATTCTGCATTTATCATGAATTCATTCAAAACTTGCATTTCCTGATAAATCAGTATAACAGATAAACCAGTAAAAGTTTTTGAACTTTTGTCAATGATAAGAAAATTTAGTCCATAACACCCAATTTTTTTTTTATTTTTCAGAAGGTGAGTATTTGAGGATGATTTGCTATAAATTTCAAATAAATCCTATGTTTGTGTCTTTTTTAATAGTAAAATGAAGAAGGTATTGTCCGTTTTCCCTATATAATCCTATGTAAAATTACACTTAGGACCAATAAAAATGACCATATTTTGAGCGCTGTTACCTGACAAACTAGCCGGAGAATATTTTTCTTTCTTGGCACAGAGTTTACTTATGAACTGAAAATTCACCATACAAAATTTTTCAAAAATCGTATGTTTGGAACTTACACCCACGAGACTCCTTAAAGGATGGACTTCAGCATGATGAAACGGGTAGATACTGGACAGCTACATTTCTCCCTAACAATGTTAACGCAGCAATATATCTATTGAGATCCACAGAAAGACGCTTGGAAAAGGTAGGACCAGAATACAGTAAAACATATGGTGACCAGATTATAGATATTTTGCAGAGTAGCGTAGCAAGAAAATTAACGACTGAAGAAATGGATAGTTATGAAGGACCTATTCACTAAATTCCACACCACGAGATCTTAAAACCGAATTCCAAGACTAACCCTGTGCGGATTGTATTTGATTCATTATCGTCGTACATGGGTCATGTTTTGAATGAATTTATGGCAAAGGGGTCAAATGTTCTGAATGACCTTTTAGGAGTCACCATCTGATTTAGACAAAGGAAAATTGCTATTGAAGGAGATATCACCAAAATGTACAATGCGATCGAACGGTCAGAAAGTGATCAACATACACATATATCTGTATGGAGAAACTTAAAGATGGACAAAATGCCGGATCATTATGTGTTAACATCAGTAACATTTGGAGACAGACCCAGTGGAGCAATACCCACCATGTCCTTGCAAATTAGAGCTGGAATTTATCAGGCTGAATATCCAGAGGCAGCTGAAGGTTGGTAATTAAAAACAGTTATGTGGACGACTTACTTACATCAGTGGATACTGTTTGTGAGGCCAAGGAAATAATTCCGAACACTGAAATGTTGTTAAACTATGGAGGATTTCGTGTCAAGCATTGTATAGTTTCTGGTGATTGAGATGACATTTTGCAGGAATGAATGTGTTAAATGTTGAAAAGGAAAACATTCTTAGAATGGGTTGGTTACCCAAAGATGATGTGCGAATGCTCAAGGTGAGACTGATCTCGAGGTAGGGCAATTGCATCTTATTCCTGAAAATCTAACTCAGACAATTCTCTAAAGTCAGGTTGCAGGCATATATGATCCTCTTGGACTGGTTGCTCCATATGTATTATCTCCGAAAATTCTCATAAGAAGTATGTGTTTCAAAGAGATTCAGAATGGATGGGATTAACCTTTGACTGAAGATATGAAGACCAAATGGGTTCAGTTCTTTAGGGGACTCTATGAATTACAGACTTTAACGTTCAAAAGGTGTCTTATGCCAGAAATACTGAAGGTGATCCAATTTTTGTTATATTTTCGGACGTAAGTCAAGAAGCCTATGGTGCATGTCCTTATATCAGATGGCACACTAACAATGACACATATGAGTCAAGTCTAGTGATCGCAAAAAAATGAATCGCACCAGCAAGGCAATTGTCTACCCCTCGTCTGGAATTGTGTGAAGCAGTTCTAACATCTAGACTTCGTCGAAAAAAATGTGACAGAAATGAATTTCAGATTTAGCAAGATTGTGCACATAATTGATTCCATGATTGTCAGCCCAAATACAACGAGAGAGTTGTGGGTTTGGAACATTCGTAGCGACACCTGTTGCTGAAATACAAAGCATTTCAGATCCAAACGAATGGTGATGGGTTCAGGGAGATCAGAATCCTGCAGACATGACTACAAGAGTTGCGCCACCAAGTGCTCTGGAATCTGACTCCAAGTGGCAAAGAGGTCCATATTTTTTGAGAACTATGGCCAATAAGCCAAGAAAACACATTAGATCATGGTCAGATACCTGATATTATTGGGGTCATAATGTCGGTCGCTGTTGAAAATCATGGTATTCATAGCAGCACTATCATAGACATTTATTGGTTTGCCAGCCTGAGAAAACTACCCTGAGTTACCAGCATTATTCTGTCCATTGCGAAATGGAGAACCTTATGGGGTTTTTGTGATAAAATCAAGAAACAAGAACAAGTTTACGGAGAGACGAGTTGGGTTAAGCTTGCACCACGGGAGTTACCACAGGACTGCATGAAGAAGTTCCAAAGACTCGTTTATTACTCTCGATGGGATTGTATGTATTGGACAACGAATGTCTGATTAAACAATCATGGGACCAGAGGGAATTCTTTTTGTTGCCAAGAAACGGTCGATTTACGGGGTTAGTTGTTCGCACTGTTCACTGTGAAGATCATGCAGGATTAGAGGTGACCCTGGCAAAGATAAGAAGTAGATAGTGGATTCCTGGAGTTCGAAAAATTACAAAACGAATTAAAATTAATTGTGTTGTGTGTAGAAACCGGATAAGGTGACAATACAACAACAGATGGATGTCTTACCTTCTTTCAGACGTAACACGTCACCTCCATTCTACAATTGTGCCGTCGACATAACTGGACCTTTACATACTTGACACGGTTATAAAACAAAGATATGGAAAAGCATATGGCGTATTGTTTAATTGCCTCAACTGCAGGGGTGTTTACATTGATTTGGCTGAAGGTTACGAAATGATTTATTGTTGAGTAGATCTAGATTGCGAGTTCCTCAGATGCAAATGGATTAACGACGCAATCCACGACTCAGATGGAAGCTTATTCATCAGATGGTTGATACTTTCTGGAGGAGGTGGATTAGGCATTATTTTCCAACCCTTATTGTTAGGCAGAAATGGCATACAAGCAGGAGGAATTTGGAACAAGGTGATCTGGTGTTTTTTGAAGAAAGAAACATGATTCCAGGAAAATGGAAGCTTGCTGAAGCTACTGAGGCCGAGCCAGGAAAAGACGGAAAGGTACGAGACGTTTACAGTGCGATACAAAAATGTAGGCCCAGTCGCAAAATATGATGTATATGATGTTTAAAAAAAATATACCTTAATATCATAAAATTGAAATTAAATAAAATGTTTTGAAATAAGAATATTAAACAATAAATATAACTTTATATACATACATAAATAAAAAAAAAATGTTTACTTAAAAGCATCATATTGCTACGTAAGCTGGTACTTTGTAGGTGCAAGGTAAGAAAAATATTTTATTTGGATTATGTTTTCAGCATAACTGAGAGAATCCCAGCCAGGGCTAATTTCCTCTCGCTTCCTAACTCTTCATAGATACTTAAGTTGCTTCACCAACTCTAGTCACTTCTCATTTAGAGAGTTTTATAATTCATTATATATGATTTGCTAGACCAGAGCGCAGTTCGAAATACATGTGTAAACGCCAAAGATATGTGTTTAGTCCTCAATCACAGTCACATGCGCCTAGACATCCAGACTTAAAAAATCCACGTTCCCTATATCAATCAGATGGAAATATATGGGCGCTTCTCTAGCATGTTGGAGCGAGGATTTCTATTTACAAGAAAGTCAAAAATATAACTATGCCTGACAAATAACGTTAAGGAATGGGCTTCCTCGAAAACTTATTTTTGTTCAGTCACTTGGAAAATGTAACAAATTAAAGATCCAGCAACTGAACAATGGCTGGTAGTGTGCAATCTTAGATGCATCATCAGTGCAAGTTTAGTCACGATAGGGCTTAAAGTTACGTAAGAATGAGACCCGCTTTAAAATCTTTAACCTGCTCACTCATTAAGGAAAGTTAGGTCATATCCAGCATCTGAAGCAATCTAGTAGTGTGCATCCTTAGAAGCATCATTAAGCAAGTGTCTGGTTTCAAAGTCTACAGCTGCTCTGCTCCGAAAACTTAAACCTGCTTTTAAAACATTAACCTGGACATTCTTTGGCTAAAAATCCAGCATCTGAAACCTGACTGTTGACAAGTAAAGACGCTGGATCAGGTGACTCTGATTAACATAGGGCAAGAATATACTTGAAAAAAAAAATCTGCTTCAAAAACGTTTACCTGGAACCGATGCGGACGGTATAACAAAAGCTCCCCCAACTTCGAGGAGACGAAAAATGTGACTTCAGTTATTTTACTATGGCGACATAAAAAGTATCGAAATGAAGAAAGGATATTATAATGTTTTCTACTGTTAAAATAAACGAGAATCTTCTTTGATTTAAAAAAAAAAATGCTTTTTTTTTTTTTTTTTTTTTTTTTTTTTTGGCTTAGTATTTTAACACAGAGTCAGATCAAGAAACCAGAGGCTTCTTATTTAGATATGCAAATTTTATGCAATTCAGAATTTTTGGATATGAAATGCACACGCGACACTCATCATATTTCAAGAAATTAGTGTCACTATGCAGAGTATATTTAATTACTGAAGAAATTTAGGTGAGTGTCCCTCAGGAACTTCATATTCTAAACATCGGTTTATAAATGCCACCCTCTTATATTTTCCCATAAGCCTAATGTTAACGGATCTGAGGGTACATCTAAGTATGTATCAGCTACGGTGTGAATTCATCTCATATTAACTTTTGAAATAAAAATAACAAAAGTTAACATATTTATCTTGAATTCTAAACTAGTTTTGAAAAAAATAAATTGAATTTTTTTTTTTTTATGAAAAAAAGTGGGCCTTATCGAAACTCCATTTTTAAGTGTAGAAAACTCATATTAAATGTACCGTTGCGTCAAAGAAACCATTTTGACCCCCATTTTTTGTTTTGATTTTCAATTAAACTATATGTATATATACTAAAATTATACTTGACAATAATTTCTTAAGATGTTTGATATCAGGATCCAATTATCGGATCATTATTTTCATAGTGAACTGACAGAGGATTTTTCCGTTAACCTTTTGACAAAGAACACGTAGTGTGTGACTGGTCGACTGGGGATGCTCTCTCGTCCGTGGCACCTGATCCCACTCTGATATTTTTAAACGTTTCTAATGGCTCTCCCCCCCCCCCCCCCCTTGTATTGTTTCAAAGATTTTATTACTTTTTGTTATCTTTATCATGTTCATATTTCGTTGATAAACATGTATTTTTTTTTTTTTATTACTATGTAAATTACATTCATGTTTATTTTTGAAAAAAAAGTAGCAATAAAATAAAATTAAACAAAAAAAAAACAAAAACAAAAAACAAAAAAAAAAAAACAAAAAAAAAAAAAAACATTTAGAAAAAATAAGTTATGTGATGAAATGATTATTCTTAAACTTTACCTTGACCTTGAAAATCAGAAAGCACCACTGTCGTGTCTGCTTTAACGATTCCGATTTCATATGAAAAGATGTACTCAGGTCTTGGGGATAGATTTAAAATGCTTGATTTGAAATTGGAATAAAAAGTGAAATTGAAAATGTTTAAGCTCAACTGATTTATCCAATGAATCAAATTTTCACTGTCTGAATTAGCTATAGTCTCGTTGTTCATTGAAATACCCGCGGAAGAATTGTAAAAGCAAAACCCCATCCTAGAGAGATGAATTGTTGGTTGAAATTCTGTATCGTGAGGAACTGCAAACACACAAAAAACCACATAAGAATTAACCCTTTTTATAAATTCTTGAATTCTAGAAGGTTATCTAAAAGCTAACTGCAAACATAATTTTTATGTTTTTAAATAAATGTAGGATTATTTTCAATTTTCCATTTTGCCAGCTCCATTTGGTATATGCATACATTGTATCATCTAAACTAGTAAAAGCATTTTGTCAGCTTCATCTTTTTGTAAACCTAAAGTCTTACCCTAGAGGCTATGATCATCATAAATGTTTCACAGAGTGTACATGATTTTAAGATTACAATTACAATTTTAAAACTACCTGGTACGAAACAAAAGTATTAAAATCGAAAAAAAATACAGTTTAAACAGTCTCCTATTCCGCGACTGTTTTGTGGATAGAAGCCGTTTGTACAGCTACAACTGTTGTTCACAGAGGAACAGTAACCAGGGAAGCATGGCTTGATAATGGTACCAGTACCAGCTCCAGCTGTTAAGTAAAGAAAAAACATGTTTTCGTAATTATTGAATATCTAAATGTAACAAATGAAATGTAGTGTATACGAATGATCTTTACTGACCATCTAAGCAGGATGTTCCAATGTAACCAGGGTTACAAGAACAGTTTCCAGGACTGACACATGTTCCACTTATATTTCCTCCACAATCGTAAGGACATACAGCTGTCAAATAAACATAATTATAAATGAATATATGAGAAAAGGAGGTTCCAGATCTTGTACGAGTGATTTTTTTTCATCAATTCGAGTTCCTCAACCTTCTTTTTTTAAATTACCAAAAGAAGAAAAGCTTATGGATTGACATTTGCCCCCCCCCCCCCAAAAAAAAAAAAAAAATTGCAAAATAAAAGTTCCTCAGTCAAGGTGTCAGGCGTATGATAGGGTTAAGTTGAACGCAACAATTATATTGAAATCTACTAACAAGTATACATTTAATCTTCTGAACTTCTATAGGACATTTGTCGCCCGCATAGCGCAGTGGTTAAACCGTCTGCTCTAGAGTCGTGGAGTAAGGAGTTGATCCTTACGTTGCGAGTTCGAATCCCATTGCGGGACGTGGAGACCGGTCCTTCGGTTGAGACCGTATAAACAGAGGTCCCGTGTCGCCGTAGGTGCTGGCACGAAGAAGATCATTCACTGCTCAATGGCCCTAAGTGCCGAGTATAGGTCAAAATTTGTAGCCCTCCACCGGCAAGTGGTGGCGTCTCCATATAAGTGAAAAATTATCGAGAGAGAGAGACGTTTAAAAGCAAACAATCAATCAATCTATAAGACATTTAAGCAGCATCAATATGGTAATGGTTGTGGAGTTTTTACAAAGATAACTATAGAATTTTTCTCACATACGAATAGTGGGATAGTACACACGTAGTACTATTTGAAGATAATATACAATATCATATGTAAACTTATACTGATGTAGAAGAAAACGGATTAAATTAATTTTTTTCCTTATTTGCATTTTTTTCTTACAATATAAATATGAAAATTAAGATTTTATGTGGTTTTCATATCATTTTGCAAATATTAGGGATAATATTGCTCATTGTTTCATATACTTAAGCTTGAAATAAAGAATATCAAAATTACAAACAAAATTCATTCCAGAAAACATGTCTCCAGATTTTGATAATTGACCTGTTACATGTATAATTTTCATATCAGAAAAAAATTAGAACATCAAACATTAACTTAGGCTATAACTTGTTAAGAGTTCCTATTATTGAGGTTGTTGTAATAATAGATTAAAATGGGTAAAAATTAGAAAATTTGCAGAGGAAATTCGGACTTGAATATTCAAAAGGTTTATTGCTCAAACTCTAGTTGTTAATGTGTTTTTAGCCAATTTTTTTCCACTTTTCATTTTATTTTAATGTTTGAAGAGTTTTCTTACTTGGTATAATTTATTGATAAAGGAAATATTGACATAGTTTTAAAATTCTTTAAGATTACTCAGGGACAACTAGCATAAAAAGTAGGTAATTGACCTAGTTATTTGAAAGTGAATAATATCAATACGAACATAGGTCTTCATTGTGTAATAGATGGTTTTTTTTTTTGTTTTTTTTTTCATTTTTATCAGTGGAATTTTTTGTTCACTGAGTAAACGTCATCCTTAAAAACATTAATGTCTCCTGGACATCAGTGCTTTGAATAAAAATTACGTCTTGGACTCTTATCTAATTGCACTGAATTTTAAGAAAACAAAATATTTAATTGATGACTTTTATCTCCTTTTTTCCATTTTCGGAAATTATCTAAATTCAATTAGTGGTGAGATACCCTCTTTGCCGATTGATATAATCAAAAAGGCCCTCGGCATAAAATCAGTGTGACCCTCTCTAGGAACAACAATAAGAAGATATTGTTTCTTTATGGAACGAAATACAGACTTCCTTCTATCCTCAATCTGGCGTAATTCGCATTCACCCAGGTTTGGTCAGTATTAATATTATTCAAATCCGCAAATGCATTTTTTTTCTTTTTTTAAAAATAATTTAAATAGACATCTTTGATTCATAATCCAGTACCAATCTGCTCAATAAGAATTTCTTTGTTGATTTTTTGTTCATTTCCAAAAATGCACCGTTTGACAATTGAATGATTTCCCTTCCTATTTAAGCTTAATTATATTTATAACTGGTATCTTAGTATGTAAGAATGAGCAATACCCCCATCTCTCACTACATTTCTCTCAAGTGAAGGATATAAGTTTTGAAACCCCAACTCTCCTTATCTAAACAGGATTTTTTTATCTCAAAAAATTCTGTAATATTTTTAAAACACTGTCTTCTGGATTGGAACTTAAAATAGGATTTCTTTTGTCATTCTACAGATTTTGTAACACACGACAATAACTTGAGTACGTTTCTGATCAACCACATGACTACATGACCTTCGATGGAACACAAAGAGGTGTTTGACACAGAACATTTTAAAATAAAAATTTACTTCCCCTTGTTTTTTTTTTTTTTTTTTTTTTTTTAAATTGCAATTAAAAATTCACACAGCTACCCACAGTCAATTTATCATTTGCGGACAATAAGTATATCTTAATTGAACAATGTAAAAGCAAGAGTTATTTTCAGCAAAATGTTTGATCAGAAGAAATCGAAATCAAATGTTTTAAGTTATTATCTTGAAATATTATTTACGTATCACAGTTCTCATCACCATTACACTGTATGTCTCCAACCCAAGCAACAAAAATATTCTGTGTCTGTGTATTCCTGACCTATCCATCCCCATTGCACGCATCTAAGAAAAAAAGATGCCCCTGGCCCACAACGCTCATCTGAGTCTTTCAGCTCTGTTGTTTTCAAGATTCTTTTTTATTTTAAATAAAACGAAACAAAAACATAAAACCCATTTTCCCTCTTTATCCCATGAAAAATCTCTTCCATCTAATGTAGCCCAAGTCTAGCCCAAACTATAATGATTAAACTCTACTTTAGTCCAAAGTACATTAGGATGACTAAAATGGCCCTGCTGTTCTAGGGAAATAATCCTACTCCTCTATGTATTATTATGTAAATTTGATTTTCAATTTTAGCCAAAAACCTAGCCCCAGGATCCATAATTAGAAAAAAAAATGCTTGAATCTACACAACTTTTGATTGTCTCCATATCAATTTGATTACTTGTGGCCCTCCTAATTTTGATTTCTTTTTTATTTTCTTTGGAAACATGTAAAAATCTGATCCCCTATTTTGGTCCAATCTGCACTACCTGAAAATATCTGCATATTAATATCACTAATAATGGATTTTTAAGAAGATAAATTTTAAAGCTTTTTTACGTATTCTTATGTAACAATTATTGGGGCCTTATCTAACGCGCACGGACCATGACTTACATAGCGTATAACGGGTATTTTCTGCGGAAATCGTTGTCCAAAATTTTGCGGAATTTTGCAGATAGGACAAATCCGAAAAAATGGCAATCGCAAAACATTTCCTCAATATTTATTCAGATATTTTATTCATGCAAGTTTGTGTATGTCAGTCATCCTGGTTTATTATTATTATTATTATTATTATTATTATTATTATTATTATTATTTTTTATTTCTTACTTTATATTCTAAGAAAATATCTGCTTACAGATGGGTACATACCTCTAATTATTTTTAGAATCGGTAGGAGAAGAAAGTAGTGCAGAAAAAATTAGAAGTTCCTTAATTTGCAGACCTGAATTAAAAAAAACTGTGATAAGGTATTAAACTGAGCCTCATACTTGTTGATAAGGAGTATGTTCCCTTGCAAAAAAGCTTGGCAGATGTAATTTTTCAAGAAGATCAGCAGAATTACTTTATGTATTATAACACCAGTGAGAAGTCTTAAAATCCCCTACTTTCACTTTCATTTTCAGAAGTTATCGCAGACAGACGCATTTTGCCGGAAAACGAATTTGACATGCCACCTCGAGATTTTAACCAAGGAAAGACAACTTGATGTGCTTTGATTTGAGGGGTCACTCAATGCTGAACGAAAATTAGGGACATTGCTAAGTGAAGAAACGTTAACATTGCCGCCTATGGGAAAACAATTAGTGGGCTGTACCCAGATCAATTAAAAAGGATTTGAAAATAGTTTACAAAGACTAACAAAAGATAATAGGGCTAAGCACCAGTTTCCATTCTCATTTGATCAACATGTCTTTTATGAATTTATAAGACGGAAACATAGCAATATTCTACAAAATCCTTAAAATTTGGTGCTCATATCCCGTAGATAATTTTTTGCAGTATAATGCAACTGCAGAAATTTAAAATGTAGAATTAATTTTCTTCCTTTGAGAGGTCAAAATTTCCAGCTTCAGAAAATATCCGTTATACGGTAAATGTGACTCTACACTACATGAGGATGCTTGCATATTCATAGCACTAACCATGGCCCTGTAGTACTGGGGAAGATTTATAAAAATATTTCTCTTTTAAATTCTTGTAAACCTCTGTAGCCCTTTTCACAAAAAGCACGTTTTTTGCGTCGATTTTGACTGAAGAATCTCTTCAGATAAATCTTTAATGTTTCTCACAAATCCATTCGTAGCTGATTTTACTTATGACAGACTTCTTCCTTAGCAGAAATCTCAATATACATTATGGTCTATAAACATTGACGAGAATAAAACAAAGCCACGTTTTCAAATGTTGCCAGCGAAACAAGCAATACTGAAAACAAATACTGGGAGGAATCGATTGTGAAGAAAAAAGTTCGAAATCTGCCGTCACAATCAGAAATCTAAAAGTGGGTCATACAAAAAAATCAGAAGAAAAACTGCATAGTCATTGAAAAATTTTGCAGTTTATTTCATTTACTTTTCACAGTTCACGGTAGTTCAGTCGGCAGAGCGCTCGCTTCGTGATCGGGAGGTCGTGAGTTCGAATCTCGGCCGCGACTGAACTAAGTCGATAAAAAATGGGTAGCAAGTTTTCCTTCGCCATGCGCTCGGCACTTTGAAGTGAAAGTTGTGGGTCCTTCGGATGAGACCTTAAGACCGAGGCGTTGGCACGGTAAAGATCCCTCACTGCTCAATGGCCCTGAGTGCCGAGTAAAAGTCAAAATTTGAAGTCCTTCACCCGTATATGGTGAAGTCTCTATATGAATGAAAAATTCTCGCATGGGACGTAAAACAGCATACAAATCAATCAATCAATCATTTACGTTTTCAACATTAATTTTTAAAAGAAAATGTTATTGCAGGGTGCGTAGAAAAGTTCGATTCAACTATAATTTTACATTAAAATCGGCTCTAAAATACCTAAGAGAGGGTTAGGGCTCTCTTACAGTTACGACACAATTTTCATGTAAGAATCTCCAATTATTTATTAAATGAAAAAAAAAACCGTGAGATTCCTCTTACGATGAAAATTTATTTAAGGGTTTTTTTTTATTCCAGATCTCGGTTAGGCTGCTTCCCTATTTTTTCTTAATTATCTCTACTTCCAGTAAGGCGAAGCCCTTTATTTAAACAAATTTACACCCGCTTTAAGAATGCTTTGTGCCAGGTTTGGTTGAAATTAGCCCACTGATTATGGAGAAATCGAAAATGTGAATAACATACATGTAACAACGTCAACAAGGACGACAACAACGGAAAAAAAGTTGATCTGAAAAACTCGAAGTTTTGATTCAGTTGAGCTAAAAACAGTGATAGAATTAAAATAAGTTCGTGCATAGAAACGATAAATTTTCATGGAATATGTATACATGCGTGTTGTTTCAATAGATATTGCACTTCTAGGACTGGTTGTATAATTATTTTCTTGAATAGTACTTTTACAGGATGAAATATTTTAACATTATTGATTATCAAATGAGGTGTAAGAACAGTATGGGAGAAAGTATGTTTTGTATTCGTCTAACTTCATTATGAATTCGTATAAATTTAGAAATTTATTTAAAGATTAAGGATTATCTTCTTCATGCATAGCTCTGATCCTTCGAGGTATTTGGCTCCAGTTTTTGGCATCTTTTTCAGTTCTTCCAAGTCTTTTCCATTTAAATATTTTGGAATTCAAACGTTTCGGCTTGAGCATCACTGAGGAGACATAATTTGTCGAAATATGCATCTGGTGCATCAAAATTGGGACCGTATATGATTTACTTTCTCAATATCTAGTACATATGTACTAACGTCATAGACAACACGAACTGTTGCTCTGTTGTATCAATTATTTAAGACAATGTCAAAGTGGATAATAATCATGATTCAAACGAAAAATTTAAGGATTGAAAGTTTTTAAAGTCTTACCCTTCCCCAGTACTCTACATGCATCTCCGAACCCATCGAAATTTCTGTACGTGCTCGAAACACAGCTGTTCATTTGAAATTCTGAAATAACAATTTCAAGTCTGTATCATTAACAGCAAACTGGAATCATGATCCATAATCAGATGCTTTTACAAAAGATATGTTTTAATTTCTTTTAGGTTATATGTACTATGTTATTTTAAGAAATATATTGACAAAAACTGACTTATTTACTAAAGAAAGGATAGGTTAAACTGAAAAATGCAAAAATACAAGAAGCACATTTTTATTTCATTTTTATTTCAACTACCTAATTTTTAAATAATTTATAAAACATTCAAAGTTTAAGACATTCAGAGTCAGGTCTCTTTGACTTTCTTTGCTCTTGTATTAATTACGACATATGAATAGAATAAAATGGACAGAAATAAAATTAAACATAAATTGGTGATCTGGATAATGCTAGATTATGCTTTGATGTCATTAGTTATTGATAATATACCGTTATGTGTAGTAAGAAATCAGGTCTGTAATTTTCATGTACGTATCACGCTAGCCTATAGATAGTGGTACATGTAGGACTTTCGCTCCGTGATCGGGAAGCCAGGACTCCATTCTCGTTCACCGCTTCAAACTAAGCAGTAAACATAGGTAGTGACTGTTCCAAGCTCAAGGCAGTAGAAGTGATCGTCGCGGGTCTTTTAGATGAGAAATAAAAACCGAGGTCCTGTGTCACGGTAAGCTTTGGCACGATAAAGAACCCTCACTGCTCAATGATCCTCAGTGCCGAGCATAGGTCTAGATTTAAAGCCCTTCACCGGTATATGGTGATGTCTCTATATGAGTGAGCAATTCTCGAATGGGATATTATATTCAACCAATCAATCAATTATATACGTATGAAAGAAAAAAAAAAGGAATTTTGCTATATTGCAAATTTTCATTTATTGCCATCGTGAAATTCAAAATCTACAAACGACAACTCTACAAAATGAAAGAATATAATTTTTGTCCAAGAATTAGAACTGTTGACACGCCGTTCTACAAAATATTCTTTAAATTCATTACGGAAGTTCAGTCGGTAGAGCGCTCTCTCTGTGACCGAAGGTTGTGGTTTCAAGCCCAGGTCACGACATACCTAAGTAGATTAAAATAAGTAGTTTTTTTTTCCTTCGGAGATTTACTTATCCCTAGAATCATTTATATGATGACAGACTAACATCGAATATCCTTTCTAAGAGTTAAAAGTTTGAGAACTTATAAGGAAAGAAAACTTACCCACTCCATGTTTCAGTTAATCCCATTAATGATGCACAAATTATAACACAGCATAAAGCTATAGAAACCATATTAGAACACGTAAAATGTTTTAACAAATTACGTTCTTCCCGAAGAACATCAACCCAATGTAGGCATAATTTAAAGTTTTAGAAATTTCATTCCTTTTGTATGACATTTAAAGCCAACAGCACATGGTCTTTGCTGACGTATTTGCTTTATCAATATATTTAAATCTTTATCATCGAAATAGACCGTTGCAGAACAATGGAATATATCCCCTGTATCATGCATATCTAGACTACAATTACGTATCGTGTAATTTGTTAAAGTACTCTTGCCTTTAATCACTCAAGTCTGAATATAAAATATGAATATGTAAGAGGATTATCCAGAACGTTCATTGACAGACACGTTTTTATATTTATTAAAAAAAACAAAAAACCGCTGACCTTTATTTGTAAATTTCATCATCAGCCTGTTTTTTTTTTTTTTTTTTTTTTTTTTTTTTTTTTTTTTTTTTTTGCTTAAGTTGAACTTACGATAAATTAAAGAAAATTAGAAGTAAACTTATTCACTATTCGTTAATACATATAACTATTCGAATAACCAACCCTAATTTGTGGTAGGTTCACTCTTCAAATTACCATAAGTGCACTGATGATTGCACTTACTTTTTTTTGAACTGAATTGACTCAATTAAAACATGTAGAAGAATCAAATTGATACATAAAATACAAAAAAGACTCACCTCCAACCTTCATAGCTAAACCGGCAAAACATGGCAAGAGTGATTATAATGTTGTTATAAAAGAACAAAGACTGATAACATCAGGGATCCCATATTTCGACCTCTATTTTTGGTCAGATGAGGGGTCGGGAACAAACCAATTGACCCTTAGAAGAAATTGAGTTTACAATACCTACAACCCTAAGGCTAGCTCGACAAAAAAGGCAAGGCTGCGTGTATTACTCTTAAATCAGCATAGCACAATGGACTGGATAGCATCCAGGATCCCATATTTTGACCATTATCAAGTTGACCATTTGGTCAAGTGAGGGGACTGGGAAGGACCAGTTGAACCTCAGAAGAAACTGGGTTTGCAAAACTTGCATCCACAACTGCTAACCCTGCCCAAAAAATTGTGAAAGTGCGTATAATACAGCTGTAAGATATACATGGAACAAGGGACTAATAACTTCTAAGATCCCATATTTCGATAATCATCTTTGGTGAGGGAAAGAGGCTGTGAATGACCAATATTCTATTAAAAGAAATTGAGTTGACAAGTCCTGCAACCCCTATAGCTAGCCCGGTCAAAAATGGAGAAAGTTCGTAAAACACACATAGTAAAGGGATTGGATAACTTCCATTTCGGTCCTAATTTTGCTTTGGTATTAGTCTAAATTTTGAGTTTTTATACCTGCATGTGCATTGTAAACACGACCCTTACAGTCCCTGAAACGTTCTACTTTCCCACTTGAACGGTGAGCGAACGCTGAACAAACGGTGAACGAACGCTGAACGAACGCAGAGCGAACGGTGAGTGAACGATGTGTGAACGCTGAACGCAACTTGGTGAACGATGTGTGAACGGTGAACGGTGAGCGAACGCAGAACGCGAACGGAGCGCAAACGCGAACGCAAAGTGAACGGTGAACGAACGGTGAACGCAAGATGAACGATATATTCGGAATGCCTCTGATCTTTTCCTTGCATTGAAACTATTTTATTGTTTTATAATGTCAGGTGCCAAAAAAAAAAAATAAATAAATAAACCAATAATAAATAAGTAAACCAATAAATGAATGAATAAATAAGTCAATAAAATAAATTCTCCAAAATTGTCCTGAGAAAGACGAAGAATGTACATTAAGTTTTTAATCACACGATTTTTATCGCAATAAAACATTGCAATTGTTGCAATTGAAGTATAAGAGATATTTTTTTAGTTGGAAAATAAAAATGTTTATTCTTATTTGATAACAAATCAGAGAAAACTTAGACTTATAGAATGAATTAAAGTGGTTGTAACATCCATTCATATATCTCCGTGTTAAGGCGATTTCGTGTAAAGTAATGAAAAAAAAATTACAAAGGTCAGTGGACGTTTTGCATTTATACGCTCGTATTTTAAATTTTTAATACAATGATATATTATGTGTCATTTCTATTTTACATGATGATTTATCAGGCCCGTAGGAAGCAAATTCGGTTGGGGGGGGGGGGGGGGCAGCCTTACATTTTCAGTTGATAGTTGAGGGGGCACTACCAAAAATTTCAAAAAAGAAAAAAAAAAAAGGTCATCAGACTTTTTATTGTGGGGGCACAAGCATATAGTATCTATGTTTACTATAGCAATCTATATATCGGCAAAATTATTGGGGAGGGGGGCACGCTCCTCCCCCCTTTGCCCCCACCCCGGTTCCTAAGGCCATGTTTACTGAGCAGACTTCTACATTTATCTGTAGATGGCCGTGATTATACTCGGACAAGATAATACAAAGATACATATTCATATTATTTGTTATAAATTCAATTTTCAGAACTTGATATTCAAGTAATATGCTGTTATAGTTTTTATTAAACAGACAAATGAGAGAGAGAGAGAGAGAGAGAGAGAGAGAGAGAGAGAGAGAGAGATATTCCGTTTTAGCCCCCCCCCCTTCCCATTTCAGGCTTCACTACATGTTTGTACCTATATCAAACAAAAACTCTGAAATTTTTTTCTAAGTATATCAGACAGTGAAAGTAACTTCTTTTTTTTTTAATCAACAAATCAAATACATTTGTTTGACAGTCATTCTCGTTTTTATTTTCCTGCTTCAAGTTCACACGAAGTCCACGTGCTTGTCCTGTCAATCAATATCATTCGACACTGTGCAGGTGTGAAAGTTTCGTCACATCGAAGACGAAGTGCGAGTATTTCCAACATTTTTATCATTTCTAAATTTGATTCCAACATTTGAATAATAATTGAATAAAATACATACGGCATTAACACTTGAATTTGAAACATACTCTCTGCCAATTCCAAATACCACCGCCGACACGTGTACATTTTGAACTACTATTGGTTTGCGACTTTTTTAGATGCCTGTTTGTTTTGGGACTGAAATTTTTGTTCTAAAAAAGACCTTAACTTTTTTTTTTAAATGTTAATTAAAATATTCTGGAAATACAATACTGACTAAGTAACCGATTAAGGGGGGAAGGGGGGGTATTAATCATATCGAATGGCAAAATAAAGTTACGGTGAAGAAAGATTTTTTTTCTCTATAACTATAGACTTTACATATTATCATGATTATAGTAGAGAGAATTTTGTAGTGCATTACATTTTAAATAAATATTTCCTTTAACCACACCATCAATTTAATTCGCTCCAAAGATAATATATTAATACGATATCCGCAGTACTATGTGTAACTCTCAGAACTAGTTCTATCATATTTTCTGTAGTAATTAAAAAAGTGTTATAAATAAATATTTTCGTAATTTTGCTGCGTAATTATTTGACTTGAATAATTATATCTCCATTAACGATTTGTCGTCTTTAACAAAACAACAAATTGTTGCAGTGCTTGAAGTATTTGCAAATTGCCCTTAGTTAAATATAATATTTCAGCATCGTTCTACATAGGTACATGTACAGAATGTGCTTATAACAACATTTATTTTCCAGAGTAATTTAATAAATAACCTAACAGCTAAGTTAGAATAATAAAAATATATATCGTAGATATTTTCCCCCATGAAATAATGATTCTTCAAACACGATATGTAAGTTATTAAATTAAAAAACCTGTAACTCCTAACCTACAGAAAGATAAGTCCTTTCACTTCGGAGTTCCGAATGACAATGAAAACTGAACGATAGGTGAACGCTGAACGCAAGGTGAACGCAAAGTGAACGGAACGAAGAGCGAACGCAGAACGCTTTGTGAACGGTGAACGCGAGCGCACGGTGAACGGTGAACGCAAAACTGTGAACGGAGAGCGAACGGTGAACGCACGGTGAACGAACGGTGAACGCACGCTGAACGAACGGTGAACGAACGGTGAGCGAACGGAAAAATGGGAAAGTAGAACGTTTCAGGGACTGTATAACGTTCTTCTAAATTCCTTCTGAATTTGTTATAATATACAACTTGTTACTATTTACAGACAAATTTTCTTTCATCGATGATCTTGAAAGAACCTCTTAACAGAAAAAGGAAAGGATAGGAAAGAGAAACTTGATTTTTGAATGGGACTACCTTTGTGGTCTATGAATGAACTCATGTGACCCCGTCTCCACTGACATTTGAATATCCCTGCAACAATCCATTTTAAATTTGAGAAAAAAACATCAGCATGTGCTAAAACAATATTGCCAATCTTTTGAAGGGAAAATTCCAAATGGGAGGGAATCCGGACTTCTTTGAACCCACACTCTACTTGCTTTATTTTCCAGCGTTGAAATTAAGTTAAGTTAAATTAAACCTAATTTATTTTTTAGGGTCCACTTAGCAGTCTCACACATCTCACTTGACAAACGATGAAGGTCGAAATATTGGAATCCTTATGTTGCAAAGCCCCATGTACATGTACATGTACTATATACATTATAGCAGTATTAAATGCACTGCTACCATTTTGACCAGGCTATCCATAGTGGTTTCTGATCTTGTAAAATAAAGTCCTTTTGAGGGTCAAATAGTTCTTCCAAGATCAGTGCTTTGACGAAATATGATGGTCGAAATATTGAAATCTGGATTTAATCCAGCCCCTTGTACAATGTACTCCTTATAATAGAATTGTTCATAATCTCACCATGTTCTGCTGGGCTAGCATAAGGTTTTTCAGATCATGTTAACTAAATTCCTTTTGAGGGCAACTGGTCCTCCCAAACCCAAACCTCTAGCGAAACAAAGAGGTTGAAATAAGGGATCCTGGATGTTATCTATCCCCTTGTACTATATACCCCCTATGAAAGTATAATACACTATTAATAATTCTTGTCAACAAGGATTGTCATTGTTGTATTACAATCTTTCATGCTAAGTCAAGGTAAAATTGACACAGTGCTCTAAAATTGAACTATTAAGGTACATGTAGTTCACAATAGATAGGCTAAATTTTTCCTCAATTTCATTTTTTAAAACTTTGAAGCTTTGTTCTAGAATACAAAATCTCTCTTTGTATGTCATTTGAAAGAAATTCAACCGCACATTTTTTGCCCACATAGTTTGAAATATACCCAATCAGGCCCCTGTAAAAAGATTATGAAATCAGACTATGCACTTTTAAATATGTATTTTTACAAAATTTCCGATCGATTTATTGCAAATATGTGTGATGCTTTTTATAAAAACAACCTTTCTGTTACTAAATTTTAGTAAATTATATAAATACTCTTATATTTAAGTAAAATGTGATGAAAAAATAGAACGTACATAGCCCATGAATTGAAAATTCATATGTAAGTAGGCTAAACTTTAAGTTTTCTTATGAGAAAAAGTATAATTTAATTTTTACAAAAATCAACAGAATGATTGAAATGGAATCCAAATTAAAATGTGTCAAAATGAGAAACATTAAACCGACAGTCTCAGATATTTTGGGGATTTAAAAATATACAATGCAAAAAATTAAAAAAAAAAAGTAGATAACATCACAATATTTGACATTGACCTCTAAATATGACCTTGTCCTTTATTGTGCGTAAAGAATCGATACTTATAAATATGTCTAAATATCAAATCTCTACTATAAAAGGATTAAAAGTTACTATGCATTTAATAAAAGACTGTCATATCGGATGTTGATGGCATATACACATTCTAAACACAAACTAAATAATCAATTACAGGAAGAGACATTTAATTTTGGTTTCATTGTAAAACTTTATCATTCTAACAAAAAATCGTTGTATTTTAATGACATTCTCTCTCTCTCTCTCTCTCTCTCTCTCTCTCTCTCTCTCTCTCTCTCTCCAAAGGGCGAAAGACCGTCTTGAAGCAATCGCTTAATGGTGGCTTAATGGTGGCTTATAGAAGTTAATTCCTTTAAGCCACCATTAAGCTGCATCTTCTTGGTGCTTAATGTCCAAACTTCATTTACCATTAAACCACCTTTAAGCTGCAGCTTAATGGTGGCTTAATGTCCACACTTAATTAAACCACCTTGACGCATCCTTTATTAAGTCTTTAAACTAACTTGCTAAGTTTTAAGATGTTTCAATATCGTTTTCGCAAAATCTTATACAATTAAATTCATAATTATGTCTCGTTATTTCTAACATCTTTGTCAATGAGTATAAACTTGACACTGAAAACAGCTTCAGCAAATGCTTTAAAATTTACGCTACAGTTTGTTTAAAGCTTGTTTTAAAATAATTTTTATCCATAAACACATAATATATATCAATTTTAAAAAAATCACGTTGTATGTTTCTTTTGTGTTTAGAGAGCCACGTTCCGCTGCCGGATTAATAGGAAATATTGTAATACAGAGTCATTTCCTTCTGGAAAATATATATCATCTCCAAGTCTCTTAATTTTTCTTTGGGTAGAGAAATGTTTAAGATATAAAAAATATATAGGTATAATTCATATTACCAATCATTAAATTCTATCATGAATAATTTGAATTAATCCGTGGTTAAATACCATTGTTTTTTTCTCTTTTAAAATAATGAAGAAGTAAGAATTTATCAACATATAGTCGATTTTCAATGATTGGTATTTCAAAATCGATTTTCAGAAGAAAAGTCGATCAGATTAAACATGATATCTGACCAGATTTAAACACATTGGTAATCGGGGGGAAATAAACAGTGTGAAGTATATCTACTGGTTAGACAATAGGCCTTACTTAGGTGTCCCCACCAGTCCCCAGTCAGCTAACAGGAAACAATACACAACGTACAGTGACAGATTTTGATGATCAATTATTTTTACAAAACTTAGAATTAAACGCAAGCATATAACAAATTAAAAATTATGATTCTAGGCAAAAAGACAATTATTTTGATACCCATTGTGAAATAAAAAGAATTAAAAACTGAATATGATATGTTAAAAACAATGTTTTATGAACGTAAGTGTTAAGCAAAGATTGTCAAGATACAAAAAAACTGTAATTATCCGCAGCATACATGTATTTAAAAGAACTATAAGGGTGAATTAAAACAAAAATGACCAAACGCATATTTATCAACCCACACTAAAAATACAGACAATGAAAATAGATTTCTATGTCTCAGCAAATGTCCTTAGATAGTGTCTAAATACCTGCCAAATATCTCGTTGATATCTCAATTCACAAAAAGGTTATGCCCAAAAATGATGCTAAAATTGTCAGGAGTGCAACACCTTTTTGTGACATTTTGAAATTTCAATATTTTTTAGAGATCTGTGAAATAAAAAACAATGCTTCATATTAAAAATAAAGACTTTCCTGATAATATTCAAAGTATTGAGCTTTAAATGTGGACTATCATAACTTTTGTTTAATCAAGTTGTGGTCATGGCTGATGTTTAAAAAAATGTTATACCATGTCAGGAGTGCAACAGAAAAAATGTAGTGTTGCCAATAAAACATCAATTGTAAAATTCTGATAGAAAATTAAGACAAAATAGAATTTTGGAAGTGTAAAATAATAACTGATATACATTTTAAAACTTAAAAATGTTATATAAATCACAAGCAGCATTAATGAGAGTCAAGTATATGTGCATACCCAAAAATGTCAGGAGTGCAACATTTGATGTTTTGCTCCCAAGCATGAAAAAACAATTATCATTATATGATTTTCTGATTTTTTTTTTTTTTTTTTTTTTTTTTTTTTTTTTTTGGAAAATAAAGACACAAAGAACATTTTTACCAAATAGATTTATCAATTACAGGATCTGTCTGTGCTTCAGATCCATATTTCTATGGTCAGGAGTGCAACACATTTTTTTAAAGATTCAAGTTGTGTGTCGAAATGACTTCTATTCATGCTTAGAAGTATTCATTAATTAAAAATGATCTTTTCGTATAATTTAATGCTAAATTATTGATAGTTTTTTAAAATAAAAATCCTTCCTTTTTCAATTTTATCAATTCAGATGTGTTTTTATCTTTTTTATGATTTTTTTAATGAACGTTAAAAATAAACACTCTAAAACATTGTCATTAAATTCAAGTAATTCCTCCTCAACTTCACTGAAACAACAGAACAAGTTCTTATGTAATTTTCACTTCACAATTCTACTTTAAAGGCCCCAATGCTTTTGGTCAGGAGTGCAACAAATATGTTAGAATTATAAATCATCCAATAAGAATAAAAATAAAGAAAAAGTGATGAGTAGAATTTTTCTGGTGGGTTACTGTGTTTGTTCTCCAAAGGAAAATATGCTTTAAAATATATTTTATCTTTTAAATATACATTTAAGCTATTTTTTTGGTATAACATACGGTATAATTCCAGATAAAATGCGAATTTTAAATACTTTGCACAATTTCATTATCACTTGATGTTGCCAACACTTTATGAATTTTTGTGTTCTATGGTTTTAATTTTCAATTTTACTGCAGTCAAGAGTGCACCAAAACTGCTTTATAATTACCAATGCTTTTTAACTATCTTTACTAAAAAAATAAGTTGAAAAAAAATGCTTGATACTATTTGATGTTCAAAACACTATGTCTATCAACAAATTACAGAAATTTTACAGTCAATTCAGTGAATAGTTTTCATCATTTCACATATATTTTAAATAAAATTTATTTATATTACACTTTGCAAATAATCATGTTTTAAGGTCTTCAAAATATGAAAAACCTGCTGTAAACGATGAAAAATATCAAAACGACGAATTGGTTTACAAAGTAAGAATGGGTTATTGTGTGTTATAATTTTCAAAACATTGTTAATAATGTTAAATAAAATACATATCAGATGTCAGGAGTGCAACACAATAATGTAACATAGGGTCACTTCAAAATCTTGTATTTTTTGTAAGAGAACTCGTTTATAACAATTCTTTTTTGGCTTAGATTTAAAGAATTGACTTGAACGGACAAAAAAGTGAATTTTATGGAATTTTTTTGCTTCATATTTTTTTCATATTAAAACATTTCAAACCAGTATTGAAAAAATAATGTAAATTAACAATCAAAAAGCCAATTTTTTGTCACATGTACCAGTCTACACAAACTTTGTTAAAAATAAAGGTTCTATATTTCCGTCATATTTCAACAGACCTGATAGCGTAGTGGTTAACGCGTTCGCCCAAATAAAAGATGATGGCTTGATAGTGACTTAAAGATTGTCTAGAAGCTACCATTTAGCACCTATAAGCCAACATTAAGCTACCTTTAAGTACCCATTAAAGACTTTGAAATATCTTAATGGTAACTTAATGTGGTGTATTTATTACTTTAAGATAGCTTAATTATTCTTAATGGTGACTTAAAGACAACCATTGAGATGTAAGGACATAGTTTAAAGAATATGGAGAAAGAAAAAATTCTTCTCTGTTATTAGTCCCCTACCGGTGAAACCGGAGGGGACTATAGGTTTCCTCTGAGTCTGTCCGTCCGTCTGTCCGTCCGTCTGTCTGTCTGTCTGTCCGTCTGTCTGTCTGTCTGTCCCTCTGTCTGTCAGTCTGTCCCACTTGGTTTTCCGCACTTTTTTCCTAAACGCTTGCAGATATTGAGCTGACTTTTGGTATGTGAGTGTATCTTGATGAGTTACAGATCAAGTTTGCATTTCGTTCCGCTTCATTGATTTTTGACGGAATTACGGCCTTTTCAATTTTTAGGGGTTTTCCGCAATTTTCTTCTAAACGCTTGTAGATATTGAGCTGATTTTTGGTATGTGGCTTTACCTTGATTAGTTACAGATCAAGTTTGTATTTCGTCCCGCTTCATTAATTTTTGACGGAATTATGGCATTTTCAATTCTTAACGGGAACGGAACCAGATTACACTTGCCGGTAGGGGACTAGTATTGCTAATGCAATACTCTCAGAATGCTTGTTGTATTTGCAATGTGTCTCATTTTCTGGATTCGCTTACATCGAGAAGTGATGAACATCAAATATGGATTGTCAAAAACTCAGAAGAACTTTTAGAAAATTTTTAATATCATTTTCTTTCAAAAGTTAGTAACTTCAAAACGTATGACATTTTTACACCTTATACAACCATTCTTTACGGTTTATCGGCTTTTTAATTTCACAGGCAGCTGCTTCTTCAATATGAATGAAATTCAGAAATTTTCATATCTCGTGATTAATCATTAACAAAATTAAATTGTTAAAATTCATCCTGTTTCTACAGACAAGTACTCAAAAGAGTTTACATTAAAAGGACGCTGACGTTTCTTATTTACAACATCTTTGCATTTGAGACCAGGTCTTCACAATATCAGCTGGAATTTCAATGGGCATTACATGTACTTGGACTCTTTTATTGGCCGACCTTTTTTTATTTGCCTTTGAAGCAAAATTTATTCAAAAACCTTCTAAATGAGAAGAGGAAAATACTTGTTTTGGCCTTCAACCCGATATTCACATATATCGGTGATGTTTAATCTATAAGCAATATTTACTTCCATTTATACATGTATGTCTATTCGATATATTCCAGTGGATTCGATATAAAGGGCACCCCAGAGTCTGTCACATTTCGTAATACTGACTTCAGACGATAAGGGCCACCTAACAACCAAATTATATGACAAACAAGATGACATCAGCTTTTCCATCGTCAACACTCCTTTTTTTATGTAGAAATATTCCACCGCCACCTTCATATTGCGTTCATGTCTACTCACGTATTCGATACTCAAGAACGTGCTCTAAGTACGATCAGTTTTTTAACCGAGATAGACTTCTGACAGATAGATGATGATATAGGGATTTCAACAACCCTGTTTAAGGTCAGCATTTCTTAAATTCTATCGTCATTGTAATAACCTTGTTAGCAAAGGGGGAGTTTCGAGAAGGCCGCTGAGCGATCCACATACGCAGGACTGTTAAGGCGTACTACGAATAAATCAACGGAATATAAACGTGCATAAATACATACCATTTTAAACTGAATTAATTTTTGTAAAGGTACTATATTATTACATGACTTTAATATTAAGTGAAATAACATTGTATACCCCACTCGGTACGGAATTTGGTTTGGTCACGTTATTTGACAGTCACGTGATAAATGCATATAATGTGTACTGTATGTAGGTCATAAACAAATTTCAATATCGCAAGGGCATACCCTAGTTATAATTAAAAAATTCAGTAATAAATTGTATCTACATAACTTGTAGTTTATGAAAAGTGCTGCTGTTTTAAATAGAATTCGCATTTTATTAGTTTAAATTTCAAGTTATTTGGCTATAGTCAAAATATGTGTGACCTTTATCATGTATTTTATTTATTTATTTAGTAATGCTCTCGATTTCAGGAAAGCAGCGGCACTTTTCAAGTTAAGGAATGTTTCCGTTATGCATATTCAAAAAATGGTCAAGATCTATTAAGTGTATGCCCTTGCGAAAATGCGATTTAATGAGGCACCTCGGAGTGAAACATGCACACCCTATACATAAAAACACGGTAGAATTAATTCAATACATTCTCTCGATAGTTTTTAAATAATGGCACTAAACAAAGGTTTCAGATTTGTAATAATGGTCTACCTAAGATCTGCAAATAATATTCTGTTTAAAAAAAAAAAAAGCGTTTTTCACTGTGGAAAAAATAATTTGATCCGCCTCTCACTGCACATAAAATGCGTCAAATTTTACCAAGATGACGTCATGTCGACAAGTGCATTGCGATCAGTGACTTGTTTATATCTTGCTATGTGGGATTTAACTAGCGACAAAAATGAGTGCAGTGGTAAGTTTTGATGTAGTTCATCACTCTTATGCAGTTTAAAACTGCAAATTATTTCATTTTCTGTTGTTTTGAGGAATTGCTATATTTGTGTGATGTCACTGTAGACATTTCCCGTATAAATTAGGCCCCGCCCACTTTATGCAGCCTTAACAGAGCTGCGTATTTTCATAAAAATAAAGGATGACTGCACTTAACGCCAGTTTTGGGTGTTTTTCAGTTGCTTCTGTTGCTTTTATATTTAAACCTTATTTCACTTTTGCATATTTATAAAGAATCCTGTCAATTTGGAACCAAATTAAAATCTTAAAATGATTTTAGACTGTGTTACAATAAAATGATTCAATGTTTTTTGTCCTTACTGCTTTCCAAATATAGAGAATTTACACTTACCTGCCCTTGATTGATCATAAGATATGCATGAGAGGTGGAGCTAACATTGTAAGAATAGGTCTAAAATTAGACTTGATAAACAACAATAACTTGTTTGAAAAAGAAAAAGTGATCACTCTTTCCAATCTCCCTCTCCATTCTGTATGGCACAAATATACTACTGACAAAGTTTTCAAATTGAAATTAACAATATGAGCACGTCTATGTAATTAAAGCAGATTTTATATCAATGCCAGATGACTTAACGTGTTTGAACACAATGTCCTAGTTAGCACAAAACATGCTACCTTACAAGTCACGTGACGGAATTTAGTATTCACAAAGTTACCTGAGGTACAAAATCACGTGGTGAATTATAATATTCATCATGTCACTACCCTTGGTTACTACACAGAGAACGAATGTAGGAAGAAGCAGTTTTTTTCTCTTTTTAACCATGAGCTTATGTTTGCGTTTTAATCTCCTTTTGACACATTATTATTTATGCAAATATACAACTACTGTTAAAGTAAAACAATAGACAAACATGCACTGACTATGTCTAAAGTCAGTACAAAAGTGGGCGTCCTCATTATCGAATGGAGATTGAAGAAATTGTGATGACCCCTGCCTTTGCAAACAGATTCGTAAATACAAACTTTCATTAAACGTAATTACATAAAGTTGTAGATTGGATGTTGACCATTCTTGCAATGAAGAGAAAAATGCTTGTTTTGAAAGTTTATTTTGTCGCAAATTTCGCACGTCCTTAAGTGCAGTCATCCTTTCAATTTCATTTTTCAAAATTAGTTTAGATTTAGAATTACGATAAATATGTTAATTTTTCAATTAATATTTCATAAGTTTATACGAAATGAATTTACACCGTAGCTGACACATACTTAAATGTTCCCTTAAATGTTTTAACATTGGGCTTATGAGAAAATATATCTTACAATATGACGAGTGTGCACTTCATATCCATAAATTGAAAATTGTGTGAAAAAATTGCATAATTATCTAAAATTACTTGATCTGATGCCCTGTTAAAATACTTAGCCAAAAGTAGCACTTATTTTTTTTCGTCAAAGAGGATTCTCGAAAATATTGACAATAGAAAGCATTATCGTATCCTGTCTTCATTTTCATACTTAATTCGCCGACAGCCATCACTTTAACGTCACATTTTTAGTCCATTACTCGAAGCAGGGGGAGCTTTGTAATACCGTTTGCATCGGCGTTTCAGGTTTAAGTTTTAAGTAGATTTTTTTTCATATCATCAGATTTGCCAGATCTAGTGTGTTTCCTTGTCACCTGTCGGGTTTTAGATGCTGCATCTTCAGTGCCCAGGTAAATGATTTTAAAGTAGGCTTAAGTTTTTTGAGCAGTGTGGCTTTATGCCACTTGTTGACCAGACGTGATTCATGATGCATTTTCGGATGCACACTACCAGACTTGCTTCAGATGCTGTATCTGACATTTTCTTGATTAATGCTCCGGGTACAGGTTTTAAAGCATGATTCATTTTCATGTAACGACATGTGTAAGCTCTGTCGTGTTAAAACATGCACCGATGATGCATTTAGTGTCGCGCATTACCAGAAATGGTACAGATGCCGGATCTTACTTACATTTTCTGACTGACTGAACTAAAAAAAAAAAGATTATGAATCAGTCCATCCTTAACGTTCTTTTTCAAGCATATGGTTATATTCTAATCAAAATCAATCCAAAAAATATATATTAATCCATGCACCAAATTTTTGTTTTGTGTTAAGCATCCTTAAATATTTTTTTTTTCATCCGGGCCTCGAACTGGTACGGAATCGAATATATTAGATTATAAAGATACTTTGAAATTTTGGTTTTCTAAAAAGCTTGTCTATCATAGATTATATACATTCATGAATCTAAGTGTTATAAGAACGTTTCAGAGACAAAACGATATTGTTGTCTCACGAGAGGTGAGGCTGCACAAGTAGAGATCCAATCAAATTAAAGCATCTAATTTGAGAACACAAGCCCTTTGTTCTTTCACAAAGAGTGAAAGAGATCAGACCGCTCCACTCATGTTTAGAACTTAAATCTCACTGGTAAGTATTATTTAAAATGTTTTTATGCTTAATCATCTACTACATTGGGAACAGACAATTTAGATAATCGAAATCAATTTCAAACACCTTTTGTTTTATTTTTGCTTCATTTTTTTTTTCTATTTGGACATGCATAATGTAACTTTTTGGTGTAAAGGGTTTTATTTCCCTTCTTTTCTGCAGACAAAAACATTAATTACAAATAATAATACATTAGTAAAGGAAAAGAAAAAAAAAGTTTCAAATCCGTTTAATTTGGTGATATATTCGATTACAATTGTATAGATAAGTTTCAAAATCACTAAGAAGACTTTTGTTGTATAGCATATCATACAAATGGCGTACCTCATTTTATACCTGACAACAAACATTCATCTTCAGTGTCTAAAAATTATATTAATTTTTCCAAAAATATTACGGATCAGAGTATTAATAGGTTGTCAGTAAAAAAAAAATCAACTCCTGTCTCTTTTTGCTACTTAACCGAATACTGTACACATATTTTTTCTGATTTTTTTTCTTTGTACTTATGAGTAGATAAAATTTTGAGGAAAAATTTAAATATCCCATTAAGATTTCTGTAAAAATAATGAGCGCATGTCAGAATTCTCTTTTAAACTCTGATAATTAGAAAAAAAACTCATTTTCGCTTTATCTTATTAGAAAATAAACATGTTTTGGTGAAGATCAAATCTCTAACAAATGAAACGAAACCCTCATACATATTCTGTGCATAATATGTTCTGTTCGGTTTATTATTCCATCTTTTGTTTATCATCATGCAGGAATATTTTATTACACAGTGTCCTTAGTAATATTTGGAAAATACTTATCCAGGATTTCAACAATCCCATTAAAAGTCAGCTTTTCGTAAATTCTATCGTCGAAATAATATGACCTTATTTAAAATACAACCTATCGTTCAGCGAGTGCCATACCATTTGTTACGTAATTCCTTTTATACTAAATTTGACAGTGGAAGCCTACCCCTAGTAGGCACATGATCTGACCTCTGGTGTTTCCAGGGGTCCATGTTTTGGTATGTTCACACTTTATTTTGAATACTGTATTTGTGAGACTGGTCACTGTTATCTTCAACTTTTACACTAAGTAAACTGAAAAACAGATTTTCTCTTCAAAGATGTATCGGATTTTTTTTCCAAATTACATTTATAAGGAGTTTTTTTTTATAAATATGAAGAAAACCTGTCTGATGCAAATACAAGGCTTTTGTATTAGAAGATCAGTGGAAACAGACAACAGACAGACACAAATATCTGAGATAGTTTTTTTTTCATCTCACAATAACAGGGAAAAAGATAAACAGAAGGTGAAAAGTGTACGAAGAATCTTTTTAAAATAAAAGGCTCTTGATGGTCGTAAAGAGTTTATAGTTATAAGGAGGTCTTCGTGAATATAAGGAAATCTTCCTCATACGAATATAAGGGTCCTTGGTAAGTCGGTAAGTGGCAATTAAAGATGTGTTTCAAACACAAATATTCTTTATTTTTGTTACTAAGAAGAATAATTTGTCATTTTTTAATTTTAGGTAAAATGGATACCAGTTAAGTGGTGCATTGAAAATTGGAAAGAATAGATAATTATCATTAAACATGAACCTTTCTACATTTTCAATCATTTTAAGTAAAGAGTACAATGTATTTATGCCTTCCTCTGACATAGTGACAAACAGAAATTTCACCCTGTATAAACTATTTACCCTGTTTATGAAGTAGCAAAAAACATAAATCACCAGATTATGTTGCGCAAAATTTTACTCAACTTGAGTTTTTTTTTTTTTAATTAAAAAATCATGCAAATTAAATTCATGTAAAATACAAAAAATATAATATTTGATTACATAATGAACTATTTCTAAAAGACAAAGACATGCAAACAATCTTTAAAGGTAACAAATACATAATCTCCATAATTCAAACATATAAAGTAAACTTGGCCTTCTTAGGTGTCGCCAGCCCACCAGGAAAGGAAATCTTTCCTACCCCACCGAGAATGTATATATTTTAGAACTTATTTTCGTGTATCAGCTGGAAGAATTATTTACCATATGTAGGTGAAAATCGTATTTTGTTACTTAATTAAGGGAAGTTTCATTGAAAAAAAATTTCTGAGTGTTTTGCCGATTACTGTTAGCATTTTATGTATTATTTTGAGGGATCGTTTACAAAAACCTCAGTTCTTACATGTATCCCTTGTGTATTTATCATAAAAGATGGTGTTCGGTGGCTATTTAATACGAGAAATAAAAAAAAAAAAATCATTATTTATACTGACAGTGTACTTATTTTGAAATACGAAAATCTTTTAAGCTCATTTACGTTATTAAAATATAAAGACTAACCAGTAAACCGAGAAAAATAGTATTTGTGATATACAAATGTAGGTCAAAATGCATGGTTTTCCTAATTTCCCATGGAAATGATTTTAATCGATTTTATACTGAGTTCCCGTGTTTGGGGTGATCATGATTATATTTTCTTCTTAAAGCCTATGGGATGTAAAAAAAAAAACACAACAAGAGGCCCAGGGGCCTCATCGCTCACCTGCGCACTTTGGCTAGGAAAAGCAGAAATCAATTCAGTCTTGAAAAGTTTAAATTTAAAAGTGGTTCAGGGTGGGGTGGGGGGGGGGATTATGATTTAAACTTACTTTAATCTACACTTCCTAAGGATGCTTTAGAATTAATATGACACAAAATGGCTGTTGCTGATTTTTCCTATATATTCCTATGTAAAACTTTGATCCCCCATTGTGGCCCCACCCTACCACCAGGGGTTATATATGATTTGAACAAACTTGAATCTACACTACCTAAGGCTGATTCCAATTAAATATGACTTATCATGGCTTTGCTGAAGAAGATTTTTAAAGATTTATTCCCTATGTATTCCTACTGTAAGTAACAATTTGGTCCCCCATTGTGGCCCCACCCTAACCCAAGGGGTCATGATTTTAACAAACTTGAATCTACACTACCTCACAATGATTCCGCACAAGTTTCATATTTTCAAGCACAGTGGTTCTTGAGAAGAAGTTTTTTTAAATGATGTCATTAATTTTTCACAAATTCATAATTATCTTCCCATCTCCCCTTGGAAGAAAGCATGACCCTTTCTTTGAAGAAACGTCAATCCCCTTTACCCAAGGATACTTTGTGGTAAGCTTTTTGAAATTGGCCCAGTGGTTCTTGAGAAGAAAATGAAAATGCGAAAAGTTTACAAAGACAAAAACGCCGACGACAACAACAACTTCAAGCAACTGACAAATTTCGATCAGAAAAGCTCACTTGAGCCTTCGGCTCAGGAGAGCTAAGAATTGCATGCTTTAATTTGATAAAGCTGAACACAAACTACGTTCTTCATTATAAATACATTGTAGCATGACAATCATTAGAAAATACCTCTCTTAGTTTCTAATGCTTTTTGGCTGTACTAGGATGTAGTTTAACAAATGGTATCATGACAGAGAATGTCCATTTTATAAACAAGAATCGTAAAAACAAGCTTTATAATTTTTAACATTTTTTTCCACTAGAAATGTATTGTATTTATTTCCGAGAATCTTCCTTCTTCAATGATTATTTATTAATATTGACAGATACTTTCTCTTTTCTGAATGATGGGTACAGTCAAACAACTGGTGCTTATACTGTTTATCGTGACAGTTGAAAATCGGAGTTTTGTAAATGGATCAAGTCATGAGGACGAATCTCGCGTAATGAGTATGGATGAACCACAGCATCTTATCAGCCCAACCTCAAGGAAAAAGGTGATTTGTACTTAAGATTCTCGAGTATAAATTAATTCCAATTAATACATGAGGTTGAATGAATCTAAAAACGCATACATAGAGAAAGTTGGAACAGCATGCAAATTTACTTGTAGACGGCCTTTAGAAGAGAAGTGGAAGAGAAGCTTGAGACAATGAGTTTGGAAATGATATTTCTGAAACAAAAAGTTCAAGAACAGCAACATTTAATGCGGAATTTGCAAGAAAAGGGTGACGCAGGTGGTTCAAAATTGAGTAAGTATATAACCTCTTACAAGTGTTTACATAATGAAGGAAACTGTTTGTTTGTACTGTTCTTGGAAGAGATTTTTCGCAAACTTAAATGTCCAAAGAATCGAATTTGATGAAATTTTTATAAAACAGTACTTTATGTCAAGTCTATCGCTTTAATAGTTACTTCTTACACAGCTGGAAGCTATAATTATTGATAGTCTTTTTACATTAATAGTATAGAGCAGAGTAAAATTTTGAACTTGAATAGTCATTTTCTTTATCATCACTAATTTTGAGGCCCACGTACTTGATCTGTGTATACGTTTTCTCGCAGTGCTGTTTCGTTTGCGTCACATTGATTTGAATACCGCCAAAAAGGAAGAAAATGTCACATGACGTCATGTTGCTCTAAAACATCTCAAGACACTTGCGAAGATTTGGAGCGTCCATGTAAAATGACAATATGAGTTTCTATCAAGAATTATACTTAAATGTATAAATATAAAGAACAATTCAACATTATTCCATTCTGATCAATGTTGCCAATACGTATGCAGAGGTTCAACTGTTAAGCATAAAGACCGAATGTTATTTTAATTTGTGCCCCCCCCCCCAAACTATACACATACATTAGCCTCCTTATCAAGTTAAATAATACTGCGTGATATACAGTCTGAGAATTGAGACTTCCACAAAATATATAGAGTACAACGAAATTTGCCTACATGAAATAAACTAAACGTGACCTGAAAATTCCTTATTTAGATAAATGTTAGTCATATTTTTGTGTAAAGATATGTTCTGCAATACGATTACCCAAACTTTTCTTTCAGATTTCAAATGACGGATACCCAATGTATAAAATAAACGTAATTTAACAAAAAAAATCGTGTAACATTTTCCATTCTTTCTTATTGGTTCATTGGTTTGTTTATTAAGTAGTTTTGCTACATACTTGTATCAAATTCTCGAAAAAGTACTATTCTTATTTAAAATTGAACCCCATTGCACTACAATCAATGAAACGTTAGTTGAATAAGTTTTTTTCTGATCATTATGTTAACATTTAATTTTATTTAAATGCAAATAATTTTGGGGGTTCGGGTTTTTCAATTTTGAACTAGCTCGGATATTTATAATTTTTAATATAAAATGACTGCAAACTGTATTAAAATCATCACAAATATGTAACATGTATATGTAACCGTTCTTTTGCAGAAGTCTTATTCTTCTAAGTACATTAATGAATATACATGTAATTTGCTTCAAGACCTTTTGATTAAAATGTCCATTAATATGTTTGTAGTTGAAAAACACGTCATAATTATGCAAAAATAATAAAACTTATTTTCAACTTTAATTCTGGAGGAAGTGTTCTACAAAATTAAGGGAATGTATGTATACAAGTGATGAAAATGTAAATCTAAGGGTTCAGTCTCACCATACTTTAGCTGGCATCAAACGGATGGTAACATTTCAGATCCATATGCTTCTTGTTTGTTTCTTTTCCGATAAATACGTTCAATATCCTGATACATGTAGATCCAAGAATTTTCGTTTTATTTGTTGAAAGTCTTAGATATGTTTAAAACTTGGAATGGATATCTTTTTCTAAGGTTTCCATTTCCAGTGAGGGATGCTTGTGTCTTGATCTGTTGGACCTGAGTTACAAATGAAAAATTAAAAGCTATTACACGGATAAATTGAACATTATAATGAAACCAATCGCCTTCTAAAACCGAGTCTTAAGTTCGAAAACCGTTCGTCAGTTTTTCATGCGTTGCTCCTTCGCTCTCAGACTACTCATTTTTGCTGGAACAATGAAGTCTGTTACATGTCCATTGCCTTTACAGAGTATTTCTAATAACAGTAATTGTTTGGTTTTCATCCGTTTTTTATCGCTTCATGCATCGATTAAAAGAGCTACAAAAAGCGACAAGGAAGTTTTTTTTTTTCAACGTTTTACCACCGAATCCCTCGCGTTGCGCAGTGGTTGGAGCGTTTGCTTTAGAGTCACGGAGTAAGGGGTTAATCCTTACGTCGCGGGTTTGAATCCCATAGCGGGACGTGGGGACTGGTCCTTTGGAGGAGGTCGTATAAACCGAGGTCCCTTGTCGAAGTAGGTGCTAGCAGAAAAAAGATCCCACTGTTCAATGGCCATGATTGCCGAGGATAGGTCTAAATTTGTAGCCCTCCCCGGAAGTGTGAATAATTCTCGAACGGGACGTTAAATAAACAAAAAAACAACACTAATGCAACGAATTGCGTTCTACTCGTGAGACAGGATTTTTAAAAAAAAAAATTATCTCGTGCTTTGCACTCGTAAAAATATCAAAATATCCAGTCCCACTCCTGAAATAAATTCCATACCCAACTACAAAACACTGAATATCCTCTAAATACAACACAGTCATCACACTGCTGCAGTTAATATATCCAAAACATTAGATTCAGTTGTAAAATTTTCAAATTTGAATTAAATTCCATGAACGGCATTTCTTTGGGGGATAAATTCATTTTTTCAGTTAGAAGTTTAGTCAGTAATAAATCCAACGCTCATTTACACTTTAATTTGCACAATAAATTTCACCCCACTGCTGTTGATATTTCCTCAAAGTTTAATTTTAATCATAAACATCTCCAAATGTGATAACCAGTGATTTGTTTTAAAAGAAAATCAATTTTTAGGTCGAAGATTGGCTATTAGTTAACCCAACAATCATAACACAGTTTGCATCACCATCAAACTGCTGCAGTTAATAAAAACTCAAAACTTGAATTCAAAGGAAGTATTTCCAGATTTGGATTCATTTTGAATTTGATAAGCAGTGTTTAATTTGAAAGAAAAACTATTCTAGTACATTTTTTACTGTTTTATTTCTGTTTACAGGTCCAAATATAACCCTATATTGTGCATTTTTGGTTTATTACAATTTGAATTTGTCAGAAATAATTTCTCTTCTTCGGATGAAGACATGTGATTTTTTTTTCTTTTAGACAATACACATTTTGAGGCCTTTCTCTACCTAAAAGAACATGATTTTCTTTGTTCTTAGAATCAATTCAAATATGTAGAAAACTAATTTTGTAAAATTCAGAATAGATTGTGTAGGGCAGCAAACGGACAAATACATGTTAATTGTTTACAAAATGGATAGTCAAAGGTAAGACAGGGTTGTACAGCATTTTGTTGAAAAGCTATCGTGTTCCAAAATAACAAAAGAATGGAATATTACAGCTGGATTTGGGGCTATTCATATATATACACATGTCTGATACTTCAGAATCATTTCATAGCTTGCTCTGTATAGATCTAGAGGTAAACATGTCTTCATGCGAGGGTTTAGTGAGAGGTAGTATTTTTTTCTCTTTAGCTGAAGTCAAAAATAGAATAACTCATGCCCCTTGGTACCAAGCATTCAAGTGTAGACAATATTTAATTTCAACTCATTTTTGGAAGATGAATGGGTAAAAAAAAAAGACAATAAATGTGTACATTTTCACAAATGGTTTTATAGAAATCTTCGATAATTTATAAATGTTTACCTCACAAAACATTGTTTAATTAGATTGTACAAAAACACCTTTTAGTGTCGAAAATGTCACAAACAACAACTGTCTCGTTTATATAAATAAATTTCAAAGGTATTTGTTATACAGAATTTCATAGCAGTACCCTATCACCTATTTATCCAAAGTAAGATTGAAGTCTAAAAGCAAGCCAACATTATGTCTCTTTTTTCAATTAACTATATTTGACACTTCCTTTAAAGATAGATTTAAGCCTGAGTTTTAAGCCTCTATCATTTAAACTTTATTGGTCAGCTTTTTTTCACCAAGACAAAACGTCATGGAGTTTGTGTTATACTTTAGGATTTTGATAGCTTTAATGTACTCAGTGAGCTTAAAGGTAAAGTGTTTCCTGATTTCAGCTGTGTGATCGAAATTTTGCTGAAGAGTTACAGTGTATACTTTACTTAGAGTACTGGTTTTCACACTTTGTTTAAAGGATCTCAGATGAGTTTGCATTCACATGTTAGACACAGAAAACCAAATGAAATAGATGATTAACACCCCAAAATGTTGAAAATACAGTAAATTGTATCTATTCTGTTAATTCTAACTGTAATGAAAGCATATAATCATTTTATGCTTATCTTTTACAATATAAACTATATAGCTTAATGGCATAGTAAAAGAATCACGTACCATTTTATTCAGATCTTCCAGTATTTGTGTAACATTTTATCCTCCACCAGAGTATGCATACCAAACCACATTTTAATCTAATTATATCTTTTTTATGGAAATTTCAAGAATATCTAAGGAAAAGTGCATGTATGGTACAGAAACACAAACTATTTCTTATCTCAATGAACTATGAATGATTTCATTTTAATCATCCTTGATGTTGCCCATGTTGTTCAACATATTTCATTTACAAACAAAAACTCAGCTTAAGGAGGAACAGGACCTTGAGCTGAAAAAAATCTAGTCTAATTTTTTTCCATATTTTGTATATTTTTAATTTAGTATGTCCTTCATATCTTAAAGCAATTCTGTCATCACTTTTCTTGACATGTTTAAGAGATACCGCCATATAAATATCCCCCTGTACAATGTTTGTATTTAGTTTTGGTTCTTCATGTTTACGGGTCCATCATTGACTCTATAATGTGAATTTTCAAACACAAACAAAAAATATGTATAAGGACATGCAGCTCTTCAAATATTCAGAATATGAATAGTGTTTAGAATTCTTACGGTATCTTTTTCATATTTTACAATGTTTATGAACTGGATAAAGCACACACTTTTCAAGACGGCTTCAACGACAAAAAACGCACATGGGAAAAAAAAATTGTCAATAAATATTTTAGAATTTACGATTGAACTAAGGTCCTTCCTCGTAGTAATTAATTGTAGCAATGTCGTAAGGTGAAGCTTACCTCATTATCACACAGGACATAATTGAACAAGACGTAAGCGTGGTAAAAAGTTTCATGTTTACATTTTCCGAGTACGGGAAAACAACTGTGACGTCACATGAAAACTTACACAAGCGAATAGAAATATTAATTCAGATAATCTCTTCTACCAAACACGTAAAAGTTATTATTGTATTTCCTGCTTCAAAAAAATTATCACGATGCATTGGCTGTAATCTGTTTTAATGTTTTAAAACTGACCAGGTAATCCAACGTGTACTTGATCTCAATGTACTTAGCGATCATATATGACGTCACGGACATGTTAGACTGCAGCATAAAGAAACAGAGGGGTGGATCAATCGATTTCACAATTTTCAAATATTTACATGATCGTTTTAAATTCTTAAATATTTTATATAAAATGTTTAAGCTCAAGAAGTTGAACAAAAATTATACAAATACAGGCGATCATAACAATGTTTAACACCAACATTAACGGTGACTATGACGTAGTCAATTGAGTCATGTGACATATGCCCTGTCTCCCCTCTCCCCTTAAAACTAGTATACCACTAAAGTACATTGACATTTTTTCGTAATTTATAAACGTCTTTGTAAAAATCTAATTTATTAATCGTAATGGCTCGGTTAGTTGATTATTGATACGTTTAACTAGTTTTAATGTCGACGACACATTTCCCAAAATTTATCCTAAACTATGCTTCAGAATTATTTCTCCGGAATGGATCCATTTGAGCAAAACTGTTCATATGACTCGATTTTGAAAATCACATGCCAGAGCATAAATACATGTACAATATGATCCCTTTTTTGATTAAATATACCTTATTAAAGATGAACATTAAATTACGTTCTCTAATTCCTTCCATATTTACTTGAAATGAATCAAAAGATCCTTTTTTTGATTGAAAACTTTTATGAGTAGAAATAAAATACGGATGGTGATTGTAAAGACGAATAATGACCCCCATAGAAAAGTGACCGGGGGTCATTTTTCGCCTTCGAAAAATGACCCCCGATCATTATTCGCCGTCGAAAAATGACCCTTTTGCCCGTAGAACAATTTACCCTACCTGAAGAAAAATGATCCCCGTAGAATAATGACCTCTTATGGATTAAAGTTTAATTTTAAGGGGGCAAAAACAAATCAATCAATCAACCAAGAGACCTATTGGCCAAAATGCTCACCTGAGCTTAATTGGGAATAAATTGACGATATGTTGATCTCATTACATTTTACAATTATTGCTATTTAAGGTCAATGCGATAATTCAGAATCCAAAGGAGTAAAAGATTTATCGAGCCCAAAGGCGAGGTGAACATTGTTTTTCGATGGTGGAAAACATAATTGTTTTATTATATGATTCAACGAATAAATTCATACAAACTGATTAAGCAAACAGGTCCAGTTTCTTGTTTACATTTGCTCAAGTCCCAGCCAAACAAAGTGAGAGAATCGGAGTTAACATTAGCATAACCCGTATTTATTTTGCATTTGAAATGTATTTAGGTGCAATGTACATGATGTAGGAAATAAATATCAGGCATAGCATTGAAAAGGGAAATGGGGCATTATAAGAGGCAAAAATGACAAGTTACCTTAGAAATATCTTTGATGAACCCATCAAAAAGTTTATTGTTGTAAGGGGGATTTCCTTTTACTCTACTGTATCAAAAAGTTGGGGGTAGAGCATCCAGACTTGTAAGGAACATTTTCAAGCAAAAAATAAAAACAAAAATAAAAATAAATAAAGAAAAATTTACGTTCATGAAAATGGAAGGGGGAGGACACGCCATCCCTGATTCTATGCTCCTGAATGTTATGTGCACCTTGTCCACTCAAGTAGGAGAGGCTTTTTTTTAACCAAACTGTATAAAAAAGAGGGGATGGTTACAACCTCTTCAATGAACATTTTCAAACAAGAAATTGCTAAAATTTACATTCAGAAAAAGTGGGGAGGGGACAATCTCTCCCCCTTCTCCTATTCTTTGTGCCTGAATATTATGTTCACTTGAGTGGAATTTTGATTCAAGTGAAATAACTTTTCAGAATTGTTTTCAATCTATTTTTAGTTCAATGTAGGAAATATAAATCCTTATGTTCACCTAGAAGGTCAATAAAATGGTCTGACTTAATGATAAATTGAAAACATATTCATCTACTTCAATATACACAGTATTGAAATGTTTCCATATATTGATTTGACAAATGTATCACTGTTTAAAAATATAGTAAAAAAATATTCCTCTTATATGTTTGTATCCTATTCTCAGATGATCATGTTATCAGACTTGAATTTACATTGTACTGGAATTTATTTTTATTACTTTTATATATATGAAAAGAAAATAAAATTAAATGCACATTATACGATTGTATATATATATTTCAGACATGCAGAAATTTCATGTCCTTTTTATGTTTGTCACGTCTGCTTCACATTGCGACGTTTTAATGACTATAGACGATGAGGTCCAACTAACAACTAAATTGTCTGACAAATAGGATGACTTCAGCCTTTTCCATCATCAACTTTCCTTATTTATGCAGTAATATTTCGCTATCAGTTGCATATGATGTTAAGGTTTACCATCTCATTCGATATCAAAGCGCACGATTAACTTTTAAAATCCAGGCAGGCTTCTGACAGAGAAGCTAATGTTACAGGGGTTTCAATAACCTCGCTGAAAGTCAGCATTTCGTAAATTAAATGGTTGTACCAATGCCCCTGTCAACAATTATAACCCTTAATTTGGGTAATTTTTTGGCCTTTGTTTTTATACTAAATTCTACAACGGAATGTTCCGTTTACCTGCTTTTTTCATAGGGTTCACGGCGGGTCAGAGGAATGCTTACTCTTTCGAATTCTAGGTCCCTGTTCCCACTTCTGCAATCTTCGAGGGTCCCTTTTATACCCTGTTAACAGAATCATATTGTTTATGGATATTTTAAATCATTACTGTTCGCTATTTCCACCTTTTATTCCATTAGGAAATATATCCATAGTATGTTGTTGCACGAGGTATTATGTCATTTGCGATACATATTCTACATTTTTTCCACTATGCGGGTCAATTCCGGGTTCGTCTAGTGTTGGTCAAAAGGACATAAAAAAATTAAACATTTAGGTTCAAACCTTGGTATCAATCACCTGTAATAATTTTTGCATCACCCTGTTGAAAAAGGGGTCATTTTTCAACAGGGATCATTTTTTTATAGGACACACATATAAAAAAAAATGACCCATAGGGCTCTTTTTCTACATGTCGTTGAAAAATGACCCCCCGGTCATTATTCGATAGGGGACATTTTTCGTCTTTACAGTAATCCGTGATCTTCCATTAGAAAACAATAGGTTAGTCAGTATATGCAATAGCTTCTTCACATATAATAATGAATGATTATCTTCCTTTTATATCCTTTCAATAAGCTAAGACTGTTCCAATGTTTAATTAATATAAAAGTCCATACATTATATTGCCGCGTTCTTTCCTTTAAAATCCGTTCAGAAAACCCACAGAAGCTTCTAAGATCGACCAATGCTCATTAGATACCGGTGTAGATTTGGCCATCATGCTACCTACAGCAAAATGTTAGTGTATACAACTGTTCCAAAGATTACCTCGTGTCCTCTTCGTAACCATCAAGAAGTTTAAGTTTGTGAAGAATTATAAATATTGAAAAGCATTTAAATTACAGGAGAGGATGTCAAAAGTTCAACTGTAATGTTCTAATGATAGGAATACTGTGTTGTTGTTGCTTACCTTAAAGTTGTCTCATTTCAGAAATTCGACTTGTAAATGGGAATTCCTCAAGAGAAGGAAGGGTGGAGGTCTACAAGGATGGAATATGGGGAACAGTATGTGATAATGGTTGGGACTTAAATGATGCCAATGTGGTCTGCAAACAACTATTTGGATTAGTTGGGTAAGTGTTTTTAATTACTTTAAATAATTCTTGTAACTTTGGATGTGCACGAACAATTTATGTTTTCCTGAACACATAGTAGTCATATAAAGATAAACTTATGCGATGTATTTTTGCTCCAGTTATGAATTGGTTCTGCAAGAGTTTTACGGACAAGGGCATAAACTGTTGATATACATGAGGATACAGGGGTGTAACATTTCTTTTTAGAAAAATTTAAAATACTACATGCATGCCCGTTGTAATCATACATGTATTTTATTTCTTGTCTGGATTGCAGAAGGTACATATCTGTTGATAGGAAGCAATTCCTTCAAAAGAAAACAATAATCTATTTCTTAATATTTGGTAGTCTACAGAGGATTGATGCAAGTTTGGCGGAAAGAAACAGTTGCATTAGTGTAAATCATAAGTCAAAATCATGTAGTTTACTACAGGTGAAAGAGAAAGGTAAAGACAGATACCGAACAGTGAAAAAATATGGAAATTAACAGTCTGACCATTGAATCTCTGATGTCCTAAACTAAACAATATATATATATATAAATTTCAAAAATATTAAAATGCAAAAGCACGTCTTATGCGCAGCACAGTTAAGGCTGCAGTAAGGAGGCGGGGCCTAATTTTTACGGGAAATGCTTACTATGACATCACACAAAAATATAAGTTCTTCAAATTACCACAAAATGAAATGATTTGCTATTTTAAACTGTTGAATAGCTTTAAACTACATCAATACTAACTAGTGCATGCATTATTGTTGTTGTTTAAATCCTACACAGCAATATATAAACAATTCACTGATCGCAATGCACTTGTCAATGTGACGTCATATCGTAAAATTTGACGCAGTTTGTATGCAGCGAGAGGCGGATCAAGTTATATTTATACAATGAAAAATGTATTTTGTGATTAAATAAAATATAAATTGTAGATATATAAAAGGCCATTAACTTGGATGCGATGTCTGTTTTATGATTTTATACATATACTTTCCTTACATTCCCTAGACAAGCTATACTGTCGTATATTTGTATGCAGATTCATTGAAGGGTAATAGAAGGGTCGTAATAAATCGATATATTGCAAGGGCATACCCTCAATGAATTATGACAAGCTTTTATATATAAACTCAAGAGGTATGAAGATATTTGAAAAGTGCTGCGAACCTGTTGAAATCTTGCAAATGAATTAATTATATCTATATTTAATGTACTTGACCAGCAAAATATTCAACATACGGTCTAACAAATGTAATTTTAACAATTAGATAGTAGAATCTATATAGGTTCGCAGCACTTTTCACAAACTACAAAGAGTGTTGAAAATAATTATATGTTAAACTTAGATGTTTAACTTGGTTATGCCCTTGCAATATTAGAATTTATAGATGACCTCAATACTTCAGGTATATTTGCTAAAATCGAGTGACTGCCACATCACGTGACAAGTCTAAATAAGAAATCTAATCGTCCTCAACATGTAGTTTTCAACCACATTGCATTTGTCCGATAATAGTAAAGTCCTAAAATGAAACGCCCATCCTTGTAAAGAATGCATTTTCTATCTAAAAAATTCGCCGATATTTCCATTTGGCACCTTAACTGTACTGCGTGTTTTTTTTTATGCCAGAATTTAAAATACTACGTGGACTGCAGTTTATCATTTTTTACTGGATGAATTAGCACATCATCAAAATTATATAACATAATTCGCTTCTGACATTCTAAAGATGTAGGTGCGACGGTACATATTGTCGTTTTGTACACATTGTCGTCGGCGACAATATGTATATACCCTCACGGCTCATATTGTCGTCCATCGGTACATATTGTCACCGGGTTAAAAGTAACAAATTATGTGCCTCACCCTCACTGTATATATTGTCGTCCCACAGATATTGTTGCTAAAAGATTTCTTTAGTTGTTTTTTGTTAGTTTTGTGAATGTAATTGGTGTGTGAATCACACTTACGTGTCGCGTATGTTATTTTATGCTCCATATAAATATAGCCAGAGAAACCAAAAACTTCAACAATGGTCATATACAATTAATTTAATCGCCGAAATATGGTTGAAATATTGCCGACTCGGCGTTAAACAATAACAATCAATCAATCCATGTAAATATGGCTAATGATCATTGCTTTGCTGTTTTTGAGAAGGTATTTTTTTTAAGAATTTTCTTATATATTCCATTGTGAAACTTTGAACGCCCATTTTGGACCCACCCTAGACCCGGTTTGATTTGAAGATACTTGAATCTGCGCTACCTGAGAATGCTTCCATATAAACATCACTAATCACGGGCCTACTGCTGTTCTCATATAGGTGGATCCAGAATTTTCCAAAATAAATAAATAAATAAATAAAATTCATTTGTATGTAAAGTTGTTTTTCTTCATATGTTAAGTAATTAATAATGAATTTTTTACCTGTGGACTAAATTGAGAGTATATACAAGTTAAACAAACAGAATTTACCAAAACAGAAAAAAAATCAAACCACCGGGCGGGGGAGGGGGTGCTACATCTGTTTGGTTTTTGAGAAGATTGTTAAAGATTTTCTGAATATATTTCAACGTAAAACTTCGATCACCCATTGTGGCCCACCCTACCCCTTGAATCATGATTTGAACAAAATTGATATTGTTTTTATTTGTCGTTATAATGTCCACATAATGTTCATTCGTTTCTAGACGTAACCACTTGCCGGTGGAGGGCTGCAAATTTAGACCTATTCTTGGCACTCAGGGTCATTGAGTAGTGAGGGATCTTTTTCGTGCCAGCACCTTAAAATTGAACGTACGCTATGTAACGAAGTTTTCACATAAGTATCATCTCTTCTGACCCGGTACTTCTTGAAAAAAAAAATGAATTTTTTTTTTCTAAATATTCTATGAAAAATTTTGATCACCTGTTGTAGCCACACCCTTCCCCCGAGGGACGTGATCTGAATAAAACTGAATCTTCACTTCATAATTACGTTTTCACGTAAGTTTAAATTTTTCTGACACAGTGGTTCTTGAGGAGATTTTTAAAAGATGTCAATAAATTTTCACTCGTTCTTAACTACTTTCCTTGAAAGAGGGCGTGGTCCAAACACGAATCCCCTTTATCCGTGGATGCTTTGTGGCAAGTTTGCTAGAAATTGACCCAGTAGTTCTTGAGAAGAAGCTGAAATTGTGAAAAGTTTACAGACAGAGGGACGATCAGACAAAATGTGATCAGAAAAGCTGACTTGAACTTCCAGTTTAGGTGATCTAAATATGTCAACCTCAACACCAATTAAATCGGCACATGATTACATACAAGAATGACGCAAAAAAAATAATTTCCAAATAATCATTACTACTGAATAAGAAAACTAATATATGTATTCAATCTCGAAATATATTTACAAGAAAAAGGAATAGGCTGATTTATCAGATATCTCAAAAATTACGGTATCTTGACATTTAAAAGTGATGTACATCAATCCAGAACACAATTTTCTGACCAAAAAATTTCCTCCCTACAGCATTGCAGGTAATGCTGTCTGTCTCCCTTCGTGCGTGTGTATGTGTTTGTCAATCTCTCTTTCCTTTCCTCAATTAAATATTCGACAAAACAATATATTGACGACAATATATGCCTACCTTGACTGTACATAAGGTCGCCGACGACAATATGTGCTGGTGCTTGACTGTACATTTTGTCGTCCATTATGCAGGAGGAAAATAAGTCTCGTTTCGGTACATATTGTCGCCTGCGACAATAAGTACCGATGGACGACAATATGTGCAGTGAGGATAGGTACATATTGTCGCCGACGACAATATGTACCGTCACATGTAGGCATTTTTCATTTAATGAGATTTTTTTACAATCATGTTTTAATACAAACTAATGATTTAAACATTAAAATAATGTTTTTAATGTTAAAGCAAATTCAGAATACGATACGAAGGTGTCATTTAAGGGTAAATTGTTTTCATTACGCTTAACTGGAAAACCTATCAATGAGAGATGATAATGATTTCTACTTATCAATTGTATGCCAGTTAAGATTATAGACATTGAAAAATAGTGTTAAGTATCAGGTCTGAGTTTGGAGATCTTTATTTGAATAAAAGCAACCTGATTTAGCTTTTAAAAACATTACCATCTACCAAAGAACATTTTGCATAGTTACATTCCTGATAAAGAGAACCCTGTTAAGAAATCATCAGAACACACATTTTAATAACGGGTTTTCAAACATCCATTTGAGATACATGTAGTTATGATGTACAAATTTTAAGCTTACTACTGATTACAATTTCACATATGATGACCGTCAAGCGAAAATCAGGCTTAAGTAAAAAATATCACTTTCTCAGATATTTGTTGGTTTAAATAGAGAATTTCCTTCTCTTTCTTTTGATATATAGCTAAATGTTCAGAAACAACGATAATTACATAATAAATCCCCATGAAACTTGCTTTAAACTCACATTAACGTCACAAGTTTTGGGGGATAACGTCGCATATTGTTATGACGTTGATGTAAATATTTATAAGAAATCAGGACACGTTTTGAATAATAAACCATTTTTTCACCTTATAAATGCAGATATTTATATAAAAACTTTCACAAGCTTTAATTTTATTTTCACAGTTAATAATTTTTAATAATCATTGAATGGTCATTCAACATTCGTGGATTAATCTGTCGATAGCAGTTACGTTACTCTTCCTTGGCGTCAGGGGAATGAGCGACGGCGTCCTTGTGCGGGGCCTGACAAACGGTCTGATGAATTTAAACAAGTATTCACTTCTTTCTCTACTTAATCCAGCTGCCGGAATAACATTTGGAGGTTGGATGGTACCTAAATCGATCCGCTGTTTTAGCAGTTTTACCTCTGTTCCGGTAATTCTTTGGCTAAGACAATGCCTTAAAAAAATTTTTAAAAATTATAGGAGAAAGGTAAATCAAAGAAACTTAATTCAACAAGATCATTTCTAGGAGTAGCTAAGTATAAAGGTCCGACTTGACATACGTGATGCGGGATAGATACAGCTTGAGAGTAGTCGAATGTATAATGAACATGTTGTAGGTCCTCCGACATCCCTGGGGTTGGATTTACCGGGACGGGTTGCTCAGCTATCTCATCTCTTGCATTTGAAACACACTGGTTATACAACTGTCATTAAAAAAAAATACATGTACATATATATATTTTTTACAGATTTGAAATCGTCTAATGGAAAGAGAAAACATATATTCTTTTCTAATGCAGCTTAAATCAGAATATCAACCTTTAAAATACACAATGTACTTGTAAATTGTACAGTATATATTGGAATATCTTAATCAGTAATTCAATGAAGGTTAATAACGTGGAACTGTAGTACCTGTCGTTCTGCTTTAACTTCATGCAAGTGTGTACTATAGTGGTCGAGCGTCGCTAAATTTTCGTTTTCCGTCATCGCCCATTGAATGTAATCTATGTGATGTTCACAGACAGGACACACGTCAGTCGGGGAGGAGGAGGGGGGGCATAAATTTTATATTGGGACAGCAACTCTGCCAGACTCCTATAAAGGTTGTAAGTCCTACTGCTGTATTGTTGTTATCAGTACAAATATCTTTATATATTTTATACAGAGACTGTTTGCTTTCACTGCATGGTAGCAGTATGTGCCCTCCAATATTTCTGTTGACTGCTGGCGGCTGGGGCAGGCCATGCTCCTCTGCATAATTAACTTGGCATCTCTCAAAACTGTATCACAGTGCAGAATTAACCCTTTTTACCAATTTTCTTTTAAACTTTTATTTTGCACTTAAATATGCTTTATCAGTTATTTTCATTGAAATTAGTTCTGAATCTTTATTAATTGTTAGACTGTGAAAGACCGAATCTTTTACTTAATTGCATAGTGACAGTCTTTGGACAATTGCTGAGAACTACAAAGGGACAGAGTGTTAATACAACCAAATGATTTTATTAATAAACTCGGAAATTAAATTACCCTTTACTTTGGATTTCTAATATGTGCTTTCGGGAAGACCCTATGAATACGGCACTATACTTCTTTCGGCCCGCAGCGCCACTCATTTTACGCCAACATTCCCTCTTTCCTGATCAATGACATATAAAATTTTTGACCAAAACTACGCGGTCATAACTTTATGCATTTCTCGGACGCTTATGTTTATTTCCATGAGTTCGCGAAACCAACCTATTTGTTGTAAGATGACGAATTAGAGATTCTAATGTAAATTTGCCAATGTTGTGGGTAATCAGAAATGTTTGTCGGCATACTTCAGCATCTCTAAATTAATAGAGGTATCGAAGACGTTTTCTAGTTGCACCTTCATCTTTTAACTGTCTGCGCCTAGCCTTTACCTTTAATTTCGCCATGATATAAAAATCTCTTTCATTTTTTGTCATCTCGGATAAGGAAATAACATGTTCTCTGATATCCGAAAAACTAAATGTAGAAATACAGTTTTTCGCAGATCCACAGCCCTTTTCAATCAAAGAGCGCAATTTTACATCCTCAGTGCATGGATTATCTAAAATGTTGATATCGTCTTCATCGTCACTGTTATCAGACAGATTTTCGTTCATCTGCTCTTCGACGTACATGTGGATCCGTGCCTCTAAATTCGCTGAATTGTCATCTGATTCGCCATCATCGCTGTTATCGATGATAGAACATGTATCTTTGTTCTGATTAGTGCGATTATCCTGTGTTGATATTTTCTAGGTCCTAAAATTTGTATAATTCAACTAAAAGATTTTGAATGTATTGCCGGCATTATCAATCAAATCAATGTCTGCTTTAAACTTAGTTTATTTTTAAATTTTTGTCAGTAAAGCTGACGAATTAACCCAAAAATAAGACCGTATTCATTCTTTCACAATGTTTATAACTTATATCATTATTCTTATTTAAACAAATAAAATATTTTTTTTTTTTTTAATTAAGTAGCTTTTCCAGAAGCGGATGAAGTGAGAGTGGAGGGGCGGACCCTTGCGGTTTTCAGAGAAAAAAATCTATATAAGATAAAAGCCAAATAAAAATATTAGACCCCATCGCGGGAAATTTTTTTTTTCTAAATTATGTGACGAAAAAATCGGAATGTCGCTGATCAGTAAAAAGTGTCCTGGCATCCCCTTCCACAAAATAATTTTTCACATTGGCGTTGGTTTCTTTTCTTTTTTCCTTTTTATTTACCAATGTGCTTGCCATATAATTTCTGAGTTTTTTGTTGTTGTTTTTTTTTTTTTTTTTTTTGGGGGGGGGGGGGGGGAGGGGGGGTTGATGATATCATCTCATCCGGGAAAATTTACTGGATCCACCCTTGATTGCATAAATAGTTATTTTGATATGTACTTAATAAGAACAGCAAAAATCTGCAAAACTGCAAAAATCAAAAATATGATATTAATTCTAAAATCCAGTTATTAACCGTTTCGAAACGTTGACACATATTTCCTTCTCAAAAACTTTATTTACACAACGCGAACTAACGATGTTTGATATAGCTACTGCTGAACGTTTCCTGTAGCTAGGCAATCATAAACAAGTTATTTTTAGAATTGTCTGTACATGTATGCTTTGATCGACTCTGCATATTTGTGTTGCATTTAAAGAGAAACGCGTATTTTCATAAACATGTCAACACCACAAAATATAACTAAACAGATAACTTTGTTCATATTCCGATCTTTTTTTTAATACGTCAAACAAACATTTTCATAAACAAATATTTTTTTTCATATTTACATAAAATAATTGTGTGTTATTTTCATGTCCACACTTCCTGTTAAATGCTGTGGAATTGAAATATGAAGATAGCGAAAAACGATTGTGAAGAGTGCAAGCTGACATGTCACAGAGTATTATGATGATCGGCGAAAATTGGCAGTTTCAAGTTTTAACATGTGTTTAGATGTTTAACATCAATGATACACGTGTTGACCAACGGATGGACTAATGATCCGCTGAACATGTAGGCTTATAACAGTACTTACGGACAGCTCCATGATCCCTCAAGTAAAAATCATTAATTAACTCTCAAAGATGAAACAGCCTTGTAGAAAATGATTCAATCATGACGTTAAAATATGACGTTGACTTTACCGCTTTATTTCTCGATAACGTCACAATGCACTTAAGCCTGGTTTTCGCTTGACGGTCATCAATTATATACTTAGAAGCCACTTATCCCTATCATGACATATAATGCAGAAATTATTGTCATAGGTAACCAAAATCAGCGGAAATTATTTTTATTTCCTTCTTCTTTTTTTTCTTAATTACAGCTTTTATACATTTGTTTCCTTTTTTAGATTTTAGATTCAAATGAATTTCTTCCTTGCAAAATGACAATAAATTAATGTTTATTTGGCTGGGATGTGTATATTTATGGGTTTTTCATTGAACTTCAGTTTTAATATAAGAGTAAAAAATTGGGAAATTTGATATAGGGTGAATTCACCATGCATCGGACACCCTCGCACTTCAACAAGTTTCAGTGATATCGCTACCGACCGAAGATTATCAAAATTGAACTTAACATGTAGTATATGCTTAAAATATAAATTTTTGACACAATCGTGTGCTCTTTATTGAGATAATATCATTAAAACCCGAGTTTTTCGAAATAAGTCAGAATTCACCATGGATCGGACAATATTCACCATGCATCGGACATACGGTATTTAAACCAGAAAAATATCACACCTTGGTCTCGGTGCTTTAAATTTAGTGATATCGAAACATTTTTATCTTTTATTAAAACATTAAACTTCTAGCTAAATTTGAATGACTATTTCGATCCACAAATGTGAAGAGGTGTTTTAGGTGCATTACATCGCCTTAGAAAGGCTTTACAATGCTAGTAATATGGCAACTCGTGCCTTTGTCAGGTGGGTTATCATCATCTACATGTAGTTTAAAGAAATAAATTGGGTCCACTTCTAGTCGTCATATATCGATATCTTGTATTTTCACTTAAAACAGAGAGTCTTTATTTTCTATTTCCGTAAAAAACAGCTGTCATTTGGGTTTTATATGAAAATGGAAGTGATTACCCATGCATCGGAAAGTGTCCGATGCATGGTTAATTTGTGTCCGATGTAGGGTGAAACAAACATACTAGTAAAAAACAACTCTAAAAATTAATGTATAAACATTTAAGTAAAATTTTTGAAAAATTTCTGTAAAATTATCAATCATTGACAAATTTTACCTAGGTCCGACTCGTTCCGTTGAAGTCTATTTAAAAGAGCGACAACTCTAAAAATTGCAAAATCGGAAAATTCTGGTTACTCCCCTTTGATGATGCAAAATGTGACGTAATTTCAAGGCCATTCTTGTGGTATTTTTATCACAACATGGAAATAAGAATCTGCATCATGAAAAAGTTTAAATCTTTACCTTTAAGACAGAAACAAGTAAAAACACGATGAGACTCAGGTTCAATGAAAGTTTATTGCTCAAAGTTGTCCGAAGCAAGGTATGTGTCCGATGCATGGTTAACTCACCCTAACAAGGGCTTATCTTATAGGGGAATTTTGTGACGAATGTGTTTTTTAGCACTAATAAAACGTCTAAGTTTTTTGTTGTTGTTGTTGTTTTTTTTAAATCTTTATTATGTTTTTAATATCTTATATCTTTAATTTGATTTTTAAATAGAATTCCGTACAGCCATGCATACTTTGGACATGGAACTGGTTTGGTGCTGATGGATGATGTCAGATGTAACGGTACCGAAAGTTCCCTTTTTCATTGCGACCACAAAGATCATTTACATCACAGATGTGATCATAGCAAAGATGCAGGTGTTGTTTGCATGAAAGGTATCGTCATAAAATCTATAACTCGAGGAGTATATCTGTTCATCCTTATATTGGGATCATACTTTTTTGTCTTTATTCATTTGCAGATACGCGAGTCATTTGAAAAATAATTAAAACAATTCTAATAAAAGTAAAAAAAATGTATAAGAAAGTATGTAACTGGAGATATGAAATATCTTCATATTTTCTTATTCTTTATAACCAAATGTCAATAAATTTCAGAGGAAGCTGTTTGTTTGAAATCTTGAAAAATATCTGAATATTTTTTTTTTATCAAGAACATTCGTAAAAAGAACTAATCTTTAGTCACTCAGGTGACCTATTGCAAACTGCTTTGACCGTCGCCATGCGTCGTTCTAAAGAGTCGTTCGAAAACTTTAGACATGTTCAGCTTTCTCTCTTCAAAAGCAAACAATTTCAACAGTAACAAAATAGTATCTATGGATATAGCAAAACAAATATTGTACATTTCATAATCTCAGTCTTTTTAGGGCCCGGAGGGCAAGGGCCAAAACCATGAACATGCAATCTTTCAAAATATTCTTCTTTACTCCTGAACATCAAGCAGTCAATCTATTAGCATGATTGTGATAAGCAATCTTTCTATCAAAATTATGAAATTCATGGTCCCTGGTTTGGGGTTTCGAGCTCTAGAATAAGGCTAGGTTAGGCATACTTTGAATTCATATTATCTGTATTAAAAACACCTTCTTTATTCATGGACATTTAGCAGGAAAACTGATTATAATGAGTACTGAACCTTCAATCGAAATTGTGAAATTCATTACCCCTTGGTTTATTTTTCAAGCCCTAGGACGGGACAAAGAACAAGGTAAGGATTCAATACAAATCCTGCCCTGTATTTTTCCAAAAGATGGAAGTGATGTAAGAAATTAAAAATCATCCTTCTAGAATTATTGAAATCCCATGCAGTAAGAACATACAAATCGTTTTCCTCATATGACCTCCTAAATGCTAATTGTGACGTCATGAACGTGTGTATTTCCCGTATTTTCTTTAAAAAGTCGCAGAAGACATCAATTTTCAGTGTAATTTTCTTTCAGATAATATAGAACGCATGCATCGCCCACAAAGATTTTGAGAAATGCGATTTTTTAAAGGATTTTACGCAACATATCTGAAAATTGAAGTGGGCGACGGCTGTGGACACTCTTTTCTTAAGTGAAATAAGCCCTGAAATGAGTCATTTTGAGGTTTTTTTTCGTTTAAAACTTAGCAATGTACCTAATACATTATGTCATTTTTCCAGAATGGTCCTTCATGCCCTATTCTTTTATGATTTATCACATTCATATACTCAATTCTTATACATTAAACAGTTAAATTGTTTTCTTGATTAGAATAAAACGCATGCCTTTATCAAAATTGTAAAATTCATGGCCCTAAGGCCCATGGTTACCATGGTGGAGCTAAGTTGGTTATATTTTGAAAGTCCTTACTACTTTGAAAATCTTCATTTTGTAGATAGGATTATAGTGCGCAAACAAATTTTATGATTTCAGTGATGTGTGTGCATCACTACCAAAATCATCAAAGTCTTTTCCTTGGGTCCAGTGTACGGGCTTTAGCGTACTGCTAAGTTTGCCATATTTATAAAGAAATAACACTTGAAAATCTTCTCATCATTCCATAGACAACTAACAACTAAGATGATAACATGATTATGGTGACAACTGTACTGTTTATCACTTTATACTCGCGTGAATCTCTTTTTCGTATAATCATGCGATATCATCTGATCGCAAAAAATATTTTATAATTAAAGAATGAAAGATTATTTAAAACAATTTCAAAAAATTCGTGAAATTTTTGTTTTGTATTTAAATACCAAATACCGTTTTCCCAAAAATAAGGTGACGCAAAAATTTGGTGTTCTGCATTTAATATCAAAATTTTGAAATTTATGCCCCCCCCCCTTCCCAGACCAGCATTCTAGCACTATGATAGGACTAAGTTGGTCATATTTTGAAAAGTATAAATATATGTAGCATCTTAAACTATCTTCTTTACATATAGACATATATCAGGCAAAGTTGTAATAAATTGGATTACCATGAGAAGGGTAAAGTACATTTCAAAGAAACTAGTTCCAGCTGCCTATTACAAATAAACCCCAAATTTACTGTCATACTGTTATCGAATATATTTTTTAATGAAATTACAATTGCTGATTTTAACAATTGAAAGTATATAAAATGTTTTACATCATGATCGATATCTGCCATACGTATTCTCCATCTTGCTATGAATGTCTTAAATTTTTTATTTAATTTCATTAAATAAATCATTATCAGTATTATTATAATGATTTAATTTCTCTTCCCCATCATTTGCTTGTCATTTCAAATTTATAGCACCACTTATTCGACTTTCGAAGCAAGAAGAAATTCAAGGAAGAGTAGAAGTTTATATGAACAATACGTGGGGAACAATATGTGATAACAGCTGGAATAACGAAGATGCCAGAATGGTCTGTAGATCTTTAGGATACAGCGAGTAAGTTAAAAATATGTTGATAGGGAAGTTTTAGCCTGAAATTTCACTATAAATCAAAATATAAGGTTACAGTATTTATAGTAAATCAAGATATTAAAATGCTTTTTACTTAGGTTATATGGTGCCAGAATTGGAACTCTTTTTTATCAATTTGGTTTTAATTTCTCAAAAGTTGCTATGTTTCTATTTATTATTGAGGTAACATTATTGGTCATTTTAACATCATAACAAGATGTGTTTGTGAAACACTGATGCCCCCGTATGGCAGCTTATGGCGAAGGTTAAAGTTTCCCAAATGCAAAAAATGTTGGTATCCAAAGAAAGGTCTTGTCTTGAGGAATATACCTGTGAAATTTGAAAGCCCTAGTGCAACTGTTCAAAAGTTATGGTGAAGATTAAAGTCTTTTAAAAGTAAGTAAAAGGTCAAGGTCAAGATCAAAGTTGTTAGTATCCAAAGGAAGGTCTTGTCACAAGGATTACATATGTGAAGTAGGAAAGCCCTAGCACCAACCATTCAAAAGTTATGGCCAAGGTTAAAATTTTTCGAAAATAGGTCAAACTCCTATGTCAAGGCCAAAGGGTCAAAGTGGTTGGTATCCAGATGAAGGTCTTGTCACAAGAATTACATATGTGAAATATAAAAGCCCTAGCATCAACCATTCAAAAATTATGGCCAAGGTTAAAGTTTTCAAAAGTAGGTCAAACTCCTATGTCAAGGCCAAAGGGTCAAAGTTGTTGGTATCCAAAGGAAGGCCTTGTCACAAGAAATAGACATGTGAAGTTTGAAACCCTAAGCACCAATTGTTTAGAAGTTATGGCCAAGGTTAAAGGCTCATAAAATTTTCCAAAGTGGGTCAAACTCCAAGGTCAAAAGGTCAAATATGATGGTATCCAAAGAAAGGTCTTGTCACGAGGAATACACATGTGAAATATGAAAGTTATGGCTCCAACCAATCAAAAGTTATGAGCAAAGTTAAAGTTGACAACATACAGACAGACAAAGAGACAAACAGACAAACGGACAAACACACAAACAGACAGACAGGACAAAAACAATATACCCCTGGGATCTTTCGATCCGGGGGCATAAAAATAAAACATTATCATCGAAAACCTTTGTATTTATGAAGTCTTTTTTTTCTATTCAAACTTTGTTAGACAAGGTCTGGTATTTCCAAGAACAGTGTTCGAAGGTGGGACTGGACCGATTCATTTAGATAATGTACAATGTAGTGGTAGAGAAACCAGTTTGTCTGAATGTTCATATTCAGAACCAACTGATTGTAGCCATGCAAGAGATGCTGGCGTTTTATGTACTCTACCAAGTCGTGAGTAAATTCTTTTTACTGTTTTAGTGGATTTTGATATCGTTTCTGAATTTGATTTTTAGAGAATTTTATAACAATTTTATAACTTATTATTAGTAGTAGTTTTAAATTTTTATTTGAAATATATAATGTTAAAATACAGTAGTAAACATTTGAAATCAACATAACCTTGTCATTGTAGTATTCGTTTTTGTGAGAGAGATAGAGAGGGAGAGAGAGAAAGAGAAAGAAAGAAAAAGGAAATGAAGGGAAGGAGAGAGGAGGATGGGTTTAAACAGAATGTGGCTGTTAGATAAAAGAAAGAAGCAAAGCTGATTTAAGACCGGGCTCCTTAATGTTAGCATGAAGTATTGAATGCCATTTTTGCCAGGAAGTGTTAAATTTATTTATTTCATTGCATTCATGGGCTGTGTATTTCAATGACTCATAAAGAATTTTGAAATCATTCAGAAAGACTAAGATTTTGCCAACAAACTCTGTAAAAGTATAAGCAAAATTTTTGAAGATTTTGATTATATTGTATTACGCTGTACTTATATCTCCAAATATGAAAGTTTAACAATATACATTTTAGTTAAATGTCTTATTGGTGACAGAACCTAAAAAAAATCATCTAGAAATTGTTGTACAGGTGGACATTGCCAAATTAAATGTTATATTGTTTCTTCCTTGCTTCACAGAATGTACATAGATTAGAGTTTACTTTACGTACTTTAAACATTAGACATTTGGTAGTCAATATATAATGATTGATTCTATATTTACGTCATCGAAATTTACTGTTTTGCGTTGTTACAAAAAGTAGAAAATCAATTGCTTTCCAGTTTGTTTCAGTCAAGTTGAAGAAATTTGCCCATTTTCCCATACCCACAAGTTTTATTACTGATTTGTTTAGCATATCGTACATAGGCTTTGATCCATTTTGGTAAACACAAAGACCTTGATCTTGCGTTGAATTTCTGGTTTATGAATGAATTCATTTTACAAGTTATATAATTTCAATTCTGCCAGTATTGCTTGTCGTATGCCCGTATACGTTAGTTGATTGATTTTTAATAATTTTGTTAAATGTTTAAAAACTTATCATAGGTCAAATCAGATTATGTAAGGGAAAGGCTCCGTAAATTATTCACCTTGGATCTAGTTAGAGCATTTACTCAATTGTATTGATTTGTGTATGTTAGAAAAACTTAGACTTGTCAATGGCAGCTCTCCTGATGAGGGACTAGTTGAAGTGTTGGTAAATGACCAATGGCGAAGGGTATGCAACAATCAGTGGGACAGAAATGACAGTAATGTGGCATGCAGAGGTCTAGGATATTCAGGGTAATATTTGAATTCTCTTTTCAAAGAAAAACTTCATGAAACATCCTAATATTACAAACGAGCCCTGATCCAAACGTTCAGTCACTAGTATTATGAAGCATTTAAATGATAAGTCGTCACTAAAATATCATATAAAACTACATTGATCATGCTTGAAAGTTGCCTTAAAATGTTTTTTTCAGATACAGCTATATGTAACACCTTAAAATAAAAGCATACATATAAAAAAGAAACAATACGCAATAGTAAACATTTTATTACATCTATCATTGAATTAATTCTACCGACTTCTGTATGACATTGCTTTTTGTACCTCATATTTGGTTCCTTAACAAATTTTAGGACTCATTTAAGCGGAGTCTTTATCTATGGGCATTAACTTTCACTTCTCCAATGTTCTTTTTTTAATCACCGAAATATCCCTGATATATTGCCGACTCGTTAAACAATATCAATAAATCGATCATTCATATGTTTTTGATTGATTGTATGTTGTTTTACGCCCCATTGGAAACTTTTTTCACTAATATAGAGACGTCATCATATACAGGTGAAGGGCTTCAAATCTGACCTTTACTCGGCACTCAGGGCTATTAAGCAGTTCGGGATCTTTATCGTGCCAGCGCCTGCCGTGACACGGGGCCTCGGTTTTTAAGGTCTCATTGAAGGCCCTGCAACTTTCATTTCAAAGTACCGAGTGCATGGCGAAGGAACAGTTGCTACCCATTTTTTATCGACTAAGGTCAGTCGCGGCCTAGATGCGAACTCACGACCTCCCGATCACGGAGCGAGCGCTCTACTGACTAAGCTACCATGAACGGTTGTGGCAGATGAAAGACAACACATCTAGGGTTATTTAAAAATCAGCATTTTTATAATTATTGGATGATCGATAAAACTACCCGGGTTATGTTAGATTGACATGAAATTAATGAAGTCTCAAAGGTGGACTGTTTCGCAACATCGAAAATTTCACTGAAAAATTGTTTTTTTAAACCATATATAAAGAGATCAAACCTTACCTTGTCTAGCGGCGATATAGCTGATTTGTTTATTTTTCTTTTCTTCGATAGTGTTTTGATATGAAAGAGCAGAATGAATTGAATAATCCTGGGTAGTAGAATACAATCTTTGGTCATCTTGAGACAATACATGTATTACGTTAAGTTTAATATTATGCATAGTAAAATTATACTCGTTTTTCTAGCATATGTAACCTTAATTTTAGATAGCTACTTTCCTACTGATTTTCCCTCGTAAGACAAAAATTCCAAAAAGCCCTGCGAAGAAATACTGGAAAACATTACTAAGTATATTTTGCTCTCCGTCATGAACGAACAATATACAATAGAATCGTTAGTGAGTTTCTCCAATAATAGTTTTTTTTCCATTCGGGCTTTAGAATTAAGTTAAACCTACGAATCCAGTTAACCTCCTGATGAATGCATAATTATATAAAATATGTGCTTCTGAAAAGTACTTATAGAGAAAAGTATTTTCATTATAACCAGTTTAAAAATGATGCCGTTCTTTTGTAGAGGTTTTCAAATTTCAGTGCCGACAGTTGGAGGAGGTGGGAAAGATCTCTGGTTCTTAGATAAAATGGATTGTAACGGTAATGAAGATTCCTTGTTAAAATGCGCAAGATCAGTATCCACCAGGTGTGACTATGAGGCTGGAGTTATTTGTTACCAAACACTGAATGGTGAGTATTGAAATTTATTCACTTATAATTCTTAACTTTTTATATACATAGTCATTCGCTTTAATTTTCGTTTGTATTTCAGGTCAAGTTAGAATAAGTAATGGTAGCTCTCTTGATGATGGATTAGTTGAAGTTATGGTGAATGATAGATGGAGAAGTATTTGTACCAACTGGTGGGGCAGAACTGAAGCATATGTAACTTGTAGAAGTCTAGGGTACTCAGGGTAATTACAGATTATGGTATAAAATTTCAGATCATATGTTAATCATAATATTACAAACGATGCTTGTCTCAATAAAGTGCTGCTAGCGTTATAAATTAATGAGTGATAGGAAGTCATCATCAAATTTTTGTATATTTATTTCTTAATTTTGGTATACTGATGGGATTTCTTCGAGTATATGTAAATAACGATACCCTATATGGGGATTAATTGATTTTATGTTGTTTTACCTCCAGTTCGATAATTTTATCACTTATATAGAGACGTCACCATATTCCGACGAATAGTTTCAAATTTAGAAGTTTACTCGACACTAAGTGCTATTGAGCAGTGAGGGATCTTTTTCGTGCCAACGTTTGCCAAGTCGCAGAGCCTCGATTTTTACGGTCTCATCTGAAGGACTTGCAACTTACACTCTAAGATGCCGTGCGCTTGGCGAAGGATGAACAGCAACCTATTTTTTTTATTGACTGAGGTCAATCGCGGCCGGGGTTTGAACACTTGAACCTTCGATCAAGGAGCGATCGCTCTACAGAGTGAGCGACAGTACCAACCAAACCCAACCTGACACCAAAGCAGTACCAGAAAGCAGTCTCCGGGACTGCTCTCGGACCACTGTGGAACTGCTCTGTGACAGCTTTTGGACTGCTCTGTGTCTGTTCTGGGAGCGTTGTGGGGCTGCTCTAGAAAGCAAACCCAGTAGTCCCAGAGTCTCTGGGACTGCATTGTTCACCAATGCGTGAAAATGATTCTGAGTGACAAGAAAGCCCCTCCTCGTATGTATTCTGAATTTGCAGGTTTCCTTTTGTAGTTTTGTTTACTCTCAGCAGAGAAGTTGTGCAAGTAACAACAGCAAGGATTTCTCAAAAAGGATAGATACTGAAGAAAAATGCAATATTTATATACGTAAACCGCCGATCTCGATCCATTGCGGTGTAAAGTAAATTAGAAAAATTAATTAAATGTTGATAATAATAATTTGTTTTCCCAGTTTTAAAAAATGGGAAGTCGCAAAATTATACCTTTAAATTTTTGTATTTAACGTAAATGTTGGTGTTTGAAAGAAAACAATATTTGTTTCGCAATCAATTAATGCTAATAAGATAATGTTCTCAAACTTTTCACTATTCTACGTCCTATTGACGGAAACAATCAGGTCATTAAAGATAAATATTGAAAGCGACATGCTGTTCTGGAAAGTTATTATTTATTAAACCGAAAAACCCGTTGTCATGAAGAAGATAATTGATTGATTGTGTATTGTTTTACGTCCCGTTCCAGAATTTTTCACTCATATAGAGACTCCACCATATACCGGCGAAGGGCTTCAACTTTAGAACTTTTCTCGGTCATTGAGTTCTTTATCGTGCCAACGCCTACACGGGGCCTCGGTTTTTAAGATGTCATCCGAAGGACCTGCAACTTTCACTTCAAAGTGCAGGGCGCTTGACGAAAGAACAGTTGCTACTTATTTTTTTTATCGACTTTGGTCAGTCGCAACCGTGATTTGATCACACGACCTTCCGATCACGGAGCGAGCAATCTACCGACTGAGCAACCGTGACAGTCTCATGAAGAAGAAAAAAAATTAATGCGTATTTTTCAACAGCTTTAAAATATTACCTTATATTTCATTCATTTTTTTTCCCATGGAATAAATGTATCGGGCATATTCCCTTGATATTAACAACGAGAACAACTATTCGTTGACTTTTTCCTGGATTTATTTTTAGCTTATAAATAAGTTTCACAAAATATAGATATCTATTTATCAATATGGTTGCAATGTTGAAAATTGTATTTTATTTCCTTTCATTTTTTGTGTACGGTTCAGGAAAATATACACTTAAGAACTGCATAGTCTGGACGAAGAAAAGCCATACAAGGTGTATAAAATGCGTCAATACCTGGCTGAGGTTTCAATCGCCTTTGGGCATGCATGAATGGCAGACAGTCCACGCGTTTTAGTCGGGCATCGCTGTTACAAATTACTGACCATGTTTGGCGTTCTTTAGATTGCAAATGCCCTTGTTTTAATAAATTTGATGTAAATTTAATTTAGTATTATTTAATTTTAACCGCTCATCAGAAAATATATTAGTGAAATTCATTTAAGCTGCATAAAGATTCGAACAATAATCAAATCGGTAAGTCAATGAAAATAATAACCAGGATAAAGAATCAATAATCATCCGATTCATGATATATTTTCTCAAGCTTTAACTTCAATAGAATATTTGTCGCCCGCGTGGCGCAGTGGTTAGAGCGTTCGCTCTAGAGTCGCGGAGTAAGGAGTCTATCCTTACGTCAAGGGTTCGAATCCCACTGTGGGACGTGGAGACCGGTCCTTCGGATGAGATCGTATAAACCGAGGTCCTGTGTCGCAGTAGGTGCTGGCACGAAACAAATCTCTCATTGCTTAATGGCCCTGAGTGCCGAGCATAGGTCAAAATTTGCAGCTCTCTCCACCGGCAAGTGGTGGCGTCTCCATATGAGTGAAAAAATCTCGAGAGAGACATTAAACAATAAACAAACAAACAAACAACAAACAATAGAATATTTTATATGGGAATCGAACTTACTCTAAAATTGTTTGATCAGTTGCGAAGTTATTATATTCCAGTCATTAAGTCATTAATTTTCTTAAGCACATTATTAATTTTCTATACTATATATATATATATATATATATATATATATATATATATATATATATATATATATATATATATATATATATATATATATATATATATATATATATATATATACGGAACCAATAACAACAAATTTAAATTAATAAACAAATTGTTTTAATTTGAGGTCAAATTAAATTAAATATGCTACATGTCATAACATGTATTATGTTTGAAGGTTTCTATTCTTCCATTATTTTTCTTTGTTGATATACTGTAATTTTGTTAACTACTTAGAAACAGTTGTCACATATACGAATTGTGAATATGAGGTACATGTACTTTGTACATGTCCAATATAATACCTTTTCTCCTTACAAAAAAGAAGTGTATCAACAGCGTTTACAGCTTCGTGCAATTTTTAAATTCTCGTGGTTTATCCTCAGTTTTTAAGGTCTCATCCGAAGGACCCGCAACTATACTTCAAAGTGCTGGGCGCTTGGCGAAGGAGAACAGTTGCTGCATATTTTTTATCGACCGATCATGGAGGGAGCGCTCTACCGACTGAGCAACCGTGACGGTGTGATGTTTTGTAACGAGCCAACAAAATTATTTTAAATATGATCGTTCAAATTATTTTAATTTTATATCACTAAATAAAATCACAATTCACACATATTAATTGATAGGACTTTGATCTACTCTTGGCTGATAAATTATAACAATTCCCAAGTGGTTCTATGGTTTCTTGTCAATTGCACCCATCTTTTTATCTGTGCTTTTGAAAACAATAGCTTTTTGAAGAAATATAGTTCTTCATTTTGATCTTTCTTCTTACTTTTACAGAGTTGTTGTTTCGCTTAATTAAGGATATCATCTTTCATGTATATATATTTTAAAATCCATTCTTCAACTCTTGCAATGAATCGCCTTGCCTGTAATGCTAAATTCTTGAAGATTCTCTCTAGACTATGTAACTTTTTCTTTTGCCTTGCCTTGAATCAAATAAAGTGTACGTCCTGTAGCTTGTATTTTCTGTACATTAACTGATTCTATAGAGGAAGATAACAGCATTACTCATCTGTCTTAATGCTTTCTATGTTAAAAAACTGATATTTTTAGAGTTACTTTTTGAAATCTTGCATCATGAGTGATCCGTCCCACTGCAAAATTTCAAAACTGATACTATATCGGGTACTTAACGTGATCTACACCTTCATGGTTGACACCCGATTTTGAGTAGTCTTCAAATATGTTAAAGACTTAAAAGAGTATGTCACATCTTCTCGTATTTAAATATTTCACTCTGGCCAATTTCCTGTGCAGTATATTTTATTTATTTCGTATTTTCATTGTTACCTACATTTGATGGTATTGGCTCTCAACGTACTCGGCTTGCAAGACCATGGTCTTGGTAGAATCAGTTTTACTGACATGTTTCATTCCTATTGATGGGTCTTTGTTTTAAAATTTTGGCTAATTGATCCATAGAAAATATGACCGGTCGACAAGAGAATGCTTACTCCTCCATTGCACCTGATTCCTCCTCAAATGTTTCAAAGGATCCATGTTTTATCCATGGTCTTTACACTTATCTTCTTATGTAAATCATATACGGTACCAATTTTGATGCATCAAATGCGCATTTCGATATATTATATCTCTTCAGTGATGCTCATGCTGAAACCTTGGAAATCCAAAATATGTTAGGAAGACTTTGAAAAGCTAAAACAAAGGTGCCAAAGACTGGAGCCAAATACGTCAAAGGATATGAGCTATACATGCAAATTCAATCTGCCATTCAGTCAAATGCTGACTGACAATTTTCATACTAATTGTTATGCCCTTATTTACATACTGAATTGTCTTCGGATTTTCCAGTTTTTCCGATCATGACAAGAAGCACACGGCGGGTGTGACCGGTCGGCAGGGGTAGTTCACTCCTTCATGGCCCCTGATCCCACCTCTGACTTTTTTGAAGGTCCGTGTTTGCTCTGCTTCCGATTTGTATTGTTTGAATGGACTTTGAGTTTAATAAAATCGTTTTCTCCATAATACATCCTTTTGTATTTGTATTGTAGCATCTACATTTTATAAGATTGAATCTTATTTGTTATCTTCACTTCTAGTTTTTATTACGTTCATATGTTCATATAATGTAACCATTTTTGATTATTAAACATTTTTGTAGAGGAATTCCTGTATCATTGCCAACTCTTAGAAATGGGATAAAAAATGTTTGGCTGTTACCTCACATGGATTGTAGTGGAAATGAAACTTCTTTGTTAGACTGTGTAGCATCTGGGTCAAGAAGTTGTTCATATAATGGAGAGGCGGGAGTTATTTGTTACCATTCATCAAAAAGTGAGTGAAAACAATTGATTAATCATTTATTTATCATCATATTAAAGAATGTATTAAATGGGATACCATTTGAAACACAGGCGCGGCAAGAATTGTTAATGGTAGAACTCCACATGAGGGTCTAGTTGAAGTTTTGTTAAATGAGCAATGGCGAAGTGTTTGCGACACTTGGTGGGACAAAGATGCAGCAAATGTGATTTGCAGAAGTTTAAAGTATTCTGGGTAATTTTGCATTATGTTATCAAACAATTCATACGCGTATCTTTTAATCCAAGAGTTAATCTCCTTTAGAATCATGAGTTTTCTTTTTTTTTTTTTATTTGCTTTTATTCTGGTATGGAAATAATATGAAAAAGAGTGCGCTGTTTTTCATCACAAACACCATATTGAATGAGTCTTCCATTTCAATGTCGTTTCGGCGCTTCTGAAGGATTAGGAAGATGTGATGAAAGGATGAAAACTCTTCAAGATTGAATTTATTTATTCTTATGAAATTGTTACAGTAAAGGAATTCCTTTTCCTTGAGATATATTTATTAAACTTCGTATTTACTGTATAGTGGTTTCAGTGTATCAGTGCAGAATCGAAGAAAAGAGAGAAAATCCTATTGGCAATTATCCTACATGAATTGTAAAGGAAATGAGGATTCTTTGCTAGAGTGTTCATCAAAGGGAGTCAGACGTTGCTCAGATGACGCGGGAGTTGTTTGTTACCACTTATCAGAGGGTGAGTTAAGGAGATTTTATTCATCAACATTTTTTTTTTTCATTTTGTTGCAAAATCTCTTTTGTTTGTAATTAAATATTATACAGGTGGAGTTAGAATTGTTAATGGCTACTCTTCACGTGAGGGTATAGTTGAAGTTTTCATGAATGGTCTATGGAGAAGTGTTTGCAACAAGGATTGGGACAAAAAGGACGCTGATGTGTCATGTAGAAGTCAAGGGTTTCTAGGGTAACGAATTCAGTCAACAAAAATTTCCCTTGCATACTATTGAAAAAAAAATGTATTTTTCCATTGGCTTTGAGTAGGTAAGTTGGTCTAGGTAGTTGAAACAAAATCATCATGAATCATCATCATTTAATATCATTGGACGTTTATTCTACATGGGTATGGAATTTCTTTAGCGCCATGTTTATTTGCCGAAAACATACTCACATACTTACATTAAACTAAGTTTATTTCCAGCGCACTTTGGTTTTTACATGACTGCAATATGTTGTTTTTGTGTATGGAGACAGATTTTAAAGTACTTCAAGTTTTAAAGTATAATCTGTGAAGTAATTATACATACATATGCAAGTAAACACAACCTTCAAGATTTGTTGAAATCTGAAACACGGGCGATGAAGAGCATGTTTTGATTCTGAAAAAAATGTATTATCTCTTAGATAATAATAGTAAAGATATATTAGAATAAAATTGACATTCAAATCCCATCTCTTTTAATATTGCAGCTATGTTAAGGCTTCCCGAAGCTTTAAAATGCGCTCAAAACATATTTCATTACGAGGTCGGTTTTGGTTTTAATTTACAAGTATTGTACTTTAGTACTTCCAATTTATATACAGGGTTCCCACGGCTATATTTTAACGTATTTGTTATTATATCACATGACTTTATTGATCACGTGACGGCCATTTATAATTTTTTGAAGTGTTTCACTTAAATCGATTCGGCGCATACTCTTTTATACGCAGTACAGTTAAGGTGCCAAATGGAAATATCGGTGAATTTTTTAGATAGAAAATACATTTTTTACAAGGATGGGCGTTTCTTTTTGGGACTTTACTATTATCGGACAAATGCAATGTGGTTGAAAACTACATGTTGAGGACGATTAGATTTCTTATTTAAACTTGTCACGTGATGTGGCAGTCACGTGATTCTAGCAAATATACCTGAAGTATTGAGGTCATCTATAAATTCTAATATTGCAAGGGCATAACCAAGTTAAAAATCTAAGTATAACTACATATAATTATTTTCAACACTCTTTGTTGTTTGTGAAAAGTGCTGCGAACCTATATGGATTCTACTATGTAATTGCAAAAATTACATTTGTTAGACCGTATGTTGAAAATTTTGCTGGTCAAGTACATTAAATATAGATATAATTAATTCATTTGCAAGATTTCAACAGGTTCTCAGCACTTTTCAAATATCTTCATACTTCTTGAGTTTATGTGTAAAAGCTTGTCATAATTCATTGAGGGTATGCCCTTGCAATGTATCGCTTGTCCAGGGAATGTGCGGGAAGTAATATGAATAAAATCAAAAAACAGACATCGCATCCAAGTTAATGGCCTCTTATATATATCTACAATTTATATTTTATTTAATTACAAAATACATTTTTCATTGTATAAATATAACTTGATCCGCCTCTCACTGCATGCAAAGTGCGTCAAATTTTACGATATAACGTAACATTGACAAGTGCATTGCGATCAGTGAATTGTTTATAATTATATTACTGTGTGGGATTTAACCAACGACAATAATGCATGCACTAGTTAGTATTGATGTAGATTAAAGCTATTCAACACTTTAAAATAGCAAATCATTTCATTTTGTGGTTATTTGAAGAACTTATATTTTTGTGTGATGTCATAGTAAACATTCCCCGTATAAATTAGGCCCCGCCTCCTTACTGCAGCGTTAACTGTGCTGCGTACACACAAAATAAATTCTACCTCCAACCACGGGTATAAAACAGAGTACATTTCAAAAGTATATTTTTCGTAAGCATTTTGAACAAGTTGAATTTCAATCAAGGGTACGTAAGCGATGAATTTTAAAATGTTAGGACACATAAGACTCTAAAAAACCTTTAACGACCCATGAATTTTGCAATAATTATCTAGCATTTTACATGTACATGCAGTTTGAAATGAAGTGTAAAATTTATGACACTCTCCCCGTCATAACACCTCAAGTTGGCAGTGTCGATGTCATTTTCCATTATGACGTCATATTTTGGTAGTTCAGAGAAGTGAAGGCACAGAGTGCACTGTGATATCCTAGTGGAAGCCTTAACCCACCTGCGATATTGCGAGACTTGTGAGAGTTGCCTATCCCTTTAGTGTATAGGTCGCTGTTCACATAAAGGAGGGATTCTTCTCATATTTAGACTTTCTAAATCTTAACGCAATTTTCACAGATTTCAAGAAGATAATATCTCTGAGTGATAGTATTAATGAGATTAAAATTGACCGTTCTATCTTGGGAGCAAAGTAAGGTCAATGTCTTGTTTTTCTTGACATTAGAAATAAAAAAAATTACTTTTGCCAATGATATGCATGTAATCCATACTTATATTTTAAGAAGATTTAATGTTTTCCTGTTCGCATAAAAAGATGAAACCAAATAGGGTTTATCGGCTATTACCACCAAATTGATTCATTGATTGATTGCATGCATGTTGTTTTATGTCCCTTTAGAGAATTTTTTTTCACTCATATAGAAACCTCACCATATACCGATTAAGGGCTTCAAATTTAGACCTTTAATCGGCGCTCAGGGCCTTTAATTAAGCAATGAGGGTTCTTTATCATGCCAACGGCTACCGTGGCACGGGGCCTCCGTTTTTAAGGTCTCATCCGAAGATCCCGCAACTTTCACTTCAAAGTGCCGAGCGCTTGGCGAAGGAACAGTTGCTACCTATTTTTTGTCGACTTAGGTCACTCGCGGCCGTGATTCGACACACGACCTTCCGATCATGGAGCGAGCGCTCTACCGACTGAGCTACCGACTGGTGGTAGGCTGTCACGGCCTACCACCACATTGAGATAATGTTTTTAACTCAATATTGATAAAATAGATATTGGCTTATACGTTGTTTTTCTTTTAAAGGCTGTTGATATTTTTATATGCCTTGTACAATGTATATGTGGATCGCAGCTCTGTTAAGGCTGCATAAAGGGGGCGGGGCCTAATTTATACGGGAAAAGTTTACTGTGACATCACACAAATATAGCAATTCCTCACAATAACAGAAAATGAAATTAATTGCGAATCTAAACTGCATAAGAGTAATGAACTACATCAAAACTTACCACTGCATTCATTTTTGTCGCTAGTAAAATCCCACACAGCGAGATATAAACAAGTCACTGATCGCAATGCACTTCTCGACATGACGTCATCATTGAAAGTTTGACGCATTTTATGTGCAGTGAGAGGCGGATCAAGTAATTTTTTCACAGTGAAAAATGCATTTCATTATTAAACAGAATATTACTTGCAAATCTTAGGTAGACCATTAATACAAATCTGAAACGTTTGTTTTAGTGCCATTATTTAAAAAATGTCGAGAGAATGTATTGAATTAATTCTACCGTGTTTTTGTCAAAAGGGTGTGCATGTTTCACGCCGAGGTGCCTCATTAAATCGCCTTTTCGCAAGGGCATGCACTTAATAGATCGGGACCATTTTTTTGAATACACATAACGGACATATTCCTTAACATGAAAAGTGCTGCTGCTTTCCTGAAATCGATAGCATAACTTAATAAATACATAAAATACTTGGTAAGGGTCACACATATTTCGACATTAGCCAGATAACTTGAAATTTAAACTAATAAAATGCGAATTCTATTTAAAGCAGCAGCACTTTCCATTAACTACAAGTTATGTAGAAACAATCCATTACTTTAATTTTTCATTTTAACTAGGGTATGCCCTTGCGATATTGAAATTTGTTTGTGACCTAAATACAGTACACATTACATGCATTTATCACGTGACTGTCAAATAACGTGACCAAACCAAATTCAGTACAGAGCGGGGTATACAATGTTATTTCAAAGAATGTTAAAGTCATAAGATAATATAGTACCTTTACAAAAATAAATTCAGTTTAAAAAGGTATGTATTTATGCACTTTTATATTCTGTTGATTTCTTCGAAGTACGCCTTAACAGTGCTGCGATGTGTCTATGTTCATATATGGCGAAGTAGTCTTGGTAAGATCAAAATGATACAAAAGTCCCAAAAAGTTTTTAAGGTTTGATAAGAGATGAAAAACTCTATTTTGGTTTTTGGCTGACATCTTTTCTTAGACTGGAAGCTCTCCAAAGCTAACATTATTGTACTTTATTCGGAAAATAACAAATATTTGATACTGTTTTTAAACTCTCGCGATAATTAATACTAATAACTTCAGGAAATTCCCTTAAAACTTGACTGTTTAAAAATGTTGACCACATTAATTATTCTATAGCAATTTTGAAAAACAGAAAAGGATATATTTATCCGCTATAATTTTTTATGCAAGATATTAAAGTTAGAAAACCAAAATTATTTAATATCTTGCAATTATGAGAAGCAAAGAAAATTTTATGTTTTACAACTCTAAACATTAAAGCATAAAAGACATTTTAGGTAATACAATACCGGCCAAACACAATCTTAAAGAAAGTGGATCAAAATTGAACCCCGGGTTCTCTTTTCAGGTTTACTTGGAGCTGCCCCAGAGTGAACCCGGGTCACACCCAAGTGGCACCTCGGGCAGACCCAAAGCGAACGCAAAAAGCGATCCCCAATTTTAGTAGAGTATCAAGAAAGCAAACGCTTGTGAGTTAAGGCTAGGTATAGGCGTTTCTATGCAAATGAGCTAGCAAAAACGCATGAGTTATATTTATTATTCAGAAAAAGTTTTGATTAATTTTCTTACTCATACTTAGTACCCACGATATGTTATAGCCAGTTCACATTATGACATCATATTATGACATCATTGTTCTTACCTACTTGAAGTAATAAAACACATCAACATAACAGCTTCGGCGAAAGGGATTACCTTATTTAGTTTTACATAAAAATTGTATAATGCTAGGAAAAATAGTTTGTAGATTAATAAAACTGCTGCACAAATTCTAGGCATTTTTTTCCTTTGATCGGAACTCGAGGAACCTAAACATGACTGTACATTTTTACCCTGATTCAACTTAAAACTTTACAAATAGTAATTAAACACCTGAGCTGTTCATATTTGTGCAGCAATACCAGCACTTCTTGGAATATTTTGCTTCTAAATATACCTTGTTTCAGTTAAATAAAATAGTGCATGCCCTTGCGCCGAAGCATTTTTGTTGATGTCCTTTATAATCTTGTGTAGTAAAGAACAATGACGTCACGATATGACGTCATAATGTGCACTGGCAATATCATGTCGTTGGGACCAAGTATGTATTATACAATAATTTTTATCTTTCTCTGTATAAGGGATATAGTCCCTTTGCATTTTAATTAGTTGATTTACACAGAAATGCCTACACCTAGCCTTAACTAACTTGCTAACATCGTGTTCGCTTTAGGTAAAGGGACTGACAATTAGGATTACACGTTGACCAATCAGTGTGTCTACCAATCAATATGCCGTTTGACATTTCGGTGATAATTAAAACATTGTACACGTTCAAGTAGTATTACCTGGGCAATTATAATTCATAAATATCAAGTACATCATTCTAGCGGACCCAGAACTGACCAAGAGCGAATGATCGATCAGCAAACACAAAGCACCCTCAATGTTTTAAACAGCAGACCAGGCGCGAACGCAAAGCTAACCCAGGGTTCACTTTTGGGGTTCACTCCCGTGTTAGACTGTGTCCTTTCAGTTCTCTACTTTGAATATGTCAGTTCATCAGAACCAAGACGAAAATCTATCCTAAAATACAGATGATATATAAGTTGTTTCCTTCAAAATTTGTTATATGTGATAAAGCAGATAACTTGTAGAGGCATTCCGGTTTCATTGCCGAGTGTTAGAAACAGAAGGGAAAATGTTTGGTTCTTAGACCGCATGGAATGTGAAGGAAGTGAAGATTCCTTGTTAGAATGTGCAGGATCAGGAACCACCAGTTGTCCCTACGATGGAGAGGCTGGAGTTATATGTTACCACTCATCAACTGGTTGGTTTTGGAAATTTCATTCATTCTGTTGTTTATCATTTTAGTTTAAAATTTATTTAATTTGATATTTTTTTTCTAAAATACAGTTATGGTAAGACTTGTCAATGGTAGTGCTTTACATGAGGGTGTAGTTGAAGTTTTTGTGAATGATCGATGGCGAAGTGTTTGTGAGTATTCCTGGGGCACAAGTGAAGCTAATATGACATGTGGACTTCTAGGATATTCTGGGTAACTTAAGTTATAATTTATACAACACATTTTATGCTGATTATACATGTATCATTACAATATAATGATACAATTTCCCCTCGAATTCTAGAAATTTACAAACTTTCCTTGGCCAAAAGTCTGAAAAGCTGTGTGTTGTTTTATGGAAATTAAAACTGTGTCTCCATGAATGCATCAATATGTTCCTATCATGTGTGTAGAGATATGAAATTCATTTGCTTGACAATTAGTTTTGAGAAAATAAGCATAATTGCAGAGGTATACCAGTAGCTTTGCCGAGACATGGAAATCTAAGGAAAGAAATATGGCGTTTATCTAGAATGCATTGTAGAGGAAATGAAGTTTCTTTGTTAGAATGTGCAGCATCAGGATATAAATGGTGTAGCAGAGACGGAGATGCGGGAGTTATATGTTATCATACCCCAAATGGTTAGCTATGTTTTTCTTAATATTCATAATATTTTTTCTATCAATTTCTGGAGGAATGTAATAAATTTTATATCATCTAAAATACAGGTACAGTAAGACTTGTGAATGGTACCTTTTCACATGAGGGTGTAGTTGAGATTTTGGTGAATGACAGATGGCGAAGTATATGTGACCTTGGATGGGACAAAAATGAGGCCGATGTTACTTGTAGAGGGCTACACTACTCGGGGTAATGTTGGACTGTGTTATAAAACAATAAAACCTTATACTTCCTACGTTACATGATCACATTGTGAAGAAATAGTATGAAATGTGGTGCTCAATTTTGCAGCAAAATAATTAAATATTTGATATTCAGACTTTTAGATCAATGTTCTTTCATGTCGTAGAGAGAGTAAATCTGAGAGGAATTCCTTAAGAATATATTTCCTTGGATGTGTTTATACAAATTATGTCTACAAATAAAAATTATTTTCTTGATTAGTTATGATAAAACAATCTATTTGTAGAGGCATTCCGATGTTATTACCGTCTCCTAGAGAGAGGAAGAAAGACAATTGGCGTTTGAACGACATGAATTGTAAAGGAAATGAAGATTCTTTATTAGAATGTTCATCATCGGTATCCAGTACCTGTAGCAATTTTGCTGATGCCGCAGTCATTTGTTACCACTCATTCAATGGTAGGTATAAATATTCTATTATTATTACTTTTTTCTATCATGTTATCGAGAAATGTCATATTTTTTTATATTATCTTAAATACAGGTACAGTTAGACTTGTCAATGGTAGCTTTGAACACGAGGGGGTAGTTGAGGTTTTTGCGGATGATCGATGGCGAAGTATATGCAACTCTTATTGGAATGAACGCGCCGCCTACGTGACCTGTAGGAGTCTAGGATATTCAGGGTAATTTCAGATTGACTTTATTGATAATAAATCCATGTTTGTCATTATCTTAAAAGCTGAAAAACTTCCTCTTGCAATGTTGAATTTCCGATTTATTCTGGGGGGGGGGGGGTTAAAATAAAAAAAAATGACCTGTTGGTTTTCCCTTTTATTTTGCCCTTATGGCAAATACAGGTGATAGAACAATGTAACTACATAAAAAGGAAAGTTGATGATAGAAAAATTGAAGTTTGTCACCCATCTTCGTAATTACTTGACCCTCACCGTCTAAAAATTTATATTCAGTCAAACATCCATATATAAAATAAAGTTGCAAATTCAGAAGTCTTTTATTTTGAGTTCAGTGGGATACGTGTATATTTATTCGACATGCGATTGGAAGTAACTATCGTTAATTGATAAATCGTCATTGATATATTCAAATGTCGAATTAAAGACCACACCAAGAGATTCCCTCTTCTCATGTAGATATTTTTGAATAAATTTTGCTTCCAACATAATAAAAATTTAAAGTAATTATGATATATTAAAACGGGTCATCATGGAATTAAATGAGCACAGTTAATACCCATTGCATTTCAAACAAATTATTTGAAGTCCTGTTCTCAACAGACTATATGTATGATGTCAATGAGGATGTCAATGAAAATTTTCGAGTTCAATTTCAGGAAGAAGCAGTCGCCAATAATATCAAAAAGCCTATTTTTTTAAATTTATTGTGAAAAAAAAAGTTTTATAAAGGGTGGAATAGCCATACGTGTCATGTAACTAATTTTTGAAAACGTTTTAAATTTTCGAAATGTCTTTGGAGTTTCTGTGAATCCACAATTGATTTACGCTACTTTTAGAATATGCTTTCTTGTAGAGGTATTCCTGTATCAGTGTCGACTTCAATCGAAAGGATGCCTGATTTCTGGCTTTTTTCTAAGATAAGATGTAAAGGAAATGAAGATTCTCTGTCAGAATGTGCATCAGAAGCATCTAAAACGTGCTCTTCTCGTCGAAATGCGGGCGTTATATGTTACGATACATTAAATGGTGGGTTTTTTGAGATATCTTCCTGTTAATGTTCATCATTTCATAAAAGAGTCTATTTTGATTTCTTCAAAACTACAGGAACAGTTAGGCTTGTCGATGGTATCTCTCCACATGAGGGCATAATTGAAGTTTTGGTGAATAACCAATGGCGACGTCTTTGTGAAGGGGGATCAGAAAAGGATAACGCAGATGTGACATGTAGGAGTCTTGGGTATTCAGGGTAGTTATGATTGTATATTTTTTTTTTATTAAAACAACAATTCGTAACATAATCATATCTTGACAATTTACTTTTGCATTCCACAAATTTCCTTCTATTTTTCAAAGAAATGCTGAATTTTTTCTGTTCTGTAATTTGTATCATATCAGTTTTCTTTGATGTCATTTGAAGAGGAAAATAGGTCAAAGGTGTTGAAGGATAATCCTCTGAATACATGAATATATTCCTACAATGTGAGTATAATAAAATCAATTTCCTTAAAAAGAAGTTTTATTATTAAACATCGAAATCTTTTGTAGAGGTATTTCCGTATCATTGCCGTCTTATAAAGGAAAAAAGAAGGAACTTTGGCTTTTACCTCCTAGGCACTGCAGTGGATACGAAAAGTCTTTGTTAGATTGTGGAATATCTCCATTTGATACATGTGGCAGTACTCTTGAGGCAAGAGTTGATTGCTACAACAGTTTGAATGGTTTGTTGTTTAGACATCATTTTGCGGATATTGCTTTTTTAATTCAGATATTATTCAAACTTCATTGTCAATGTTAACAAAATGAAGTACTGCTTTTTAAATGAGAGCTTCTTTTAACAATCAGCAGGGACATTAATAAAACTATACTAGTGTTGCTTGAAGTAAGATTATCTTCCCCTTTATGATTAGGAAGGAACAGCAGTCTTAACACCTGGAAAACATAAGAAAATATTTACATGACTTACTACAACACTAGGCAGTTTTAGGTGTTAAAAACAAGTCGTAAACTATTGAATGTTGGTTAACTATTCAATCTCCAATGTATCTTGTTTATTGTCCTCTGGAGTCATTGGCTAACCTATTTTAACTTCGATGTGCTTTGAAAAAAATAAGAAAAATATGTTTTCGACTAAATAAAATCAAATGAAAATAGAAAAATGTGCATCATTTTGTTTTGGTTACACTTAGAAAAGTGTAAGTGTAGCGATCTCAAATTTGTGGTGATACGGACTTAGTACAAACAGCAACCTTTCTTATTATTTTGAAAATATGGTGACCTGGTTCAGTCCAAAAATAATTAAATTCCTCATTGAACAAAATGTTAACGTTTCATCACTTAGCATCTCCCCTAATTGATTAGGCACCCCTCTAACGAACGCTCGTCAAGTTTCCTATAACTAGTTAAAATCTCAATACAGCAGAGATTGGATAAAGTGCCTAAGACGAGTTATAAGAATGAACCATGAACCCAGAGGCCTGTTCAACAGAGCGAACGTTCGCAAGCGCTCGCCAAATTTCCTTATCCTTCCAACAGAAATGTTCGCGAGCGCTCGCTCTGTTGAACAGGCCTCTGTTGACCTGTCATGTCGGCTGTGAGCCCTGTATATTCATCAGGTAGACGGAGTTACCTGTATTCAAATATAAAATAAAAAGCAAAGGCCTAACATAGTGAATGAAACAAGTCAGACAAGATACGACCTAACAATAGGTTATATTTGCAAACAAAGTCAAAACAGTGGTTCCTACGTTATTGTTGATAAGTTACAAGAACTATCATATTACACTAACGATTCCACAGGATTAACGCACGATTGAACCCAATACACGAATGATCCGTTATGCACACGATTCTACACGTTACGGGGTCTGTTCGATAGGTACTGTGTATTGTACCATAGCGCGATAACGCTTTGCATGATTTCGTGGATGATACCAGTGTTTAATAGCTCTATGCATTACTTTTCCAACGGTATAAAGACAAGTCTTCAGCTCTTTACAGTTTTAAACTTATAGTCATTTCAATTGAGTCAGTCGTTGACCACTGTTGTAAAAATAGTTGAGAAGCTGGTAGAGAATATTAAAGAAATTAGAGCTTATATAAAAGTCTCCACAAAACTGGGTTATTCGGTAATGAGGATTTTTACTTAATTGACGGAAGTTTATGGGTCTGATAAGGTATCTTATGAGACAGTTCGTAGGTAGAGTAAGAAATTTCTGACTGGCAGTCAGTGAAAGATGCAGCAAAATCGTACCGACCTGTGACTGTAAAAGGCAAGGCAAATGTCTCAAAAGTCAGAGAAATAACTGGAAGTGATGACAGGTACACGAATTGTGATATTGTCAAAGCTGTTTGCATATCGCTTTCGCGGGTGCATTCCCCTTTTGAAGCGTATTTTGAAAGTACATGTACGAAAGACTTCAGAGACTGAAATTATGTATTTCAAATCGCGAAAACTTTGAAGAGATTTAATGTTCATTTCACTATTCGAGTCAATGCCTTTTAGATTTCCTACAGTACACTTCACATATCGAACAACCCTCGAACATGAACGATCACGATCGATAACACAGCGTAAAATTCTTCACAATTGGTTAAAAATATTTAGGAATATAAATTTTCAAAACGTTAAGATTATAGTTATATAATATTATTATAGTTTTTTTTATGATTTATGTATGTCGAATTTGTTTTACACTGAAATAATTGTTAATAGCTACATTCTTAAAATGATGACTGTCTTTCATTCTGATTTAGTGTATGCCACAATTCAGTTTATCTGTAATTAAACATTTCTATATAAAGAATTGATCAGACTAGTTGATGGAGCTACAAGCAACGAAGGTCGTGTAGAGGTGTTTATCAACGGGACGTGGGGCACCGTTTGTGATGATGAGTGGGATGATAACGAAGCACTTGTTGTGTGCAGAAGTCTTGGCTATTCAGGGTAAATATTTACTGCAGCTGATTTACTACTTATTTATTGTGGTGTCAAACTAACAAACATTTAACGACATGCTTAGAAGATATATATTCATATCCATTTCATAGAGACTATACTGCTCAGAAAAGTGCCTACTTTGGACAAGGATCTGGAACTGTTTGGTTGGGATGGGTAAGGTGTTGGGGGAGAGAGTCATCCATCTTCGATTGTTCATACCCAGGAATCAGGAAAAATTATTGTGGTCGCTACCGGGATGCTGGTGTTAGATGCCGATAGTTTGCTTACACATAGTTTTAACTTTGTAAATCTTCCGAACTGTTATCAACCATAATTTTCATTTAGTTGATTTTTTCCACTGATAAGTTATGAATATTTTCATGATGCAATTTCAGACCGATGGCACTGTCAGATAAAAACAAACTATTTTAATAAATTCTATAATCATTCTTCAAAATAGATCTATAAAGTTTATTCTATATGTTAAATGTAAACATTTGTATAAAAACTTTTAAAATGTTGAAATGAAAAAAGGTAAATTTATTTCATACCTTGCAATATTTTCTTTTACCTGTTGAACTTTTGACCTTTATTGTCTATTCGTATAGACAATATAGTTGTTCCTTCACAAAGCGCTAGGCACTTTGAAGTGAAAGTTTCGTGTGTTTTGCAAGATACCTTAGTTACTGAGGTCCCGTGTCACGATAGACGTTGGTAGGATAAAGCTTAAGATCTTTCACTGCTCAATGGCCCTGATTGCTGAATAAAGATCTATGTACATGGTGACATCTCTATATGAGTGAAAAGTTCTCGAACAGGATGTAAAACAACATACAATCAATCACTGTATAGACTATATAATGCTATTCCATTGGTATTGGAGGTTATTGTAAATAAATGTTTTATTATTATTTGCCATTAAACATTAAACGTGAGTCCTTTTTGTTTATAGAGATTTTGAAATCAATATAATTGTTAACATTAGTAGAATGAATTATTTATATAGAGGAAAATAAAACAAACATGATCTTAAACATGTTTATTATGATATTGGCGATTGTTGGTCGTGCCATTTTTTAAAAGCAGCAAGAGGTCGCCAAGCATAAAGAGCGACCCCAAATTACAACAAGCAGAAGCAGCAGCAAACATGAATGCATATACATATACTATAAATAAGCATAAATATGCCGTTCCGGGTATACCGCGACCGGTAATTATATTTTTTGTATTTTACATAAATTTTACACGTATGTAGAGTTATCGTTCCGGGTTAACCGGGAACGTTACTCAACATATTTTAGCAAACAAAGCAATGCATGAATTTGTTAAAAGCAGTACACATTTTGCACAGTAATTGAGTTTGTTTTAAGCAAGCAAAGCAGACCAGTTCATGAATTTGTTGAAAGCAGCACACATTTTCAAAGTAAATAAGTTTGTTTTAAGCAGCAGTAGCTCAATAAATTATAGCATCAGTTGAATGGCTCGGCGCAAACGCCACATGGCCGAAACCTTTAATTTGGAAACCACTGGTTTCGGTCACCCCATAAAATGGGGAAGCCGCATTCAACTGACCCACGACCAACAGCCCTAAATAATATATCATATTTACTTGGTAAAATTTACTTAAACTCTTTCTCCAGACCCCCCCCCCCTTTTTTTTTTAATTTAAAGATGCTAGTATTAAATAAAGACAGAAAACATGTCCTATTTGCTTATTGGTGTTTTAATATGCAACTTTTATGAGGAATTAAGGAACTTATTTTAGATTATCCCTGGGTTATTTTATAGCAAATATCTTTATATAAATATAATGAATGACTAAGATATTAAGATGCATTACATCTAGAGCAAACTATTGCCTGTCATTATAAAATGGCTGGTTCTAGTATACCCCTCTCATTTCAACAGGAGCACAAGTATTCAAGCTGATTTAAAGCAACATTGTTCTGGGGGAAATCTCTGTTAATGATACTGTAGGATTATCATTAGAAATCTTTGCTATCAAATAAATATGTTAATTTGTATTTTGTAAAAGGTCAGCTATTAGGGAATGAAGTCCCACTTATAGTGCTTACATACGTATGTTTCATGTGGTTATAGTACCCTTTTTTTATCCCCCTCCCCCCCGTGAATCAAAATGAAATCTTTTGGTATGCCAAATAAAATCTTATTTAGGATTAAATGAATACTTAAAAGCAGAATAACATTGTCACCACATTTAAATTCTATTTTTATAGGTTCTAACTCTGTTCAAATTCTTGCTTTTCCAACCAAAATAATCTTTATAATTGAGGAGCCTACACACCATAAACTTTTCCAGCTACTGTCTACATGTACGAGGAATATAAGACTAATGTAAAATTTGACTTCTAATGTGTATGAAATATATGGAGATAACGAACAGTATTCAAGCTCAAAAATCCATTATACAATACAAAATAGGAGCAGAGCAAACACGGACCTCCAAACATCAGAGGTGGGATCAGGTGCCATGGAGGAGTGAGCATCCCTTGCCGACCGGTCACACCCGCCTTGTGCTCCTTGTCATGATCGGGAAATAACGGAAAAATCCGTCGACAATTCAGTGTGTAAATAATGGCCTAACAATTAGTATGAAAAACGTCAGTCAGCATTTGACTCAATGATAAATTGTATTTGCTGACAAGGTCATTGTATCGACCAAAGAACTTACGAAATGATGACTTTAAACGAGACAGCTGATATTCTTGTTTCATCAACTCACAGGTCATATAGAATGCCTTCACTACCTAGAACTAAGATAAAAACAGGGCAGACATCAGTCAATAATAAATGACTCATAAACAGAGCAACCACTTCCCCTATCTTACTGGATTGCAAAAACATTTTACTTCATCCTACACTTATATCAAATATGAATAATTGTGTAGACATTTCCGGACAGTGCATTATTCTCAGAATCCTCAAGGTATAGAGACTTATACAAATTAAAACAAAATTTCCTCAATTTAGACAAAAATTGAAAATGTGATGGGAAGAAGACACTTTCTGGTTAAGAAAGGCTTAATCCATACCTTGAACAGGTTTGCAGCTAAAAAGTACTGTTAAAATATATGTGACTGAACCATGTGAACTTTTGTCATGCATAAAATCTTAGAGCTGATAAACAGAATTTTGCTCTTGATTCTGCATGAATGACATGTTTAAAGGGTAGTAACCTAACATAACTGGAAAGAATTTCACAAATGCTTTAATTCCTAGTACATAAACAATAGACTACTGTTTTGTATTTTCCTAAAATTATGCTTGTAACAGCTTAATTCACTGAAGCTGTAGCTATTTGGTGAAATTATAATGGGCTGGATTGAGAATTTTTCTGCCCCTGGATCTTTTATGCCTTAGCCATTCACAATACTTACCAAAGAAAATTATCAATGTGAAATATCACTTTCATTTAGAAAACAACTGGAGCTAATGAAATCAACTCCAAAAATTTAAGTCCTTTAAATAATTGCCTTCTGGTTTCATCAATAAATTGGTTACTTGTAAAAAAGGAAACAAAAATTATGCCTTGTCTTACCTTCAAAATCCCCATACAATCGGCCATACTACCTGTACATGAATCAGTTTAGAGTTGTAATACTTAAGTGTACTTGAATTGACCTACACCAGACCTGAACTAATAAATCTCACTGAACCGATACTCCCATCCTGGTAACTCTTTGTCATGATGGGCTCAAATGTAGGAAAAAGAAATTACCACTCTGAATTATTTTATACACCATTAAAATATGGGAAATGTTTTAACTGAAAACAATCACTGATAAACCTAATAAGTCAAATATCTAAAATCTCCAGTTATATAAACACAAGTATTAAACCTGACTGAACTGTTTACCATCATAATTTTTTTTATAGGGCAAGTAAATCACCTTTTGAAGCTTTATTTAAGTAACTTTGTCAGAAGCAGAGAATTGGAGTATTGATGAATGTACACATTCACAAATGGTTTCCATTTTTAGGTCTCACAGAACACCTATAAACTTTGAATACCTACCCACAGCTAAAAGAATAAAATTTGTCAATCAGCTGGTCAAAGCAATATAGCAAAGAGATGTTCTTTAACATGAACCCTTGCTCTAATTGATCATTGATATGTCAGTTTCCTTAATTAACAAGTCTATTTCCCTAATTTCCCCAACCCCCAACCCCCTAACCTCCCCCCCCCCAAAAAAAAAAAAAATGGAAAATTCAAATTCTTGTTTACTATTGTAGCTAGGTGGAGTGCAAGACTTGAGAGTACAAATGATTAGGTGAATAATAGGGGGGCACAACCTAGGTCCTTAAAATGCTAAAATAATATACCCTTGCCCTTGATTCAGATTCCACACTGTTAAATTCATTGTATGACATACACGTAGGAAAATGCATTAGCTCTTAACGAGCAACTGAGTTACCTTCACTACTGGACGAAAAAAGTGCCGAGAATCCCAAAATTTACTGAAAATGTTTGATAATTACTGATACTGTGCTGTTGTTGCTGATAAATACTGATATTTACTGTTATTCTTACTGTTGTTACTGATAATTTTAGTTGTTTCTGATAAATACTGATAATTACTGCCGTGTTGCAACCACTATTGAAATAACGACCACTATTGAAATAATTATTTCAATAGCGGTTGAGAGTGCATTTCAAATCCAAACACATGATGTAACCACTATTGAAATAACGTTCACTATTGAAATAATTATAATAACAATATATTATATATTAACAAATATATATATATATATACAATATTACAATAATATTGTCTGTTGGTTTTCGCCGAGTCTGCCAGATTCAGCAGAAGCTTGCTTATAAACATTTGCATTTGTATGAATTTTAGGTACGTCAGTTAAATCATAGATGTCCGTATATTAATGGTACTTTTTAGAAAGGAAAGGAAAACATTAATTTACACATCATAATTTAAACTCAATAAATTAATTTATTATGTTGGAAAACGTAATGAACAAGTCATCCTTATATTTTTCTTTCATTAGAGGGGACATTTCAGTAAGGCTTGCAATATGGTTTTGGTATTGAAATCATTGTCAGCAGCCATAAAATAATTATTTCAATCACTGTTGAAATCATTATATCAATCACAATTGAAATCATTATTTCATCACTATTCAAGTCTTTATTTTAAAAGTGAAAATTATTTCAATAGTGGTTGCAACCTGGTTAAAGCTTTAAAAAGCATTCAAAACCTCTGTTGAAATCATTGTTTCAATAGTGAACGTTACATTGTATTTCAAAAGTGGTTGCAACCTGTGTTCGGTTTTGAGAGGCATTTTGTAACCACTATTGAAATAACGTCCACTATTGATATAATTATTTCAATATTGAACGTTATTTCAATAGTGGTTTCAACCAGTTTTTGGTTTGAAATGCACTTTCAACCACTATTGAAATAATTATTTCAATATTGAACGTTATTTCAATGGTGGTTACAACCAATGTTTAGTTTTGAAATGCACTCTCAACCACTATTGAAATAATTATTTCAATAGTGGTCGTTATTTCAATAGTGGTTGCAACACTGCCGTCTTTACTGTTGAGTCTGATAAATACTGATAAATACTGTTGATGTGCTGTCGATGCTGAGATTTACTGATAATTACTGTGGTCATTGTTCTTGAGCGAGAAGCTGCTAAAATAGACCTTTGGGTTGTTAAAACCTTCCTCAATCATTACTTTCTTTTTTATTTAATTTTCACAACAACATTTTCATGTTTCTTTATATTTACTGCTTGTGACAAAATATGATACTGGTCTCAATTATAATACGGTTATGAAAATCTTGACAATTATAATTAAAGTTAACCATTAAATAAAATTATCAGCGTAAAGGCAAATGTTTTCCAAGAATCTATGAAAATAGTACATGTATGTCTGTAAGCAGAATAAATGGAATTTTCCTTTTGCATGAAGATTTCATTTTAACATAAGTCACTGTAATACTAAAACATTAAGGCTTAAAAAAAATATAAATAAAAAAAGGATTGATTGCCCGACTCAAGAAATTTGGGTAAGGAGGTTGGTGAATTTTTTCATTTAAAAACACTGAAGTGGAAATAATTATTAATGGGTGGGCTAAAACCGGGATAAAAAAAATTCCAGCAGAATAGAAAAAAATTGATTCGGACCTTTTTTTTCACTCTGTCAAGAGATGACAAACAATCATTTTCTTTTTAAAGATGGCCTTACATGATAGCTTTTTTTTTTAATTCTTCCCCAAAGATATGCATAGTTTTTTGTTTTTTTTTAATGTTCGGTCTTTTTCCCCTGAAAATCTGCCCGAAACTGATAAATTTTATGTTTTTTTTTAAATAAATTGAGAGATGAAAAAAAGGGGTGAATATGTTCAGTCTGGAGGCACATTTTTTATTTATTTATTTTTTAGGAATACGTAATGCAAGCATCCGTAAATCATCCCAGAATATAACTCTGCTAGGGGACTGATCAAAAATTTTTTGTCAGAATTATAGTGTAAGTGCAATGGTATACACGTGTACATGTAATTTTGATGTTGGTCTCTTACAATTTTACAAGTCACCACATAAAACATTTTTATTCAATGTTTTAAAAATCTCATTCATTTAAATTAATTTTTATGGAATGGAAAATAAGAAATGGGCCCTACTAAATGTAAATAATGGATTATTAATTTGATCGATTTTAATATTGTAAGGTCACAGATTCTGAATGGAATACACGTTTAAATTGATCAGAAATCAAAGATCAACCCGTGATTTGGCTTTATTGTGTACATGTCTTAGGCACTGGGGCAGAACCGGGTACAACATGTACATGTATATTCCATGTAAGTTGTAGTGGTCAGCGTAACAATGGGCACTAATTACCTACTGTTCTGCGTCTGTGGCCACCGGTGTTAATAATAAACAAATGAACCTGCACTGTACATGTACTTGCTACTTGGAGCAGGAACAATCTTTATGAATGCACAAAAAATTTAATATTTGTTATCGATTTGATTGACAAATTAAATTGATAGAAAAATGTTTAGCAATATAGGACACAGTACAAAATAAAAAAAAAAAGAGAGAGAGAAATGAAGTTTATATACATTGTACAAACTTAATAATTAAGTGAAGTAACTTAAACATGTTAAAATAAAATAGATTTATTTTAATTCACGTAGATCTTTGCTCAGTATTTAATTTCATTTGCTAGTTTTACGTACATTTCTTGAGATAAAGTTTAAAGAATATCCAGGGGGAGGGTGCTACATGTAAATTCATTTGAATCTCTGTTAACAGTTTTTATGAGCCTGTAAAACGGAGACGAGAAATTGATAAGGAAGAGTTCGACTTTGTTTATCTAATAAATAATTATGCAAAATTTATACGAGATTTTTTTTTTAAAAGATGGTTTAGTGATTTAGCAATTTGTGTAATGATATTAGCATCAACTGTTCACAGTTCAGAAAATCGCTGAAGCCGAGAAAAAAATCTGTTATGAATTATCGGAATGTAATAGTAACATGCTGATCGCACTCATGAATAAATGTTATTATAATAGCTGAATTTTGTATTGTTTCGTGATTCTCTAAAATAATTTATTCATGTATATTAAAGATCTTTAGTAATTATTACATGTATAACTTATGGAACTTAAAACTAAAGAATCAACCTTGCGCCTATCAGCTTAGTTAACAGTCTTTCATCCCCCCTTTTTTCTGCTACAGTCTGAATAACTAATTAAATCATGTCGCGTGTACTTTGAGTACATTGGTCTCGCAAAAGAGAAATGCACAACAAATATTATACTCTCTGTACAAGGTTATTTCTAATTTTACTCATGTTACTAAATGCATATCGTAAGAAATACAACGTGTACTAATATTTGACCCGATTCTCAAAACGAAAGTAGAAACTTCTACACGTGGTGGACATGTAATTTCAAGTTTTGTTTTATTTCGTTTTTTAACTGACTGACCGCGTATAAGCAGGTTATTATTATTTTTTTAAATTGATCTAGCTGTTACCAGTAATTACGCACATCGTACTAACGAAGAAAGATCTTCGTATTTCATTGAATGAAAATCACACTGAATAAGATTTCTATCTCTTGGTGGCTTGTTGTTAAAAAAAAACAACGAAAGATAGATAGCTTGATAGCACAAAATGACATTTAAAAAATTGCGAGGAGGACATAAATTATAGATCTAGAGAGCACTAGCTAAAAGAGATAATTCAACAAATTTAAGATCATAATCAAATCTTATTATTTGAACCTGTCACATTCTTCATTAAAGGGCATAGTATATGTTATATGAATAGATTTTTTGTGAGAAATATTTAATACTGCCTTGTTAAAAGGAGAAGGGTTTGTAAACGGGGGGGGGGGGGGGGGTCTCAACTAAGAGAGCAGACGGACCCCATGTTACTAGTAAAATATTCAGGTTCTCTACATGAAAATATAAATTTAATTGCAACCATTGACTGTATTGAAGATGCTTCCTAAAATTTTTAACGACAGTACAAATACACGCGGAAAAAATATGAGATGAGATTTTTTTTAAAAAAAAAACCTTTGTGAATTAAAAAATTGTTTTAAAAAGTACCTGCATAGGTAGAGTAACAACTGCATGAACGCCCCCCCCCCCCCTTTCAGATATTGACAACAAAGGAGAAATATAAAGATAAAGGAAAACATAAACATTTATGATCTAATTTTAACATTAAGATGTAAAAAAAAAATAATAAAATAAAAATAAATAAATGAATAATGAAATGTGAAAACAAATAATTCATGTGACTTTTTCATTTAGAATTTAACTAGTAAGTAGATTGTAATGAATTTTGTTGATAAAATACTTTCTTTAAAATAATTAATCATCACTCAAGTTTTTTAGCACCTTCTCAGCTCAAGAACAATGACCACAGTAATTATCAGTAAATCTCAGCATCGACAGCACATCAACAGTATTTATCAGTATTTATCAGACTCAACAGTAAAGACGACATTAATTATATCAGTATTGATCAGAAACAACTAAAATTATCAGTAACAACAGTAAGAATAACAGTAAATATCAGTATTTATCAGCAAGAACAGCACAGTATCATAATTATCAAACATTATCAGTAAAATTTGGGATTCTCAGCACTTTTTTCGTCCAGTAGTGATTTGATAGCAATTGAATTTAATAAAGCTTACTAGTATGCATAGGAACCAAGGGGCAACTACACACTTAAGAAGCTCTTAATTTAATTTTCAGTTTACATTGGAGGTTAAAATATGCAAGAAATAAAGCAATGGCTTTGCCCTGTTGGTTGATTGTGTTGTTTAATGTGGAGGACAATATTAAAGACCTGAACACAAGTCATAAATGCATGAATAACACATAAGCCTAATGTATGGTAAACATTATCCCTACAATATTGAATTTTCAATGCTTTGCTTCCAAGCCCCCCCCCCCCCCCCCCCAAACCCCTTTTCAATATTTGTAGATGCTACAATCTGAAAAATTAAAAATTAATTTATTTAAAATTCCCTTGTATAAACCAAGAATGTTCAATTTTATTAATGCTGTGAAAAATGACCAACGATCATTATAATATTTTGATGCTCTTTAGAGAGTTTTCATACGCCGTATTTTCTCTCCGAGTTATATCCCTTGGCCGCCATCTCGGTGGTCAACCTGGTAATTTTTTTATTTGTGTTACCAAAGTTGAGAGGGTGTAGCAGAAAAAATTGATGGAAAATCTTTATGGAATAAAATTATGAAATGAAGGAGGCTTTAACAAATGTATATTTTTCAGGGGAAAAAAACAACGCTTCTACCCCATAATGGCCAGTATGAAAAAGTTAAAGTTGGTTTAATAATGAAGGAATATGAGCATGTTGATCTCCAATATCGCGGCCTACGGGATATAAATCTTGATAATTTGGGCCTACTGAACTATCTATACCCCCCCCCCCCCACCCTTTACCACATTTTTTTATATTTAATATTTTTATAAAAATATTGTACGATCTAAAAATTTGGGAAAAAACCAAATATTTCTGAAATATGTTTGCATGTAAAACAACAAAGATTCAATAAAGATCACGCCACATGCTATTACATGGGAACTTTTCAATCCAAGCCAATTGTGCATTACTCCGTGAAAGAATAATCCATCGATGCGTTTAATCATCAATTCTGATATTTGTTGCCGATATTTTATGAAATTATATAAGAAAAACTGTGATTGAAAGTATATTTTTTCAAAATTCTGTCTGCTACAAAATTCGTGTACCTTTCGTTTTTGGATCCAGAGCAAAGAGGAGGAATTTAAGACATTCCGATCCCGATCTAATTATTTTCTAGCTAACCCAACTCAAATAGCAGAAACTAGGTTTTCCTCATAAAATAAGCGCATCTATTTTTTTAAATTAATAGATGCTATCGTTATACATCTTTTCCTCATGCTGCTGAATATGCATACACTTCTATCTCTAATGTACAACTTAAGTCTATTCTAATTTGTCATTAATTGTCCCATTTTCTTAGACATTTAAATGCAGTATTCTTTTATATTTTTAACTGCATTTGAAATAGCATTTTTTTAATTTTCAAAAGGTTTCAACCATCCGAATTCCCCAAGATTGTGATTTTTCTCAATTCTTATGTACTAATCATTGATTGTACCCTTACATGTAATAAAAATGAAAATCACATGGTAATTTAGAATTGTGCTTAATGTTATACGTTAAGGAAATCGAAACATGTAAAAGTTTGGTACACACGATAATCAGGTAAGTAAAATCGATCGATCATTCTTTAACATTAAAGTTTGTTATCACTTTACGGAATAAAATTGTCTCCAAGTGGTGCAGTGGCAGAGCGTCTGCTCCAGTGTTGCTGAGTAAGAAGTTGATCCTTACGTAGCTGATTCGAATCCCATTGCGGGACGTGGAGACCGATCCCTCACTGCTCAAAGCTGCAGTTGCTGTGGACAGGTCGAAATTTGCAGTCATCCACCGGCAAGTGGTGGCGTCTCAATATAAGTGAAAAAATTCCGAAAGGACATTAAACCCCCCCCCCCCCAAAAAAAAGAAATAGAATTTATTTCTACCACAAAAACACGAGTATTTAGTATTAAAAACAACAATCAAATCAGCATGAGTTGTGGGAATGAATTAAGAATACTGAAATCAAATTGACTAATATTGATGCATATTAATCCCCTCAATACACTACTGGACGAAAAAAGTGCTGAGAATCCCAAATTTTACTGATAATGTGGGTACAGTCCACTAATTGTTTTCCCATAGGCGGCAATGTTAACGTTTCTTCACATAGCAATGTCCCTAATTTTCGTTCAGCAGTGAGTGACCCCTCAAATCAAAGCACATCAAGTTGTCTTTCCTTGGTTAAAATCTCGAGGTGGCATGTCAGATTCGTTTTCCGGCAAAATGCGTCTGTCTGCGTTAACCTCTGAAAATGAAAGTGAAAGTAGGGGAATTCCAGACTTCTCACTGGTGTAATAATACATAAAATAATTCTGCTGATCTTATTGATAAATTACATCTGCCAAGCTTTTTTGCAAGGGAACATGCTCCTTATCAACAAGTATGAGGCTCAGTTTAATACATTATCACAGTTTTTTTTATTCAGGTCTGCAAATTAAGGAACTTGTAATTTTTTCTGCACTACTTTCTTCCCCTACCGATTCTAAAAATAATTAGAGGTATGTACCCAATATGAAAAAGTATTTTCTGGATTTTACAACATTTTACATCATAAGTCATACTACAGTCTATGTAGTGACACTATGCCAAATTTCAGGAAAATTCAATCATTAATAAAGATTTTACAGCATGCACAGTTCTATATGCAAAATCCTTTAAAAATGCTTCCATCTAGCCACAACTGCACCCACATTTTAAGTCATCGGTTAACCTATTAATGTACTTATACCATTTTTATTCTTTTTCATGACTTTAAATACATCAAGCAAAATTATAATCATGCACTCATATGGGTCCATTTCTCTTATTTCAAAAAATCGATGCATTTTCGCACAAAATTTGATCATCCCTCACCCTTGAATTCATTGTTTCTCCATGATAGACAAAAAAAATTAAGTTTACAAATACCCCGAAAGTAGTAAAAATAGAAAGTACTGATTATTTCCTGTCCATTGACGTATCATTCAGGAAAATTGGTGAAGGAATAAAAAAGTTATAATCCTATATATTCTTGTGTACATTCATCTGTTTCAAAGCAATTTTTACGCCAAAGCAAGTTCACTCATCTATGACGTCATAATGACATCATAATAATGGATTGCTTATTACACATGTAGTGTTACTTTTCCCATACTTTTAATCAAAGATGAAATTAGAACTAAAATATTCATTTTAACTATAAAATAATAAAAATACTTGCATGAGCAGATCAAATAAATAGTCTACAGAAAATGTTTGTTTCCATGGTAACCATTTTGTAATTTGTGGAAAAATGAAAGAGAACTTTGAAAATTTTGAATTTCCTTACAAGTCGCTCGTTTTGACTGACAAATATTAAAGAAATTTTAACTCTAATATTTTTTAATCTTAATATTTTATCATACACAACACTATGAATGTTAAATATTGTTTTGAAATTCTTTTCAAATTATATTAGCTGTAAAATATATAGCATACATGTACAGATTAGTTTGATGGTCACTTTCACAGCTCAAATATTCATTTAAAATCTACATTTTCTAAGCTTTAACACCACCTTCCTCCCCCCCCCCCCCCCCCCCACACACACACACACACAAAGAAGCTTTAGAAAATTCAACTTACATATTGAAAGTACTGTCATCATTTTACATGTGAAGACTCAAGATGAGTTCAAAAGAGTTTGTTTTTACTGACTGATAGCTTTAAACACCATCTGCATGAACCTCAAAGTTGTCCTGTATCACCATGAACCTAAAAAAAAAAATCAATTTAAAAAATAGTGCAATAATTTATCACCATCAAAAGCACCTAGAACATTCACAGACAGACATCAAACACACACAATCCTACCACATTCCTTTTATGCCCATAATTTGATATCAATTGAAAATTATGAATTTGCGCTGATTAGTCTCAACATTGTTAAATTGCATGTAAATTAATAATACAGGTAAAAAGCAGGTTTACTGACAATAATTATACATTAGATAAATACATGTAATGCAGTTAATACATGTAAAACATAAAAAATGTTAGTGTGCATGTTCACGCACACACTGCTTAACTTCCACAGAACTGTAGCCTGACCAACTTCTTTGAAAGAATGCACATGTATACTACGTCCTCATTCATGTAATTCTATTCCACGAAAATAAAAGTTTTCATTTACAAATATTGTAATAAGGCATGCAAACCTTTTTTTCTTTACCCCCTTCATAAAATGACAAGTGCATATCACCTACATACTGCAAGACTCTGCACTAGGTAGCACTAAGCAGTTTCGATAACTTACTGCCACTCTACTTTCACTTTGACCTTGAACTTCACTGAATACCGATTCCGACCTCATTTGTGAATTTTTGTGTATTGAAAATAAGCAATAGTGGTGGATGTACTTCTAAAATAACTGTTCTTTTTCTAAATATCTATTAATGGCTCTGAATTAATAAATTGTATAAAATCAATACATTTAATTTACATGCTACATGTACATGTGTACACAACGGAAGATATGAGCATAAGCTGTCTGTTCCTAAGGGGGTAAGGAGGGGGGGGGGCTATTAACAAGTCAATTTGTTTCAAAATATGTATAAACAAATTAAAATGTGCTTCCTTCATAAATTTAAACAATTGGAAATGATAGTAAACACCGAGTTCAAAACAAAATAAAGATCTATGAGAATTTTCTCTTACCAATAGGCTCCACATATTGGGTACAGTCCACTAATTGTTTTCCCATAGGCGGCAATGTTAACGTTTCTTCACATAGCAATGTCCCTAATTTTCGTTCAGCAGTGAGTGACCCCTCAAATCAAAGCACATCAAGTTGTCTTTCCTTGGTTAAAATCTCGAGGTGGCATGTCAGATTCGTTTTCCGGCAAAATGCGTCTGTCTGCGTTAACCTCTGAAAATGAAAGTGAAAGTAGGGGAATTCCAGACTTCTCACTGGTGTAATAATACATAAAATAATTCTGCTGATCTTATTGATAAATTACATCTGCCAAGCTTTTTTGCAAGGGAACATGCTCCTTATCAACAAGTATGAGGCTTAGTTTAATACATTATCACAGTTTTTTTTTATTCAGGTCTGCAAATTAAGGAACTTGTAATTTTTTCTGCACTACTTTCTTCCCCTACCGATTCTAAAAATAATTAGAGGTATGTATCCATGTTTGATAATTACTGATACTGTGCTGTTCTTGCTGATAAATACTGATATTTACTGTTATTCTTACTGTTGTTGCTGATAATTTTAGTTGTTTCTGATAAATACTGATAATTACTGTCGTCTTTACTGTTGAGTCTGATAAATACTGATAAATACTGTTGATGTGCTGTCGATGCTGAGATTTACTGATAATTACTGTGGTCATTGTTCTTTAGCTGAGAAGGTGCTAAAATAGAGCTTAGGGTTGTAAACACCTTCTTCAATCATTAATTTACTTTCTTTTTTATTTAATGTTCACAACAACATTTTCATGTTTCTTTATATTTACTGCTTGTGACAAAAATTATGACACTGATCTCGATTACAATACGGTTGTGAAAATCTTGACAATTATAATCAAAGTTAACCATAAAATAGAAATTGCCAGCGTAAAGGGAAATGTTTTCCAAGAATCTATGAAAATAGTACATGTATGTCTGTAAGCAGAATAAATGGAATTTTCCTTTTGCATGAAGATTTCATTTTAACATAAGTCACTGTAATACTAAAACATTAAGGCTCTTTGAAAAAAAAAAAGGATTGATAGCCCGACTCAAGAAATTTGGGTAAGGAGGTTGGTGAATTTTTTCATTAAAAAAACACTGAAGTGGAAATAGTTATTAATTATTAATGGGTGGGAAAAAATCGGGAGAAAAAAATTCCAGCAGAATAGAACAATAATTTTATTTTTAAAGATGCCCTTACATGATAGCAATTTTTTTTAAATTCTTTCCCAAAGATATGCATAGTTTTTAAAAAAAATTTAATGTTCGGTTTTTCTGACCCCCTCCCCCCCCCCCCCGAAAATCTGCCAGAAACTGATAAATTTTATGCTTTTCTTTAAAATAAAATGAGAGATGAAAACAGGGGTGAATATGTTCCGTCTGGAGGCACATTTTTTATTAATTTTTTTTTTTTTTTTTTTTGTAGGAATACGTAATGCAAGCATTCGTAGATCTTCCCAGAATATAACTCTGCTACATATTTATACACGTGCAACAGGCAGATGGGGGCTGATCAAAAATTATTTGTCAGAATTAAAGTGTAAGTGCAATGGTACACACGTGTACATGTAATTTTGATGTTGGTCTCTTACACTTTCACAAGTCACCACATAAAACATTTTTATTCAATAAGTTTTAAAAATTTCATTCATTTAATTTAATTGATTGGAATGGAAAATAAAGAAGTGGAACCTACTAAATGTAAATAATGGATGATTAAGATCTGAATGGAATTCACGTTTAAATTGATTTGTATTGATCAGAAATCGAAGATCAACCTATGATTTGGCTTTTTTCTGTACATTTCTTAGGCACTGGGGCAGAACGGGGTACAACATGTATATTCCATGTAAGTTGTAGTGGTCAGCTTAAAGACCCAATATTTTTCCGTACGGTTACCTAGGAAGAGGGAGTGGTCTAATTAGTATAGGTGTTATTTACCTGGAGTGCCCTAATACTCAAGATGCCAAAATTTATATACACATTGCATTATACAGGAAGTCTTTATGGTGATCATTGTCAACATTACACACGTTTCTTGTCTAATTCTGAGTGAAACAGTGGTGAAACCAAATAATACTTTTGCATAAAATTGATAATCTCAACATTTTCATCGATATTTTTTATAAAAAAAAAAAAAATATCATGTATAAAGAAATATCCTTTTAAAAAAATTATTAAAAAAAATCTCGAGTGTAAGCTACAAAGCAATCATATCAATGATTTTTTAATTGTCAGCAGAAAATAATTACAAGGTATACTGTACGTGTAAATATTGAAAAGAAGTTTTATTTCTCTTGAGTACATTAACAATCTAGAAATCATTAATTTCCCTGGTCGACACTGGTGCCCATGATTTACGAATAAGGAATTTAGAGAAAATTCGAACTATGATTTTGATATTTCTTCCACTACGTGATGAAGAATTATTGAAAATTTTTGTGATCCAAATTTCTTAAATAAAAATAAATGCCATTCAAAGATAGTGCAATTTAAAAATAAACAACAATCTATTCTACACGAAAAACAATATTTACGTAATACATGTTATTTGTAAAAAAAAAATTTACGATTTATATAAAACATCTGCATTTAACAGATAAAAACTTGTGATAAAGGAATCTTCATAGTTTTCAAACTTAATTCATGCCATCAGCTAGTGTCTTATTATCTTCTTTCAATTATTTTGATTCCATTTTGTTGATTCATTTTATTGGGGGGGGGGGGGGGTCGCTATATTGATCCCAGAAGACGGCGAATTGAGTTTCTGTGGACCCAAGCGACAAATCAAGCGGGGCACATAAAAGAGGTTGTCGCGTGGACAGGTAATTGCTATCGAAACATCCAATCTCAGAATGTCAGGTAGCACAGGTAGCTGGCCTGCCAATCAGATCAGTAGCTATTGTTTTATTTATGATTGACAGGCGGTATATTATTGATCTTGAACCAGGTAGATTTTGGGGGCGTTAACGTAAAATTGGGTGTTTAACAATGGGCACTAATTACCTATTGTTCTGCGTCTGCGGCCAGCTGTGTTAATAAACAAATGAACCTACACTGTACATGTACTTGCTACTTGGAGCAGGAACAATCTTTATGATTGCACAAAAAAATTAATACATGTATTTATTATCGATTTTGTTGACAAATTAAATTGATAGAAAAATATTTAGCAAAATAGGTCACAGTACAAAATTAAAAAAAAGAAAAGAAATGAAGTTATATACATTGTACAAACTTATTATTTAAATGAAGTAACTTGAACATGTTAAAATAAAATAAATTTATCTTAATTCACGTAGATCTTTGCTCAGTCTTTTTTAAATTTCATTTGCTAGTTTTACGTACATTTCTTGAGATAAAGTTTAAAGAATATCCGGGGGGAGGGTGCTACATGTAAATTCATTTGAATCTCTCTTAACAGTGTTTAAGGGCCTGTAAAACGGAGACGAGAAATTGATGAGGAAGATTTCGACTTTATCTAATAAATAATTATGCAAATTTATACGAGATTTTTGTTTAAAAAAAAATGGTTTAGTGATTTAGCAATTTGTGTAATGATATTAGCATCAACGGTTCACAATTCAGAAACGCGAAAACTCCACATCGCTGAATCCGAGAAAAAAATCTGTTACATTGTATATGAATTATGAATGTCAGTTAACATGCTGATCGCACTCATGAATAAATGTTATTATAATAGCTGAATTTTATATTGTTCCTTGATTCTCTAAAATAATTTATTCATGTATATTATAGATATTAAGTAATTATTACATGTATAACTTATGGAACTAAAAACTAAAGAATCAAGCTTTCAGCCTATCAGCCCATCAGCCTAGTTAACAGTCTTTCACCCCCCTCCTTTTTTTCCTGCTACAGTCTGAATAACTAATTGAATCATGTCGCGTGTACTTTGAGTACATTGGTCTTGCACAATGAGAAATGGAATGGACAACAAATATTATACTCTCTGTACAAGGTTATTTCTAATTTTATTAATTTTACTAAATGCATATCGTAAGACGTACAAAATGTACTAATATTTGACCCGATTCTCAAAACGAAAGTAGAAACTTCTACACGTGGTGGACATGTGAATAGTTTACACGCTGTTTTAGAACGACCGAGTAATTTCCGTTTTTTGTTTCATTTTGTGTTTTAACTGACTGACCACGTATAAGGAGGTTATTAATTTTTTTTTAAATTGATCTAGCTGTTACCAGTAATTACGTACATCGTACTAACGAAGAAAGAAAGATGCGTATTTCATTGAATGAAAATCACACTGCATAAGACTTCTAGTTCCTGATGGCTTGAAAAAGAAAATAAAAATAAAAACAACGACAGATAGGTAGCTTGATATCACAAAATGATATTTAAAAAATTGCGAGGAGGACATAAATTATAAAACTATCTAGAGCGCACTAGCCGAGTAAAAGAGATAATTCAACAAATTTAAGATCATGATTAAATCTTATCATTTGAACTTGTCACATTCTTCATTAAAGGGCATAATATATGTTATATGAATAGATTTTTTGTGAGAAATATTTAATACTGCCTTGTTAAAAGGAGAATATGGTTTGTAAAAAGGGGGGGGGGGTCAAATACAGTGCAGGAAACTAATTTTGTTACAGCATCGATGCTGATTTGAATGCTTCCTTCGCTTGCTGATTTGAATGCTTCCTTTGCTTGCTGATTTAATACTAGTAATCCTTATCCTGATGCTGTTTTATAATTAGGTCAATGCTACCGGAAGTAGCATCATGCTACCGGAAGTAGATAATGAATTTCAGCATTGCCGTTTAAAGCAATAAAAGTGCCTTTTACAATTATTTGATCATAATATCTCACTATGTATCAATTATGTGAATACTTTGACCAATATTCTTTCTTTCTTTTTTAATTTTTTACCGAATTAAAACTCATTGATTTTCTGATGCTAGTAGGATAATGCTGATTTTATGTAGGTCAATGCTGGTTTTATCCTTTGCTTGCTGATGCTGATCCTGGTAATGCTGTGTTTTAAATGCTGATGCTAATGCTAGCTCGATCCTGATGCTTCTAATGCTTATGCTGATGCTGGTTTATGTAACAAAATTAGTTCCCTGCACTGTAACAGAGCAGACGGAACCCATGTTACTTGTCAAATATTCAGGTTCTCTACATGAAAATATATATTTAATTGCAACCATTGACTGTTTTAAAGATGCTTCCTAAAAATTTTTAACGACAGTACAAATACACGCGGAAAAAAATATGAGATGGGATTTAAAAAAAAAAAGAAAAAAAAAAAAAACCTTTGTGAATAAAAAAATTATTCTAAAAAGTATCTCATGTATATGTATAGATAGAGTAACCACTGCATGAACACCCCCCCCCCCCCCTTTTCAGATATTGACAACAAAGGAGACATATAAAGATAAAGAAAAACATAAACATATATGATCTAATTTTAACATTAAGATGGAAAAAAAAATACCAATAATAAAATAAAAATAAATAAATGAATAATGAAAACAAATAATTCATGTGACATTTTCATTTAGAATTTAACTAGTAAGTAGATTGTAATGAATTTTGTTGATAAAATACTTTCTTTAAAATAATTAATCATCACTCAAGCTTTTTTAGCACATTTTCAGCTAAAGAACAATGACCACAGTAATTATCAGTAAATCTCAGCATCGACAGCACATCAACAGTATTTATCAGTATTTATCAGACTCAACAGTAAAGACGACAGTAATTATCAGTATTTATCAGAAACAACTAAAATTATCAGCAACAACAGTAAGAATAACAGTAAATATCAGTATTTATCAGCAAGAACAGCACAGTATCAGTAATTATCAAACATTATCAGTAAAATTTGGGATTCTCAGCACTTTTTTCGTCCAGTAGTGATAGTAATAAAACAAATAATTCGGATATGTTGATAAGAATTTGCTATAGATATTTCTTATACTTTTTCCATCTTCCACAGTGCAAAAACATTTTTATTTTTACAAATTATATTATTGAATGCTTAAATTGACTTTTATGTGACGTAATTGTCGCAAACTAGTAAGTCAGTGACCAAATACTGAATCATCTAGGTGTGAAATGGAAATCCCTACCGGGACTCGGCAAGGTTTTTTTTTTTTTTATTGCATATTGCTGATAAGTTTAGGGTTGTATTTCATGAAAAAAAATTCAATCATTATACTCGCACTGTCAAGAAAGTTCGGATGCATTGATGATACCCTGGACCATTTCCTAATTATGTTTAAAGAGGTGGTTGGGATGACAGGTAAATGTACAATAAGGTTTAGGAATTTTAAATCATACTCTGGGTGTCTAGAGGGCGCCCGGGGGCGTTTTTACAGAAACCCGGTTTCCAGATTCTTCATTCCGTTTACACAAAGGCAAATCATCTTTCGGAAGGTAATTGCATTTATTCTGTAAATTGCAATATGGTTCCAAATTTTCATTTCCATACTTTGGGTGGAGGGGGGGGGGGACAAAAACCTGGTTCTGAAAACTCCTCATATGGTTTCGGAACGGATGTAATGGGGGTCGAAAACGAAGGTTTTTTTTTTTAGATCTTTTTCTCAAAACTCTTACATTTTATACAGAAGTTTCTCATCTTTTGCAAATTGATAGGGAGTGTTCTGTAAATGTGCAATGAGGTTTCGGTATTTTCACTTTCTCGCTAGGGGAAAAATAGGAGTCAAAATTGAGGGAGGAGACATTTTACAGAAGACTGGTTCCAAGAACCCTTTTAACTTTTTACATAGGTCATTTTATCTTTTGTAAGGTGATTTATGATGTCCTGTAAAAGTGTAATAATGTTTCAGAATATTCATTTTCATTGTATTTGCTTTAAAGTTATGAATCTCAACCATTTTAAAGATACTGGAATTATCATAAAATAATGGGGGATTGGAAAATCGGGGAATACACTTGTCTATGTCAATTCAAATGCATCTTGATATGTGTAGTTAGAATATATGTGGTTTAAGGGTCGTGATTCTAAGTGTAAGAGATATATTTCAACTAGTAAAAAAAGGGGGAATAGATGACCCCGGGGCACTTTCCCCACAGAATACACAATGCATCTTGACATATGCATTACTTGTATAAATAGAATAGGAGTTGGGAACACAACCATTTTAATGCTTATTTGATCAATCATAGAAAGCTGGGATGGGGATGAGCCCTGGAGTCCTATCCAATAGAATACACAATGCATTTGACATATGCAGAAATAATTTTTACAGTTTACGGGTGGGGATATAAACCATTTTCAAGATATTTGACGATTCATAAAGCGAAATGGAGCATGTGAATAATACTACGGACTCTTGTCCAATATGTAATATAAATATGATATACATGTGTAAGAATAATAATAATTATAATGGGTGGGGATCTTTGCCATTTTAAAGATATTATGAGCAATTATAAAATGGGTCGAAATGACCCTAGAGGTATTTATTGAACCGTGCACTTAATGTACTTTGAAAATAAGCCACAAGAAAATATAAATGGTGTGGCTGTATGGGTTAGGATCTCAACTAGATATTTGACCAATCATATGCATAATCTTCCTGTTGGCCCAATGTTAGTTCAATGTTTTTTTTTTTTTAAAAAACTAAGACTGAGTGTTGGACAACGTTGGCCCTACGTTCTATAAACATGTTGGCAAATGATCGGTGATTCAGTTATTTTTAATTAGTTCAACAATATGAATTCCTGTAACCTTTTTATTTCCATAACTGGTAAAACACAATTAATTGAATAAATTCTGCATGGTAAATTAGCTTGTTCCTCAAACAAATGTTCTATTTTTGCCACTTCTATGGAATAAAATCAATAGAGGGAAATAAAGGTAGTTCACTGTTTTCTAGAGACTATCCAATATCACTTCAATCACTATACAATATTTCTCTAGAATAAGAGTCCCTGCGTTCAAATTTGTAAAACTTTGGAATGTTTCCTGTCCATATTACTTCTGAATCATTCACTCCTTTTTTCCTGTTCATGTTTCTCTGTCTATAGAATTCATGTCTCTCACACAGATAAATCACTCACTGTCCAGTAAACTCCGAACATCAATGATCTTGCAACATAAAAGGTTTTCTGCTCATCAGATGTTATATTAGTTTAATCCGTTCCAAAATGATGTCACTTAGTACTTATAACTAAACCAGACTACTTGTAAATATACATGCATATTTTGAAAATTGCAATTTGTGAATAACTTGCTCAATTTTACAAACTATGCTCAAGTTAAACTTTCACAGAGATAAAATTCTATCAATCACACATTAAATGACTATACTTACATTTCAAGGGCTAAAACAATCAATTTTCTCTCTCTTGCGATTCAAAACGGACACGTACATGAATAAGCTTTGTTCAAGTGTTGCATTTGATAAGATGTGACTACTCTGAGTTTATGAAACAGAGCTGATTAGGATGCCAGTTTCCTAGGAAACCGGCCAGTCACCTATTTCACCACTGACTTAATTATTTGGAGTTCTAAAATTCAGCACTAAGTTCCATGATATGCTAAATATAGAATCTACAAAATTATATACTGTGCAGAATAAAACCTCTTCATGTATTTCCAATGGTCTCGGACACTAATTACAAACATAAATTTTCATTAAAAATGTTATTTTCATTAATTAGGTTCTGGAATAATATTCTTGTTTTTATTAACACATACACTGATAATTGTTTATAAATGGATCATTAAGATTATCCTTCGTTCATAATATTTTAACGAAAGGTGAGCTGCAGTCTCTATTGACAGAGGCTTAAGTGGTTTAATGTGTGTAATTAATAGAAAGATCACCTACATGTACGTTAATGAAAGTTGTTTCCTTCCCAATGTTCACTCCGTTAAACCAACGCTGGGCCAATGTTGAAAGCCCAATCAATGCCTCATTATAATCAAAATTTACTACGTTTGGCCTACATTGGACCAACATTACATGCCCAACACACATTTCATGTGTCTCATGTCAACATTACTTGGTTGGCCCTATGTTGGACCAACATTACATCCCAACACACAGTGGTTTCGTTTCATGCAAACATCTACTTGGTTGGACCTACGTCGGGCCAACATCAACTGCCCAACATATAATGGTTATGCTTCATGCCAACATTTACTACAATGGACCAACATTGGCCCAACATCGCATACCCAACACCGATGGACCAGCTTTCACGCCAACACATCATCCGTTAGATCAATGTTGGGCCAACTTTTACCGCCCAACGCCAACACTATACCAACCTTCCAACCATCAACCAACGTTGGCCCTATGTAGTCTTGCTACCTGGGACGATATACAGGAATTATCACCTGAAATAGATTGATTAACACACTCATGTAAACTGATGAAAAAGATAGCAATTACTAATATTTACATTTTTAGTTCACATATATGTAGTTATAATAATCTCTAGTTACCTAGAGATAAATCTTGGTACATATAAAAGCTTTACAGAACAGTACTATAATATAACACTGTTATAATGAATATAAGAAAATACTGTGAATGTTCAATATAAAGCAACAGTATGTCTCTATGTTTCAAATAGGCGAAGGAATGAATGTTTTGATTGGTTCTAAATTTCTCAGAAGATGTTCAAATTATGTTGCGTTAACTCTTGTATTTTCACCAGCGTTGCGCTTCCTATTTTATTCCAGTTCTTTTGTTTGAGTGATTGTGTATATGAGTAAAGAGCCTCTGGAATGTTTTCGTTGAGCTGTTGGCACAGCCCCAAAATATGCCATGATATGTCCCGGTAATTATGTGGTACCAAAGACCCTTCATCAAGATGGAGTAAGCGTTGTAGATCACAAAGAACAATTTGTGCTCTATCAGTGTCAATATGTCTGTAGCAGAGAAACTTTAACATGTGTAACAGAACCAAAGGTGGAATGTGTAGAGTGGACCATTGGTTTTGATGACTATGGTTTTGAAGATTTATTAATTCATCAATGTAGGTGACACTATTGCATAGATCCAAACATGAATTCGATGCTGAAATCTGTTTTATATTCGTGGACAAGGACTGTTCACTAACAACCTCTGTATTTGTTTCCGGTGGCGATAGTACTGCTTCCTTCTTCTCTATTACAGATAAAGCTTCCTTGTATCTGAATGTTTTGTATAAATACATGATATTGAACAAAAAGTCAGAAGTGTATCCAAACCTAGCTGCTAATTTCAGCACTTTGACGGCTATTTTGTTAATAATGTAATTCTTTCTGTTTCTAGCCTTATTACTGCACATGCGCAAAATAAAACTAGTTCTCTGTAGAATTGTGGCTGTTAGTTTCTGTACCATAAGCACTTGATACTGTGTTAGGGGCCAACATATTATTTCCTCTACTGATTTAAGAGAAATTATACACTGGTTTAAATTAATAACTTGTGCGGAATCATTACCAGAAATTTCTTCAATTATTTCGGAGTCAAATTCACACTGGGAAATCAGAGTGTTTTCAAGTGCATAGATACAAGGCGTAATATTATATTTGCTTGTAATAATTGATCTGATTTTAGGACTATCCAACAGGCATAAAAACCCCTTTTCATACAATTCGTAAAGTCTGTGAAACAATACCATCTGCTCTGCACCATAAATTTTATGAAGGAACATGTTGTTTTCTGGAATGAAAAAGTTAGGACATACACCTTTATATACCCATTTCAGGATGAGTTTAAAACAAACCCAGAAACACTCATGGAGATTTTTCGGACACCAATGAGATATAGAATTTTGTTGAATCGCCCAGAAAACTGAAGTTTTGATGTGATAAGAGCTCATATTTTTGTCACCAATTTTGCCCTTTATGACCTCTTTTAAAAAGATCTTTAACAAGCCGTATGTTAAGAATTGGGAGTGACTCATTGAGTATACAAGTTTCTGTTCTGCCAAAGAAAATGATATTCTCCATTCTAAATTTTCGTGAAGTCCTAGTTTGTGCCCCGTTGCGACAAAATGACATCCATCTCTGACAACTTTTTGAACAATATTAGGCGCTGGCCATGATTGTTGACTCCTTTTAATCCAGTCGGTTGCAGGTGGTGGCCAAAAGTCACTAGCAAAACAATATGCATAATCATAACTTTCTGATAGTGCTTCTCCACTAACACTCGGTCCATTTATGAAGGAGTCGGGTTGAATTAATGGACACATCATTTGCTTTATGCAGTAGCTAGGTATATAGGCTTTTTTTTTTTACTCTTGACATGTTAAGAACTCTTAGTTCATCTGTTGGAAAATACAGTAATGCATACCCGGGTGGACTGTTAGTACAATCACATATAAATATTGTATGTTTATGAGATCGGTAAAACTGAAGTTGTGAAAATTCCCAAATCACCCGCCAGTTTTTGAACCAGACCATAAAATCGAAATCAGAGTCATTAAATCTGAAGCCTTCCTTTTGACTTCCTGTTGGGATTTTACTCCAATCAGTAACGTGTACTGCATCGCAGATGTCCATTACGTCTCTCCTCATGGCAATCTGCCTCGTGGTCCCAACTTCAGAACACAGTCCTATATACAATGCCTCAGACATGACTTTAATTTCTGCTTCTCTGTAGAGGTATCAGAAAGGATATAATAGAAATGGTTGTTTTTTATTACCTTTAAACGCCATATAATGGAGACATGCGGGGTTTCGGTTGTGTATTTTAGGGGTTTTCAACTACAAAGCTAAGATTCATCGTCTGAGGAAAGCATGATCGTAAAAAAAATATCTTTAATTTTCTGGACCAGAACAGTATGTTCACGGGTTTTAAGAATTTATCAGCTTCTAAATAAGTGCAATAATCTATTTGAAAGCGTAACAAATTGTGCAAACACTTCCGGACAGATAAAATTTCTCTGACGCAGAAACGTTTATATTTATCTGACTTTATTTGTTCTCTGCTTTCATAAAACGAATATCTAACTCTTATCTTCTGGTTAATGAATAACGACCGGTACAAATTATACTTTTTATAGGCGTATTTTCTTTTACTAATCTTTATTTTAAAAAAAAAAAACAACTGAACTATTGTTAATCAAATTCTAATGTTCCTAGCAAGGTTTCATTTTTGCTGCGAAAACGTTAACGGGTTTCAACTCAGGGATCATTTTCGTAGTATCATTTAGTTTCCTATTTTAAGATTGTGTATTTTACATCTGTTGATTACCAGGAAGAGACAACTGACCACAATAAAAAGTAGTCATACTTGTCTATCGTTAATCGCATACAGGCCCGTAGCGATTTTTTTCCCCTTATCATGCTGCTTTGCTGTTATTCAGAAGATTTTTAAAGATTTTTCCTAAGTACTTCTATGTAAAACTTTGATCGCCAACTGTGGCCCCACCCTAGACCTGGGGGTCATGATTTGAATCCATTGTAACGTTGGCAACACATGGTATACGATAAATGCCATTTTTTTTATTTTATCAATTGGAGTGTTATAACCAGAATTAACTCATTAAGATTAAAACACTTGAGTTGAAACCCCCTTTCATTTCAAAATGAAACCCACAGATCACATCAGAATTTGACCACAAAAATTCATTTTCTTTCAGAAATAAAGGGTAATATAGAAAGAAAATACATGTATGACCTAACTAGTGTATTTTTTTGTCAGTCTTTATTGTCATCTAGAAATCAGTGTGACATCTCCGTTTTATGAAAAGAGAAAGCATTAAAGGTCTAATAAACAACAATTTTTTCTGAGTCGTTTCATTGTGCAGAAGTGTTGGTACAATCTGTAAAGCTTTCAAATATTAAACATTTGTGGACGCTGATACATTCTTACAACCCCGTGTAAAATACTGTTTTGTCCCAAAAATCATGAAGATTGTTTTTGACGTTGCGCACGGTTTTGGTACTTTAAATCTTACTCTTTAGATATCGTAAAGAAACTGGCGTTTTCAAGATGTTAGAATTACCAGAAATTAAAAATGAAATTAATTATTTTATCCAAGGTAATAAATTATTCTAAACATTCTCTTTTTTAATAATCGAAAATTATTTTAGTTATGATATGGCTTCATCCATTATTGGTTATTACGGCGAAATTTTCGTGTCCAACGTTACATACATTTTTGTTGGCTCAACTACAGGATATAAAAAGATCCACTTCCAATCCTCTAAATTAAATGAAATTTAGGAAATACAGTAATATGTATGCATTGTTTGTGATATTGTTGAATTTTTAACATCGTTTTCTCAATTTCATGACTTTGGGTTGAACCTGCAGTGCGTAAGTAAAATGTCCAACAGAAAAAAATCGTTCCCTAAAGTTGACATTAGCCCACATGGCGATGTGTACTAGACATAAATGCCAAACAAAGATAAATTTTGACGAGTAATCCTTAAGTACATATGTTTCTAATATTAGTTATATTGATACATATCATATTACTGCTAATACGTAAATATTAGTAAGGCTTTGTTAGTGTAGCCATTTTGTTATGCACGTACGAGTCGCTGTACTATTACTAAATATGTCTCAGTTACATATTGAAAATACATAAATTATTGTCATGCATATACCAATCATTACTGTAGCTTGAAAGAACATTTCATACTGTATTAAAAATAACATAATTTTTACGGTAATCATCTACATGAAATAAATGCAAGCATCAATATAAATGTAGCCATTTTGTCGCAGGTACGAAAACGTCATTTTACACACTACATATATACTAATGACGTCGGGAGCGTAAAATTATTATCGCCGATCGCCGACGTCCCAATGTTCTGCAGGTCCGGAGTACCAAGTAGGGTAGGAGGTCCTTCACCAATTATTTTTGATTGATTGATTGATTGTTGTTGTTTAACGTCCCTCTCGAGAATTTTTTACTCATATTGAGACGCCACCACTTGCCGGTGTTCACGCGTGTTTCAGATTGAAGATTGGCTATTGTTGACTGTGATTTTATTTGTTGAAAATTAAAGTGCACTCGGAAAAAATAAGACATTATTTTTTTATTGCTTCGATAAAAAATTCCTTATTGATAACATATTTATTAAAATTATAAATAAAAGATCTTTAAAACAACTAACACTACTGTAATGATTTTCCCCTTAGATTCCAAAAAATCCCCTGACGTTCCCCTGTCTGTCCCTGACATTTTCCTGTCTCCCCCTGACTTTCTCCTATGATCCCCTGTCGTTGTCCCTGACTACCCTGTCTACCCCCTGACGTCCCCTGACTTTGCCCCTGTTACCACTGTCTAACCCCTGATGTCCCCTGACATTCCTTGACGTCCCTGTCAACTCCCTGATGTCCCCTGACTAAGCCCCTGACCACCCTGCCAACCCCCTGTCGTCCCCTGACATTCATTTTGACCAGGAAAAAGGGTTAAAATATGTTTTGTTGCTATTTACTTGTGAGAAATACGTTGCTCTTGGCAATTCTTAAGTTTTGTGAAAATATATATTTAGTCAATTGTTATTTGTTTGAATATCTTGAGTAATTTATTTCTTAATATGATTGTATTTGATTGTTTTAGTTTACTACATGTAACTTTTAGATAATTTTTAAAGAGAATAAATGTCAGTTACTTTGAAAAGAATGAATTACAAATTTATTGTGTCTTGTTATGAATGGCAAGTAAATATATTTATATTTATTTATATGTTTATCTATATATCCACATGTATTTATTTATTTGTTTGTTTTATTTATTGACTAATTTATTAATTAAATCTGTTCATATAATTCTTTTTAGATATATTTCCCTTATTGAATTATTAATTAATTGATAATTTTAATTCATTTTATTTTAATTAATTAATTCTATTTTATTCAATTTATTTGTGAGTTTCGCATAAACAGTCATAAGGTAAAACAAAATATGCTTCAAAGTATCTTTTAAGCATATTTACATTTCTTTTAATGCTTTTAATTTCATGATGGGTATCAAAATAATTGTCTAATTACACACAATCTGAATTCGGAATTTGTTTTATTGCTTCTTTTACTTTGTTAAAAAAATAAAAATGTTCCTCAAAAACTGTCATGGCTGTGAGAGTAGTTCCGAGCTGTTGATAGTTGACCAGTGACTCTGGGTACACAGACCAGACACCTATTGTTCTTTTGACTGACCACTATACACTGTTTATTCTGTGGCAGCACGACCGTATCCACTCTGCAGGTGTTATTTCTTTCACAACCGTGACAAGTTTTTGAGGAAATTTTTATTTTACCAAAGTAAAAGAGAACAATAAAACAAATTCCAGATTCAGATTGTGCGTAATGAGACGATGATTTTGATACCCATCGTGAAATTAAAAGAATTAAAAGTAATTTGAATATGCTTACAAAATAGTTTGAAGCAAATTTGTTTTACCCGGAGATTGTTTATGAATAACTACACAAATTGAATTAAATAAAAATTAATCAATAAATTAAAATAAAGGAAATAAATAAAATAAAATAAAATAAATAAAAAATTTAAATAAATTAATTTATTTATTAAAAATTAAATAAAACAAATCCGTAAAAATAAATTTGATAGATATAATTAATAAATGATAGAAAAAATAAATAGATAAATAAATGGTCAAAGACATAAATAAAAAAGATAAATCAATAAATTTAATTCAAATAAATTAATAAATTTACTAAAGATACTTCAAACAAATAATTAGTTACAAAATCAATATTTTTATTTATTGTTTTACTTATTTCTTTGTATATTTTCCTATTTATTTATTTTTTATCTATCTGTTTATTTATTTATTTAATCTATTCATTTCTTTTCTTTTAGATATTTGTTTTATTCAATCATTAATTAATTAATGTTATTTCTTTCTTTATTTATTTTGTTAATTCATTTTATTTTGATTAATTAATTATTTCAATTCCTATTTATTTTTGTAGTTCCCCAGGAACAGTCTTATGGAAAAACAAACGATGCTTCAAACTACTTTTAGGCATATTTACATTTCTTTTAATTCTTTTAATTTCATGATGGGTATCAAAATAATTGTCTTATTACACACAATTAGAATTCGGAATTGGTTTTATTGCTTCTTTTACTTTGGTAAAAATATTAAAAATGTTCCTCAAAAACTGTCATGACTGTGAGAGTAGTTCCGAGCTGTTGATAGTTGACCAGTGACTCTGGGTACAGAGATCAGACACCTATTGTTCTTTTGACTGACCACTATACACTGTTTATTCTGTGGCAGCACGACCGTATCCACTCTGCAGGTGTTATTTCTTTCACAACCGTGACAAGTTTTTGAGGAAATTTTCATTTTACCAAAGTAAAAGGGAACAATAAAACAAATTCCAGATTCAGACTGTGCGTAATGAGACAATGATTTTGATACCCATCATGAAATTATAAGAATTAAAAGTAATTTGAATATGCTTAAAAAATAGTTTGAAGCAAATTTGTTTTACCCCTAGACTGTTAATGAATAAATACACAAATTGAATTCAATAAAATTAATCAATAAATTAAAATGAAGGAAATAAATAAAATTAAATAAAATAAATAAAGAAATTAAATAAATATATTAATTTTGTAAAAATTACATGTTAATAAAACAAATACGTAAAAAATAAATTTGATAGATAAAATTAATAAATGAATGAAAAAATAAATAGATAAAAAAAACGGACAAAGAAATAAAAAAAAATATACATCAATAAATTAAATTCAATTAAATTGATAAATTTACTAAAGAACTTCAAACACATTATTATGTACAAAATCAATATTTTTATTTATTTTTTTACTTATTTATTTGAATATTTTTCTATTTATTTATTTATTATCTATCTGTTTATTTATTTATTAAATATATTCATTTCTTTGCTTTTTAAATATTTGTTTTATTCAATTATTAATTAATTAATGTTATTTCTTTTCTTTCTTTTTTTATTTTGTTATTAATTTTATTTTAATTAATTTTTTTTTTTTTTCAATTCCTATTTATTTTTGTAGTTCCCCATAAACAGTCTTATGGAAAAACAAACGATGCTTCAAACTATTTTTAGGCATATTTACATTTCTTTTAATTCTTTTAATTTCATGATGGGTATCAAAATAATCGTCTTATTACACACAATCTGAATTCGGAATTTGTTTGCTTCTTTTACTTTGTTACGAAAAATAGAAATGTTCCTCAAAAACTGTTCGGTTGTGAAAGTAATTCTGAGCTGTTGATCGTTGACCAGTGACTCTGGGTACACAGATCAGACACCTAATTGTTCTTTTGACTGACCACTATACACTGTTTATTCTGTGGCAGCACGACCGTATCCACTCTGCAGGTGTTATTTCTTTCACAACCGTGACAAGTTTTTGAGGAAATTTTTATTTTACCAAAGTAAAAGAGAACAATAAAACAAATTCCAGATTCAGATTGTGCGTAATGAGACGATGATTTTGATACCCATCGTGAAATTAAAAGAATTAAAAGTAATTTGAATATGCTTACAAAATAGTTTGAAGCAAATTTGTTTTACCCGGAGATTGTTTATGAATAACTACACAAATTGAATTAAATAAAAATTAATCAATAAATTAAAATAAAGGAAATAAATAAAATAAAATAAAATAAATAAAAAATTTAAATAAATTAATTTATTTATTAAAAATTAAATAAAACAAATCCGTAAAAATAAATTTGATAGATATAATTAATAAATGATAGAAAAAATAAATAGATAAATAAATGGTCAAAGACATAAATAAAAAAGATACATCAATAAATTTAATTCAAATAAATTAATAAATTTACTAAAGATACTTCAAACAAATAATTAGTTACAAAATCAATATTTTTATTTATTGTTTTACTTATTTCTTTGTATATTTTCCTATTTATTTATTTTTTTATCTATCTGTTTATTTATTTATTTAATCTATTCATTTCTTTTCTTTTAGATATTTGTTTTATTCAATCATTAATTAATTAATGTTATTTCTTTCTTTATTTATTTTGTTAATTCATTTTATTTTGATTAATTAATTATTTCAATTCCTATTTATTTTTGTAGTTCCCCAGGAACAGTCTTATGGAAAAACAAACGATGCTTCAAACTACTTTTAGGCATATTTACATTTCTTTTAATTCTTTTAATTTCATGATGGGTATCAAAATAATTGTCTTATTACACACAATTAGAATTCGGAATTGGTTTTATTGCTTCTTTTACTTTGGTAAAAATATTAAAAATGTTCCTCAAAAACTGTCATGACTGTGAGAGTAGTTCCGAGCTGTTGATAGTTGACCAGTGACTCTGGGTACAGAGATCAGACACCTATTGTTCTTTTGACTGACCACTATACACTGTTTATTCTGTGGCAGCACGACCGTATCCACTCTGCAGGTGTTATTTCTTTCACAACCGTGACAAGTTTTTGAGGAAATTTTCATTTTACCAAAGTAAAAGGGAACAATAAAACAAATTCCAGATTCAGACTGTGCGTAATGAGACAATGATTTTGATACCCATCATGAAATTATAAGAATTAAAAGTAATTTGAATATGCTTAAAAAATAGTTTGAAGCAAATTTGTTTTACCCCTAGACTGTTAATGAATAAATACACAAATTGAATTCAATAAAATTAATCAATAAATTAAAATGAAGGAAATAAATAAAATTAAATAAAATAAATAAAGAAATTAAATAAATATATTAATTTTGTAAAAATTACATGTTAATAAAACAAATACGTAAAAAATAAATTTGATAGATAAAATTAATAAATGAATGAAAAAATAAATAGATAAAAAAAACGGACAAAGAAATAAAAAAAAAATATACATCAATAAATTAAATTCAATTAAATTGATAAATTTACTAAAGAACTTCAAACACATTATTATGTACAAAATCAATATTTTTATTTATTTTTTTACTTATTTATTTGAATATTTTTCTATTTATTTATTTATTATCTATCTGTTTATTTATTTATTAAATATATTCATTTCTTTGCTTTTTAAATATTTGTTTTATTCAATTATTAATTAATTAATGTTATTTCTTTTCTTTCTTTTTTTATTTTGTTATTAATTTTATTTTAATTAATTTTTTTTTTTTTTCAATTCCTATTTATTTTTGTAGTTCCCCATAAACAGTCTTATGGAAAAACAAACGATGCTTCAAACTATTTTTAGGCATATTTACATTTCTTTTAATTCTTTTAATTTCATGATGGGTATCAAAATAATCGTCTTATTACACACAATCTGAATTCGGAATTTGTTTGCTTCTTTTACTTTGTTACGAAAAATAGAAATGTTCCTCAAAAACTGTTCGGTTGTGAAAGTAATTCTGAGCTGTTGATCGTTGACCAGTGACTCTGGGTACACAGATCAGACACCTAATTGTTCTTTTGACTGACCACTATACACTGTTTATTCTGTGGCAGCACGACCGTATCCACTCTGCAGGTGTTGTTTCTTTCACAACCGTGACAAGTTTTTGAGGAAATTTTTATTTTACCAAAGTAAAAGAGAACAATAAAACAAATTCCAGATTCAGATTGTGTGTAATAAGACGATGATTTTGATACCCATCATGAAATTATAAGAATTAAAAGTAATTTGAATATGCTTACAAAATAGTTTGAAGCAAATTTGTTTTACCCGGACACTGTATATGAAGAACTACACAAAATGAATTAAATTTAATTAATCAATAAATTAAAATAATTGAATAAAATAAAATAAAATAAATGAATAAAAATTTTAAATAAATCCATTTGTTTATTGATAATTAAATAAAACAAATAAATAAATTGAATAGATAGATTGAATAATAATAGAATATATAAATGGAGAAAAAAGAATAGATAAATAAGCAGACAAATTAATAAATAAACAGATACATGAATTAATAAAATCAATAAACAAACAAATAAATAAATAAACAGATAAATAAATAAAAATATATGTATATTTGCATTCCTGCTACACAAGACACAGTAAATTTATTTTTTTAAGTAACGGCATTTATCCTTATTGAGATTTATCTGAAAAGCTAGTAACAATCAATAAAATAATATTTTGAAAGATTCACTAAAGATATTTCAAACAGAAAAACTAATGATTAAATCTACATTTTCACAAAACTTCAAAATTGCTAGAAGTAAGGTATCGATTTTCTCACAAGCAAATAGCAACAAAACATATTTTAACCCCTTTTCCTGGTCAAAATGAATGTCAGGGGACGACAGGGGGTTGGCAGGGTGGTCAGGGACTTAGTCAGGGGACATCAGGGAGTTGTCAGGGGACGTCAGGGAATGTCAGGGGACATCAGGGGTTAGACAGTGGTAACAGGGGACGTCAGGGGGTAGACAGGGTAGTCAGGGACAACGACAGGGGATCATAGGAGAAAGTCAGGGGGAGACAGGAAAATGTCAGGGACAGACAGGGGAACGTCAGGGGATTTTTTTGGAATCTAAGGGGAAAATCATTACAGTAGTGTAAATATTTTGTCTGAATTGTGTTAAGTATATTTCATTTTTTTTTCTCATATTCATAAGCGATTTATAAATTTACGATTTTAAAGAAAGGATTTTATAAAAGGTACATTCAATGGCGTGCTGATAGGGATAAAATATCACAGCACTGGTGTGTTCGGTGAAACAGAACGATGAAAATAATTAAGGTTTTGCATTTAACACTATGTCTTGCGCACTGCACACTCAAAGCACCATATTTGTCATTTGTCATAAATATTTTCGAGAAATTAGTTTTCATCTCTAAGTGGATTAGTTGAAAACACTGCCAATACGTACCTTACATGTACATACAGCTGCAAACTGCCTTACCTTGCGAATTATGTACATATTTTATTTTTATCCGTGTTACAAGTATAGATTACAACACGAGTATAGACAGTCAATGAATGCATTCCAGTCTGTTACTAATTGATACTGAGATGCGAAAATCAACACCATTAATAGCTCTCTGCATGGTACAAGGGTAATAATAGAAAGACTTGTTTTTAGTTACATTGTCTGAAATAAGGATCTAGAAGAAGAAATATTAGTTAATATGGATATAAATTATATAGAACGTAAGTACATTGTAAATCAATTTTATGCGAAATTTTCTACTAAATAACTTAATTTAAGTTTTTGTTTTAAATACTTATTAAAATCCCATCTGAGTTTTAAAAATATGTACATATTCAATCGCTACATTACCTGACATATAATGAATCTTTTTTAAGATATTTGCACCAAAGATGTTTTTTGATAACTTCTTCGAATTACAGTCCCTGAAACGTTCTACTTTCCCATTTTTCCGTTCGCTCACCGTTCGTTCACCGTTCGTTCAGCGTGCGTTCACCGTGCGTTCACCGTTCGCTCTCCGTTCACAGTTTTGCGTTCACCGTTCACCGTGCGCTCGCGTTCACCGTTCACAAAGCGTTCAGCGTTCGCTCTTCGTTCCGTTCACTTTGCGTTCACCTTGCGTTCAGCGTTCACCTATCGTTCAGTTTTCATTGTCATTCGGAACTCCGAAGTGAAAGGACTTATCTTTTTGTAGAAAAGGAGTTACAGGTTTTCTTAATTTAATAACTAACATATCGTGTTTGAGGAATCATTATTTCATTTTGAAAAATATCTACGATACATATTTTTATTATTCCATCTTAGTTGTTAGATTATTTATTAAATTACTCTGGAAAATAAATGTTGTTATAAGCACATTCTGTACCTATGTAGAATGATGCTGAAATGTTAAATTTAACTAAGGGCAATGTGCAAATACTTCAAGCACTGCAACATGTTTTTGTTTTGTTAAAGACGACAAATCGTTAATGGTGATATAATTATCCAAGTCAAATAATCACGCAGCAAAATTACGAAAATATTTATTTCTAACACTTTTTTTCCTCAATTACTACAGAAAATATGATAGAACTAGTTCTGAGAGTTATACATAGTACTGCGCATATCCTGTTAATTTATTATCTTTGGAGCGAATTAAACTGATAGTATGGTTAAAGGAAATATTTATTTGAAATGTACTGCACTGCAGAATGTTCTCTACTATAATATGTAAAGTCTATAGTTATAGAGAAAAAATTCTTTCTTCACCGTGACTTTATAGGTTTGCCATTCGATATGATTAATACCCCCCCCCCATTTTCCCCCTAGATTGGTTACTTAGTCAGTACTGTATTTCCAGAATATTTTAATTAACATTTAAAAAAAAAATGTAAGGTCTTTTATAGAACAAAAATTTCAGTCTCAAAACAAACATGCATCTAAAAAAGTCACAAAACAATAGTATTTCAAAATGTACACGTGTCGGCGGTGGTATTTGAAATTGGCGTAGAGTATGTTTCAAATTCAAGTGTTAATGCCCAATGTATTTTATTCATTTATTATTCAAATGTTGGGATCAAATCTAGAAATGATAAAAATAAATGTTATAACTTGTTGGAAATACTCGTACTTCGTCTTCGATGTGACGAAACTTTCACACCTGCACAGTGTCGAATGATTTTGATTGACAGGACAAGCACGTGGACTTCGTGTGAACTTGAAGCAGGAAAAAAAAAACGAGTATGACTGTCAAACAAATGGATATGATTTGTTGATAAAAAAAAAAGTTACTTTCACTGTCTGATATATTTAGAAAAAAAAATTAAGAGTTTTAGTTTGATATACGTACAAACATTTAGTGAAGCCTGAAGGGGGGGGGGGGCTAAAACGGAATCTCTCTCTCTCTCTCTCTCTCTCTCTCTCTCTCTCATTTGTTTAATAAAAACTATAACAGCATATTACTTAAATATTAAGTTCTGAAAATTGAATTTATAACAAATAATATGAATATGTATCTTTGTATTATCTTGTCCGAGTATAACCACGGCCATCTACATATACATGTAGAAGTCTGCTCAATAAATCATCATGAAAAATAGAAATGACACATAATATATTATTGTATTAAAAATTTAAAATACGAGCGTATAAATGCAAAACGTCCACTGACCTTTGTAATTATTTTTTTTTCATTACTTTACACGAAATCGCCCTGATACGAAGATATATGAATGGATGTTACAACCGCTTTAATTCATTCTATAAGTCAGAAGTTTTCTCTGATTTGTTTATACTTCAGCGTTCGGCAACAATTGCAATGTTTTAATGCAATAAAAATCGTGTGATTAAAAACTTAATGTGCATGCATCGTCTTTCTTAGGACAATTTTGGAGAATTCATTTTATTGACTTATTTATTCATTCATTTATTGGTTTACTTATTTATTTATTTATTTATTTATTTATTTATTTTTATTTTTTTTTTTTGCACTGACATTATAAAACAATAAAATAGTTTCAATGCAAGGAAAAGATCAGAGGCATTCCGAATATATCGTTCATCTTGCGTTCACCGTTCGTTCACCGTTCACTTTGCGTTCGCGTTTGCGCTCCGTTCGCGTTCTGCGTTCGCTCACCGTTCAGCGTTCACACATCGTTCACCAAGTTGCGTTCAGCGTTCACACATCGTTCACTCACCGTTCGCTCTGCGTTCGTTCACCGTTCGTTCAGCGTTCGCTCACCGTTCAAGTGGGAAAGTAGAACGTTTCAGGGACTGTAACACTGCAGCAACTGTTAGCTATATGTTACACAAGTTGTGTGTGCCGACATGATTTTTAAATGAACTACATGTACATGTACAATGTAAAGAGATAAGAACCGCCCTTATCCACTGAGAGCGGATTGTCCTACTCTCTATCTCACTATTTGACACCTATAATTAGAACTGCACGTAACGCAGTACTTGACCAAAATAGCCGAGGAGAGTTGGGAATTTCCAGTTGCATATGTTTAGAAGATTCAGTGGAGTTATCTAGCTTGCTTAAATTAGTGGCGCTGGATCGCGAACGGAAGTAGTATTAAGATGCCAGTAAGCGCTTTGCGCTGCGCTTAGCGCTTAATTAAAAATAGATTGTCATTTACGTCGTCCTTAAAACACTTTATGTATTCTTTAATTAACAAAGTAGTTTTTACTTAAACTTGATGCAACAATAACAACCCAAATACGACTGCTGAGATTCGGGGAGTTAGAACGAATTACCTTCGTTCCTGAATTTTGTATTTCTAAAAGAAAAGACACCACAGAGTGTGACACATCTGCTTCATATTTGGATATTTTACTGAAAAATTATATTGATGGCAGCCTAACTACTTAACGTAATGATAAATGTGATGAAACAAAGTTTTTTGTCAAATTCCTTTATTTTTGTAACAATATAGCCCTATATGGACGCGCAAAGGCATGTTCTACATATGAAGCAGGCTATTGACAAATACAAGCAGGTTGATGATACAAGAGTATTAGCAATCTCGTCTAAAGAAGTTCTTTGCAAATTCTATGGTCGATACAATGACACTGTTTGCAAATACAATCCTCGATCATGGCGAGGGGCTAATGGCATGTGTGGTCTATGGCCAGGTGATGCTTGCTCCTCCTTTTCACCTGACCTATCACTGTTTTCTGAGATTCCTGTTTGCTCTGCTCACAATTTGCATTGTTAAGGCGGACATTTGAGCATGCACAGTTTGTTATCTTTACAATTCATGAAAGAATGGTAGCCACAAAGTAAAGGTATTCTTGAATTTAATATTTTGTGGGAGACAAGGAAGTCTGATTTTGAATTAAGCTTATTATATATCTGGTATCAGGTCTGGACGATTTCCAAATATGGAAGTCAAGAACGACAACTGAAAGTTGCTATAAATATACATCATATACACGTAAATATTTTTCTGCCCAATCAGACAAGAGCATTTTTACACACCCCAAAACATATTTCAAAGGAACAAAAAGAGAACACGTGCTTTTGTTTTTTTTCCTCAAAAAATTTTTTTTGACCAAGAATCTTTAGAGGTAAGGTGAAAAGTTTCGAAGAATAAGGTATTCCCCACATATTTTCCGTGAACAAACTTGACATTTTCATCTTGGAAAAAAAAATAATGCATGTAACAATGCGATCGTTATAGAGGAATAGATCACATCGTCAAGCTATTATCAAGTACAAACAAGAAGTGTGTGAGCCAATGCTCACTAATAATACCCCCGCTCTGATGTGAATACACAAGTTCAGTTATGGACAAACACAGTGATAATCAGGAAATTGACATCAGATTTGTAAAAACTGAATCCCAACATATGGCATGACTAAACAAAGATTGTGCTAAAATTTCAAGCATCTGCGATGAGTAGTTGCTGAGAAAACTACGACCAAAGTTTGTTATGTATGGTACGGACAGACGCACGGATAAACAGGAAGTTGACATCGGATTCGTACAAAAATGAATCCCACCATATGGCATACCTAAACAAAGAGTGTGTTAAAATTTCAAGCACCTGTGATGAGTAGTTGCTGAGAAAACTACGACCAAAGTTTGTTATGTGTGGTACGGACAGACGCACGGATAAACAGGAAGTTGACATCGGATTCGTACAAAAATGAATCCCACTATATGGCATTCCTAAACAAAGATTGTGGTAAAATTTCAAGCATCTGCAACGAGTAGTTGCTGAGAAAACTGCGACCAAAATTTGTTACGGACAGACAGACAGACACACAGACAGACAGACAGACGGACAGACAGACAGACCGACAGACACACAAGGGTAAAACAGTATACCCCCTCTCCTTCGGAGCGGGGGTATAATTAAACATTTACCAGAACATAGTCTACGTTGGTAAATATAATTATGCTTAGCCGTCCGATTTTCATCGATGGTTTCCATGCGTATAGATCTACTGCACACAAGTATTCATCGTATAGACTACATGTAGTTTTAAGATAATACGGGTTTCATGAGCGCCGAATACCATGTTATACACACTTTAAATGGACATAAGGAAAGGTGAAAAACATGGAGAAAAGGGAATGTACATGGATTCTTTTTATCACCATATCTTACCTCGCATATCAGAAACTTCATGGACGATTTTGTAATAAACATTCAGGAAACAATTAAGACTGTTATATTCCCATACGAAATCATTTTCATGTTAGGCTCTAAAAACTGAAAATCTGCCGTATATATATCGCATTTCTAAACATAAGTTAAACTTTTGAGGTTGCTACCCTGTAGTGACAGATTTTAATACCAACTAGAATTTATTCTAAGCTTCCAAGCCGTGTTTGTTCGCGGTTGAATTGTCATATATACTTTATCATTCCTAGATGTGCATACAGTTTACAAAAAAATTGTTCTAAAAAACTCTTTCGAGCAAAAAACTTCAAAACCACGTGTTTTATTTATTTTCTCATCGGTTTGTCTAAATGCTGTTATTTGATTGGTCAGAAGGATTAGCACCTTGTTTATTCTGTGTATTTATAGCAATTCACGGTTATCGTCCTTGATTTCCATATTTGGAAATCGTCCAGATCTGGGTATATATTGTATATAATATGATGTTCGACAAAAAGAATGTAAAGTCGTTCTTATTATGTGATCTTTACATTACTGTTGCCAGAGCTATTTGTTATTGAACATTGAAATACAGGTTATTTGGGGTGAAGAAAATATTTTACAACTGTAAGATAAATTCATGGATTTTGTAGATCTGTCAATCCAATTTGATAGTAAATATCAATGCTCATACATCTTTCATAATTCTCTTATTCCAGAACATAGATGCATTGATGGAAAATACTTTTTCCATTATTCTGATCACATGATTTGAATTTTTTGTTCCAAAAATTACAATAAACAGTGCGACATTTAACTCCGGACACGACATTGTCCAGACTTTTTACAACCATTTCTAATTGTGATGTCCAAAAATAAATTAAAGCACTTGGTGGGAATTTTTAGCAGTATACATTGTTAAACATGAAGTATATCCCATAGATTATGGTGAGTGAGATATCATTATAATAATCTATGGGATATACCCCATGTTTAACAATGTATGGGAGAAAATGACTCATTGTCAATATCCGTGAGATTTATCTCATTTGTGGGAGAAAAATCCCAGTGGGAGAAAATATCCCATCTGACACTTTTTCTCCAATGGGAGAAAGGTGGGATAGTTGTTAAAACTAAAAATTCCACCATTCTCCCATGGGATTCTGACTTTAACGACTTCATATCTTTTAAAAAAAAAGAAGAGATATTCGAGAGTTCAACATGAGACCCGTAGATACTGCTAAGAAATCCCATCAAGTGCTATAATTTATTTTTGGACATAGCAATTAGAAATGGTAGTAAAAAGTCTGGACGATATCTTGTACAGAGTTAAATGTCGCACTGTTAATAAACCAAAAAAAGTTTAAAAATTGTACTTCAATTTTGAAACAGCTTGCATTTCATTAATAGCTTGCATTGTCAATCATGGTATGAAAAGACAAGCCCTTTTGTAATCAGCATTGACTAGCACATGTCCGTCACAGAGGTTAGGAAAAAGAAGGAATTGTAATGCAAAAGAAAATTGTTTGAAAAAGAGAATTACTTTTTATAAATGTTGCATTTATCGTCAACTTTTTTAGGATTCTTTAGGCTTGTGAAATGCCAAAAAAATATTTAGGCAGATTCATAGTTAAAATGTGAAACCTGTAAGATTAAGTGCAGGTAATTTTTATGAGAAAACAAAATTAATAATATTTCCTTATCTTCTAGTGTACATGTATAATGAACATTGTGTTGGATTTTTAAAATGTTGAATTTTGTATTTAACTATATTATGTTAAATCACATGTTACATTTTTTATCTCAGTTCATTATTATTAAATAATTTGTTTACTGGTAACCATATTTTTTTGGTTTCGGGGTTTTGTTTTTCGGAATTCCAAATTTTGAATTATTGTTTTATGTCAGGTTATTTTTTGCAGGTATGTATTTAATTATTGTAATAAAAAGAAAAATTGTTTTGAATTTGTATGAGAGGTCAAGAGGTCTTCCATAGCACCTGACCCCACCTGTGGAGTTTTCAAGGATTCGTGTATGCCCTACTTTCAAATTGTTATTTTCAGTTAGATTTTTAAGCTTGGGTATTGTCTGTTATCTTCACCTTTCATTTAATGAGATGAAATAATAACAATGTGTACACAATATCTTTAACGAGGTTTTAATCGTGGGGAATGAATAACGTTGGAAAAAGCGCATCATTAATTTGGAACACACTTTTATTTTTCTTACAGAGTAATAAAAGTAAAAAAAAAATCAGTACGCAATGGGTATCCTCCGATTCAAATCACTGGAGGATATAAATATAGGATCTCCCATGATTTGTAGTTGGATATGATTTTTATCCAACGAGTTGTGTGTTTTTTATCCCCGAGCCTTGGCGAGGGGATAAAAACACACAACGAGTTGGAGATCCTATATTTATATCCTCCAGTGATTTGAGTCGGAGGATACCCATTGCGTACTGATTCTTTTTATCCCATGTTTAATACTTCACAACCAATGTTTTACACTGTTTTATATAGGACTCCACTTTATTTTACTTCATCGCGCTAACGCAAAAACCATTGTGACGTCACAACTGTGGATTATGAAAAAATTATCCAATGAGTCATATCCACGGGATAAAGGGGTAAACATGGGATAAATGAATGTTTGGAACCCAATGCTTTGGATGGGTCTAGATTTAATTGAAAAAGGGAAATGAAAGTATCCTAGTAGCCTTCATATATATATATATATATATATATATATATATATATATATATATATATATATATATATATATATATATATATATATATATATATATATATATATATATATATATATATATATATATATATGTCCTAGAAAGTAATTCTCCTGATGTGCAAATGATACAAAAACAGTATTCTTTTAATATGATTACAAGATGTTTTCTTACAAATATTACAAATACTTACAAGTATCACAAAAACAAATAGATAGAGTGATGAATTCAAAGCCAGTATGTGCAGTACATAAAAGATAAACACATGATTTTTAGGTCAATTTACAATGGAAGATTATTGAATTCTGTAAGGTAGATCCTAAATATACACGAGGAATTATTAATTGCGTTATTTCGCAAAAAGCACCAATCGCGAAATAAAATAACTTCTTTAATTTTTATGGTGCTGAAATTCATGCAAAATCTCTGGATCAACCGTGCACTCGCCAATAATTGTTCTCACGATTTGACGTCTAAGAGCCATTTCGCGATATAAAATATTCGCGTAAAATAAAGTACCCACAGTATTATCTACATATTAAACGTATCTCAAGAACTAGCATTGCAGCAAATTTAATCTGACTTCAGCATTATGAATAGGAATTTTGCTACAAACTCAAATAATGCTATCACTGTGCATCAATGAAGTTGTAAAGGTGTTGTATCAATAATAACTTGCCTCTAAGGATATTAATAAATAAGGATAAATAAAAAAGGATAAAATATCCTCCTAATATCCTCCTAAAAAATATGATAAAACTTTTATTCCTTTTCACAAATAAAGAAACGATAGGTAGAACATCTACTGTCACTCCAGAGTCCATTTTGACACAACGAGACACAATGCTCATCACCCCAATTGTTATCTGGCTCGGAAGGGAGCCAGTTTGAAAACGTGATGTTTGTATGGCGATTCCAAGTAAAATTCCCTTCGCTATCCATGTCTGTTGCCCCAGTCCAGCATTTACAGCATCTGTACCATGGAGAACAATCGACTAAAAAAACAACATATGACGACATGACAACAACGCTCAACCGATTCGAAATTCGTTCATCAATAATCAAGGTAGAGATACATAACTGTAGTAAGTACATCATATAGATTCTATTAAAGTATAGATTACTTTACCTATTTCAAGCCTTGCTGTTCTATTAAAAAGATTTAGAGCATGTGTCATGGCAATGCTAAGGTGCCAAGGGAACCATATGTGAACGTTTCAATTTAAAATACATGGAAATCAAAATGATTTAAACCCAAGCCATATTTAAAAAAAAATTGCTTGCCTACTCTCGACTAAGGATAAAAAAAATTGAATTGGTAGGTAGGTGGCATTTTTTTTTTAAGAAAAAACTTTCGAATGTTATAATACATGTAGTTATAAATGGGATTTAAAAACTTCTAAATTTTTTTTTTTAATTATTGTTTTCTGGAGATTAAAAAAAAATGAGTCGGAGCGGTTCTAGTCAGTCGGTCGGGAGATGCCAAACAAACATTTTTTTAAGTTTTATAGAAGGATATTTTTAAAACTATTTTACAGTAGTATTCTATTATTGTTATTTGATTACCTTATCCTTGTTATGGTTTTAAGAAACTTGTTCCCACACCTCATGGGGTTATTTGCATATAATTTCGATATTTTTCCATTCATACTTGTCTTTAAGTGAAGATTCTTAGGATGCAGTTTTGTAGTTTTAGTCATATTTATTCGACTGCATGCACTTTGTCATTAAGACAAACGCATGCACAATTTCCTTAATTGTTCATTTAAGAACATGTAGTCTTGTGGGGTTTTTTAACTAACATTTTAAAAAAATGTGAATTTAAGTATTTCTTAGTAAAATTGTACATCACATAAAGCACCTTCGGAACAACTTTGACTATGAGTGAACAAAATTAGAATTTGAACGCTATTGTCCCTTGAGTCTCGAGAAAAATTCGACAACGGGTAAAAATAGCAAATAGTTCTATGAAGATGAACAGGTTTAATCATTGAATAAGTAAAGCTCATAAGGTTTGAAATATATTATAAGTGACATTCACATTGAACTATGAAGTAAATAGCGGCTAAATTACTTGTTTGTCATCAATAGAACGAAAAGAGAATTTTTTTTAATGAAAGTATAGACTGACGACCCAATTGTTTCCCTCAAAATATTATTTGATGTAAAATGTATAATATATTTGATAACAATACAATAATAATTGATATATTAATAATTATCTTTGTCAGATAAGTTCATATTTCAAATACATAGGTTATCCCAAAAAAGTACACATTTAACAAAATAGTTCAAATACATATTTAAACTACTGTAACCTATTGTACTTCTTCAAAGTATCTTACCATCACTCCAGGGAGGAAGAAAAGCTTCCATGAGCCATGTATTTTCTGCGGGTGTGGCTATCTCAACAAGATGAGCTCCATATTGTTCGCATTCTTCCTAAGATAATTATAAATGCATCGTTTCTTATATTTGATTAGTAAAATTGCTTTGTTGTCAAGGAGAAGAAACATTCGAAATAAAAGTAGTTGTAAAATGATTATTTCAAGAGAGAATAACAAATTAATGGCATTGAGACAGTGCATATCTTTAACAGTCTCAGTAATCCAAGTACAAAGGCTACAGTTTTCGATCTTTTTTGAAAGGAACACCAGTCGAAAAAATTAAAATGAATAAATAAATAAATAAATAGATAAAATAAAATAAATAAATAAATAGATAAGAGAAGAAATAAATTAAATTTTAGAAATCTACATCTGTATTTCAATACATATTCCTATTGGATTTATTTTTTTTTTTTAATTTTATTTTACTATTTTTGTTTTAATTGTCATTTTATTTATTTTTTCTTTATGTATATTTTCTCAAAATTTATAGGAAGCATATAATTTCTTTCTTATGAGCATGATACTTTTTGGTAAATTAAAAATAAAGAAATCCTAATTCTTACCTACACGCTCAACATGCAAAAGATTATCCGAATCACAAGATGCACATCGTCCTCAAATATTACTGAAATACGTCTTTCGCTTGTTAAATATCTCACAGACACTTAAACAAATAGCCATATATACAGACGGATAGAAAAAAATACAGACGGGTATCTAGACGTATAGAAAGACAGGGTTAGATGCCTAGACAGACGAATAGCTAGGCAAAGAAACGGATAGCTAGACAGACGAACAGATAGCTAAACAGACGAACAGAAAGCAAAAAAGACAAACACATAGCTAGGCATATGGACGGATAGCTAGATAGAAAGATGGATAGCTTAAAAGACAGACGAATAGATAGACAAATAGAAAGACAGATGTCCAGAAAGAAAGACGAATAGATAGACATACACATGATAGATACATAGACAGATGACAGACGGATAAATCCTCGTCGTTTGATATTATGAAGAATAACAAACCTTACTATATGTATATTTGTTTACAATGCACATCTTATTTTTCGCATTTCATTTTTCTTTTTATACCCAAATATAATGGGCCACTACAAACTGGAAAAAGATTTTTTTTAAGTTTTGGGAATTGGAATTTTTTTTCCCTTTATTTAGTAAAGACCCATCGTAGGTCTTAAATATATCTTAAGATATGCCTTATTTATCACAAGAAGCTACAGAGAAAATAAATACAATAGGGAAAGAAATGAAAAGCTCCTCGACTCTGAGAGAATACCGATAATCGTGGAGAGCTATCAATTCATTTCTTTCAAAGGTTTATAAATATTTTACCTTGGAATCGTTCCAGATTTTCTTAGTCTTGCTCAGAAAATAACATTGGCCTTCAAAAGGTTCCCAGCCAATGGGGCAAACTGAAAAGAAAATGAGTTCTTAACTGGTCTCGCAAGTGACAGAAAACGTTCTTTAACCCTCATTTACTCAGCTGTTTAGTCTGCATTTATTTCTTTTTTGAATTTAGTTTCCCTGCTACATGCAACACTTTGGATGAAAAGGTTTTTGCATAAACGCTGACTGATATTACTATTTGTATAATCGACACGATAGATCAGACAGTAGAGAGCTTGCTCCGTTGTTGGAAGGCCATTGGATTTAATCCCGGTAGCGAAAAAATCTAATTGGATAAAAACAGTAATTGTTTCCTCGCAGAGCTCTCACCATTTCTGAAGCGAAAATTGCGTTCTTTGAGACCTTAAAAGCTGAGTTCCGTTCCCTTGAGTAAATAATTTTCAAATTAAATTAATAAAGAGACAAGTTAGTAACTTACTTGTATTTCTGTACCTATATTCCCATCCTACTTTCGTTTTTTGCTTCCTTTGAGTAAAATATTTTCAAATTAAATTATTAAGAGACAAGTTAGTAACTTACTTGTATTTTTGGACCAAAATTCCCATCCAACTTCAACACGTGTCCTGTTAACAGATCTTTCATTTAGATGACACTTTAGGAGTTTACAAGAAAATAGTTTGTCGTTGTACAGAATTCCGGCACATCCTGATTTTAGCAGAAGACATTGTAACGCACATTCTGTTCGACGGACATTTTCAAAAAACTTTATATAATACCAAGTGTGTGATGGCAAAAGGTTGTCAAATAAAAAGTTCCTTGTCAACTGTCCTTCATGATTTATGGAACTGTAGAATTCTCTGAAGACACTCAGGAGAAAACATACAAGAGCGATATACTTAATCATTGTTTTCTCCAATAATACCTCGTAGACGTTTTTAGTCTACTTTCAAATACGGCGAATTTAAAGTATGTAACAGAAAAATCACACACCAGTTATGATACTTACAATGTCCGCAAAGAGCTCGCTCATAAAAATAATGGTCCCTTTGCAATTAAATGAAAGCACCTAACATCCACAACGTTAAAAGAATGGTCTTCACAGATGCACTAAAAAAGGGTTATTATTAATGCATACACCTATTCATAAAAACCAATTCAAATGCACACCATTTCTTTCTACCTTACCTAGTTGGATCGACGAATCACATGATTATCACTGACTTCCGAATATTCATGTAAGAACATGTTAATTTTACAAATTTTGCAATATCTAAAACAATATATATATATATATATATATATATATATATATATATATATATATATATATATATATATATATATATATATATATATATATATATATATATATATATATATATATATTCTCTGAGGCGTCAACAAGTTCGGTAAAGTGTCCAATTTCAGGAGGCCAATAGCGTACATAAATAGCTGTTTCTTTTGGCCAAATTTTATCATGGTCTTCCTAAAGATCCTTATTGTAAAATCTTCTATAAACTTCTCAAAGCTAAAATTAAACAGTCTTTATAAAACAAACTTTAAAGTAAAGACCTTGCAGGTGAAAGGTGTCTACATTTTTGTGAAATTTAAGATATATATATTTCTCTAATTATGCTTTATAACTAAAGATTGGTCAAATAAATTGTTACAGGGCATAATTTTAGGTAAAAACAATGAACACATTCATGTTTTTCACTGTCATTTTCAATGAAAAATGAAGAAAAACCAATAAAACCTTTACTGTACCAAATTGTATCAAGCAACAAATTTCCGCTTGTCTTTAAAATAATCAAATCGTTGAATGTTATACTTAATATCGATCGATTGCACAAGCTTAATCGCAAAAAACAATAATATCTGTACGTTTCTCGTCGTAATTTACTTCCAAAATAAAGACTGCTTGACATATGGGTTTTTTTTTTTATTTTTTTTTTTTAAATTCAAATCTAGACCTACTAGTACTATTAAGGTTTTACTAGTATTACATAAGTTATAGTGCTTTATTATTCGAGAGTTCTTTTTTTCTTTTTTCTTTTTTTTTTTCTTTTTTTTTTCACCAAAATATTACATGTACATGTAATATTCAATAAAAAAAAATCAATCTCAATAAAATCAGTTAAGAACAATCTACTGATTATTTTCTGAAAAGCAGTAGACAGCTATTCAGACAAGTGGTCAGATCCTAGTAGTCACTGTTACCAAGTACGTGTACACTGTACATGTATGCAGTTGTTAACTAGATCACTGCTTACTGACAACTTATTCACAGTCAAGTAGACATTTGTGTATGGCAGAAAAGTAGTCAAATTCTAGTAGTTACAGTAACCAAGTACATATATTCAGTTTTCAACTAGTTGACAGCTTGGTAACAACTTAAATTATTGACGATCAAGTGAACATATAAGTGTGGGGTTAGTAGAAGAAATATGAACAGAAAGTGTTTTTATCATGGTCATGACTTTTTTTTAGTGATATTCTTTTGAATTTCAAGTTTATCTTCATTTACGAGGGATGTTCGGAAATTATTGAGACAATGTGTATATTCTTTTTTCGAATGAACTTCTTTCGGTGAAAATTTGCATATACGTTTGACAAATAATAAAAATTCATAAAAGCAAAAAATATTTTACAAATATCTTATTTCTTCTTCTCAGTGGTATATGTATGTGTCAATGGTAGGGGTACCCGGCGCAGTCACGAAATCAGATGTTGAAAATATGTTACACCAACGTTCAAACTCCCGGTGGACTAATAGTAAGATAATTTATGTATATATAATTTTTCAATTTAACTTTGACTTCATTTTGTGCAAGTTTGTTAGAATTTCGATCAGAAATACGCAGATTATAAATAAATTTAAGCGCGGCTTAAAAATCTTAGAACGACGACAAAATGGAACTTGACGTCAAGGCGGCGCAGCGAGCATACCTTTAATTTTGTGTAGCGATATGGAGAACTCTTTTCCAGACTTAACGACCTACTAAAACAATAACAATGCAAAAATGTGTCTAAGGATACTATTTTTTCATTGGTATATTTTATTCTTACAAAATATTCAACAAGAGTAAAAACAAGAGCTCCAGACGACGATCACTTCTTACGGAGTAAATAACGTTGACCCGCTGTGCAAAAATTGGTACTTCGTGATGCTATTTGAACCTGTATATGACACTTCGTGAATTTTTTACACTGAGGTACCAACAGTACACATCTTTTTAATTTTATTTTTAAAGAATTGTCCAGGAAAGGAGACAGTTTGATTTTTGGAATGTTATAGGTGATAACAGAGAGAAGAGTAAACGCTTCCCGATCGTTTCACTTGCAAAAACATCTTTGGCTGACGTGACGTTAAAATGACGTAGCGATGCTGCTCCAGGTCGATAGACATGCATGTTTATAATTTCACCGGAACTTGTCTAATTATCCCATAAATTAGAAATTTTGCACATTTCTTTTATTCGTTATATACAAAATGTTGACGAAGTTTCATGAATTTATCTCTCGCCTTCATGGAGTAAGAGCAAAAGTCTAAAAGGGAACCAACATTTGTCTTCTGACATCTCATAAATATGGTTAGAAGGCTGACGATAAAACAACTCTAAAATATGAATGATTTACTAAATCATTGATATACAAAAATGAAGAAAATTTAAAGAATAGATTTTTCTCAGTTCAAGGTCCTTCTTCTCAAAATGTCAATCATGTCGATCTTCTAAGCTTGTGAATATTTAAAAAAAAATACAAAAAAATAGGATGGTACTTTTTCATATTAAGTAAATGCTCAGAAATATTATAAATGTTTGTTTTCACAATCAGTTTTGTAGTCAAAACAATGGACATCCTGCAAATATATTCATGTTCAAAAAAAAAATTAAAATTTATTGTGCATAACTTATTTGTCTATTCTTTGTATCATTTTCTTTGAAGAAAAAAATCCATTATTAGGAATTTCTATGTCTGTTGTTTTCGGTAAATGCAATGACGAATATCTGGAGCAATAGCCTTTGATCACAATAAACAGCATTACGATTTCATAAACACCTAAAACATATTCCTCTTTTGTGGTTGTTTTAACTTCCTGTCAATCTATATTTTAATATATAGCCACATTATTGTACAAAACTTAATAATCGGATATGATTGCCCTCTGAAATTTGTCAATGATATGGAAAACATTTGTATTCGACATTGAAAATAAATCTATAGGTTTCATGCATAATATATGTCTTGTTACACTTCGATTATTGCAATTTTACATCATATCACATTTTAAAAGGAAAACTTTTTTCGTATTGTTTGGCTACTGTATGGAATATTTTACTCTACCCATTGGTTAATAATTCACCAGGTTATAATACAGAGAGAGTGTGTCAAAAAAGTAGGACGCGCTATTTCTGAAAAATATCTTACTGCGGTGTTTATTGATACTCAGCCATTAAATTAAAACATCACTGTAATGTCATTCCTTTGTTCTTGAAGTCGAAAAATTTATCTTTGGCAATCCGATAAAAGAAAGCAGTCTCATATTAAGTTAACACCGTATCTAGTCCAAAGAGCCTTTGTTCTTGCTGCATGTCTAAAAATCCTATATTAGAAAATAGCTTTGTATTAGGTTAACTCTGTATCTAGTCCAAAGACTCTTCGTTCTTGCAGTCTAGAAATTTATCTTTAGCAATCCGATATTAGAGTGTTGTTATACATTTAGTTTAATATCAGACTATGGCATATAAGATGTTGCATAATTATACTTTTTGGTCATTCTTCTTCAAAGAATTTATTATTCATATCTTCAAACATATCATTCCTATTCGAAATAAATGTGATTCTTATTCAATAATATTTCATTTCTATTCGAAAAATTGCTATTCTTATTGGAAGAAATATGACTTACATTCCAAAACATAACATTTATATTCGAAAACATGTGTTTCCTATTCGATAATTTTGTCATTCCTATTCGATAATTTGGGGGATTTTTTTTTTGCAACACCCCCCCCCCTTATGACTGTTTAAAAAATAGTTACGGTGTCAGAGTTCTTCGATAGATTGAATCTACATGCATGATGATTTAGTGCTAATTCTAAATAGACAATCAAAATTAACTCACAAGAACTCCAAAGGGCCTTAAATTGATATGTATCTCTCGCGCTAATCTGAACTTTCGGGGGTTTTGTTTGAACGATTACCATTAAACGGTTATATTCGAAGAAGTCATTTGCGTGTTGTTTTAATCAATTACATGTATTCAATTCTAAAAAAAATCTTTGCATTAATTGTAGACATTACACATGATGAAAATGTAATTTCAGTTGATTGTTTACTGATCTGTCAGATATACATACATGTATATGATTCAAAAACAAGATGTGTTTGTGAACACTGATGTCCCCGTATGGCAATTTATAGCGAAGGTTAAACTTTCTCAAATACAAATCAAATATGCTGGTAACCAAAGTAAGGTCTTGTACCGAGGAATATACCTGTGAAATGTGAAAGTCCTAGCAGCAACCATTGAAAAGATATGGAAAAGTAAAAGTTTTTCAAAAGTAAGTCAAACATCAAGGTCAAATGGTCAAAATTAATGGCGTCCAAGGAAAGGCCTTCTCACAAGAAATACAATTGTCAAGTGAAATATGAAAGCCCTAGCACCAACCGTTTAAAAGATATGGCCAAGGTTAAAGTTTTTCAAAAGTAGGCCAAACTCCAAGTTTAAGGTCAATGGGCTATAATTGTTGGTATCTAAAGGAAGGGCTTGTCACAAGGATTACACATGTGAAGAATTAAACCCAAAGCACCAACTGTTCAAAAGTTATGGCCAAGGTTAAAGTTTTCCAAAAGTAGGTCAACTCCAAGTCAAGGTCAAAGGGTCAAAGTTGTTGATATCCAAATGAAGGTTTTGTTACAAGGATTACATCTGTGAAGAATGAAAGCCGTAGCACCATCCTTTCAAAAGATATGGCCAATGTTAAAGTTTTTCAAAAGCAGGTCAAACTCGTATGTCAAAGGGTCAAAGTTGTTGGTATCATAAGAAAGGTCTTGTCACAAGAATTACATATGTGAAGTATGAAAGTCCTAGCGCCAACCGTTCAAAAATTATAGCCAATGTTAAAGTTTCTCAAAAGTAAGTCAAACTCCAAGATCAAGGTCAAATGGTCAAAGTTGTTGGTATCCAAAGAAAGGTCTTGTCACAAGGATTAAACATGTGAAGTATGAAAGCCCTAGCACCAACCGTTCAAAAGTTATGGCCAAGGTTAAAGTTGGGTAAAATTTTGTAAAACTGGGTCAAACTCCAAGGTCAAGGTAAAAACTCAAAGATGATGGTACCCAAAGAAAGGTCTTGTCACAAGGAATACCTATGTGAAATATGAAAGCCATAGCTCCAACCAATCAAAAGTTATAAGCAATGTTAAAGTTTTTGCGGACAACAGACAAACAGACAGACAGACAGCTAGACGGAAGGACAGGGCAAAAGCTATATATCCCCAAATCTACGATACAGGGGCATAAAAACATCACAGACATTTACAAATAAAAACAAATCATTTTATAAAACATTGATTAACTTTTGGTCCAAATAATATTAGGATTCATCATTTGAAAGGATATGTGTATTTCGTCAATCTTTGGATTGTTAATCATTATATAATCATCAAGAAAAGTCAAGTTTTGTATAAAATGAATGTCTAGGCACAAAACGAAACTGAAAGTACTGTAAGTTTCTTCGGCTTTAACGATCCATGAAATATAATAAAATGTAAATGTTGTGCAAATATCGCAATAAAATACCAGACATCATCTTAAAGATAAAATCTTATATTCAAGCTAAAAAGAAATATGAGGAAGAAAGGTTTCAGGGAACCATATCCGTTTGTCTGCATGTCTGTAGATCAATCATCAGTTTTTCTTTATTAGATAAGTATTTTACGTTTAGTTTGAATAATCATAGTTAAACTACTGCATCTTAAAATATTTACATGATTTATTTTCAAAGTGACATGTTCACAGGTGAACCCTAAAAAAGCAGCTACACAAGAACACATTTGAGAAGCTAAGTATGTTTTACTAAATCTTCTCCATGTTTCCTGTCTTGTTTAAAAATTCCAAGTGATGAAAAGTGATACACAGACTTAATCTATTCTATTTAATCCAAGTGTCAGACCCCAATCAAACTGGACTCGTACATGTAACAGCAGGGATTTTTGTTGTCCTGTCATATACTTCTGTATTGATGATGTGATCAACCACAACATAACTTTTTCGATCAAATCTAAGGGCTTGTGGCTAATGTGACCGGTTAATGGATTTAAATCCAGAGAATCAAGTAAATAATGGGGATGTACGAAGCGAGGATAACCCCCCCCCCCCAAGACAATTTATTTCTCAATTTTCAAAGTTCATGGAAAAGTTATACATATATTTTCAAAAGATATGATGTCAGTAATGTCATCTTCAATGCATTTGCATCATTAATTTTATTGAATAGCATACATGTATTGATTGATGATTTGGGTTTTTTTTTAAGGTGACAGTTTAACATATTTAGTGAAAAATGGATTTATTGTAGCTAAAAAAAAATATGTAAATGATTTTTGAATATGAATGCGTTAGGTCTCCATTATACACTTAAGTTTAAATATCGGAAGAATAAATGTAAAATTTACTTTATGTTTCCAAAACACGGAGTCTGAACCCATTCATTATGAAAATGGAACATTTCTGTAGATGATCGACATGCTTATAAAAACTCGTTTGTTTAACCACTCCGACACTCTTCAGTGATAGTACTTGGTAGCGTTGTGGTTAATGTGTTAAAATCAAGCCTTTCTGTGAGCTTTGCTAGATTCATTTGTGAGGAGATATCTTTTTTTCTTATCTTTTCACATACCTTAAAATTAATTATTTTTAGCAATAAGTTATTCAATAAAATAAAGAGAAAAAATGTGTAAAAGATGATATTGACACAATTTTCAAAAAGAAATAACTTTTCCATGAACTTTTTGAATTAAGAAATATCTTATCTCAGAGCGGGGGACTGTTCTTACCTTGTTCACCCTCATTCTTTTTTTGTAATTTACAGTGTACTTATATTCAAATGTCAAAAATTGTTTGAAAAAGTTTATATATTATACTTACATGTATACATATGTTCATGTATCTATACATCTAAGAACCTCTACAGTATTTAAGCAAGTAAGCAATGTACTCAAAAGTAAATAAAGCAATGTCTCAGTGTTAATTCATATATCAAAAAAGGTCAATACATGTACACATTTCCATATATGTTTTAGTGTTCTTGTTCTTTGACTGTGTTCTTGTTCTTTGACTGTGAATTATAATTAGGGCTGCGCAATAATATCAATATTCGGGTATATTGCAATTCGTTAACAAAACATCGTATTGCTATACGTTTTTCCAGTACCGATATACCTGCAAAATGATTGGGCTTCAGATAAATGATGTAAAATATGAAATTTATGATGTCAGAAACATTTTCAATCGTGCCTAACAGTACCAAACAGTAAAGGTTTCTGTTGAATGGTTGCATTTCGTTGCCAAACTGTAGTGAAATCAACTAGAATCTTTTTTTGTAACAGCGTATTTATAGAAGTTTTATACACTCTGCTTATGAATGGAAGTTAATAAAATAAGAAAAGAGCATTTTAACTATTATTAAAAATATTGCAATACATATCGCAATACAGTTTCAAATATCACAGTATATTGCAATGCTGAATTTTCAACCGATACCCAGCCCTAATTATAATATATGCAATATAATAGTGTAATGACAGAGTGCCCCAACATTAATATTCTGGATATGAACAAAAAAATGTGGGAGAATAGAGAGAGAAAAAAAAAGTATCAATAATGAGTATTTACATTAATCAAAGTCCATGCATGAGAAAAGACAGTGTATTAATATTCTTTCTGCTGAGCTCTCAGCTTAGTTACTTAATAGAAACATAAAATATAATGCCAGCAAAGTATTTTGTAAACAAATTCGTTAAATCCTGTCCCTAGAAATGCAAGTACAAACGCACAAGTCTTCACAGTCTTCACACCCAAAGATAATGCTAAAAAAATATAATCTAGCAAAATCTCTTGTAGAAACAGTTCCTGGAGAATTCAATGAAAAACACTGGAAAGTGCCTTATAAATAATTCGATGACAAAGAGTGTTGAAAATAATAGAATAAACAGGGCAGGGTAAATTTAGCCGATTTTTATTGAGCTATAATTTCAATCGTAAGAGAAGTACTAGTAATATGTACTGTATATAAATTCAATTATACAGTAAAAAGAGTTTCAAATGTTTACTTAAAACCTACTCTATACTTGTGTACTTCAAACTCGATCAAGTGTCCATATGTTGTCAGTGTTCAAAGGACAATTTTGTCATGAAATGCTATTTTTGAAATATGTTGAGCAATATCAAAAAAGAGATGTTTTACGTTTAGAAACATCATACCATTTATTGACAACGTGCATTTTTTTTAAATAAACACTTTAAGTCATCCATTTTTTTTTTTACAGTCATTCTATTTTATAAATTTTGCAAACACTTTGTGATAATATCCTATTTCTATTTTAGAGCATATTGTATATAGGTAGCTATCGTACGCGTGGCTTTTCATCAATTGTTTTCAAGCCCAAGGGACACGATGCAATACCAATACATCTTTTTTCTGTGTACGAGGGGTGATCAAAAAGTTCGCGAACAATCTCTATATTTACAAAACCACAATTCAGTTCAGAATGAAATTTGGCACACATATAGTCATGCACATGTTCTATAAATAACAGATGTTAAATAATGTTTTGCTCCGTGTTTGTGACGTCACAATGTGAAAATGACGTCAATATGTAGGTGACTTGTGACAAAAAATGGTTGACTCAGTCGTACTCGAGCAACGAACGGCTGTAAAGTTTAACGTATATCTTGGAAATTCCTTTGCAGTAGAAAATGATAATTTGTACAAGGTTATGAAGACAAAAGACTTACCAGAAGTTCAATCATTAATTGGATTGATTGGTTAAGTGAAGACAGGGAGATGGTTAAATATGATGTTTGTTCTGTTGCCCAGCGGAAGCAAGTCGGAAAAAAGATGTGTCCTTAATTGAGCAATTTGTTATGAAACGTCGTCAAGTTTAAATTAGAAAAATGGTGGAATATCTTAACAATAATATAATTATTAAATCCCTAAAATATCGCTTATTTTAGACTTTAAACATATGAGATATGATAAAAAGAAGGCGCCCATACTTTATCCACATTGGATAAACGACTCTACCGAGACAGAAGACTCGGGTTGTGATGGGTCACCACACTAATTGTGGGAAGTGTTATCATAATCCACCCATCCTATTGCCGAGATTTGGACACTTCTGACAGATGGACTGTTCTTGTTATAAAAAAAAAAAACTTGCATGGTAAGAAACACAAGACTCGGAAAAATCTTTTAGCTTCTCTGAACAGACTACTACGGAGCATGTCACGTGACTGCTTGGATCACGTGATTAGCGCATGGGCAAACCAATGGCAGATGTGCATTAAAATTGGAGAGGGCTACTTTAAAAAATAATAAACACTGAAACCTCATTTTATTTCTTTCAAGGAAGTATAATTCAATTAGTTCGCAAACTTTTTGATCACCCCTCGTAAGTAACCTGTCTTGTCTACTTTTTCCTTCATGCAACGGTTTATTTTTCTGATATATAATTATATACTTGATAACTTTAAAATCCAATTTTAAAATATTTGTGCCTTAAAATTGATTGACTAAAATTGATACGTGTCTTTTTGTCAGCAAAACGCAAATTAGAAAGGACAATATATGATAAGTGTCTTAAATGGCCCCTTAAAATTAATATCTTAATTTTACTTTATATATAGCTTGACATTGCAAAGCTATACATGAGACCTTTATTTGTAATTTTAAATTTAATCAAAAATGCTGTTAATTTAGAAATATGACATCGTAAAGTTCACCTTCTCCCGCCATTTTAGTATATTTTGTATAAAAATGCTTATTTTCATTTAGTTTTTCTTCCAGAAAATATTGAGCGCAAACTAGAACAAACTTTATATTTTTACCAAAGATGTATCAATCCAAGACTAATTACTGACAGAAAAATTGTGCATGTTCTAAGCTGCGCTCTATGTTTCCCATACAAGAAGGCACACTTTTGTCTTATTTTGATTGGATTGAAAAAAAGCATCATTTCTGACGTCATTTACAGCCTGTGAGTGCATTTAAATGTTAAAAATATATTGGAAATATCTCTAATATAATCTCTTCTACAAATAAAAAAACAATTATACATATCTGAATCACATTCTAAAATGCTGATTTTTGGGGTCAAAATTGACTCTTATCATATATAGTCCTTATCCATTTTACTACAAAGGTGTTATTTATTTCAACCCGATTTCTAGGATAAATGAAAAAGAGATACATATTTATGCATTTTTTTAGTATTTTTATCTTATTATAAGATTGATTGATTGAATGTTTTTGTATAACGTCGATTCGGAAATATTTCAGCTATATTTCGGCGGTACGTTCCATATCTGATTTTGACAGTTTTGGGGTTTCTCTGGTTCCCAGAGAGCCCACTTATTTAAAAAAAAAAACAGAGATCTTACTATTAGATGCAGCATCAAAAAAGCTCTCTTCACATTTTATTCCAAAATGTTCTTGGAAAAAAATCACAAAATTGAAAAGGATTTATTTCTTGATAAGCATGCCAATGTATAAATAAAAACGTACTTAAACTATACTGTATAGTTTAACTGTAGTAAACTATTGTTTGCTATAATGTTTTCCATCCAATCGCAATTGGTTACGAATGCTCATTACATTTTAGATTTACTTTGTATTTGGTTTCCTCGTAAGGTTTTCATGCTACTGCAAATGACACACGGGAGGCAAAGAGATGTTGAAGAAAGTGCAGTTCCGTCAAGTAAATATATAAATCTTTCATAAGATCTCTCTCTCTCTCTCTCTCTCTCTCTGTATGTATATATATATATATATATATATATATATATATATATATATATATATATATATATATATATATATATATATATATATATATATATATATATATATATATATATATATATATATATATATATGTATGTATGTATGTATGTATGTATGTATGTATATGCTAAAAAATAACCCAGGGATAATCTTAAGTAAATCATTTCCGAAATTCCTCATAAAACTTGAATAGTAAACCTTCAATAAGGAAATAACACATATGTTCTGTCTATATTTAATATCTTTGAATAAAAAAGGGGGAAGTCTGGAGTAAGTGTTTAAGTAAGTTTCACCCAGTAAATAAGATAAATTAAGGGCTGTTGGTCGTGGGTCAGTTGAATGCGGCTTCCTTATTTTATTGGATGACCGAAACCTGCGGTTTCGAAAGGTTTCGGCCATGTGGCGTTTGCGCCGAGCCATTCAAGTGATGATATAATTCATTGAGCTGCTGCTGCTTAAAACAAACTTATTTACTTTGAAAATGTTCTGCTTTCAACAAATTCATGAACTGGTCTGGTTTGCTTGCTTAAAACCAACTCAGGTACTGTGCAAAATGCGTGCTGCTTTCAACAAATGCATGCATTGCTCTGCTTGCTAAATTATGTTGAGTAAGTTCGCGGTTAACCCGGAACGATAACTCTACATACATGTAAAGTTTCTGTAAAATACATAAAATATAATTGTAAGGTTAAATATCGTTCGCGGTATACCCGAAAAGGCCATATTTATGCTGCTAGTTGTAATTTGGGGTCGCTCTTCACGCTTGGTGATCACTTTCTGCTTTTAAAAATGCCACGACCAACAATCGCCAATATCATGATAAACGTGTTTAAAATCATGTCTGTATTATTTTCCTCTATATAAATAATATTTTTTCACTAATTTAATTGTAATGACACTTGAGTGTGTACTAAACTTGAACTGCATTAATATAATATTTATTTAAGTTTTACACTCTTACCTGTACGCACTTCACACACGTGTATACATGAATGAAAACAATGACAGAAATAAATGAAATGAAAATTAACAGTCAATAAAATAAATATGTAAAGTAAATAATTATGAAAAAGTCACAGTCCCTGAAACGTGCAATCCTGGATTGCACACAAATGGGAAAGTCATTCCAGCGGTGAAGGCCTATTGGTATATGGTATATATATATATATATATATATATATATATATATATATATATATATATATATATATATATATATATATATATATATATATATATATATATATATATATATATATATATATATATATATATATATATATAAAATACAGCTGTATAAGTCACGCACGATGAAGTATTGAATCATAAGTTTGATGACCAGTGTTCATTTCCGCTTCAGCGCGTCAGATGAAAAGATGAAGGTACAGTTGAATTCGTAGCATTAAATAGCATCAGTCGAAGGAAAAATTTTAAAAATGTTGAACAAATGATGAACTCCAACGATGGTATAAAAACGAATCACCCTTTATCATGTATATAAAATAATGAACATTCCCGCGTAAAAAATATTAATCAACTGGGGGCCATTGTTACAGCCTTGTATAAATGGTAAGTTATATTGTTGAAAAAATAAAACACAACATGACTGCTGGGATCGATGTATGAATAATGTATTCTACGTTTATGGAAAATATACAGAAAAAAGAGTAACCTGAAATATAATAACAGGTATTAAATATTTTTTCACCTCACTCACACTTTTACGCGGATCGTAATTTAAATTTATAAATTTGAAGATTTATAAAATACTTGATTTAAATAAAATGATCAAATAGATATTGAATAATAATTGAATCTTTAGAAATAGTTTAGCAATTATTTCTTACCGTAAATCCTAGACAGAATGTCACAATTATCGCAAGGTAAATTTGTGTTGGGGAGAGAGAGCGTCTTCTCTCCCAAAAGTCTAAGGTTGGAGTGCCCGAGATGTAGTATTGGCGCGAATGCGCAGGGGACATAGAAAAAACCAGTTAGACCACTCACACACCCGTCCTCTCACTGACCACTCACCCGTATAAGTGAATGAATGAAAAGGCAATGAATGAAAGGAGTAAATTCCGAGGGAGAAGGAAAGTCACTCGTTACTATAATAATATATAATGCCTCATAAAAATGTATGAAAATGATATAAATGATAATTAGTATATTAATAAATTAATTATAATTCACCCTGTATCAGTTATAAATGAGAATTATGTCTATATATACTGAGTATTCAACACCCACACCTCTGTTATGTATTCAATTTCATTGAATCTGTTGCTACTAGGGATGGAATACCTTAACTTCTTTATTGATGATTCAACATCCAACTTCTTCAGCTAGCTTCTGAATGCCTGACTTTCCCAAAGTTTTGCTTATATACCCTTTGGTTTGGTTAGTCCATTACAAGAGTTGTCAGGCCATTCCATTATTTGAGTCTTCACTGCGTTTTACTCAAAAGCCCCTTAACCATGTATATAAAACTTTGACCCACTGTTTTGGCCCCGCCCTACGCCCGGGGGCCATGATGTGAACAAACTTGAATCCACACTACCTAAGAATATTTCTTTATTAATATGACTAATAATGGCTTAGCTGTTCTTGAAAAGAAGATTTTTAAAGACATGTCTTATATATATGGTAAACTTTGACCCCCTGTTGTGGCTCAACCAAATTTTCACGAATTCTCAATTATCTCCCCTTGAAAGAGGGCGTGGCACTTTCTGCATCAAACTTTAATCCCCTTCACCCAATAATGCTTTGTGACAAGCTTAGTTGAAAATTGTCCAGTAGTTCTTGACAAGAAGTCGAAAATGTGAAAATTTTACAGACGACAGACAACGGACGACAGGTGGATGCCGTCACTCTTCGATCAGATAAGCTCACTTGAGCCTTCGGCTCAGGTCAGCTAAAAGTCGTAGTTTGCTTTTAGCACATTTTATACTATAAAATTCACATCACCATCCATGTTGTTGATAAACCATGATTTTTTTTTAAAAAGCTATGTTCAGTAACCACTAAATCATTTTTGGAAAGTATGTTCACCGATTATGATGAAACTTTGCCCATTATTACCAATAATATTGTTGTTGTCAAAATTGAAAACCAAGTTAGTTGTTCGTGTATATTAATTATAAACGTTTTGGCAATCTACGTACAAGGGCACATATGGGTGACACTCCATGCACTATTTGTTTAAGACAGACATATTTGAACTTCGTGTTGATGGATTTCATTAAAAGCTTATAATAGAAGCATATAAAGTGTGCCTTATTACTCAATATTCGTATTTTTTACAAGCTTTTAAGGAAATATGCAAAAATGATAAAATAATATGTGTATAATACCTTCATTCCACAATTAAATAATCTGAATGATAATTATCGAAGTTTACATTAACATTTTAGATTTGTTTGCTTTTCTCACGTTATTCTTATCGGCCGTTTAAGCATAAGATCACGAGTGATTTATTTTATCTGTACCTTGAGATAGCAGCTGAGGTCAATGTGTAAAGATGATTGTTTGTCCCATTACATTTAATATAGTTATGCAGCAAAGATGTAAGGAACTATTGATAAAGAAAAATCGTCCTAAACTTGAGAAAAGTTTATTAGTTTTATAATATTTTTTGCGAGTGACAGCACTATCGAGAAAAAGGAATTAATTAGACGACACATATTAGACATTCAAAGATTTCTGATGATTATCAGTGATGGATCCAAACGATATGTGTGAAATAATTTGGTATGTATATATATATAAGATTTAATTTTACAGAGAACAAGCATTTAGGAAAAAAAATTCTCTCATATCTCTTACAGTGATACTGAAGCACCCCCATGGTGTGTGAACTTAGACACATCTTAGAATAACATGTAAGTTGGGGGCGGTAAAATAGGTCATAATTGTTCAAGAGAATATATATATATATTTTTTAATTGAAGAACAGAAGGGCTAAAGTAACTCAGGTGAGCTTTGTGGCAAACGGAACTTTTGTTGGAAATTTATACGTTTTTGCATCAATCGAACATAACTGTGCATTTTGAATTTGATAATCCATTGAAAGTATCTTAAAATCTAAGCATTGAGTGAGTTGTCTGTAAATTGATGTGTTTATTCTATATATATATGCTCACTGGTCAACCAAGGCGTAATACAGAAAGAAAGAGATGAAAATTTATTACATTATTTTAGGGAAGTCTTCTAAAATTACATCTGATAAAGAGATTAGAATGTATTAGGGTAGATACCAATTAATGTTATGCGAGTGGAACACAAATAATTTTATTGCGACTTTAACTAAAAAATTTGTGTATGAAATATTTGAAGGGTTTACTTTAGCGATTTTACACGTTTACTAAATCCCTTATTTTTCGAAATATGCCACATAAAATATGAAAGATATCAAACAGTAATCAATTCAAAAAGACCATTGAAACAATACAATTGTGATAAGAGCAAAAATTGACCTCTAAAACATCAAAGATGAAATCAGGTGACATGAAGGAGTAAGAATCGCCTGTCGACCGGTCATCCCGCCGTGTGCTCTTTGTTTTAATAGAGTAAACCGAAAAATCTGTAGACAATTATGCATTATTTTACATGTGAGTTCTTGGATGTTCTTATTAAAAAGATGGGAAGTTGCTCATTCATATTTATGTAGTTTTGGAAGATCAGGTCTTCCAACAACTGTTGGAATTTCCTGGGTTTTATACTTTTGCCCTTCTACATGAATCATATGGACCGAACCTGTGTTTGTATTCTAAAGATTAAAGTTTACTCAAAAGCTTTTGCATGAAAAGGATCAATTTAATTTAAAAAAAAAAAGAAGTAAACTACAAATAAAGGGTGTTAAAAAGACATTAACCATCTCATTTAAAGTCAATATGTCGACATTCTATGGTGCAAACGGTGACATTGTTTGCAAATACAACCTATCATTAGGTCAAAAGTTTACTGACGTTTCTAATTCAAATTCTTAGACCACTATCTTCGTAATGATTTTTCTTACAAATCTGTTTATCCAATGAAGGAAAAAGAAATTAACAGCAGATGGGACCAGTAGACTGTTTATTCTTTGTCCTTGTTGTTCTTTGTTCATAAAAAGTTTTTTATAGAATGTGGGACGGATGCTTTAGAAATAACATTTTCCTTGAGAGGTTGAGATTTTAAACTTGTACGCGTACGTGTACGTGTGCACAAACTTTGACGTACACGTACACGTTTTTTGTCATTTGTCTGTTGAGATTTTAATGACGTGTAACGTGAATGTGTAGAGTGTAATCGGTGTCTCTGTTTCAACTATTTAGTAGTTTTGTGACATTAGTTTGACTTTAGTTAGTGAACAAAACATGGTTAAAATAAGTGTTCATGAAACTTTACATCCTAAATAATTAACAGCAATAATAGTTTCACACATAAATTGACTAGTTTCTATTGAAAAAGCTACAAGTTTACACCTACGTGTAGATGCCTTTTTACAAGTTGTAGGAACGTGTAGAAAACTTATCAACGCAAAAAATGATGACGTAATACGCAAGAAATCTAGGGAATTCCCCTACTAGACGTACCCGTACACGTATGAAATCTCAACCTCTCTATTGTCTCTATTTTTGTAACTTTTAAAGGTATAGTAATATTATATTATATGCATATGTTTTTATTCGTATTGCAGTGTTTCTGGACGCAAGAAGTATCTCAAGCAATAAATAAAGGAGAAACCAAAAACTGTTTTCTAAGGTATTGTGTTAATGTTACATGAACATTTTGGGGGATATGAAGATTAGAACTACATTTTATGAAATTATATAATGCCGAATAATGTTAATATACATATAGATATTAAGCCTGTTACCGTTGTGCCATTTTTGGGATCCATGTACTTTGATGACTTAATTCTAATTAACCAAACGATACCCCTGGACTATAAACACACTAGTCGTCAATGAAATCGTTCGCCATAATGCATTTGAAACCTGTATAATATGTTCCCCATTGCAACAGGTAATGAATTGACGAAGAAAGGGGAATATGGTTGCGTTTGATTTCCTAGGGAAAAGTACGTTTTGAAAATATATTATGTGTTAAATCTTATTTTTTAAAACAATTCCCGTCTTGATAATACTACCACTTAGTGACTGTTTTTAAAAAAAATGGAGTGTCATATGCTTACCCCTGTCAGTCCTTTCGCCCGTCTGTCACACATTTCTGAAATCATGAAAAATGCTGTAATTGCACAGCATTACAATTCATTATTTTGTTTATATCCATTTTTTAAAAATTAAAAAATGGAAATCACTGCTTAGATTTAATACTTTTTTAAATAATAAGAAAGAAAACACAATATAACTTGGTTTTGAAATAAATCTTCTGTATATGTCAAGTACACTTAACATTTATAATATTCCGTCTAAATTACAATTACTATACATTTGAATTTTTATACTTATTAAAGATAGTCTTTAATTTCAAAGAATATTCAAAGGGGTTTACAAACTCTTTTCTAGTATGAGATACACTAATTTAAGATTCACAGCACACTGATGATTGTCACCTTGTAAAGAGGGTGTCCACAAAACATACAGTGCCTCTAGGATTACGTAACAATCCAAACAATGTTTTAATTTGTGCTCGGAAAAACCAACCCCTTTCTCCTGATTCTGTTTATGAAACAATATATGAGTTAGTGTAGCTGGTGCTGACCATCTCAAATCTATTGGACTAAATGAAATTGAAGACACTGACATGCTTCTCCTAGTCGAGAAAGAAATGTACACATTGTCGAACCAGGTTTACTTGTCAGTGTATTTATTTTTCCCCTAAGGTATTGGATCAAAACAATCTATATCTGATGAATTCAGAGAGTTTCCATATGGATAATGATATAACAATTTTCTGAAGGACTTTCAGTGCCAAATAACATGTGTTTATAGTATAAGACATGCAGTGACTTGAATCAAAATGAAATAAACATACACTCATGTTGCAGATACCCTTTGATACCTGATTGTACATTTAAAACTGAAGTGTCTTATTAAAAACATTTTAACAATCAATTCTAAAAAAAAAATAAGTACAACAAATTATTTAAGTCTTACTAAATGTGAATCTGTAAAAATACTTTTTTACTAGAATAAGGGAGGTTTAAAATACCCAACCCTCAAACAATCAAGCAGTATAATTGTCATTCTAGATATTGTTTCTCTTTAATTTTCTTATATTAAAAAGGATGGCAACTACATCTTCGGGTCAGGACAGCGATATTCGCTTTTTAAGAGCAATATACGTTACCTACTCAGTTTTGCCCAAGTGTGTGAAGATTTTTTTCCTTAAAAAGCATCCCGATGCATCAAAACTCACAGCAGAGCTTCTGGCTGATGAAACAAATCTAATGAAGTGTCCAGGAATCTTCAAAGAAAATAGAAAACTTTTATTTCCCAGGAAAGGTAAAGTGCATTTTGGGTAAGGCATTTTTTCATTATTTTGCAAGTTTTGAGGACATGTAATGATGTTGTTGTCTCTTTTTGTCAAATCTTATGTGATCTCTCTACTGAAGAATGCAATTTAAGTCAAAAATATGAGTTCCATCTATCTACCTACGTAAAGAACAATATATTGATTACCAAAATTTAGTATGATTTAGTAAAAACAGAAAGAAAAATTGCAATCATGGCGGTGCAACCCACTTGGTGCCTTTTAGGACATAAATACTCAATTTAATGCACCAAAAAAATATCTCCTTCTTTCTTAACATCTTGTCGATAAACATTCTGTATAATGAGAATAAACAACAATCTCTACCAACTCTACATGCTATTTTTCGTATCAATTTCTCGATCAGATTTAATATCCTATTTACTCAATTAGAGGATGTCCATGTCCTCGCTAATTTAGGACATTGCTAGAAGAATAAAAAATAAATTTTCATTGAAAATTCAGCTGAATATCAACGAATAATAATTATGAAATTTAAGGTAGTCCGATCCTTAGGTTCTGAAAATCAGCTTTTAAGTAATTGAAAATGCTCACAAAAATGTCTCTGATTTCACATAATAACGCGAATTTACCCATGGAATTTCATCATTATAGTTAATCATATTATATTGGGGAAATTATCAAAACTCAAGTATATTTTCAGGAAATGCGATTAAAAACACTTGTTATGCATTTTCTAATTAAAAATTGATCAACAATATAATTTAGGACAGAACATTATAGATATCCAGTCATTTGGAGAAAATTGCATCTTTTTTTATGCTTGTACAGTATTTTAGTTCTTCTTTTTACTTAAATTGTCATATAATACATAGTGTAAAAAGCTTGTGCTATCATTGCAAGACATCACATATCATATATAATTTCATGTCATTCTAATAAGCAGTGGTAAGTAATGCTAGACTAAAGGAAATTCGATTTCTCTAAAACCGAATTCATTTTTTTTTCTTTATGGGGTACAAATGTCAACTTTTTAAAAGACCTTTTTTGAGACTTCAAAGAACCTTGAATCATATGAAGATGCATCAAATGAAAATTGTTGCACGAAAAAAAATCCAAGCTTCATTTTGAGACTTTTTAAATGAAATAATAAATTTAAGAGTTATCCTTCCTGGCTGAGGATCGGATATCCTTATAATTCATTATTGATATTCCTCTGTTTATTAGGTCTTTCCACCTTTCTGTGGAAAGACCTATTGAAATTGTTCTGTTTATTATTAGGGCTTTTCACCTTTCTCTAGAAAGATGTAACAATGCATAAATCGGAAAAGCCATAGATAAATCATTAACTAAAAAAGAGAAATTATCCATTGTATAGACGTCGCTAAGTCTTAGGTTAAAAGAAGCACTCGACAACGTCATCACGTGACGTCTATATATAGAAAAAAATGCCTTAACGAAAAAGTTAAAAGTTCAACACTACCCGGAGATAATCTATTTCATTTTGTGAAAATAATTATGTAATAACATCACTTGGCCATGAAAAGTGCTGCTAGAATCCTACTCTCTCGACACAGAAAAATATATTCCAAAGTTCCACATGAAACCTTACCAACATTTTTACATTTTGTACACACGATCAAGGAATTGTCATCAGTTCATGTTAACCACACGATTCTATCAGCACTTTCCAAGTACTATAGAATACACGCTTTCGATACAAATAAAAATTATGTTTCAAAGAATGCGGCGTAGTTTTGAACTTTTGCTTCTTTGTTGTTAGATTGAGAGGAAAGGCTGATCGGGATTTTCAAAGCACTGCCTGTGTTCATTGTAAGAAAACATGATAAGAATAAATCGGCGTACCTGATACTTTATCTTTAATTCCCTATGAATCACACATTACTTTCATGATATATGCTTTAAAAGTCCCATTTCATATATTTGTTTAACTGAATTCTCGTCACGTTTAATTTTTTCTCGGAAAATATTTGATCGATAGTTTTGACGTCATGGGTTTGGCATTTAACCCCCGAGAAAAATACTCAGCTATTTATACCACCCCAAAACGATAAGATTTAGTTTATATAATGTTTTTTGAATGACTCCATTTATTTCTTAAACCTGAAATTAAACTCTAAATATAGATATTGAGAAATCATTATCTCTAAAGTTCACTTCATACAGCTTACTATGACATCATATTGTATAGGCAAGTAGGATATATTGGTGTAGCCTTAACATACCCGCGCTTTCGCAAGAACTGCTTGTTATCGCTACTCCTCTGAAACCATAAACCGTAGAAGTACCAAACTTTCACCAATGCTTTCGACTAATCGAGAGGGCTTTCAATCTATTCATTGCGAAAGGATTCATCGAAGCCTTTTACGAGTTATTGCCCCTGAAGGTTTTTGGCGTTTACGTAAACTTGAAAAAAAAATAACGCTTAAACGTAGAGACATGGGACCAACTGCAATAAAGTTTTCAACCTTTGACCCTTAAAATAAGTGTCAAGGTTAAAGGTCAAGATCATTCAAAATATGAGAAATTGAGCTTTTTTTCCATCTTTTTTTGTCTTTTAAAATTGATTAGAGACCTTTGCTCCATTTATTAGCACTCTATAGGATATCTTAGAATTATTTTGCAACTCCAAACTCTGACCCCTTAAGGCGTTTCTGCCTTTGCACGATAATCCTTTGTTATCGCTACTTCTCCGAAACCGTAAACCTTAGCGACACCAAACCTCCACCATTGTCTTGTATAACTTTAGGTTATTCTTCAATTAACTCATTGAGAAATGATTCGTCCACCCCTTCTGACAGCTATTTGCCAATTGAGTTTTTGACATTTTGCAATCAAAGCATAACTTCAAAACAGTGAGTCGCAAAAACATGGGACCATCTGCAAGTAGGTAACTTGACCTTTGACCCTGAGATTGGGTCAAGGTCAAAGTCAAGGCCATTCAAAATCTCGAAATCCGCCTGTAGTTAAATAATCATATGTGATTTGAACTTTGACCTTTGACCTTGACCCAAGGGTCATGAGAAGAATGTAAAAACATTTTTACCCAGCTTTCAGTTTGTCTAAGCAAAAACCAAGTTCTTTTTTTTAATCCTGATCAATGTTCAATTGTCCCATGATCTTAGAGTCATGACAAGCTTTAGAAAATGTATTTAGTTTTTTCAATTTAAGCTAATGACAGGATAAGAAAAATGCCTTTAAGTTGAGAAACTATCAAAAAAGGGGGGTATTAAACCAATACCGATATAAAAATGAAATATTTCAGGCTTTCATTATCTTATTTTCGTCTTAAATTGCATGTAAAACAATTTATTTATTATAGTTGCATTTAATATAAACCACTTTAAAGCTAGTTTAAATCAGGAATCTGCTTTCCGAACCTAAAACAACCTTAGGATCCTCAGTCCGGCCGCTTCAAGTCTAATCCATGTTTTCCCATATGACTACCTACATACATGTTAGCCTCGAGTCTGATCTACTTCATCGGCACTTTTCTAATTAGTTTAACTTAATCAGAACATTTAACACCTCAAATTAAACCTTCCAATGCATAATGCACAAACATAGAAATACGATATGTACAGTAAAACACATATCAGACATTGTTTTTCCATGGTTATTATGTAAACAATACACATAAACACGGAAGTAAAAAGAGAGAAAGAGAGAGAAAAAATAGAGAGGGAGAAAGGAAGAGAGAAGGGAAAGGAGAGAAGAATTGGCCCCTAAATCGAAAAAAAAAACATGTTTAGGAGATGCGCGAAGAACTTTTGGACTCTCCAGAGGAACGATCCCGACAATAAATCTATAATTTTTGAGTTGTATTTTTTTTCATGCATTTTTTAAAGCCAAATGATATGAAAACACCTAAAAAGGAGGAAAGGCCTCTAATTGTTCTCTAAACAATTAGTCTACTGGTTAATTTTCTTCCGCTGATTCTTGGTTTTCAAGTTTAACGAAAAGATTTTTTGTTCATCGCAAAGGTCTTTAAAATTATTAGGAGATTTGACGCATTGACTATGACCTATGACCACTTTCAGATTCCTGGCGCTTTGCACGAGAAACTTTGTTATCACTTATCCTCCGAAATCGTAAACCGTAAAGGTACGAAACATTCACCAATGTCGTCAACTAATTAAGGAGACTCTTCAATCTATTCATTGCGAAAGTATTCGTCGAATCCTTTTATGAGTTATTGCCTCTGAAAGTTTTTAATGTTTACAAACAATGAAAAAATTTCAAAACAATAAATTGTAGAGACATCGGACCAACATCATAAGATTCGTCTTTGTCTTACCTTGAAATTTTTGTCATGGTAAAAGGTCAAGGTCATTCAAAATATGAGAAATTTGGCTCTTTATATACCTCTATGGTCTTTCAACATAATATACGAAATACTTTGGATCTTTAATACGTCCTTTTAAAACTATTTTAAAGATTTCAGTCATGTAACCTAAGGTTAACCCCTTAAAAATAATTGCCCCTTTCAGTATAAACCTTGTTATCGCTACTCCTCCGAAACCGTAAACCATAGAGACAATAAACCTTCACTAATGTCATTAGGTTTTTAGGCAAAACTTCAATCTTTCAGTGAAAATGGATCTGATGATCCCTTATATGAGTTATTGCCTTTTTTTTTCGCTAACTGTTAAACCAAATAACTTTCAAATTACATGTTGTAAAAACATTGGACCAATTGCAATGTGACCTTTGACTTTCGACCTTGAATATTTTGTCAATGTCAAAGGTAAAGGTTATTTTTTTTTTTTTTTCATTTTTTTTTTCCATTTTTCTAGCCATTTCTGGTTTCTTTCTTTATGAAAATTAACAATAGAGATTAAAATATGGAAAAAAATATGAAATTTAAAGAAGCACAGGATGATAAACCATCTTTAAGCAATCGCTTAATTGTGGCTTATAGGTGGCTTAATGGTGGCCTATAGAAGTTAATTCCTTTAAGCCACCATTAAGCTGCAGCTTCTAGGTGCTAAATGTCCAAACTTCATTAAGCTACCATTAAGCCACCTTTATGCTGCAGCTTAATGGTGGCTTAATGTCCAAACTAAATAAAATCACCTTTATGCATCTTTTATTAAGTTCACCTTTGCGCATCCTTTATCAAGTCTTCAAACTAACTTGTTAAGTTTAAAGTTGTTTCAATATCATTTACGCAAAATCTTATTCAATTCATAATTTTGTCTCGCAAATTCTAATATTTCTGTCAATGCGTGTAAACTCGGGCATTGAGAGCAGATTCAGCAAATTGCTTGAAATTTTCGCTACCAAAGATCAGTTTGTTAAAATACTTATTTTTAATTTTTTTTTTATCCATAAACACGTAATATATATTAATTTAAAAAAGATCACTTTGTATTTTTCTTTCGTATATGGAGAGCTACGTTCCGCTGCTGAATTCATATGAAATATTGTAATATAGAGTCATCTTCTTCCGAAAAAAGATATAAGTATCTAAGTCTCTTAATTTTTCTTTGGGTAGAGAAATATTAAGATTTTAAAAAAAAATACATGCGTATTATTATTACTATTATTATCATAAAAATTTGTATAGCGCTAAATGTAATTAAAATTACTCTAAAGGGCTTAAACATTAAAATAAATATTAAAATATACAATAATCAACACATAATTAAGAATCTGAAATAGACATATAGATATTCCAAAAAATAATAAAGATTAATTAAAAAATAAATCCTAGTAGCTAGAACTATATACATTATTAAATGGGAAAAATAACCCTAAAACATAAAAAAGTATTACAAAAACAGAGAGTCCATAAAGTGTGTGTATAAACATGAACAAAAAAGTTTAAATAATTACTATATTAATGATTAAAAGCCATTTTAAAGAGGTGAGTCTTAAGACACTTCTTAAAACTATGTAGATTTTGTTCGTGTCTTAAATCTGCCGGGAGACTGTTCCAGAGTGTAGCTGCGCTTACATCGAAACGTCGATTTCCATATGACTTGGTTCGAGCACGAGGTTAAGCTAAACATCTGGAATTCTCGGACAGCAATGATCTCGCTGCGAAATACAAATTTACAAGGTCTTGAATAACGGTGACATCCCATGCAGTGCCTTAAATACTCTTATTAATATTTTATACTGGATCCAAAATTCCACTGGCAACCAATGCAGAGAAATGAGGACTGGGGTGATATGATTTTGCTTCTTAGTCAAAGTTATTATTCTGGCCGTGGTATTCTGAATTCTTTGTAGTCTTGAACTAAACCCGTATAACAATGCGTTTCCGTAATCCAATCGCAAGGTGACGAGTGAGCACACTAAGGTCTTGCAGGCGCTTTCTGTTATAAGTTTACGTATGCGACCAATGTTACGTAGTTGGTAGAAGCACTATTTTGAAATTGAACTTATCTGGTCGTCCATACTTAGTGACCAATCAAAAAAATACGCCTAGGTTTCTTACACAGGACGATACATTAATGATTTGACCATCAAATTTCAAGCTGTAATTTGCGAATTCACAGCATCTGGTTTTCGGCGTAAAGACAGTAAGTTCACTTTTGTCTTGATTTAATTTAAGCATGTTGGTTTTCATCCATGTGCTGATATCAAACAAGCATTTCTCTAGCCTTTCGCTACGGTATCCCAGGTCGCTGCTGGTTTGATGATCATACATGTATATACCTGGGTATCATCAGCGTAGCTATGAAAGGACATTCAATGTCTGCGACAGATCTCACAAATAGGTTTTGCAGAACATGCAGTAGAGCTTAGGACCTAAGACAGACCCTTGTGGAACTCCAAATTTTAGCTGAAAAATCAGACGACACAAATGATTGAACCGCGACTCGTTGATATCTGTTGTTAAGATAAGATCCTATCCAAAGCAAAGCGTCACCACAAATGCCATAGGAAAATTTAAGGCGATTAACTAGAATAGAATGATCGATCATGTCAAAGTCCGCTGACAAATCCAACATCAAGAGAACCGCACATGAGTTGGAATCTAGTGCTGACACGATATCATGATGCACCTTCAGGAGAGCTGTCTCTGTGGAATGTTTACTCGGTATGCAGATTGGTAAGTATCCTGTAAATTGTTCGACATGATGCTCTATGCGTGTACAAACCACATTTTCAAGAATCTTTGAGATGAAAGGAATGTTAGAAACTGGGCGGTATTTCTTTACTACCTCTGCATCAAGTCCTTCTTTCTGCAATAGTGGCCGTACTATAGCTTATTTAAATGATGATGGTACCGATGAATCTGCCAAGATTTGTTGATTATGTTCGTAATAATAGGAAGCAGACTGTCCATGCATAACTTTAGAATTGGTGTAGGGATGGGATCTAACTCACACGACTTAGAGGCTGAGTTCATGATGAGTTTACGAACTTCAGTCTCTGAAGTTGGATAGAAACAGTACAAAGATGATCCTATAAATCCAATATCCGTATATAGAGCATCAATTTCTAAATATTTAGAAGCAGCAAGCTGGTCTCTGATGGTAGACATTTTCCCCATGAAAAAGCTCCCAAAGGTGTTTGCAAGTTCTTCTTTGTTGTCATGAGTGGGAAAAATAGGACCATGATTATTGCCCAAAAGATTATTTGTTATCCTATAAAGTTGTTTCTGTTCGCTTCCAATCTCTGTGATTTTTTCCGAATAGTATACCTTTCTTGCAGTCAGTAGTAATCTGGATGACTGGATTAATCTGGATTTAAAAAGTCCTTAATAAACTGTCAAGCCTGTTTTCCGCCTATAGCTAAGTCTCTCGGCTCGACATTTTTCGCGTTTTGCTAATCTAAGTTCATCAGTATACTAAGGAGTGTTTGGATGTGATGTAATAGACTTAGTTTGCTCAGGGGCATGTTGGTCCAAGATAGTGCGCAATTCTCGATTTTAGATATTCACTAGTTCTTCCACTGGCTAGTTCACATCATAGAGTATACGTAAGTCTAATGAAAACAGATCACTTCTAAATTCCGAAATATCAATGCCAAAGTTTCCGAAAGGTTATGGTTTTCCGTTCTTTTGAGGGTTTGGATATTTGTTATTGAACTGTTACGGCAAAGTGGTCATCTCCAGCATTGCCACTGTTATCACAAAGGACGGGATCTTGAATTGTAGGTAGACTATCAAGAATGTGATTTTATTCTTTGTGATGACTAAGTGCAGAGTGTGACTTCGGTTATGAGTGGCTCCTTTCACATGCTGTGACAAACCATGATCTTCCAGGACTCTCAGAAACTTCCTAGCCTCAATGTTGCTTGGATCATCTAAGTGGAAGTTAAAGTCACCGGTAATTATCCATTCGTCAGGAAGTATGACCAGATTGTCAAGGTAACTCGACCATTCCTCAAAATACACAGAATTTCAGAACCCATTAGCTTTAGATGCCGATGGACGGTAACTACAGAGAGACACAAGTAATTGTTCAATGAACTTACAGTACATTCCAAGTGCTCGAAATGAGTGAAATGAAAATCTGTAGTCTTTGGTTTGACGTTAATATGCTTTTTGTGGATAACTGCTAATCAACCTCCTCAGTGATCTTTCCTTGACTTTTGTAAAACATGATATCCCTCAGGTGAAAGTTCGGATAAATTGACGTTGTCAGTATCTCTACCAAGCCATGTCTCCGTAAGAGTTAGAAGGTCAATATCATTTGAGACAATATAATCATTCATTGCAGTTGTTTTGTTTACAGCAGATTTGCAATTCAGAGTAACAAGGGACATGCACCTATCACACACATGATTTTTTTTGTACTGGCCTCAAATTTGTTACATTCACATTCCTGACTGTGTTTTACCTTGACACCATTGATCGTTTTCTAATACAGGTGGATATATGACTTGGGTAATTTAAATCAGATTTATGGCTAAAAATAGTTATTAAGTTCTGAAAGTTTATTTGTCTTATAGATTTTTTAGTTGATTGAAGCTGTCTGTTGATTTTAACTGAAATTTTGTGCTGTTTCCTGGATCCTCCACGTGTACCCCTGTTCGTGCTGTATGTGCAGACCCATGTTCTGTAGTGTCTGCTTGAGGTCAGTTGGTATTGTTCCCTTGACACACATGCTGGTCAGCTCACTTCTTGAATAGGTTTTCATTGATGTAACGCCTGGCTGCACTCCAGTGGACTGTCTTTTTATGTCCCAAGAATAACACATATCTATTGTTTGATGTACATCCTTGAAATTCTCTCTGAATTAAGTATTTTAGAACACAAGTTATATTTCCATCTATACACTGAGCATCTCCTAAACACAATATGTAAGGGTTAATGTACGAGTAGCGCTCCATCCCTTAAAAGTAATGGAGCCGAGGCCCATTGCTTTTAAGGAATGGAGAGCTACGAGTATATTAACCCGCGTAAAATCCACCTTTTAATTGCCTGTAATCATTGTTTGTTAATATAAAATAAAGAATATTTATCCCATGTTTACCCCTTTATCCCGTGGATATGACTAATTGGATATTTTTTTTTTCCATAACCCACAGTCACAATGGTTTTTGCGTTAGCGCGATGAAGTAAAATAAAGTGGAGTCCTATATAAAACAGTGTAAAACATTGTTTGTGAAGTATTTAACATGGGATAAAAAGAATCTCCCATGATTTGTAGTTGGATATGACTTTTATCCAACTCGGTGTGTGTTTTTATCCCCTCGCCAAGGCTTGGGGATAAAACACACACAACTCGTTGGATAAAAGTCATATCCAACTACAAGTGATTGGAGATCCTATATTTATAAGATACACTGTTAATATACATTTAACATATAAGTAGTATTTATTTATATAGAGAAAGAAAATAAGGCGAAAATAGTGTACTGAAGTTATTTAAATCCACTGTCGTTCAACAGCTTCGATAGCGTAGACTGAGATGAGTACCTGACTCCAGAGGTCAAGTTACCGGGTTCGATTCTCAATAGTGCCACATTAATTTTTTTTATGTGAAGTTAACCTTGTTAAAATTGTCTTAGATCTTTCCTCCGTAGAGGTACGGAAAGGAGAATATGAACATAACAAATTCTGTTTTCAATGTAATTTGCAACTCTCCATTCCTGAAAAATAATGGAGCGCTAAAACAAAAGTATGACGTCACAGGTCGATTTTACCACAGAAGAATCTTGAAACTAGGATTATTTGTATCCAAAAAAGCCCTATACACGTGAGAGAGATTGCAGTGCTGGCAGCCAGTGAGGCGCTCAAGGGGTAAAGATTATATTGCAATCATTGAATTCTTTCATGAATAATTTGAATGAATTAATTCGTGGTTAAGTGCCATTTTTTTTTAATGCAGACGTAATAATTTATCAAAATATTTTTGGTCTTCAATGACTGTTATTTCAAAATCAATTTTCAGAAGAACAGCCGATCAGATTAAAGATTACATCCGAGCAGATTTATACACAAAGGGAAGCAGGGTAAAATAAACAGTGTACTGTATATCGACTTGTTAGACAATAGACCTTAAGTAGGTGTCCCCACCAGTCAGCTAACAATAAACTATACACAACGTACAGAGACAGATTTTGATGATCAATTATTTTTACAAAACTTAAGATCTAATGCAAGCACATAAGAAATTACAAATTATGATTGTACGTAAAAAGACGATTATTTTGATACCCATTATGATATAAAAAAAAAAAACTTAAAACTGAAGATGATATGATAACAAAAAATATTTATATTTTACGCAAAGATTGCCAATTATTTAGCACACAAAAAAAATGTAAATTTCTGCAGCATTTTTATAAGAACTATAATCTGTTTTTTCCATCTTACTCTTTCGAATATATATTTACTTTCTAATAACAAAACTGTGTTATATCTGTTGAATTTCAATCTTTTCACACTTATAAAACTGCGAATAACAGAGCGAGGATTCATAACATAAAACAAAAAGTTGTTTCTCACCGAAATCCACGGTTAAGAAATACAAACGTAATATAAAGTTTATATATATATATATATATATATATATATATATATATATATACATATATATATATATATATATATATATATATATATATATATATATATATATATATATATATATATATATATATATATATATATATATATTGGGGTGTGAGTGGGTGTGGGTGTACTTATTTATATTATTGATTAATAAATACAAACATTAAAAATAATACATCTACCAATCCAAAGAAACTTTGTTAAAAAATAAAAGTTTTACATTTTCCCCATTAATCAACAGCCTCGATAGCGTTTTCTTCCATTTTTTATTTTTCTTTCTTTTACATTATTTTTGCCAAATAAACAAATGTGTTAACTCCACATTTTTAATTTGCGGGAAGAAGTCATTATAGAAATAATATTTCACCCATAAAAGCAGTTTTATCGACAGGTGACTTCCTGGTGGCTTAAAGGTGGTTTAATGGAAGCTTAATTGAGTTTGGACATTAAGCACCTATAAGTTTGGCTTTATGGTGGCTTAATTGTGACTTAAAGATTGCCTAGAAGCTACCACTAAGCACATATAAGCCACTATTAAGCTACCTTTAAGCACCCATTAAGGACTTTGAGATGGAATTTTAACTGGACTAAATCAAAATAATATTACGTAAAGGTGCATTTGATGTCCTAGCTTTGACGGAGAGTAAACTGGACAACACAATAGAAAATTCAGATATCAATAAAGGTTACAGAATTGTGAGGAGAGACAGAAATCGAAATGGGGGAGGAATATAAGTTTACATAAGAGAAAAGTTTACTGTCACAAAAATTAAAATCATACATGATTTGGAAATGCTTGAATTTGTTATCTCTATTGGACAGTCTACTAAAACATCTTGTGCCATGTCCTATCGGCCACCAAATTCCACAGCGGATTGGTGAGAAGTTTGAGGAACGCGTTGAACAACTAACAGTGGAACACAAAAATATTATAGTTATGGGTGATTTTAATGTGAATGAATATAAGACGAAGCGTTTAAAGACTACAATGAAAAACCTTGGATTTTGGCAACTAATAAAAAGCGCCACTCGTGACACAAAAGAATCCAGTACTTTCATCGATCATATCTATGTAACTAGTCCTGATAAGTACTCTACTTCAGGAGTTTTACCAATAGGAATAAGTGACCAAAACATGATCTACACTGTAAATGGTAAAATTAAATCCGGTGCAAACAGTCATGTTCACATAAAATATAGAAATGCCTTTAAAAGAAAGAAGAATCAACTCGCAATCAGAAGAATGGATAAACGATGATATACTTACATAAATGAACTATCGTGAACACCTCTATAAAATGGCGGTACGCACCTATGATGACCATGATTCTCTACAGGGCATCGAAAAACAGGGTTGCGAGTAAGATCAGAGAAGCTTAGCATGCATTTGTCGTAGAAGCAATTACCCAGGCAGAAAACAAGCCCAAATACATGTGAGACAAACTTAAGCAGTTTTTACCATCTAAGAAAACTAGTACAACCTGTACATTTCTTAAGGACAATAACATACTTTTTAAAGATTCAAAAGATATTGCAGAATGTTTTAGCAATTATTTTTGTAACATTGGTCTCGACTTAGGAAAATGTTTTGATGACACTTTACCTACCGTCCAAAAACAAATGCCCCAAAATTCTTTTACAGTACCAAGTTTAACACTGAATTTGTTGCAAATGAGACAAAGCTTGTTTGTTTGTATGTTGTTTAACGTCCCTTCGAGAGTTTTTCACTCATGTGGAGACGCCATCACTTGCCGGTGGGGAGCTGCAAATTTTGTCCTATACTCGGCACTTACGGCCATTGAGCAGTGAGGGATCTTTTTCGTGCCAGCACCTACTGCGACACGGGACCTCGGTTTATACGGTCTCATCCGAAGGACCGGTCTCCACGTCCCACAGTGGGATTCGAACCCGCGACGTAAGGATCAACTCCTTACTCCGCGACTCTAGAGCAGACGTTCTAACCACTGCGCCACGCGGGCGACATGAGACAAAGCATATGTCTGTATCTAAAGCAATAGGTTTGCTTGGTATTTTGTCAAATTTTTAAAACTTTCCTCAAATAATGTATGTGATGTTCTACATATATTTTCAATTTTTCTTTATCTTCATGTAAATTTGCAGATGATTGGAAAAAAAACGTGTTGTACCACCTTTTAAATCAAGGGATGAATGTTTAGTTAACAACTATCGGCCTGTATCCATTTTACCCTGTGTCAGCAAAATTTTAGAGAGACACGTTTTTAATTCATTCTATGAGTATCTGTCGGTAAATTCCTTAATAACAGATGATTGTCAGTCTGGTTTTAGACCTAAACACTCATGTGAAAGTATCTTATTTCTGTATTAGATAGATGGCTAAAAAATATTGATGAAGGTAAACTTACGGATGTACTTTTCATAGATTTAAGGAAAGCATTTGACACTGTTGATCACAAGGTTTAATTACACAAACTTAAGCCCTTTGGTATATGTAATGATACTTTTGAAGGGTTTAAATCATATTTAACAAATCGTGTAAAGAGAGTTATTTGGAAAGGGGATCTATCAGATGAAAAGAATGTAACTATTGGGGTTCCACAAGGCTCTGTTTTAGGCCACTGTTTTTTGTTGTTTTTTTTTTTCTTATCCCGTACATTAATGACTATCCACAAGCACTGAAACACTCTCATGCAAATATGTATGCAGACGATACTTCACAAGATGTAACAGATAAGTCAGTAGAAAACAGAATCAAAGATGCGTGAAGACCTGAAACGCAGTATATGTTGGATTGAGCAAAATAAATCAACCATAAATTTGTCTAAAATTCAATGTACGCTTTATTGGAACAGTACAAAGATTATCAAAATGTCGAAAATTAAATTTAGTTGTAAATAACCATGTCATAGAATGTGTTCAGGAGTCAAAATAACTTGGTATTGTTATTGACGAAACTTTGTCCTGGTAAAGTCATATTGAAGCACTTGTATGCAAGATGTCCAAGAGAATTGGCATTTTAGGAAGAATAAGATATTTTATATCAAATGATGCATTGTTGAAGATTTTTAATACAATGATTTTTCCTCATTTTACATATTGTTGTACCATATGGGGCAATCCAAGAAATGCTGAAAATGTGAAAAAGCTTTTAATATTTCAAATTTTTCAAACACTATCTTCTGTCATGTTTGCACAACTTAACTGAATGCCTCTATCAGATTATTTTATCTATAGAAAAGTCATTTTAGTGTATAAGGTATTACATGGATTAATGCCAGATTACTTAAATGTCCTTAAATATGTATCTGAAATTAGCCAGAGGTAAACAAGAAATTCCAACTCAAATTTATTATATGTACCTAGGACAAAGACTGAGTATTATAAGAACTCTTTCAGTGTTTCAGGTAGCAATACGTGGAATACCTTGTGTGAAAACATCAGAAATTCAGCAAGTGTTGTATGTTTTTTGAGAAACTATCTTAGAGAATACCACCATACATTTTAATTTTGTTTTGTATTTATCTATTTTATATTTCACATTTATCTTATATGTTTTACTATTACCTGTCTGAATGTATGTTATATTGCAGGACCATATTGAAAACTAGCATTGTTGCCAAATTATGTCATCCTGGATAAATGAAGGCTTTATTATTATTGTTATTATTATTGTTATTATTATTATTATTATTATTATTATTATTATTATTATTATTATTATTATTATTATGGCTTAATGGTAACTTAAAGGGATGCAGGACACATGTCACGTGACACAATTGAATACGTCATAATCCCTATTACATAAGATGCTGAAACGTTATTAAAATCACCAGTAACCGAGTAATTTTTGTGCAAATTGTTGTGCTTTATCATCTTATAAGAAAATATTTTAAAGTTTTGAAATTCATATCAATCTTTACAAATTGTGAAAAAAGATTGATCCATTCCTCTGTTTCCCCTACACTGCGCGTCTAACAAGTCAGTAAGGTCATACATAATCTGTTAGTGCAGCAAGATCAAGTACACGTGATTACACGGTCGACTTCATTATACAAAACAGGTGATTGCTGGCCTATTATGAGGTATTAAGTGAAAAGGGAAACAAAATCAAAATCTTTTCTTAGATATTAGGAGAATTTTTTTGTTTGTATTTATTTCTTATATCGCTCGCAAAGGCTTTCGTTTGACGTCATAGTTGTTTTTCCCGTACTCGGAAAATATAAACATGCAGTGTTTTTATCACGATTACGTTGTGTAAAACGATGTCACGTGCAATATTGCTGTAAGCTACACCTTTCAATATTCCTACATTTAATTATTAAAATGAAGGACTTCAGTTAAGTCGTAAATTTCAAAATATGTATAGACAGAATTTTTTCACAAATGAGTTTTTTGTCGTTTAAGTTGTCTCGAAAAGTACGTAATTTATTCAATCCATTTGCAGTGCAGAATAAAAATCTTGCTTAGAGAACGTTCAACTCAATTCATATTGTAAAATATTTGAAGAAATGCATGTCCTCATGCATATCCTTTTATTTGTACTTGAAAATCCCTGCTATGGACTTGGTAATTGGCCCGTAAACATAAAGAATCAAAGCGGCATAAAGATACGGTACGGAGTAATATTTGTGATGCGATATCTCTTAAATAAATCAAGAAATCTGTTAAAGAACTGCTTTTATATACGAGGGTTGTTCGGAAAGTTCGTGGACTACGCCAATCTTCGTCATACTTTCTCTTCAAGAAATCTAAAATGAGCACATTATAATATGTAAAATATTTATTTTGTTTAAGTGTGAAGTTTCATTCCATGTGATTTAATAGAATTCATGTTATTTAAGTTTAAAAGCAACACGTTTTGTAACCACGGAGAAAATTCAACAACACTGTAACGCCAAAATCATACCAACATGAGGTTCTCAAAAGTACTATCGCTATACTTTTGACAAAGTATTGCTAAATACCAATGCACTCATTAAAAACGTTTCTTTATCACTTGAATCTATTTTGCTAACAACTGATTTGATTTTGTTTGTCGATGTTACATTTTTTTCACTTCTCTCTGCATAAGTGTGCTTTCACAAGATGCATCTGTGAAGCGCCAAACTCTTAGCATGACGTTACAAACGTTTCAATGTTTTTTGATAAGTTTTTTTTTACAGGTTACCCCTGGCCATCTCAGAAAAAATAGTATGCCTGCAATGGCATAAAAATAAAAATATCTTAGTCAATATTTACAAGCCTCTGCCCCCTTTTCGGAATAAAATGGTAATTTTCAAAAGACATTTATCTTTATCTAAAATTACATTTGCGTGTATTTAAAAACGTTAGAAAGAAAATTCTGAAATTACTTGTTTAAACATTTACCCTGTGCTTATAAGAAAAGCTTCTAAAATGAACTTTGAACAATAATTTTGATTCAATGTTTTTTTTTTTTTTTTCAAACGTCTGCGTTGAATTCTACCCACCTATTTCATTGTGATATATTCCATAATAAGCATTTCTTTAATTAAAAGTACATTTTTTCCTGTGTGTGTCACTATTACTAGCATAAATAGATATGTTTACTTGCGTACAAAATTGCATGGATGGAGAATAAGACGGAAGACCTCTCGTTGCTCGAAACGAGTATCTAGTTATTATTATTATCATTATTATTATTGTTGTTGTTGTTATCATTATTAAGGTTTTTTCGTCTTGTGCGGAAGACCTTCTTGTTATTCTTAGGTTTTTTTCCTTTTTGTATTATTATTATTAGGGTCTTACGAGTTTCCGCTTCGGAAGACCCTTCTGTTATTCTACTGTTTCTCCTTATTATTTTTTTTTTTCTCAACAAATTTTTGTCAGCCGATTTCTCGTAAATTTTTTGTCTGATTGTTATGAAACTTTCAGGATAGATACATTATCTTAAGGCCTAAGAACGTTTTTGTTTTTTTCATTTTTGATTTACGCCTCCCTTTATGAGTTTCTGCCCTTTAATTGATATTTGGAGGGTCTTTTGTCCGGGTGAGATCTCAGGAACTACGTAAGATAGTTGCATGAAAATTTTAAGAAAATGTACCTAACGTATCGTATATGTACTTGTGACCGGTGGGCAGGGGATGCTCATTCGTCCATGGCACCTGATCCCACCTCTGATGTTTCGGAGGTCCGTGTTTGCTCTGCTCCTATTTTGTATTGTTTAATGGACTTTTGAGCTTGGATACTGTTCGTCATCTCTATATATTTCATGTTATAATTATTGGCTAAACTTTTCAAATTTGTATGCTATTTGATAGCAAATTTTAAGATTTTTTTTTTCATGAAATTTTGTTGCTTTTTGTATAATAACTTTTAAACTAAAAATATTTTGTTAAAACATATAGAAGAAAAGTTGTCTGAAATCACAAGGGATTTCAGATAAAATCAAGAAAAAGGGGCTGGCCCCTATATTTAGGAGACAAAACGTCTTTTTTTTCCCAAATAGCTAAACATATTGACATTTGCTACATTTTTAATACTATCTAGCATACTAATTTATTTATTTGCAATAAAAAGAAAAGAACATCATGCTTTATTTAAAGCTATTTTACGAAATGAATTTTATGCAATAAAATATAACAAGTTGTCTACAAGCTAAAAATAGATAAAAACACTTACGTGTCTTCTCAGGACCTAAATGTATACAATAATTACTATATGACGACTTTCTATTATGCTGTGACTGAACTAAGGGGTTCTTTGGGGGGGGGGGTATTAATTAATTAGCGAAAATGAATTACTGCTTTAAAAATTCTGTGCTCTGAACCTGGGTATTAAGTAAACAAACTATGTATATAGTTATGATGACCAAAGGTGCCTCATCCAAAATTATGAAATGTGTAGCTCTAGGGTAAGGGTTTCGGGGGGGGGGGGGGGGCTCTATAAGGATTATAAAGTGAAAATGCAATACTTTTTTTGAAAATCTTCTCTGCTCCTGGGTATTCAGAAGACAAACAATGTAAAAAATTGTAATGAGTCTGGTATTTTTAGCAGAATTTTAAAATTCCGGACCACTTGGTCAAGAGTTATGGTGCTGGGCAGGGCTTTATTAATTGTACTATTCTACTAAAAGAATTCATCCACCTTTCTTATCCATCTATGATAATTGATCAATGTAAATTATGTAATTGAAAAGTCAGATGAACAAAAAATATATACAAAATATTTATGACATATAATACAGGAAGAACTTTCATAGTTTCTGATGCTCAGGTAGACTTGTGCATAAGTTTCTCTAAGCTTCATTTATCAGTTAATTTTGTTTTATACTTCTATATGAAGTATCTTAGGCTTCTTTTATTGTAGGAAAAACCGTTGATGTGAATGGATTTGACATAACATTGCTTCTGGCCCTACTTCGGAACTTCTCAAAAATATCTCCTCCATCGACGGGATGGACAACTCCCCCTGCAGTCACAGACAGTAGTGAAGGCGCGGATTTAGTGAGGATACGTCTGATACGAAACGCTCTGGCTCATAACGAAGACGGCAGGTTGTCTATTAACAAATTCAATGACCTTTGGAACTCAATTGAGATGGTAAGTTATGTGAAAAGAAAATATTGATTCCATCTTATTTTTAAACCATCCAAAAATACCAAAAAAAATATAATGAAGACAGACCTTCCAATGTTTGATAGTTGAAATTCTATTTTGAGTTGAATTTCTAATTTACCGTTAGGCGTATAAATGATAAATGACTTTGATATTTTGTTTCTTAATTACTCTTAGAAATTACTAAGAAAAAACATAGATTCTCAAAAACATAGTAATTTCCTAGTAAAATATACAAGATCAATTACAAAGTATGTTTTTTTGTTTATGATTTTCATTCTATCACATATAGACTGTTCACGGTAGCTCAGTCGGTAGAGCGCTCGCTTCGTGATCGGGAGGTCGTGAGTCTGAATCTCGGCCGCGACTGACCTAAGTCGATAAAAAATGGGTACCAACTGCTCCTTCGCAATGCGCTCGACACTTTGAAGTGAAAGTTTCAGGTCCTTCGGATGAGACCTTAAAAACCGAGCCCCCGTGTCACGGCAGGCGTTGGCACGATAAATATCCCTCACTGCTCAATGGCCCTGAGTGCCGAGTAAAGGTCAAAATTTGAAGCCATTCACCGGTATATGGTGGCGTCTTTATATGAGCGAAAAATTCTTGAATGGGACGTAAAACAACATACAATCAATCAATCAGTCTATCACATATATGTATAAACTGAGAAGTAAAACTATTTTCCTTTTATTATTAAGAAATTTTCGATGTTGAATGTAATGTTTTTGATATACGCGGAGAAATGTTTTGAACATAAATTTATCTCAATGGTAACCTTGAAATTTCCTTTATTTGTCAGTATGTGGTCTTTAAATAAACTTGTTTGCAATTGTAGGTTGCGTCAAGACTTGCAAGTTGTCAATTGGATAATGAAGTGAAAGCTTGTAAAAATATGACAATATGCGACCCTTTAAAATCCATTGCTCCGGTGATAAAACAATTATTTGGTATTGAAAAAGGCATAATTGATGGAATCCAAGACCGGAAACAAATATGGGATAAAATGTCAAATCTAAAATATTATATATCAAAAGCCATAGAGAAGGTTGAGCATATGGACGAAAGAATTATTCTACTAAGCTCAAAAGTAATGGAACATGAAGAAAAATTCTATAAAAAAATTCCAAATCATATTCAAGGTAAGAACTGCGAACGATAATATTGTTTTGCCGCCTACCTCCAAGTCAAATTTCAAAAGTTAACATATTTGAATGGTTTTTCAGATTTATGTAAATATTTATATGAATTTTCATAAAACATAACTTATTAGGGAAAACTAAGAGAGATAACTCTTTAATTTTGGTAAAAATTGAGTTTTTCACTATAGATACCAACGGAAAATATTTTTAACCCCCCCCCCCCCCCCCAGTGAAACGAAAATTCCTTTTTATGGGTTTTATGAATTGTTATTTGACAAATTCATGCCAATGCTTTTGTTGTTTCACGGGGGGTGGGGGAATATATGTTTATAGACAAAAAACTGCAAAAATGGTCATTTTATTTCCAATTTCAAATGAGATTACAAATAAAATAAGGTCTTTTATCAATCTTTTATGTTGAATTTTACACAGGTTAAACATGCGGAAAGTTTTAAGGGTAATTATTCCAATTCCATAGGTTTTTGAAAATCTAGCAATTTTTAAAGTCTGATTTCAATGAATAGAATGTTCAACCCCCCTTTTGAAAAGAGTCGTAAATAAGAGCAATTAAGTTTTTCATATTAGTTTTAAAATTATTAATCAATCAATAATGATCTCTTCTTTGAATTTAGTCAAGTTTTAATGGCTAAACTGCCATTTATATTGAATTAAATGGGTGTAAAATGTATTCGGGAATCGAGAGTTAGTGTGCGTGATTCTTTTAACTTATACATGTGGCCTATTACTTGTACTCCTTTAGAATGATGTTTAGATTGGAACATTTTTTTATCTTTTATACACAGAATATATCAACAAATCAATTCAAGACTGGGAAATGAAGGATAGGCACTTTATAGAAAACGGAGTATCAGAAAAGGTTTACTCCACGGTCAAATGTCAAATTTGTGTCATGATCACCGGTAACCAAGGTTCAGGTAAAACTGCTACACTTCGTCACGTAGTTTTACGACTTCGCAACGAAGGATATGACATTATTCCAGTGAAGCACCCAAGTGAAATAATGCTATACCATAATCCAGAAATTTGCCAGATATTCGCAATCGATAACGTACTTGGAGAAAAAGTACTCGATCGTCACCTGTGCGATGAGTGGTCAAGCAATGAATTTCAATTTTGGGTTAATGAAGTTCGCATTGCTGATACAAATTCAAAAAGATGTTCAATTGTTGTAACAAGTAGTTTAATTCTACATAACAAAAAAGCAGTCAAGCAAATCTCTTTATTAAATGAAAATGTTATTAACTTTAATGACTCACACTGTCGTCTTCAATATCACGAGAAAGTATCTATTTTATCTTCCAGAATAGGATTAATGGAAATTCAGTGTTCAAAAGAAATTATTGAAAAATGCGAAGATATTAATTTACTTCTCAATTCTGGACAATTACATGGAAGACCAATGCCTTCCATTCCTTTATTAGGATGTGATAAAGATGAGAGTTGTGATAAGACTTCCTGTTACCAATATTGTGCTCTTATTTCTTGTGCCATATTAGGAGAATCCTTCACATTACAGATTTTCAGTGCAAAAGGTTTTGAGGAAAAAAACGACTTTTTTGTGCTATTATTTCAATTGATGGGTTTAAAGGGAGGTAATGAAAAATCTATAATAAAAGAAACCATCAGTGAGTTATACGGGGTTTATATAAGTTGCGAAAATGAAAAAATCAGGCTTATAGACGGTAGAATAAAGATGCATTTAGTCCATGATTTCTGTTTCAAAAAGCAAGGTATAGAATTATTTGTAAAATACGCGGAGGTTTCTTTAATCAATTCTTTGATAAAACCCTCGGATTTCATATCAGAAGATTCCGCGGTAGAGTATCTCAATGTCATTGGACTTTCACAGGAACAGTTACCCTTCTTCATTCAGAGAGTTTGTAAAGAGCTTGAAAAAAATGACACCTTTGAGATTTTAAACCATCCAAGTTTTCCATCCAAATATCTGGAAAATTGTATTGCAATTCAAGGGGAATATATAAATTTTTTCCAGTTTGGATATATAAACAGGAAACCTACCATGATGTGTTATGATTTCACAAGGAAGTCCTTTTTGAGCGATCTTCGATGCCCACTAATTCTTTGGTTAATTGCATATGGATGGTTTGATTTATTTCAGACCGTAATGCAACATCAAGGTACCAGCAATGAAACTGACAAAGAGTTGATTTATAACAGTAAGGACATTTGTTACCTTTTATCATTGTTCAGTGGAAATATGAGGTTAATCAATTACATTGAAGAAAGTGAACGATTTCATTCTGAATATTGCCTTGTTTGTTGTTCACTAGTTAAGGATGACAACATGGTTGTGCACACAACCTCATGTCCATGTTTGATATTGCGTCCTATTTTTGTACCATGCTGCACTGGAAACGTAACTTTGCTGAAAGCTTTATTGAAAGAACAGAAATATTCCGAGGCAATTTCCAATCCATTTATTCCAGAAAGTCATAGAAAAAAAGATCTGTGTTCGCCCGTTCTATGTCTAGCAAGTGGCTATGGTCACTGTGAAATAATTACTATGTTACTTTCTCAACATCGAATACCAAAAAATCAATGTGACATTTATGGTAGATCTCCATTATGGCATGCCTGTTCTCAAGGTCATTTTCAGGCAGCTTCATTACTTTTGAAAAACAGTTTATTTGGTATCGACACATGGGATAATTTTGGAGTTTCACCTTTACTTAAATCATGCAGAAAAGCTTTTTATAAAATAGTTTCAGTATTGTTATCCTACGGTGCGGATGTTAACATTGAACCACATTCAAACTCCTACAAAAATATTGAAAGAACCCAAGAAACACCCCTTTATGCTGCTGCAGCTTCTGGAAATTTTGAAATTGTTAGTCTATTGCTCTCATATAATGCAGATGTAGACAAAAGCATCCAATCAGGAGAGACTCCTCTTTCTATTGCATGTGTCAAAGGATATGCAGATGTTGTCTCTTTATTACTTAGTCATAAAGCATCTTTAAGAAGTAAGCATGACTACACAAGATCGCCATTTTATATTTCAGTGCTGAATGAACAAGTTTCAGTATTATCAACGCTATTATCTTACGACAGTTACCCGGACTGTGCTAAGGAGCATTCATTAAGGCTTGCTTGTTCATCCGGAATGAAAGAGGCTGTAATACTTTTGCTGTCAAATGGTACAAGTGTTAATAATACCCCTAAAGGTTATGATTCGCCATTAGAGGTAGCGATTAAGAATTCCCACTACAGTATTATGTCAATTCTACTGTCAAATGGTGCTTATGTCGATAATTGTGATGATTTTGGAAGAACGCATTTGTTACGAGCGTGTGCTGAAGAGGACATAAAGTCAGTGAAAATACTTTTAGAACACAGAGCAAGCTGTTTAAAATCGGATAATAAAGGTAGGACACCTTTATTAGTTGCCGTGGAGAAAAAAAATTTAAGCATTGTGAAATTACTAGCCGAAGAAAAAACGGTGAATATTGTCGATGCTGATTCAATAAGTCCCTTGTGGATAGCAGTTCATAGTCAGGACAGCTCACTTACAGCCCTATTAGTATCAGTTGGAGCATCTGTCAATTACAAACCCCGATCTAAACCTTCAATACTATTATTAGCAGCTGAGACTGGAAATATGGAAATTATGTCTATCTTGGTAGCTAATGGAGCTAACGTTGATTTTGGAGATGAAGATACAACACCGCTGATTGTTAGTATCAGAAAAAACCATAGCCTCATAAATTTACTTATTTCGAATGATGCATTAATAAACAAAACAGACTTCCGAAATAGATCACCGGTTTTGATAGCAACCATGGAAAGAAACTTTGACATTGTTAAAACATTGGTAAAATATGGTGCTGATGTTAATATTATAGACAGATATGGAAAGTCGCCTTTAAGTGTTGCGGCAACTAATAACGATTACAAAACTGTGCAATACCTTCTCAAAAACAAGGCAAGTGTAGATATGTTTGATAGCAAAGGTTACACACCTTTGTGTATCGCAAGTGACAGAGGATTTACTGATCTTGTGCACCTTTTTGTATCATATAATTCAAATGTAAACCATGTAACAGATGACATCATGACCCCGCTTTTCTTGTCATGCACTGCAGGCCATAGTAGTATAGTTTCAATACTGTTACAAAACGGAGCTTCCACAAATGAACGTGGGAGATTTAAAGATTCTGCTTTCTTGACAGCATGCCGCCATGGTCATGTTGAAATTGTAAAATTGCTCCTAAGATATTTAGATGATGATATAAATCAATGCAACGTTTACCATACCAAAAAGAGTCCCATCGCAGAGGCTTGTGCCTATAGCAAAATTGAGGTTGTATCTACATTAATAGATCATGGAGCAACTGTGATGCCCGATTTGTATGAAAGGATTCTCGAATTATCTATAGGAAAAGATTGTGAGAAAATTACATCATACATTTTGACGACTGTTGTTGATGTTGATATGTATTTAAACCAAAAAAATACTTTACTGACATATGCTATTGAGTGCAATGCTGAAAAATCTGTTTCAGTATTAATTGAATATGGGGCTTCAATAGAAAAAGCGAATTCCTTGGGCCAGTTTCCTCTTCTCATAGCAAGTACGCTTGGATATGTAAAAATAGTAGAACAGCTATTGCATAGTGGTGCATCTATTGATAAAATAACCTCTAAAGGATCTGCAGCACTACTCATTTCAAGTGAAAAGGGATTTTTTGAAATCGTAACTTTATTCTTAAATTTCAAAGCAAATATAGCTATATGTAACAACTATGGCAGGTCAGCTTTATGGCTAGCAGCATCAAAAGGTCATGACGAAATTGTCTCATTATTACTTTCAATTGGTGCAAATCCAGAAAGTTGTGATAATAACGAAGTGAGTCCTCTTTTAATTGCTACGGAAAAACAACATATTCAGACTGTTTCTGTTTTACTTAATTATGGTGCAGATGTGAATAAAGCTGACAGAGACAAAAGGAATCCATTATATATAGCAGTTAAAAATTTAAGTATTGAATTAATGCTACTCTTTTTAAGTCATAGAGCCGACATGTATAGCTGTAACAGGAAAGATTTTACACCAGTGTGGACGGCATGTTCTGAGGGGAACGATAACCTGGTCTTGTTGCTTTTGTTACACAAGGGAAACACCAACGAAAGAGTTCGATTTGATGGAAAGGACGTCTTTATGTGCAACGGAATAACAGATAATGATTCGAGTCCTCTAATTGTATCCTGTGAGAAGGGGGGTAGATGTAAGGACCCTGAGAACAAAAAACGTTTCTTAAAAATAATTCAATATCTACTTTCATTTGGTGCAAATGTGAATGAAAGCGACAGTTTAAAAGAGACACCATTAATGAAAACATGTCGGTTAAGATTTATCGAAGCAGTGCAATTAATGCTTTCTCATGCTCCTAACATTCCAAAGTTCAAAAAAGGTGGCAATGTAAAATTCAAAGGGTCCCAGGGTGTTAACAATTACACCTTAAAATATGGCACAGATGTGCATAAACGTAATGTTGACGGCGAAAATGCTCTTTTTATTGCCTGTGAAGGAGACGAAAAAAGGATTCATAATGAAAAAAACAAAGATAATTGCATGAAGATCGTTAGTTATTTGTTATTCCTTGATGTATCAGTGAACGCCAGAAACAATAAAGGTGAAACGCCATTATTCAAAGCTGTTCAACATGGATTGTTTACTGTAGTACAGAAAATCCTGTCAAAAAATGCCAACATTCATACGAGCGATAATTTAGGAAGAACTCCTCTTTGGATTGCTAGTTCATATGGGTATAATATTATAGTTTCATTGTTAATATCACATCAGGCGGATCCAAATGCTCCTTCAAAAACTGACAAAACGCCTTTATTTATAGCTTGTAAAAATGGTCATATAAAAGTAGTTTCCCTTCTTCTGGCTAATAATGTAAAAGTGAATATTCCGGATGAAAATGGATTGACACCTATGTTTGCGGCCTGCACATTTGGGCACGCTGATATAGTTTCTTTACTTCTGGAGAACAAAGCATCCCTGTTAGATGTTAACAATGACAAAGATTCTCTGTTGAATAAGGCATGTGAAGAAGACCATTTTGATGTGATACAATTATTAATTATGGTTGGAGTTTCTGTAAATCAACCGAATTCAAGAAATGAGACTCCTTTATGGAATGCAAGTAAAACAGGAAATGGCCAAATAGTTGCAATACTCCTCACCAATGGAGCACAGGTCGAAACTCCTGATTTGAAAGGAAGGACACCCCTTTGGATATCTTGTAGCGAGGGACATGTAGAAGTTGTCGCACAGTTGCTTTTTTATAATGCTTCTCCAGTGCGTCCGGATATAGAAGGAGTATCACCTTTTTCTCTTGTGATGCAGAAAAAAATATTCTCAGTTTTACCGGTTCTTTTAACAACAATGATGAATGTAGTCAATCTAGATAGTATTCTAGAAAAAGGTATTTTCATGGAACACATCCATACTTTCAAACTTGTATCTTTATTGATTAATTTTGGTGTCTCGGTCAATATATCTGACAAATGGAACAGAACAGCACTTTACCATGCATGCGGCAAAGGTATTGTAAGATCAGTATCATTTTTACTGGACAACAACGCAAATCCTGATGAATACGATATTTTAAAAAGACCACCTTTATGGATTGCCAGTGAAAATGGGAACTCTGAGATTGTAGGCTTGCTTCTTCGTCACAAAGCTTCCGTAAACATTAAAGACACATCAGGAGAAACACCACTTTTTGCTGCTTGTAAGGTCGGATGTGATTCTGTTGTTCGACAACTTTTCAATAAAGGTGCGTCTCTCAATTATACAAATATCAATTCAGAATCCCCACTCTATATAGCATGTCTACACGGACATTTATGCGTTGTACAAGAGTTATTGTGTCTCGGGGCAGATATAAATTCCGGAGGCATCAGTGCTGGCTATTCACCTTTACACATTGCATGTAAAAAAGGGCATACAGACATTGCAGAACATTTGATCAAAAATGGAGCTTTGGTCAACTCTACAGATGTCAATGGAGACCTGCCTATACATATCGCTTGTAAAAATGGACTTTGCGATATTGTGGAGTCACTGTTAGTGCACGAGTCTTTAGTCAACAAAGGGAATAATTTGTCTCAATATCCTATTCATCTTGTATGTTACAATGATAATCCGGATATCTTATCAATGCTGATAAGATATAAAAGCTGTATCAACATACAAGATGACCAACAACAAATACCACTACATATTGCTTGTCGATATGGAGCTAATAATATTGTTAAAGTTTTGCTTCAACATAAAGCAGACGTAAATGCAAGTGATATATTACATTTAACGCCAATCCTTACAGCTTGTTCCTATGGACATTATGAAACAACGTCCATATTAATTGCATACGGATCATCCTTAATCAACGAAAACAGCAAGAATGCCTTGTTTTTGGCTTGTGAGAAGGGTAATCACAAAATTGTACATGAATTGCTTTCGAACATTGATTCCAGAGACCCCCTTTATGGACATCTGATCGATAGTGCCTGTATTGCATGCAAACATGGCCATGAAAAGATCGTGTTTTTGTTTATCTCAAAGGCAAATTTATTTGACAAATTTGACGAATTTATCAAGACTCTCTTTCTTATTGCATGCAGCAATGCACAGCCAACTATAATATCGCTACTTGTTTCACATGGAGCAACCGTTGATTCAAAGTATGATGTAGGTAAAACCCCTTTGATGATTGCAAGCAGTAAAGGATATGAAAATATAGTTTTATTACTTTTACGTTATGGTGCTTCGATTAATATAAAAGACGAACACGAAAATAATGCATTAATTGATGCCTGTCTCGGTGGACATCACACAACTGTTCAAGTACTTCTTAGAAAAGGGATGCTAAGAAATATCAACGAAAATAATGAAAAAGGCGAAACACCCTTGATGATAGCTTGCGTAATGGGACATTATGAAGTTGTGTCTGTTCTCTTATCTCATGGTGCTTTGGTGCATCTTACCGACACAAATAGAAAAACAGCCTTGCATTATGCTTGCAGCAGCATGGATGAACAGCCTGAAATTGTTACAAAGTTACTTAGACACGGTGTAAGTGTAAACTCTTTGGACAAGGACGGATATACACCACTCCATATTTGCTGCGAAAAAAATCATGAAGAAACAATAGATATATTACTTTCACACAAGGCATCTGTCACAATACACAATAGATATGATGAAACACCCGAGATACTAGCTTATCGACATGGATTTGAACACATTTCTGAAAAGATTCGGGATAAGAGAGTAGCTTCGTCGAGCTAACAATGAAAACAAACTTCATTTGTTGCATTAAAATTTTTATTGATGTGTATGTGATTTCTGCATCAACTCCTTGTTCATATAGCTACTGGGAACTTTTTAATCTAGTTTGTTCTTTGTATTATCTTTGGTGTCTGTAGATGAAGTGCGAGCAATACTAAACAGAATAGCTTTGGTTTCTAGCATTTACGTTAAAAGCATTCTACCGATTTCTTCAAATACCAATCAGGGAAAGCTCTTTTCATTAAACTAAAAGAATCACAGAGAAAGTTTAACTTTTAGTTAATATTCTTTACACTACAAATAACTCTTCTTTCTGTCAATCATGCCATTTTTATTTAACAAAATATTAGCATTTACAGATGGTTTTTCTGATCTTGACACATTGTACATGTATTAAAAGTATGAAGCATAATGTACAAATTGCGTCAAGAATTCAGGAATTTATGTATATTTTTTTTAAATTTGCTACAAGGGTCCTGTACAGTTTTTGATCCACTTCACCATTTTGTAAAAATTATATATTTATTGTATGTGCGTTTGTTATAAAATTGAACTTTTACGATCATTTATTATTTTCTGTGTTTTTTATTGCAAAATATGAATCATACCTTTAACTATGAATCTTAAATATGAATCAGATAAATGGCTTTGATTGGATATTATCACAGAACATACTACCTTTCATATATTTAAAAATAGAAAAAAAAAATTACAGAAAATACGTTTATGTCCACATGTACCCCCAAATACCTAATTCCATTTCTGGAGTCTCCAGATGTCCTGGCTTTAAACCTTTTGTAAAAATGTACATTGTTTATACGATTTTGAGACCAATAATCGTTCGTTTTCTGCATCCTTTTTTCTAACATTCTCTCCATTAATGTCTGAAAATTGTACTGTGATACGCCAATGTCTGTGTATAATTTCACCATTTAAGGAGTACTTTTTATAGTGGCAAACCAATTGCTTGAGAATGTCTTTTCAAGTGCTATAACGCTTGTCGAGAATTTACGATATTTTCCTTTTATTACTCTATAATTGCATATTATTTCAATCTCATTGTGATAGAGATTCATCAGTTTTTGTTTGAACTTACAAGTTTTAAAAATAAAACTCCATGTTTTTTTTTCTCCTATCTTGTTCTCTTGGCAACAAAAAAAATATTAATTTCCTAGGGAATCTTGATATGGCCATGTATATAGTTCACTACTGTGCTATCAAGGTTAATCGATGGCCCAATGACGCAGTTATGCGATCAAGATGTGAAAACGATTACGAGATGGCCTGATGAGAATGAATACATTGTCATCGATAATGCAAAGAAGATGGCTCGATGGCACGATAAAGCGATAGCAAGATGAGTCTTCGATACGTTAACGATGACGTAATGGTGCTTTGGAGATGGGGCGATGGTATAAAGACGATTAAGCTTGCTATCCCTGTATTGCACCATCAGTATAACATAATCGTCATCACGGTATCAAATCGTTGCATCGTTATTGCTGCATTGCGATTCCATTTTCTCACTATTGAACAAAACATTGATGCACTATTGATCGACAGTGAACTACGTTGCCATATTTGGATTCCATAGTTACCTATAGCTGACCGATCAGTTATCTTATGAACATGAAATCTGGGCACGGCTGTGTAAATAACTGTTGCAACATCGCACAAAAACCAGTATTAAATGGTGTGATGACGTGTTGATGCAATGACAAAGACACTACATTGTGATGAAAATGATGCACTTGGCAAAAAAAGCAACAAAGCACAACGGCGTAATTATGCGATGGAGATGATAACGAATAATGTTTTTATTCGTCTGCGAACTAGTGCACCATTCTCTTAATACTGTGGAGTGATGGCGATCGTATGATTACTAAATCTGTCCTACTATTGCTCAATTGCACTATCAAAAGGCATAATTTCCTTAAAAAACACCCCCACCCCCAACGCCATTTACATTACATTTTTTTTTTTAAATTGCCACTAACTAATATTTTGAAATGTGACTATGAACTTGCTAAAATGACCTTGTGTGCAGGTTATTAGTCCAATTCTTGACTCACAAATACTCTTTGTTTGAAATATCATCTTCCAATGCTTAACTTTTAAAGTGTAAAGAACTAAACACAAATCTTATACTTTTTATGATTAGTGGCATTGAGCTTGCTAGTATTTGGTCAAATTCATGACAAATCAATTATTGTGTCAGTGTACATTTGAACAGTAATCACAATTTACAAACAAAATCGCGACTTTCTGTCGAAGCCGCTGCAGAATGATCAGCTTTCTATTTAAGTCGTAGTCTATCATTATAGAGGAAAAAATTTCGTTCCAAAGTATAACGATTGCTGTTTGATTAAACTGAGAGCACCTCATTCTGAAACCATGGTCATTCAGTCGCTTATTTGCATTATAAATGCGTAAAGATTATAAAAGGGTTTTTTTTTTATAAAACAAAAGATCATCGATCATCTGACGGTCTTGAAACATATATTGAACCAAAAAAGATAATTCAATTAGTAACTTTCAAAATACACGTGTCGTGGCAGGAATTTAGTTTATCAAGACTTCTTTCGATGAAGATACATTGGAATTTGAATTAACAAGAATGAAATATGAAGACAACGAACAGTATTCAATCTCGAAAGTCCATTGAAACGATACAGATTTCGAGCAGAGCAAATATGGACCTCAATATTTAGAGGTTGGATCAGATGCCATGGAGGAGTGAGCTTTCACTGCTGACTGGTCACTGGTCACACCAGCCGTTTGCTCCTTGTCATAATCGGGGAAAAAAAGAAACGAAAAATCCGTAGACAGTTCAGTGTATAAATAATGGTCTAACAATTAGTAAAAAAAAACATCAGTCAGCATTGACTCAATGATAGGTTTTATGTGCTGATAAGGTCATTGTATCAACCGCTAAACTTGCGAAATGATGACTTCAAACGAGACTGTTAATATCCTTGTTTCATCAACTTGTTTGTCAATAGCTTGCCTCGTTTTAGAAATTTTTCATACGTAGATCATGCTCTTGCGTATCGAATCAACTGAGAGACATAAACACAATATGCAGGTGATAAGAGCATTTGCTACATAAGTAAAGGACGTTGACGATTGAAAAGAAATCATTACGTTTATCATAAAGCTGTGTTGTTAGGTAACAATTAACTTTTTTTTTTTCCTCGTAAAATATCTAGAAATGAAACAAATGTGTCCGAATCTGTGGTATATTTAATGTCAAGCTCACTGGGATATATCGAGTCGACATATGAACGAAAGTAACTATTGTTAATTGATAATACGTCGTCGATATTTCGAAATGACGAGCTGAAGGCCACAGCAAGTGTTTTCTTCCTCTCATGTAGAAGTTTTGAATAAATTCTGCTTCATATGATTACAAAAATAGGTCTGCTAATAACACGGTGCAATTGGTACCCATTGGAATTCCAACAGATTTTTGGAAGACCTGATCTCCAAAAACTAAATAGATACGCAGTACAGTTAAGGTGCCAAATGGAAATATCGGCGATTTTTTTTAGGTAGAAAATACATACTTTACAAGGATGGGCGATTCTTTTTAGTACTTTACTATTATCGGACAAATGTAATGTGGTTGAAAACTACATGTTGAGGACGGTTAGATTTCTTATTTAGACTTGTCACGTTATGTAGCAGTCACGTGATTTTAGCAAATATATCTGCAGTATTAAGGTCATCTATAAATTCCAATATTGCAAGGGTATAACCAAGTAAAAATTAGAGGTCTTTCCACCTTCTTTATTTTTTTTTTCATATTTACCTTTTATAATTTACTTTCAAATAAAAAGAAACTAGAAATGGTTTCAAAGTTTAGAAAAATGAAAAAAAAATTCTAAAAATTAAGTGACCTTGACCTTTGATCTTGAACAAATCTTCAAGGTCAAAGGTCAAGAGTCACATTGCAATTGGTCTCATGTTTCTACGACTTTTAGTTTTAAAGTTATAAGGTTTAATAGTATACACAAAGACGTTAAAGGGCGATAACTCATAGAAGGGGTCATCGGATACTTTCGCACTAAATAGATTAAAGTTGTATCTAAAGACCCAGAAGACATTAGTGATGGTTTGATGTCTCTACGGTCTACGGTTTAAGAGATCCATTCGCACTGAATAGATTTAAGTTGTGTCTAAAGACCCTGAAGACATTAGTGAAGGTTTGATGTCTCTACTGTCTATGGTTTCCAAGGAGTAGCGATAACAATGTTTTTCGCACAAGGGCAATAACTTTCAAAGGGGATAAGCTTAGAGGACAAGAATTAAATTTTTGAAATATATTTAAGAGTACATATTAAGGATGCAAAGACAGATAGTATATGTTGAAAGACAAAAGAGCTGCAAAAAGAGCTTAATTTCTCATTTTTGGAATGACCTTGACCTTTGCATATATTTTAAGGTCAAAGGTCAATGAATCTTATGCAGTTGGTCCCATGTCTCTATGACTTATCATTTTGAAAATTTTTAATTATTCGTAACTTCAAAAACTTTCAGGGGCAATAACTCATAAAAGGGGTCGAAGAATACTTTCGCAATGAAAAGATTGAAGAATCCCCTCAATAAGTCGAAGATATTAGTGAAGGTTTTGTACCTCTACGGTTTAGGGTTTCGAAGGAGTAGCGATAACAAGGTTTTTCGTACAAGGGGCAAGAACTCCGAAAGGGGTCATAGGTCATACTCTTTGGGTAGTTTTTCGAAATAACTTTTGATGTTGAGTATCATGAACTATAAAGTTTTTCGATAAGTCTTTCGGTTCAAAAGGCCGTAGCGAAAAAATAACAATAATAATAATAATAATATTAATAATAAACAAAAGCATTTCAAGAGGTCTTTCCAAAGAAAGGTGGAAAGACCTTATAACTAGTAGACTAATTGTTCTCGAACAATTAGAGGTCTTTCCATCTTCTTTGAATTTCATATATTCTTCATATTTAACTCTCTACTGTTTATCTTTATACAAGAGAAACCAGAAATATCTTGAAAGATGGAAAAATTAAAATTCTAAAAATTTTCAAATGACCTTGAATAAATATTGAAGGTCGAAGGTCAAGGGTCACATTGCACTTGACCCCATGCTTCTATGACTTTTAGTTTTAAAGTTATAAGGTTTAATAGTAAGCGCAAAGACGTTAAAGGGCAATAACTCATAAAAGGGGTCATCAGATCCTTTCGCACTAAATAGATTGAAATTGTGTCTAAAGACCCTGAAAACATTAGTGAAGGTTTCGTGTCTCTGCGGTTTACGGTTTCGGAGAAGTAGCGATAACAAGGTTTTTCGCACAAAGGCCTATAACTTTCAAAGGGGTTAAGCTTAGGGGACAAGAATGAAATCTTTGAAATAGATTTAAGAGTACATATTAATGATGCAAAGACAGATAGTATATGTTGAAAGACAAAAGAGTTGTAAAAAGAGTTTAATTTCTCATTTTTTGAATGACCTTGACCTTTGACCTTTGCATATATTTTAAGGTCAAAGGTCAATGAATCTTATGCAGTTGATCCCATGTCTCTATGACTTATCATTTTGAAAATTTTTGATTATTTGTAAACATCAAAAACTTTCAGGGGCAATAACTCATAAAAGCGGTCGACAAATACTTTCGCAATGAAAAGATTGAAGAGTCCCCTCAATTAGTCGAAGACATTGGTGAAGGTTCTGTACCTCTACGGTTTATGATTTTGAAGGAGTAGCGATAACAAGTTTTATTGCAAAAGGGGTTGTAACTCCTTAAGGGGTCAAAGTTGATATACGCAGGGTCAACCGCAAAAATCTTTTACAAAGTACATTCTAATGGACCATAAATCTTTTCGATAACTTTTGAAACAAAAAACCATTCGGCGGAAAAATAATAAAAATAATAATAATAATAAACAGAACAAGTTCAATAGGTCTTTTCACAGAAAGGTGGAAAGACCTAACTAGGAGACTAATTGTTCTCGAACAATTAGAGGTCTTTCCACCTTCTTTAAATTTCTTTAATTTTTATATTTTACTCTCTAAAATTAATTTTTATACAAAAAAAATCCATAAATGGATTGAAAGATAGAAAAATGAAAATTTTTAAAATTTTGAAATGACCTTCACCTTTGACCTTTACCACATATTGAAGGTCAAAGGTCATGAATCACATTTCAATTGGTTCCATGCTTCTAGGTCTCATACTTTTAAAGTTATAAGGCTTACTATTAAGCGCAAAGACGTTAAAGGGCAATAACTCATATAAGGGATCATCGGATCCTTTCGCACTCGTAGATTGAAGTTGTGTCTAAACGCCCTAAAGACATTAGTGAAGAATTGATGTCTCTACCGCCTACGGTTTCAGAGGAGTAGTGATAACAAGGTTTTTCGCACAAGGGGCAATAACTTTCAAAGGGGTTAAGCAAAGGGGACAAGAATGAAATCTTTGAAATAGATTAACAGTACCAACCAGACCCAACCTGACACCAAAGCAGTCCCAGAAAGCAGTCCCCGGGACTGCTTTGGGACTGCTCTGGGACCGCTATGGGACTGCTCTGGGACTACTGTGGGACTGCTCTAGATAGCAGACCCAGCAGTCCCAGCAGTCCCTGGGACTGCTTTCTGGGACTGCTTTGTTCACTTATGCGTGAAAAAGGTTCTGAGTGACATAATAGCTCCGCCCCTTGTGTATTCTGAATTTGCAGCTCCTTGTTGTTGTTTTGTTTACTTTCTGCAGAGAGGTGTTTACGAAAAAAGCAAATATAAAAAAAAAAGTATTGATTTCTTACAAAAATTAAATAAATAGAGATAGTTATACATGTAATTACTAAATGTCTTCAGAGGGCTGTAAATTTACACAATTGTGGTCTAGAATTAATTTTAAGAAAATAAAAGTAGTTAAAAAGAGAAGTCAGGGGATGATTTTTATACCTTAAATTAAACTTCAATACAGGTGTTTGAAAAAAAAATATCTAGGCCTATTTAATAAATTAATGCTGTCAAATTACATATGTACTCAAAGTTTGCATTAGCACTATTTAAAAAAAAACAAACAAACAAACAAACTTGTCATTTCAGTAAGATACATGTATTCAGAGGAACGTACTGTACTGGATTTTTTTTCTTAATTGAAAAAGCTAATACCATGCTTAAAGAAAGAGCACTCCATGCTATTTTTTACTACCCTCAAATAAAACCTAATAATTTATTTAATGACCATGAAATAAAATTATTCCACCATTCTACTGTCACATGAACAATGTGAACATTTATTCCGGGATTTATTTATGAATTAGTTTTTAATTTATAAACAAGTCATTAAAAGAGTACATTTATTTAAAAAATAAACATTTGAAAATATCGGGAATTGTGACTTGTTTCTTATTTCTTTTGTTTGCATTTACCTGGCCGGTTAATACAGTGGGATTGTATAAAATGGTGTCAACACCTGAGGTTTCAATCGCCTTTGGGCATAATTAGCAGAAAGTCAATGCATTTTATTTGGGTATCAGTGTTACACATCACTAAACATGCTGGTCAACATTGACACTAATTTCAATCTATGTCATGCAAAAAATCTTAGTTTCAATAATTGTGTATAAATTTATTTCGGGATTAATTAATTTTGAACATAATCTGAGGGTTCCATTTGCGTGATTTACAGATGTACACTCGAACACTTATTAAATAAAAAACTTAAAACTGAGAATCTAAAGATAATTAAATTGGCAAGTCATTGAAAATAATCATGACTGAAATATAATACTCGGCAATGTTTAACAAAGAATTTTTCAAAAGCTCCAATACTTAAGAAAAATGCGTTCAGAGTATAGTATGGGAATCGGCCTTGCTCTATAATTATCATTATCTATTTAAAGCTAATTCTGGTATAAAATAAACAATTCAAGTTTAATTTTCTATATAAAAAAAAAATAAATATGAAAACCAATATCAATCACAAAAAATGAAGAAATTGGTTTATTCTGGTTAAAAATTAATATACCAAATAATTGTGTTTAAATATTCATGTTATTAATAGGTGTGAAAGTCTCCTTCATTCAATAATTATAAATTGTTTCTATACGCGTACTGTGATTTTCTTAACAGTTAAGAAATGACTGTTGCGTAAGAATTGTATATATTTCTTGATACTACTCAGAAAGAATTGCTCATCAATTTCAACTGCCTTTTATATAGTTACATTGTTTATTGGTAATCTCATTCTGAGTAAGCTCCGCCCATTGAATTAATTAACCCCGCCCACTGGGACTGCTGGGACTGCTTTCTGGGACTGCTGGGACTGCTTTCTGGGACCGCTGGGACTGCTGTGGGACTGCTCTGGGACTGCTGTGGGACTGCTCTGAGACTGCTCTGTGACTGCTTTGTGTCAGGTTGGGTCTGGTTGGTACTGTAAGAGTACATATTAATGATGAAAAGACAGATAGTATATGTTGAAAGACAAAAGAGTTGTAAAAAGAGCTTAAATTTCTCATTTTGGAATGACCTTGACCTTTGACCTTTGCATGTATTTTAAGGTCAAAGGTCAATGAATCATATGCAGTTAGCCCCATGTCTCTACGACTTATCGCTTAGAAAATCTTTAATTATTCGTAAACATTTAAAACTTTCAGGGGCAATAACTCATAAAAGGGGTCGAAGAATACTTTCGCAATGAAAAGATTGAAGAATCCCCCCAATTAGTCAAAGACATTGGTGAAGGTTCCGTACCTCTATGGTTTACGGTTTCGAAGGAGTAGCGATAACAAGCTTTTATTGCGAACGGGGTCATAACTCCTTGAGGGGTCGAAGTTCATATACGCAGGGTCAACTGTAAAAATCTTTTACAGTGTACATTCTCATGGACTATAAATCTTTACGATAAATCTTGAAACTCAAAATCACACGGCTGAAAAATAATAAAAAATAATAATAATAAAAACTAGTAGACTAATTGTTCACAGAACAATTAGAGGTCTTTCCACCTTTTTAAGTGTTTCCATGTAATTTGGGCTGTAAAAAAAGAAGAAAAATGCCCCAAAAAAAAAAAAAAAAAAAAAAAAAAAAATGTTCTTCCAGCAGGGATCGAACTCAGAACCCTTAGCTTGAAAGGCAGACGCGCTAACCACTACGCCACGAATACGGATGAAGATGTATGCAGTAAACTACCTATTTAGGAATTTAAAAAAATTGTTGTACAACGTAGTTATCGGAATTGAATAGTTTTGAGAAACATGTTTCCATATCATTTGGCTTTCAAAAGAACAAAAGAAAGAAGAAGAAAAATACAAGAAAATAAATAAACTCAAAAATTCGTCTTTTGCTATAGATTTATTGTCGGGTTCGTTTCTCTGTAGAGTTCAAAAGGTCTTCGCGCAGCTCCAAAAAAAGATGGTTTTTTTTTTTTTTTTTTTTTTTTTTTGCGATTAAGGGGCCAATTTTTCTCTCTTTCCCCTTCTCTCTTCCTTTCTCTTCCTCTCTCTTTTTTCTCTCTCTCTTCTTTTTCTCTTTTTTGCTTCCGTGTTGATGGAATTTGTTTACATAGTTACCATGGAAAGTACAATGCATGACATGTGTTTTACTGTGCATATCGTATTTCTATTTCTGTGCATTATGCTTAGGAAGGTTTAATTAGAAGTGTTAAATGTTCTGATTTAGTTAAACTACTTAGAAAAGTGCCGATGATATAAATCGGACTCGAGGCTAATGGTATGTAGGTCGTCATATGGGAAAACATGGATTGGACTCAAAGCGGCCTGACTGTGGATCCTAAGATTGTTGGAGGTTCAGAAAGAAGATTCCTGAATGAAACAAGCTTCCATGTGGGTTACATTAATTGCAGCTATGATAAATAAAATGTTCTACATCCATTTTAAGAAGAAAACAAAGATAATGAAAGCGTGGAATAGTTTATTTCATACATTTATATTGCTTTAACCCCCCCCCCCTTCATATATTCTGTATTTCTCATAATTTGGATGACCTTGACCTTTGACCTTGACCTTAATATCAAGAACAAAAATGCAAGAATCTATTTCAGTTGGTCCCATGTCTCTACGTCAAAGCGTTAAATTTTTTTTCAAGTTTATGTAAACAGCAAAGAAACTTCAGGGGCAATAACTTGTATAAGGCTTCGATGAAACCTTTCGCAATGATAGATTGAAAAGCCCTCTCAATTAGTGAAAAGCATTGGTGAAGGTTCTGTATCTCTACGGTTTGTGGTTTCAGAGGAGTAGCGATAACAAGCTTTTCTTGCGAAAGGGGCAATAACTTCATTAAATGTCAACGCTCGAAGTTGTTGGGTCAAATCTGAAAATCATTCAAGTAGTCGACTAATATAAAAGATGCGTCTCTTCGATAAGTTGCGAAACAAAAAATCAGCGGAAGAAAAATAATAATAAGAATAATAAGAATAATAATAATAAACAGAAGAAAATCAATAGGACTTTCCACAGAAAGGTGGAAAGCCCTAATAATATGTGTCGAAAGATGAAAGAGACATAAAAAGTTCATGTTTTAAATGACCTTGACCTTTGACCTTGAATTAAATTTCAAGGTCAAAGTTTCTAAAGTAGTTGAAGACACTGTTGAAGGTTTCGCATCTCTACGGTCAATGGTTTCGGAGGAGAAGCGATAACAAGGTTTTTCGCACAAGGGCAAGAACTGTTTAACCCGTCAGGCTCTACAGGTTAAAAAGAGAAATTTGAAAACAGTTTTATAAGGACATTTGATATATTTGATGTTATGTGATATATGTTGTAAGACAAAAGAGATATAAAAGAAGCTATAATTCTCATATTCAGAGTGACCTTGACCTTTGACCTTGAACAAATTTTGAAGGTCAAACGATGAAAAGTCCAATGCAGTTGGTTTCGTGTCTCTACGATTAATCGTTTTAATTTTTTTTCATCATACGTAAAGAACAAAAACTTTCAGGGGGCAATAACTCATCAAAGTGCTCGATCTATCATTTCGCAATGAAAGATTGAAAAGTCTTCTCAAGTAGTCGAAGACATCGGTGAAGGTTTCCTAACTCTACGGTTTACAGTTGTGGAGGAGTAGCGATAACAAGCTTTTATTGCGAAAGGGTTCATAACACTTTGAGGGGTCAAAGTTCATATACGCAGGGTCAACTGCAAAAATCTTTTACGGAGTACATTCTTATGAAGTATAAATCTTTTCGATAGATCTTGAAACTCAAAATCACACGGCGGAAAAATAATAAAAAATAATAATAATAAGAAACAGAAGAATATCAATAGGTCTTTCCACAGAAAGGTGGAAAGACCTAATAATAATAACTAGTAGACTAATTGTTCTCGAACAATTAGAGGTCTTTCCACCTTCTTTAAATTTCATATATTTTTCATATTTTACTCTCTGAAGTTAATTTTTATAGAAAAAGAATCCATAAATGGCTTGAAAGATAGAAAAAATGAAAATTTAAAAATTTTGAAATGACCTTGACCTTTGACCTTGAACAAATATTCAAGGTCAAAGGTCAAGGGTCACATTGCACTTGACCCTATGCTTCTATGACTTTTAGTTTTAAAGTTATAAGGTTTAATAGTAAGCGCAAAGACGTTAAAGGGCTATAACTCATATAAGGGGTCATCGGATACTTTCGCACTGAATAGATTGAAGTTGTGTCTAAAGATCCTGAAGACGTTGGTGAAGGTTTTGTGTCTCTACGGTTTACGGTTTAGGAGGAGTAGCGATAACAAGGTTTTCAGTAAAAGGGGCAATAACTTTTAAAGGGGTAAATCTTAGGGGACAAGTATGAAATCTTTGAAATAGTTTTAAGAGGACATATTAATGATGCAAAGATACTTAGTATAAATTGAAAGACAAAAGAGATATAAAAAGAGCTTAATTTCTCATATTTTGAATGACCTTGACCTTTGACCTTGACATAAATTTCAAGGTCTGAGGTCAAAGAATCTTATCCAGTTGGTTTCATGTCTCTAAGACTTATCGTTTTGAAAAAAAAATATTATTTGTAAACTTCAAAAACTTTCAGGGGCAATAACTCATAAAAGGGGTCCACGAATACTTTCGCAATGAAAAGATTGAAGAGTCTCCTCAATTAGTCGAAGACATTGGTGAAGGTTTCGTACCTCTACGGTTTACGGTTTCGAAGGAGTAGCGATAACAAGCTTTTATTGCAAAAGGGGTAATAACTCTTAGAGGGGTCAAAGTTCATATACGCAGGGTCAACTGTAACAACCTTTTAAAGAGTACATTCTTATAGACTATAAATCTTTTCGATATATCTTGAAACATAGAATCACATCAGGGGGTGGAAAAATAATAATAATAATAATAATAATAATAATAATAAACAGAAGAATATCAATAGGTCTTTCCACAGAAAGGTGGAAAGACCTAATAACTAGGAGACTAATTGTTCAGAGAACAATTAGAGGCCTTTCCACCTTTTTAATCGTTTCCGTGTTATTTGGGTTGAAAAAAAGAAGAAAGATGCAAAAAATCCAAAAAAATCAAAAAAAAAAAGTGTTTCCAGCTGGGCTCGAACTCAAAACCTTCAGCTTGAAAGGCAGGCGCGCTAACCATTAGGCCACCCACTCCGATGACGATTTAGGTAATAAATATATTGTTTAGGGATAAATAGGATTCTAAAAGCACGTGGCGATTTGTTTGTTATGGAATGTAGTAATCGGTATTAAATAGTTTTGAGAAACACGATTGATGTATAATAAAAATGCCGATTTTCTGTAAGAATAATTTATTTGAGTTGGTTTATACTTTGAATAAATGGAGTTAATCATCTAGACCCTAGGATACATTAGAACTGCAGTGCCGAGACTTTGTTTACAAATTTATGAAAAATGTCGCGTTCGGTTTGACCGAATATGGTGATTCAAAATAATAGGTAAGATTAAATAAACATCTCTGTGTGGGCGGAGTTAAATGTAACTAGCATAAATTAAATTTCAGACATGCATTTCAGAAAGAAAAAAAAGGAGTCAATGAGAGCGTGGAAATTTATTTGATAGGAAAAATCGCTATTTTCGAGATTCTTTCCATTAATATTAAATCTAAATAAAATTGAAAAAAAATTCCACATACCAAAGAAATCAAGAATGCTTGGTATTAAAATATCGTATTATAGCAGGAGAATCGAACGATATTGATAACAACTGAAGAAATAGGCGATAAAAGCTTAAATTCATTTTTATGCTCATCAGCACCTAAATTTCAGATAGAAAAAAAATGTAGAATTTGCCGATAAAATTTATAATTTCGATACACTTCAAAGACTCGCCGTAAAACTTTCAGGAAACTTTCTTTGAGGTCTTTTCTCTGCTGTTGCTTAAAATCTTATGTCGATCCGAGGTGTTGTATGAGTCTTGGAGAAATTTTCTACATTGCTACTGATTTTTTTTTTTTTTTTTTTTTTTTTTAAGGGGGGGATATTTATTTATTTATTCCTCACATTTTTTAAAAGTAAGAGTTGTAGCAACCTCCACGAACTTAATCCTGATTGTGACCTTTGGGTCAAAGGTCAAGGTCATAAAAAAACAACTTTGCTTAAACTGAGTTCAACACTGAAATGTACATGAATCTAGATGCATGTTCTGAATTTCTTTTTTACCTTGAGTCAGTGTCAAGGTCAAGGGTTAAAGGTCAAGGTCAAAGTTCAAGGTCATTTAGATAAATAGCTTATATCAACAATTTATATAGTTTTTCAATGACCTTGACCTATGACCTTCACCTGAATTTCAAGGTCAAGGTAAAGGAAATCTAATGCAGTTGGCCCAATGTCTTTACGACTTGTCGTTTACGAAAATTTTATTATTCGTAAACATCAAAATCTTTCAGGGGCAATAACTACTCAAAGGGGTTTACGAATCCTTTCGCACTGAAAAGATTGAAGAGTCTACTTAATTAGTCAAAGACATTAGTGAAGGTTTCATATCTCTACGGTTTTTGCTTTCGGAGGGGTAGCGATAACAAGGTTTTTCGCACAAGGGGCTATAACTTTTACAAGGGTCAATCTTAGGGGACAAGAATGAAATATTTGAAATAGTTTTAAGAGTTCATATTAAGGATGCAAAGATAGACAGTATATGTCCAAAGACAAAAGAGGTATAAAAAGAGCTTAATTTCTCATTTTCGGAATGACCTTGACCTTTGACCTTTGCATAAATTTTTAGGTCAAAGGTTAATGAATCAGATGCAGTTTGTTCCATGTCTCTACATCTTCTCGTTTTGAAATTTTTTAATTACATCTTAAATTCAAAAAGTTTCAGGGGCAATAACCCATTGAAGGGGTTTACGAATACTTTCGCAATGAATAGATTGAAAAGTCTCCTCAATTAATCGAAGACATTGGTGAAGGTTTTGTATCTCTACGGTTTATGGTTGCGGAGGAGTAGTGATAACAAGCTTTACAGTGAAAGGGGTAATAACTGCGTAAAGGGTCAAAGTTCAAACATGGGGGGTCGATTTTCGGAATAACTTTTAAAATTCAGTATTATGAATTATAAAGTTTTTCGATAAGTCTTGCGGTTTCAAAACATAAGGTGAGAAATAGAATAATAGACTAGTAGACTAATTGTTCTCGAACAATTAGAGGTCTTTCCACCTTCTTTAAATAAATTTCTTATATTCTTCATATTTAACTCTCTACTGTTTATTTTTTACAAGAGAAACCAGAAATAGCTTGAAAAATGGAAAAAAATAAAATTTTTAAAATTTTCAAATGACCTTGACCTTTGACCTTGAATAAATATTGAAGGTCAAAGGTCAAGGGTCACATTGCACTTAACCCCATGCTTCAATGACTTTCAGTTTTAAAGTTATAAGGTTTTATAGTAAGCGCAAAGACGTTAAAGGGCAATAACTCATAAAGGGGGTCATCAGATCTTTTCGCACTGAATAGATTGAAATTGTGTCTATCGACCCTGAAGACATTAGTGAAGGTTTAATGTCTCTGCGGTTTACGGATTCAGAGAAGTAGCGATAACAAGGTTTTTCGCACAAGGGGCTATAACTTTCAAAGGGATTAAGCTTAGGGGACAAGAATGAAATCTTTGAAATAGATTTAAGAGTACGTATTAATGTTGCGCAGACAGATAGTATGTGTTGAAAGACAAAAGAGTTGTAAAAAGAGTTTAATTTCTCATTTTTGGAATGACCTTGACCTTTGACCTTTGCATATATTTTAAGGTCAAAGGTCAATAAATCTTATGCAGTTGGTCCCATGTCTCTACGACTTACCGTTTTGAAAATTTTTAATTATTTGTAAACATCAAAAACTTTCAGGGGCAATAACTCATAAAAGGGGTCGACGAATACTTTCGCAATAAAAAAAGATTGAAGAGTCCCCTCAATTAGTCGAAGACATTGGTGAAGGTTCCGTACCTCTATGGTTTATGCTTTCGAGGGAGTAGCGATAACAAGTTTTATTGCAAAAGGGTTTGTAACTCTTTAAGGGGTCAAAGTTCATATACACAGGGTCAACCGCAAAAATCTTTTACGAAGTACATTCTTATGGACCATAAATCTTTTCGATAACTTTTGAAACAAAAAACCATTCGGCGGAAAAATAATAATAATAATAAACAGAACAATTTCAAGAGGTCTTTCCACAGAAAGGTGGAAAGACCTAATAAACAGAAGAATATCAATAGGTCTTTCCACAGAAAGGTGGAAAGACCTAATAATAACTAGCAAACTAATTGTTCACAGAACAATTAGTGGTCTTTCCACTTTTTTGAGTGTTTCCGTGTCATTGGGCTGAAAAAAAGAAGAAAAATGAAAAAAACAAACAATTTTGCTCCTCCAGCAGGGATCGAACTCAAAACCCTTGATCTGAAAGGCAGGTGCGCTAACCACTAGACCACGCACTCCGATGAAGATGGAGGTAGTAAATGAATTGTTTAGGAATAAATAGGAATAAAAACACGTGGCGATTTGTTTGTTATGGAATGTAGTAATCGGTATTAAATAGTTTTGAGAAACACGATTGGTGTATAATAAAAATGCCGATTTTCTGTAAGAATAATTTATTTGAGTTGGTTTATACTTTGAATAAATGTAGGTTTTTTTGTTTTTGTTTTTTTGTTTTTTTTTTGTTTTTTTTTTTTTGTTTTTTTTTTTAATATAATATATTTTTTTTAATAATATATTTATATTCAATAACATACAACAAAATATCGAGGCAAAACTTCCGCAGAAACCCTCTGTATATACCTCACCTGGGGTGCCAGGAGCTCCCTGGATCGGTATTTTTATTATAATATTTAATTTACAAAATTATATACATTAAATGAAAAAAAAAATACGTGTACGCATACATATCATTGTTGACATTTCATTTCTATACATATGTTTATATATCACTGTATAATATTTTTTTGTAAATAAAATAAGTATTATAGACAAAATATCTATACTTAATTTATATACTTCTCAAAATACATACAATCACAAAGAAAATCATATTTGGTCAGCTAACTCTTTAAAAAGATGGTAATTTAATTCAAGGACATACGCAACGTAGTTTGAACTTTATTGTCTTTTTCCCTGGAGTTGAAGAGTTCCAATACTTAAAGGAACTGTGTGCTACATTTTTATGTCTATATATGCTGTTGTACACTTCTTCTAAAACAAGTTTGGATTTAAAAAAATCTATAATATATGTTTACTCATTTTTGTGTACTTTTTGAATTTTGCAAGAATTTTCATAAATTGATATCTTTTCAAAATCTCTGGTAATGCATGCTGATTTTTTGTCTACGAACATCTGATGGCACTATAATCTTAAATTAAGAATATTTTGAAAAATTAGCAGTAGGTCAGGTACGTTGCGTATGTCCTTAACACTTTTTGCATCCTTTGCTATTAAATAATACTGATACAATGATGATTTTAAAAAAGATAACATTGCATGTGCATTTACATTTTCATTTTGTAATCTACATTTCATTTTATACTTGCATATTTTGTAACCTACAATTGATATGACATTATTAAAAATTTTTGTTGTTTCGTTAAACTTATTAAAAAATCCTACAACAATATTTTTTCAGGATATGTTTAATTTTAATATTTTTGATATTTTTTCCCATAATCTTTTTGAATCCGAACATTCTAAAATTAAATGTTCAATATATTCTGCTTGTCCACAACTTGCACAACTTTCCCCCACCTCTTTATTCCATTTACTTACATTATAATTACAATTCACCTGGTTATGTAAAAGTTTAAAATTGAATTCTGCTATCTGTTTATCGAATACATTTAATATCTTAGCTGTATAAATATTTTTCCATTGACCATTTGTTATATTGAATTCTTTTGACCCCATTATTGGCTTTACTTCTTTTTAGAAAGTAGAATATTATAATAAAATCCTGATTTTTCAAATTCTGGGTTTCTACTTTTTCCTTGAAAATAAGAATAGTGTTTTTCTATATTAGTGTTATTTACATAACAGTAATCTATATTTAGCATTTTAATTGCTTTTTTCATTATTAGATATTCACATAAGTAATTACTCTTTGATTCAATGATCTCTTTTACATCCGTGAATAAATGGAGTTAATCATCTAGAGCCTAGGATACATTAGAATTGCAGTGCCGAGACTTTGTTTACAAATTTATGAAAAATGTCGCGTTCGGTTTGACCGAATATGGTGATTCAAAATAATAGGTAAGATTAAATAAACACCTCTATGTGGGTTGAGTTAAATGTAACTAGCATAAATTAAATTTTAGACATGCATTTCAGGAAGAAAAAAAAGTGTCGATGAGAGCGTGGAAATTTATTTGAGAGGAAAAATCGCTATTTTCGAGATTCTTTCCATTAATATTAAATCTAAATAAAATTGAAATAAATTCCACATACCAAAGAAATCAAAAATGCTTGGTATTAAAATATTGTATTAGAGCAGGAGAATCGAATGCTATTAATAACAACTGAAGAAATAGGCGATAAAAGCTTACATTCATTTTTATGCTCATCAGCACCTAAATTTCAGATAGAAAAAAATGTAGTATTTGCCGATAAAATTCATAATTTCGTTACACTTCAGAGACTCACCGTAAAACTTTCAGGAAACTTTCTTTCAAGTCTTTTCTGCAGTTGCTTAACATCTTATGTCGATCCGAGATGTTGTATGATTTTTAGAGAAATTCTCTACGTTGCTATTGATTTATTTTCTTAAAAAGGTGTGGGGGGGGGAAGAGAAAATTATTTATCTATTTATTCCTTTATAATTTTTAAGCAAGAGTTGTAGCAACCTCCACGAACCCAATCGTGATTGTGACCTTTGGGTCAGGGTCAAAGGTCAAGATCATTTAGAAAAAAAATATTTCCTTTAAACTGAGTTCAACACTGAAATGTATATGAATCTAGATGCATGTTCTGATTTTTTTTTTACCATTGAGTCAGTGTCAAGGTCAAGGGTTAAAGGTCAAGATCAAAGTTCAAGGTCAAAGGTCAAGGTCATTTAGATAAATAGCTTATATCAACAATATATATAGTTTTCAATGACCTTGACCTTTGATCTTGACTTATATTTCAAGGTCAAAGGTCAAACATGCCCATGCAGTTGGTTCCATGTCTCTAGGATGCACCCTTTGAAAGCAAAGGTCATTAAATGTAAGCAGCGAAAATTTTCAGGGACAGTAACTCACAGAAGGGGCCGAAGAATCCTTTCGCACTGCATAGATTGAAGAGTGTACTTAATGAGTTGAAGACACTGATGAAGGTTTGGAATCTCTACGGTTTACGGTTTCAGAGGAGTAGCGATAACAAGGTTTTATTGCGAAAGGGGTGACAACTTTTGAATGGGTCAAGCTTGGGGGACAAGAAAGAAATCTTTAAAATAGTTTTAGAAGGATATATTATAGATGCAAAGATATTTAGTGTATATCGAAAGACAAAAGAGATATTTAAAAAGCTAATTTTCTCATATTTTAATGACCTTGACCTTTGACCTCTATATAAATTTCAAGGTCAAAGGTTGAGATATCCGATGCCATTGGTCCCATGTCTCTACGATTAAATGTTTTAATTTTTTTAAACTATTCGTAAACTTCAAAAACTTTCAGGGACAGTAACTCATAGAAAGGGCCGAAGAATCCTTTTGCATTGCATATATTGAAGAGTGTACTAAATGAGTCGAAGACACTGATGAAGGTTTGGAATCTCTACGGTTTACGGTTTCGGAGGAGTAGCGATAACAAGGTTTTATTGCGAAAGGGTTTATAACTCCTCGAGGAGTCGAAGTTCATATACGCAGGGTTAACTGCAAAATTCTTTTACGGAGTACATTCTCATGGACTATAAATCTTTTCGCTAAATCTTGAAACTCAAAAACACATTTGGTGGAAAAATAATAAAAATAAACAGAACAATTTCAATACGTCTTTCCACAGAAAGGTGGAAAGACCTAATAAAAATAAGAAACAGAAGAATATCAATAGGTCTTTCCACAGAAAGGTGGAAAGACCTAATAATAAACAGAACAATTTCAATAGGTCTTTCCACAGAAAGGTGGAAAGACCTAATTAGGCCCCGCCTTCTCATTGTAGCCTTAACTGTGCTGTGTATTGTCAATCAGAAACTCAAGCATCTTTTTAATATCAACTTCAGAGTGCTTATGTGTACAAGCAGAATGCTTTTTAACAAAATAATTTTGCAAATGGCAATGACAAGATAAGAATTTTAACGAATTCCATTTTAATTGAAAAAGCAGATGTCTATGATATCAAAAAGTCTGGACTTCAATTTATCGTGCGGAATGGTTGTATAAAGTGTTGAGAAGTCGTACAAGCAGCGCTTAAAACTCCAGTAACATTGATTTACGTCCAGTGTATTTTTGGGGAATGTGTGGAATCGGAATAGACCAAGATTTAGACAGAACTAGACGGGAAATACTCTGGCGGGCCCAGACTGTTATACCAGTAAACGTCAAAAGATTTTCAAGTACGTGGACTTCGTTAGCTGCAGGTCTGTAGGTCGCTGGTCCGAAAAATAGGGATGGACAACCAGAGACCTACAGTGCTACCCATTCCAAAAGTGTATATTTATTGTGCCAAAATGTTTACTGATTCTTGATTTATTTCTCCGTCTATTCAATCAAACTTCTCAAAATATTTCTAACCTAACATATTCTTTTACTACTTTCACAACAAACACTCCCCACATTATGTATTACAAAGTGCTTTGGATCGAATGTCTAGCATTTCAAAATGGCAATATTAAATAAATAGACAAAATGTTCGATGGTTTCAAGTTCAGGCCCGGAGGGCTTTTAACAGTTTTTGGGAATGTTTTGCTGTGAAATTAGTAAATGAATATGTCAGGACGGTTAGTAATATTTTGAGATGACAAGTTAAATAAAGAAAGAAAGAAATCGGGAAACATTGAATGTTGTAGTGTTCCTAACAACATCATAATAAAATAAGAGGTACATTGGCCACAGTGTTCACCTGAGTAACTATGGCCCTTCTTGTTTCTCATAAGAGGATTATATATTTCTATGTAAAACTTTGATCACTCACTGCATTTCCACCTTACCCATGGGGGTTTGGATTTGAAAAACTTACCCAAGACTCATGATTAGAACAAACCTGAATATACATTACCTATGGATGCTTTAATATAAATATGAATAATCGTGAAAAAAAGATTTTTAAAAATTTTCCATGTATATCTCATGTAAAATATTGATTAATCATAGTGGCCCCTACCTTTACCACAGGGTTGTGATTTGAACAAACATGAATATATATGCACTACCTGTGGATGGTTTCGTATAAATATGAATGATCATGGCTTTGCTATTCTTGAGAAAAACATACATACAAATGTGAAACTTTAATCACTCATTGTAGCCCCACCCTACCCGGGGTTCATGATTTCAACTAACTTGAATCTACACTACATAAGGATGCTCCCATATGAATATGACTGACCATAGCTTTACTCTCTTGAGAAACATAAACTAAAAGATTTTTCCTATATATACCCATGTAAAACGTTGATCACCCATATAGTGGCCCCACCCTGTAGCCGGGGGTCATGATTTGTACAAACTTAAATCTACACTATGTCAAGAGGCTTTCGCATAACTTTCATCTTCTCTGGCCCAGTGGTACTTGAGAAAACGATTTTCAAAAGACCCAACACAATGTTTACTTTTTAAATTTTCTCTTCTTGGGTGAGGGCCTGGGTCTCTATTTGAACAAACTTAAATTCCATTCTCCCTAAGATACTCTGTTTAATTGATTGATTGCTATTGGTCCAGTTGTTTTGAGAAGAAAAATAAATTGTCAAAAGGTAACGCCGACGACTACGACAACAACGACAACGACGACAGATAACGGGCAAATTTTGATCAGAAAGGCTTACTTGAGCATTCGGCTTAGGTGGGTTAAAAACAACAGGACCTAGGAAATAAAAGAAAACATTGCATAAAATAAGGCTCATGAATTACTGTTCAGGAGAACAACGTGATATTTGCCAATACATCGCTGTAACGAACTATTACAGAGAGAAAGTGAAATTTTGTGAATTTGTTCTGTACCAGGGGTCTTCTGATAAGTACACCTGTGGGTTCGTTGATTGTTTATTTCCCAAATATAAGTTACAATGATTAACTGGTAGAACAATAATAATCACCCCGTATATATACACATAAGTACATGTAATATTAGTACAATTTCATAAAACAGGATGACAATATTCTTTGAACATACAATATACTCATAAATCACAAAATATTCTTGCTGTGAATAATTGAAAGAGTAATTCCCCTTTTCACGGCATTTTATAAAAATCTACATTTATACTTCTAAATTTTTTCTAAATTCGTTTTAAACATACGTGTATATTGGTTGGTTTACGTTATTTATTATAACATTAAGTGAATTATAAGTCCACTTATTAATTAAAAATATATAAAAATGATAAGTCAATTTATAAAAATATGAAACGTAACTGTTTGTGGAACATAGTGCCTTGTACCTTTGTATGTTTGTTTGTTTATTGTTGAACGTCCCTCTCGAGAATTTTTCACTCATATGGAGACGCAACCACTTGCCGATGGAGAGCTGCAACTTTTTACTTTTACTCGGCACTTAGGGCCAGTGAGGGAACTTTTTTCTGCCAGCACCTACTGCGACACGAGACCTCGGTTTATACGGTCTCATCCAAAGGAACAGTGTACCTTTGTATGATTACAATACTGGCGCTTTATCAGCTATTTTCTTTAATAAATAATAGCATTCACTCTCAACTCTTGCACACTCAATGTTTTCATTAGTTTAATTATATTGATTGACACACCAGATTACTATTTACCTTTAAAATCAGTTTTGACATATTCATAGATGTATGATTAATAAATTATACATTTGAATATCAAAATAATCAAAACAGCGCAAAGATATCACTATAGCACTTTCTTTTATGAAAAATAGCTTAAAATACGTCTTAGTTGTTTCTGATTATTTTGAAAGAAAGTCACTTGCTGGCAGGTTGTTTTTCCAGGGGAATAAACCAACACAAACTCCACCGGGAAAAGGCAGCAATGCTCAGGTGAACATTTTCTTTTGACTTGGCAAGCATGTGGATGGAAGGTTGACGATGTCAACAATATATTAGACACAAGGTTGCTTAATCGGTAAAAAAAACTTAGGTCTAATGTATGTACATAGAACTTGCCTGTAAAATATTAAAGAAAAAAAATTAAGAAACAAATTTACAAGAAAGACGGCGAAATTTATTTTAAGAAATTACAGAAAATATTAACTTTGTTTTGATTTAATAGAAATTGATGGTAAAAGTTTTTTTTTATTTTTATTTATTTATTTTTTTTTAATACATAATTTCTATCATTTAATACAAACAGCATACAAACAAACACAGATGGTAATCAGTTTGAAAATACTGATTTGATATATGATTTTGAGATATACCTTGTAAAAATGGGGAAAAATTGTAATGCGTTCATATCATTGAGGACAAATGAACCCAGAGGCATGGTAGTGTCCTGAATTTGTTCAATTCAATCAAACGATTTTATGACTATATTTCTCATGATAACAGAATGAACCGACTTTCCTCATAATGTTATTTATTAAAGCAGTTTATCTGAGAGTCAAACACAACATGTTTGTATGGTACTAATTATCCCCCTTGATCATGTCACGTGATTTAGACATCACGCAGCAGCCGACGGATGGTAGTCTGAAACAGAAAGCCAATCGTAAGGAAATTGCTGATATTCTTAGGTTTGTGTAATCTTCTCTGTTAATTTTGTTGCTAAATTATTGCACATAAAGCATTGCAGCAAGTAGGATATGTATGTCAAAGTTTTCATGCAGCATAGTTTAAGATTATCAGATTGTGGGGACGCTTTCACCCGCGTGTAATAGCCATGTTCGTCAAGCTTTGTTATAATCTCATGTCACTTGTAAATCAAAGCTAAATTTCATATAAATTTATCAAATAATCATGTTCCGCCTCTAGTTTATACGCTAGGTACCGTGGACACATAGACTGGTTCTACTAAAATTGTGTTTGCAACCTCCCCCCTTCCCCATTTTAATAATAATATTTATAAAAAAAAAAAAAAAAAAAAAAAAAAAAAAAAGATACAATATTAAAATAAATTTCAAAGGAAATAAGAATAGTTGCATAGCTTTGAAGGAGTGGGGGGAAGATATAAAGACATTTCTTAATTTTCTAACCATTCTGCTCCGGGGTCTTCAAATGCTCGGGCGTGATGACGTCACGCGTCAACATTGTATATTTGAACTGTTTTAACAGCAATGCAGTTAATAGTAGTTTCAGCAGATCAGACCACTTTGTGAAGACAGAAGGCATATGCAGATACTTTGGTGGGGTGACAGTCAGAAAAGAAAGGTAGACTTAGGTAGCGGGGTACATATTGACAAGTATAAATACACATGTACATACTGTCTTTTACAGATAATTATGCTAAAGGAGAGTGAAGCCTGTAACAGACAAACTCTGCAATAAAAAAAAATAAAAAATAAAAAAAAATTCTTCTATACAGATATTGTTGAAAAGTGCAAATGCACAAGTTTACATAATTTTCAGAATACAGATATTGTTGGTAAGGGCAAATGCACAAGTTACAATTTAAGTGATTATAGTTGTAATTTACGAGTTCATCAGTTTTGCATGATTCAATTTAAGCATGCCACGGGGAAAAGGAGTGAAAAGGCGACCTGCAGCTGCCAACCCAGTGCACTCTAGGCAGAAGGCAAGCAGAGCCGATTCAAGGGAGGAGTCGCAGAGCCAGGAAGGAAGCCGGCTGGTAGGAAATACTAATACAGTCAACCTGCAGTTATCAGACGACCAGCTGAATGCTCTGGCAGAAAAGATAGCTACGGCACAGGCCATACCAACAATCACTGGTAGTAGCGACCCTCAAACTCTTAGTAATTTCAATGAGTCTGCACAAAATGCATCATTATTTCAAACTTCCAGTGTTAATCATGAGCTTAATTACCATGCCTCTAACGCTATCAAATCAAAGATTATCAACTCAGAATATATTGATCTAGCTTTGTTGTTACCCAATAATTTGAATGTAGATGATGATAGTAGGGAACTTTCACTATCTGATGGTTTGTTGATTGTAAAACCTAAAATGGCCAGACGGAAAATCACAACTATCAGTGAGAGGACAAATTCATTTATTATTTATGCAAGCATTTTTTCAACAGCACAGCCCGAAAGCATATCCGGAATTTTCAAATAAATGTACAATGTACGTTTGGGATCCAGAAGGTTGCCAGTGTCTAGTTTAGGGTGGAAAGCTTATGATATCCAGTTTACGTTAAAGAGAGTAAATAATCCTTCCATTTCATGGGGCAGTATAGATCAGGAACTCTGGTTGCTCTATATGTCTCCGTCTACTACTGGGCCCAGTAATAATTACAGTAAGGTTTCAAAAGGCTCGTTGAAATGTTATGATTACAACTTTAATGGGGTCTGTGTTAGGAAGTCATGACAATATAATCATAGATGCTTAACGTGTTCAGGTTTTCATCCTTCAATGAAGTGTAGAGTTAACGTGGGTAGTACGGCTATTTCCACTTTTAGGAACCCTGCAGTCCAAGCTGGTAGTGGTCAAGCATACTCAGGACCACGAGCATCAGGGCCTAGATTCAGCATCCCAAGAGGAGGAGGTGGAACAATTAGAGCTACTGTCCCTCCCTCATACTGCAATTAAAATGCAATGCCTTAGACCTTATATGAATGATTACCCTTTAAGAGACGATGCAGAAGAATTATTATTGGGTTTTCCAGAGGGTTTTTATTTGCATTACGAAAGCCCAATGGGGGCGAGTGAATGTGATAATTTAAAAGCAGTTAGGACTAATGAACAGGAAGCTCTAGAAAAAGTTAGGAAGGAGGTTAGTTTAGGTAGAATAACAGATCCATTTGATAAGGCTCCGTTCATAAATCTACACGTATCTCCAATTGGTTTGGTTCCTAAAAAAGATAAGTCTTGGCGATTGATTCATCATCTTTCACACCCCATGGGTGCAAGTGTAAATGATTTTATAGATAGACGTAATTGTAGAGTTTCATATACTTCATTTGATAAGGCCATTGACATGATTAATTCCCTTGGGAAAGGTGCCCTCCCGGCCAAGCTTGATGTTAAAGGTGCATTTCGTTTAATGCCGCTACACCCATCACAGTTTGAATGGTTAGGTTTCAAGCTTTGTGATAAGTATTATTTTGACAAATGCCTCCCGATGGGTTGTGCTAGTGCATGTTATTTATTTGAAAATTTTCATCATTTTTGGAGTGGGTCTTGGTGTCAAAGTCTGGGTTGCAAAATGTTTTGCACTATTCAGATGATATTTTATTAGCTGGGAAAAAGGGTACCCTAGATTGCAAGTTGCTCATGGAGTTATTTCAGGATATTTGTAAGGAAGTCGGGGTGCCTTTGGCAGATGAGAAAACAGTAGGGCCTAGAACTGTTGAGTTCTTAGGTTTGGTGATTGATACTAATAACCAACAAATCAGGCTCCCAAAGGATAGGTTGGAAAGGCTTTCAGTTGCATTGATGGAAATTGTAGGCCAAAAAAAGGTAACTCTAAAATGTTTGCAGTCTGTTACAGGGTTACTTAATTTTTGTTCAAGAGCAATCCCTTCAGCTAGGGCATTTAACAGGCGTTTTTTCGATGCAATGGCAGGACTCACATCTGGTAGACATCACATTAGGGTTAGTAGAGAGTTGAAGGAAGATATCAGAATTTGGTTAAATTTCTTTGAGAATTGTAATGGTTATTGTTACTTTCAGGAGATAGATTGGTACACTATGGTAGATTTGCATTTGTACACTGACAGGGCTGGGAGTGCAGAATTAGGTTGTGGTGCAGTGTTAGGAGCTCATTTGGCTTATTTAAAGTGGCCGGCAAGTTGGGCAGACACCCCAGTCATGGGTGATTTTACTTTTTTAGAGTTGGTACCTATTTGCATGGCTGTTTATATCTGAGGGGATATCTTAACAAACAAGAGAATTATTTTCTTTACTGATAACAAGGGCCTGGTATTTGTATTGAACAAAAAGTCTTCAAAATCAAAAAGAGTTATGGTGTTACTGAGGTCACTAGTTTTGAACAGTATGTTAAATAACATATTCTTTAAGGCGCAGTATATTTATGGTAAAGAAACTTCTGTAGCGGATGCTCTTTCTCGACAGCAGTTCACTCGGTTCCGGCGGGTGCATCCACAAGCAGACCAGGCCCCGAGTCCTATTCCAGAAGTTTTTCAACAAATGCTATTGAATGTGAATCTAAAAGATTGTTAAATTCACCCTTAGCCTTGAATACGCGCAAGGTTTATGAGTCAGGCTTGAGGGAACTTAAACTTTTGCAATATTTATAAAATAGGGTCATATTGGCCTCCAAAGGTTAGCTGTTTAGTTAAGTTCATTTCACACCTGTCATTAAAAGGGTGTGCTTACAAGACTGTTAAGACATATCTAGCAGGTATATCTTTTCACTGCAAGATTTGCGCATGGAAGATACCACAAAATACTTTACAGTTAAGCTTTTAGAAGGGTTGGGTAGAACTAGCGCAACTCGGGATTTTAGAAAGCCAGTAACAATAGGTGTCTTAAATAAGCTTACTGGTGTTCTTGGGCAGGTGTGCTCATCCAGATTTGAAGAAATTTTATTCACTGCAATTTTTGTAACAGTTGTCTTTGTTTTTTGTTTTTTGTTTTTTTTTTTTTTTTGTTTTTTTTTTAGAGTCAGTGAGTTAGTTGTTAACAGTCATTCAGATATCGGTCATGCATTAAGCTCTGCAGATGTTTGTATAACGGGTAAAGAAATAGAGGTTTTGTGGAAGCATTCAAAAACTGATCAGAAGGGTAAGGGAACTTTGATGATGTTGCCTAGGGTTAAAGAAGGGCTTTGTCCAGTTAAAGCGGTCTCTGACTACATGAGAATAAGACGACAATGTAAAGGATCATTTTTTTATGCATGCTGATGGTGTACCGGTCACTAGGTATAAGATTAATGCGGTTTTAAAAATGGGACTTAAGGCTGCAAAAGTAGATGTGAGTAGTTTCAAAGCACATTCCTTTAGGATTGGAGCAGCAACAACAGCATGTCTAGTTGGTCTTTCAGAAGATGAAATCAAGGGGTTAGGTCGTTGGAAATCAGCATCAGTTAAATCTTACATTAGAGTACCTACTTCAAAACTGGTTAGTAGTTCATAGGGCTGATGCAACCAAAAGTGTAAGGTAACCATTGGGCTGAGTGTAAAGTCTTCTCTTTTAATTTGTTGTTTGGGTTGTTTGTCGTTAATGTAGATATATGTTTAGATAATAATATTCTAACACTAGATAAGTGTAAATATGTTAAGACAATACTCTAACAATATACATTTGTAGATGATGTACATGTAAGTACGGGTTCGATTTGGATAGTAGGATCATCTATCATTAAAAGAGCATTTATTGAGGCAAGATCTAGTGAAGAGGGTGCAAATTTAGGGTTAGGGAGGATAAATGTAAGTATTTTGTGGCAAGGACAAGGAGGTATGCGATGGCATCAATTGCTGGGGAGATTGAAACTCTTAAAAAGATTGGAGGATCCTCCTAATTATTTAATTATTCATTGCGGTGGTAATGATATAGGGTGTAGATCTTCAATAGAGTTGCGGCATCATATGGTGGGGACAATAAGAAAAATTCAGGACATGTTTCCTACAACTGTTATTATTTGATCACAAAGTTTGCCCAGATTAGTATGGCGGGGTGAAAAGAAGCATGAGGCTTTAGAGCTTATTAGGCGTCGGGTGAACAATAAGATTGGCACTTTGGTGAAATCTAGTAACGGGCATTACATCAGATATCCTCAGATATCGGATGGTGACTCATCACTCTTCTTACCTGATGGTATCCACCTTAACAAAATGGGCAATAAAATTTTTCTACATCGTATTCAGCAAGCTATTTACTACTTTGTTACAATTAAAGGCTTTGTTCATCCACCGGTTGGAGAATGGGGTCCATGGCTGCTTCCGTCAGAGTATGTAATTTGAGCAAATTTTGTTCATTAATGTGCAATTGTATTGGTTAACAAATTAAGTTGTCATTTGGATCAGCAATATCAATTCTAATGTGTAGTTTGGCACACGTTGTGCATATCTTGTTTGGTTGCAGACAGTTTCCTCTGTTATAGCTTCTTATATAAATATGTTTATTTACATATAATAGGTTCTGTTAAGTTACTGAAGTATTTTGCAGACATCTGTTTCTGCCATGTGTTGTGGCACAATTTGTGGAAATTTAATTTGTGGCAGACATTTGTTCTGCATTTAATTTGTGCTATCTCAGCAATTTGTGAAACAGTTTGTGTAGTTAGGTTACTTATAGGGTTTAAGCTCGAAGCTAAGTTTTAGCCAGGCGCCCCATTACTGAAATTTGAACAGTTGCAACTTTAACCTTGTATCGCAAACATGGGGTAGTTGCAATTGCAAATTTCCGTTTTCCTTTTTAAACTACCACTAATGGAAGAGTAGCATTTGGGCGTCACTAGTGGCGGTGGCTATATTTGCGTATAGCCAGGTGGCGCAGTTTTTCAGTCGCACCAGTATCGCCAGAGGAACTGTCAGTGGTATCATTTTATGAGTGAACGTAATCAGTTTGCAGAACTTTCAGCTTATGAATCAGTAACATTTTGTCATCATCTGTATGGTTACCAGTTGAACATCTGTTCCCAGGGTTCATCTGTTAATAGTTCATTAACTAATGCAGCCATGGCCGATTCTGCCAACGAGCAAGTAAAATCATATTACATGTGTTTGTGTATTTGTTAAAGTTGTTTTGCCTGTATTAAATTTTATAAAGTGAAATTTGGTGTTTGTCTTCTCTGATAAACCTATATAACTGTGATTACTCGACACTGCAGAGAGCTGATCAATCAGAGAAGATGCAGAGTAAAAAGTAAGCGTAATTAAATGTCAATATTAGGAAAGATAAGTACAATCGATTCATTAGCATGAATAGAGCTGGAGCTGTTTTGGTGATTTGTTCACCTTATTGTTTTCCTGAGTGGTCGTCGACTGTGACTTACCATAGCACTGACATTAATTCAGGGAAAATAGGTAGTGCTGGAGATAGTAGCCCAAATAGAACTGGTCTGTTTATTAGCTAAACTATATAGTGATATTATTTACTTTCTTAAAATATTCCATTCAGTATTGATTTAATTCTTGAAATTGTTAGGCCAATATTCTCACACAGAATTGTCTACCTATCTTCCGTTTACCTAGTCATGACAAGGAGCTCAAGGCGGGTGTTCCCGGTCGACAGGGGATGTTTACTCCTGTCTGGCACATGATCCCACCTCTGATATTTTTAGAGCTATATGTTTTTGCTCTGCTTCTAATGTGTACTGTTCCAATGGACTTTTAGGCTTGTTTTCCATTCGTTATATCGTAATATTTCATTTCAGCCCAAGGTAGTGACATTCAAATGAATAAATTTCTAATCAGTGATTGAGGAAAATAATATTTCAGTTAAGCAAAGATGTTCTTTTTGAACATAAAATAGATGAAAAGGTGAATATAACGAAAAGTGATCGAGCTCATAAAAATCTACAAACAATACAAATTTGTGAGCAAGGCATAAAACACGGACCCCTGGAAATTCCAGAGGTGAGATCAGGTGCCTAGGGATAGTAAGCATCACCTATTGACCGGACACACTCGCCGTAAGCCCTATGTGTAGATCAGGAAGACAGAACATTCAGAATTAAGAACAAAGGCCTAACAATTGATATGAAACACGTCAGCCAACACTCAGCCCAATGACAGGTTACAATTGCTAAAAAGGTGTTCATAACAACCATAGAATTTAAGAAATTCTGACTTAAAACGAGGTTGTTAAAATCCCTGTAACATCAACTTATTTGTCAGTAGCATACATCGGTCTAAAAATACTCGGAGCATGCTCATGGGTATCGAATAAGTTGGGAGTAATAACACCATATGCAGGTGATAGTGGGATATTGCTACATAAATAAGAAAAGTTGACGTTCGAAAAGCTGAAGTCATCTCATTTGTCATAAAATTTAATTGTTAGTTTGCCTTTATCGTCTATAGTCAGTAAAACATCCAAATATGAAACAGATGCTGAAGACTCTATGGTGTCTTTTATTTCAAGTTCACTGGTATATATCGCATCAACATATGAATGGCAATATAGTCCCTTACTATACGCTAGCAGCTTTAGTTGACATATTTTTTAAAAAGTTCGTTTGTCTTACGAAACATTAGACTAGTTTTTGTATTCTGTATATAAGATGAGATATAAATGTGCTTACTAAAATATATCACATATCACATTACCTTTTTAAGTAAGTTTCCAAGTAATTTATTCTTTTGTCGGCACAAGACATTAAATTGTTCATGTACATTTACATGTACAAGTTATATGCTAAAATTAATTTCCAAAGGGGACAGCTACACCAACCCTGGACTTGAAGATGAAAGTTTTGCACAAAAATCTGGGTCGGTGTCTTCAGCGCCGGTGGCCAGAAAACTCAGTTTGTAGGTGGCCGAGGTTCGAATACTGGTCTAATCAGTGGTATTCTTCTCTTCCTTTTACATCACAAAGCTTCCAATATTGAGAGTTATTTTATAAAATTTAGCTGACTTCATGTAACAACAAATCACGTCTTAATTTCCCCAAATTTATCAAGGCATGGCAGAATATACTGTTGAAACCACTATTGAAATAATGCCTATTATTGATAAATATTTCAAAAGTGGCTAAGAATGAATTTCAAAACCAAAACTAGGTTTCAACTATATATTGAATAAACGCCAAATATAAAAAGAAATATCTTATTAGTGGTAAAGAATGTATTTCAATACCAAAACCTGTTAGAATAAGGCCCGCTATTAAGGTAGAGATTAATAGGTTGTCAACAAAAAAACTAACCATTGAAATTTTCTGAATTTTATATATGTTTGTGTTGAGTCTTTCTTCTAAATCATATTAAAAATTCAAGGTAGGTATCGGGCAAGTTTAAGAGAAATTTGATAATTTTAATATAGCCTTCATCACCCACCGAAGAGCTGAAAAAGCAGGGTAAAATAATATAAAAAGAAGATATGAAAAGGGATATAAATTTTTATTGATATATCAATTATCATTTGTCTTATATGAATTCAAACATCTGTCTTTATGAATTAATATTTGACAACAATCTTAAAATTATCAAGCATTGTAAGTGAAAAACAGAATTACATTCACCAAGATGCATGGTCACATTACGTTAAAATATTGCTCAAAGACTCACACTTCTGCTTCCACTGTGAAAAAATTACCCATCAAATTTCCTTTTTATTGCATATAATAATTAGTCAATAAGTATCTTAAATTTCAGAAAAAAATCATACCGCATAATGGGGTTTAATTTCAACCTGACGCAAGTTTATTATCTTACACCCTACCCTACCCCCTTCCTTTACAAAAGATGCACTTTTGAAGAATATGGTCACCAAGAGAGATTCTCAAGAATTCATCAAAATATTTCACAGAAAATGGGTAATTTCTGTGTAATATTCTTCTAAATTACATTTTATATCACAAAAGCAAATATTTATACATGTACATCCTAGACACATGTTGCCCTGGTTGACCTTTTTGCACTTACATTCAAAAAGATATGAACTTTCCTTTATGTCGTTAAAATCGACTTTGATAGATTTATTATACATATGATTCTTGGATGAATTATCAATGACAATATCTTTTGACCAATTCTGTGCATAAATAAACTGGTCTTTTAATCTTCCTTTGACAACATTAGTATTAATTTCACTTTCCTTTAACAATTCCTTTTTCATTCCAAATACATGTATAACATGTATAAGAAAACCCAGTGGTTATGAAGTTTTGTAAACAGAATCAATCCACAGTATGTTATACTTGTTTTAAAGATATTCAAATAAAAGCATGAGTTATGTGTTTCACTGTATAATGAAGACTGCCTGGTTATGCTGTCTGGAACAGCTAGCTAAACCTCACACCTCACACCTCATACTTGATCATTGAAGAACACATGGTAACTGGTTCCATATTTATTAACAAGCGAATTCATATTCCAATCAGTGAATGAGCGAATGAGCCTAGGTGAGTGAGACAAAGTGAGCCTATGTGAGTGAGCCTAAGTGAGCGAGTGAGTCTACACGAGCGAGTAAGCGAATGAGCGAGTGAGCGAATGAGGTAAATAACTGAAATAAACAAAATCAAATACTATAATACTGATATACCAAAAAAAAATAACGGTGTTCCATAGAAATAGCTCACTTATAAACCTTATCATAATAACAAATTACTATAAAGCATATTAGATAAATTGAATAACAATAACTAATTCTCGTGACTTCAGTGACTTTAAACTTTACAAAAAATACCGGTCTGAATAAGTTTTCAATACACAAAAACTCTATAAATAATCACCAAAAAAAAAACTTTACAAATAATAGGTATGAAGTTACAAAAGTTTCCTATAAAAACTTACATGGTAATAGGCCACAAATCGTAAGAAGGTAGAATGTTACATGTACATCATCACGGATGGAACTGTAATGGCAGACTGAATGAAAACTTGCACGAGAAAATGAGGGAGATAACTCCTGACACAAAAGATTTCCACTCAAGGAAGATAATTCAAAAATTTACAAAGAAGGATAACTCTTTCTGATATCTGAATAATACACATATTTCACTCCGTATAATTACACAAAAAAGCAAACAAAAATAAATAAAAAATAAGAACTGTGACAGCACACTGGTCATCAGTAATAAGATATTCATACACTAAAGCATCACATGGAAAAAAGTGCGGGGAAATAGAGAGTGATTCGGTTATCATTACATACATACAAAAATTGTGTAATAAATTTACATAAGAACATATAATCTATTAAAGGTAATAATTTGTAACTTTAAAGTATAGATTTTACACACAGGTTCATAAAAGTTAGAGGAATCCCATCATAAACTGTATATGATGGTGTACAACTTTAACTCAGGATGTAGTTTAACAAAATAAAGTGAATACACTCAATAACATAAGTTTTTCTTGAAGTCCAAACTCCTCAAGTAATTTCAAGGGAATTGGAATGTCATTTGATACAACATTATGACCTGCAACAAGGAAAGGATGGTTTGATATAAGAAAATCTATATATGAAATATAAAAATGCTTGATGAATGTTGATGCTACATGTACTACATGTATTACCATTAAGATTCATTTGGAAAAAGTAAGATAAACTTGTTATTTTGCTAGCTATAGTTTTTGGCTTATTGGCTGACGAAGATCAATGTAAACATGTATGCATCTTTAATTGCCATCATACGCATCCAGTTGTGTCATGTTCAAGGAACCAGACAATTCTGTTGATTCTATGTCAATACAACAAAGGTGATCTTTTCAGAAGGAGTTACAATGAGCGGAATTCATTCTGTATATTCAGATTTTGAAGCACATATCTAATGGGTGGAGTGTCTGTTCCTCTTTACTGTATCCTTCTGGTAGTTCTTTTTTCTGAAATGAACAAATTATTTTAATATTTAAAGAACTAAAATACATGTATTACTTCTCTCGTACACTGCAAACATGGTATGGCTATGTCTATATTATGAATATAAGACATTTCTGTCAGATTATACTGTAGCAATACATTTTTTATATATGTATTTATCAAATTGTCATGAATCTTTTAATCAAATGCATATATAGTTGGCCTCATTAATCTGGACACTTTTGCTCCCAAGGAAATTGTTTGGATTAATGAAGTGTCTAAATTTAAAAACCTTGGTATATATAGATAAAAATTAAATATTTTAGTTTCTCAATGTAGGTCACACTCTAAGGCCAAGATCATGGGGTTAAAAAAAGAAATAAACATGTGAAATACAAAGAACTAGCACTAATCTAATTGTTCAAGAGTTACGGCCAAAGGATAAAGTTTTTGGAAAAAACACTACACATACCTGTCAATGACACATCTTCAATGTGAAACAATATATATAGCAACATAACTATTATATGTGGATTTAAAATACATTTTTAACATCTTATTCCATTGTTTTTAATGCAGTCTTGTCTCTAATTACCTTCTTGACATAAATCCAATATTCTTTTGTAACACTGCAGATGACACTTGATTAGCCAAGGATCATGTGTATATTTCCATAAGATCGGTAACATGAAGAAAAGACAATAAAACATTAGATAGTTTGATCTATTTAAAAGATACTGTTGAATTTATTAACAATTCTGATTTAATTTGTAAATTTAATTTTTTGTAAATTTAGGTATGATAATGTGAAGAAGTCAGTATTGTTAAAAAAAGCCATGTCTCTTATAGGTTTTTTTTTTTACAATACTTCTTTAGATTATCATACCTATTCTTTGGTGCTTTAGTTGAAGCAATCTCATTCAAGTTAGAAGATATCTTTACATTTTATAATTTTTGGTTATTCAGTTTTTAATTCAATTTACAATGTGTGTATGTGTGTGGGTTTGTTTTTTTTTTTTTATGTCTACTCTATACACAATCATTTACATGTATTAAAGTCAATAGAGCACCTGACTAGTGATGCAGGGGTCCCAGGTTAGATTCTCAGTCCAGCCATACATTTCCCCCCTTTCCTGTCACACATGTATGCTAATTTATGTACAGTTACTGTAGCAGATCTGTCTTGAGTTTTCCTGAAATATGTATATGACCTCTGAGAAATTATTGACTTGAGAAAATGCTTCTACAACATGTATACAATACATGTAGTTTTTACATTATGGTGTATAACTTAAAAATACAAGGACTAAAAATTTAAAATTTAATAAATTTATAATAATATAAGACATCTCCTTTTTAACCACCCCCTCCCCCCCCCCCCATTGGAAAAAATTCTGGATTTTCCCTGATACATGTGCAAGTGTAAATTGAAAGGAAAAAATAAGAGAGGAAACAAATTATGCTTTAAATATAAACCAATGGCTACTTTCGAGTAAATGTAAAAAGCACCCGTGATATTCTTCTTTCCAGATGACACTTGATTTGAATGGCCACGTTATTTCTGATGAGAATGCTGAATACACTTTCTAGTCCATATCTTGCTTCACCTGTAGTATTTAATATTTATATTAGTATTTATGATATCTGTTTATAATCAGGGCCCTTTTGAGCATACAACAACAAATACATACATAAATTACATGTACATAAAATTTACATAAACTTGCATAATTATTTACAAATTTTTGAATAGAGCACCATTTAAACCATAATTCATCAGTATGTATATGGATCATAAGTTAAAATATTTGTTAACATGTAAAATACTTAACATACATTGTAATAAAAGTATTAAACAGGTCCAGTACAATCAGTACATTTAGCTGCATAGGTAGAATTACCTACCGACAGCTACCGTAACTTTATTTAGCTACTTTGGGTAGCTTTATTTAGCTATTTTAATGCAACTTTTTACAAACTGGCTTTTTATTTAAAAAAGACAAAAGAATCGAAAGTAAATATCCACTAATATTTATACAAGAGATTATTTAAAAAGCAATCCAAAGCAGAGAAAGTTTACACATTTCTGCATTTGAAAACTTCAAGCAAAATATGAATTTCCATAGTTTGAGTTACTGTACACCACCCCGTGTGCGTTTAGGCACAGATAAGTATGATTACTTCACATTGTGCTAAATAATTACCAATCCATTATCATGTTCACCAGAACTGTCTGGTCTTCTCATTTTAATCAAGAAGTAACAGTCTGGTCATAAAATAAGTTTGACTTATTAGCTAAATAAAGCTACTCTAGGTAGGTAAATAAAGCTATGTAGGTACTTCAAGCTACGTAGATAAATCTAGTGACTGTACTAGACCTGTACGTTAAACAAATATGCACCATAGTCGTAAATATTCACCTGATGTATCTGACTCGGACACTGCAAACAAATCATTTGTTCTGCAAAATTTTTACTTCTTCCATCATACCAATTCCATCAAACCAACATCTGCAGGGTCATGGTTTTAATGTCTATAATCAAAACCACATCAGGCAGAGATAATATTTGGTCCGCCTCGTTTAAAGGTCCGGGGGGACCTAATACGATAACATATAAGAAAAGGTCCGGCCCGTATAAGAAAAGGTCCGCCAAAGTTTAAAGGTCCGGGTGGTGCAAATGTTTTAATCTTGACTTAAACACGTAAAATTAAAGAGAGTTTGTTTACATCATATGAGGAAAGAAGGATTTACCCTAGCTATTGTGTTTATTTTTTTGTACGATATATGATCTCTTTGGGCAGGAACTGCTTCTCCTTGTTTAGTGTGCTTTTAGCAATGCCGTTTAGGGCAATTAAAAAAAAATGTCCCATTTATTGGGCTTGTGTTTGTTTTCCCCAGCATTTGCTTTGTGTGAATTAGGACGATTAAAGGTGTGAAATCTGCAGGTGTGTATAGGCAACAAAACAATGGGGGGTGTGAAGTATTCGTATACCTGACAGGTACCCGCAGGTAGAGCCCGCGGCAGATAGCAATGACAATGTAACTAATGGTCATGTGTTTGCTTTAAATCAATAGACACGAATTCTCTATTTTAATAAATTATGCTAAAAAACAAATTATAATACTATTATGATATTCATGCGTACACATCAAAATTGTGATTTATATAATTATATATTGTCTATTTTTATTACAATATTTAAAGACATTTCTTATTCCAAGTGTAGAGTTTAATACTAACACAAGTGAACTTGTGAAATTTATTAAAAGATAATTTACGAAATATAAACGTAGAAGTTTGTATATCCGAAAAAATCGAGTAAAGTTACATAAATAAAGACGATTTGAAATGCAGACAGACACACACACACAAACGTTTTGATAACTCGGAATAGTCCAGAGTAAAATTGTATTTTCTTGATGACGGAATCTCAAGTACATCTAATATTCACGTCCGGGATTGTCCACGGCGGTTCTAAAACTGACTCTCTCACACAACACATGGCATTCACTCAAACTTCAATTAACACATTTGTAAACGCAATAATTATTATCACACATACGAGTCGGACATTCTTTGAGGCAGAGGATTGACACTAATTCCTTTAAAAAATATTGAGTGGCAATTTCCTTTTTACTGTCTAAACATTAATTGTTAGATAAATAATTTTAAGTATATGAAGCATTTAAAATCATTCTTTTTTATAAAATCAAATTTTGTTAGAATGTAAATTAATTTTGTAAAATTTACTATGTGACAATACTAAGACCGATAAAAAATAAAATTATGTATATGCTTCCCTTTAGTTTTAACAATTAACCTGTTTTCAGTTTATAATCAGATTTTGGCCCTTTATTTGTGGATAGAGTAATATATAGCCTTATGTTGTATTCGATCTATATTTACTGCAGAAACAAAATACATGTAATGTTAAAGCTTAAAACAGGTAACTCAATGTTGAAAACATATACATCAGATTTAAAGTATAATCATGGTTTGGATTTAATCCTTTCTTATAAAAATATCACTCTTCCTTTTCATAATGAACTACATATGAAAAAAAGTTTGTAATTTTTTGCCAAAAGAAAGAAAAAGAAAATACACATTTCACTGTGACTATAGCCAGACTGTGGGATAATCTAGCAGGCTGTATTGCATGACCGATTAAATTTTGAAATCATTATTGTAAAATATTTTCTATTATTACCGACATAAAGCAATATTGGCAAAGTTGAATGTCCAGTTCTATATACAAGTCATTTATGTATCTCACGTCTGTATAAACGGGGGAAGGGGGAGGGAACATCAGTTAATCCTCTTCCTTTTTTGTGTATCAAGGAATTTCTATTTTCTACATTAATTTGTGCAATAACCCCCCCCCCCCCAACTGAGAAATATACTGAATGAATGTTTCCTGGGACGTTGTCAAGCGTGCGTCATATTTCCATTTTCAAGCTACATGATATGCATATTTTCGTGTTGTCGACAAGAAGCGTTTCAGTCTAACTTTAAATCAAAAATATATTTCTTTTAAAAAGAGGGGGGGGGGGCTTCGGACCCCTCTAGATCCGCGCATGTTATATGAATATTTTCGGTATTAGATGGAGAAATTTCCGGTATAATACAATGCATCTCAGGTGAGGAGGAGGGGGAAGGAGTGGCAATAACACCTTCTTTATATTTCCATCTGCTCCTTGCATATCAAGTACATAGTAAATAAACACCAAATTCAATTAATCTAATCTGGTGTATTACAGGTGTATTACAGATTTTTTATACCCGCACTTTCTAAAGAAAGTTCGGGTATATTGTTGTTACTCATGTCTGTCCGTCCGTCTGTCACACTCTTATTTCTCAAACTCCTCTTACATTTTACACAGTAGCCTAATCATCTTTTGGGAGATGGTTGGTGGTGTCATGTAGATGTGCAGTAAGGTTTCGGAATTTTCATTTTCACCCTGGGGGTCAAATGGGGGTCGAAAAATGACGTTTTTTTTAATGCAAAAAGCCCCTGGTTCCCTGAACTCCTCTTACATTTTACACAGTAGCCTAATCATCTTTTGAGAAGATGGTTAGTGGTGTCCTGTAGATGTGCAGTAAGGTTTCGGAATTTTCATTTCAACCCTGGGGGTCAAATGAGGGTCGAAAAATGACGTTTTATTATATCCTGAGTATCAAAGCATTTCATTAAAAAATATAAAAGTTACGGTTATATCAAGTATATTGCTTATTTTACTCATTGCACACACCCAGGTGTTGGCATGTGCGCACAAAATGACATCAGTTCCGCACATCTTTATTAAATGTCTATTATGTCAAAGTTGGTGTGATTCTTTTCTTTTCTTCTTGGAAATCTTTCCTTTTGAGTAAGGAGCATCACATTTTATAAAATGGATATAGATATTTAAACTACAACTGTTACAACAATTAAGCGATATATTTATATATATTCTGCAGGGATTTTTTTTCAAATTATAACAAAATACAGTTTAATGTATTAATGTACCAGAAATCTGTCCTGTTCTGATTAGATAAGATATTGGTATGAAAAAATAGAATTTACTAATTATATGAAATATAAGCTTCCTTCTGTGCCAAATACACCAAGTCTTACGATGTTTTATAGTCATAGAAACAAACATTTTATCATTTCAGATTGACAGGACTTCTTGCAAAATTTTATTCCCGGGCATGAAGAAAAAAAGAACTTTCTTTTCAAAACTTATTCATGATTTGATAATTGTGGTACTCTGTATGAGAATCAGTTTGAACAAAAAGTTGAACTCTAGGAAATCATCAAAATGATGAAGGGAAATATAAATTCTAATACAAAAATTTAACCATATTCTTAAGACATACTTAAATCAGCTCTACCGGCCGCCAAAGCTTTGCTCACGGTCTTAAGTCTAAGAGTGCTCTTGAATCCTACTTATTAATAAGCTTGGTTTTATTAATTGGTATTTATTTATTTATTTATTTATTTATTTATTTATTTATTTATTTATTTATTTATTTATTTATTGGTCTAAGACTCAGTCTTAGATTAATGAACTATATATATATCGACCCTCTGGCCGTAGGATCAATTTTTTAGGCAGGTTTAATCTTAAGTTGAAATTTCAGATATTTATAAAATGAATATTTATGATAAAACTTACAATTGAAATTTAAAATTGACAAGTGAACATAAAAGGAAAAGGGAAATAAATTTCATTCATCGTTTCAAATTTTAACTTTTCCTATAATTATTAAAATTCAAGATTATGTACAAATTCTGGTTTAAGTCTTAAATTGCTACATGATCTAGCTGGGAAAAGGTTCCGTGATTTAAACTATCACTACAAGAAATTGTTTCTTTTTTTTAATGTCGAACTGGTTCTAAAAGTATACTTTCAAAATACGGTAAACTTTTTATTGTGTTATGTTCTTCTAGTTGCATTAACGTTTCAGTCTGAAAGTGAAAGAGGATGGTGTTATCCATATGTCAAGAATCTTTCTATTAATCTATGACATAAAGAACAATACGAAATAGCAGAATAATGATAGAACAAGAAGAAAACAGTAGGACCTAAAAAATAGGGTTTTCACCAGAACTTGGAAAGCCCTAATAAACAGTAACCTTTTTACAAAAGGGGCAAGGGGTAGCCCCTTGACCCTTCCTCAATATTACGTACCTGGTGTAATTATTCTCTTCAAAGTAAAAGTATCTTTTCTTCGAAATTTACACAGCGTATTGCATATCGTAAAAAAAATCATGACACATGACAAACGTGTTTCATAAACTGGGTTATGTATTACATGTATGTGTATTGGATTTATTTCCTTCTGTCCTTCTTCTTTTAATAACATCGAAGACTTTGAGAATTGAAAATTTAAAAAAATGTAATTATCATTTATGTATTCTTTAAGGTAGTACACAGCATCCAAGAAATCTGTTTTAACGCATATCTTATAAGGTACATCAGAAAAAGAATAATTTCACTATAATGTCAATAATCAAGGATCCTTCTAAGAAAAATAATTAGCTGTGACAGGTTTTCATCATATTTTGAAGAAAAATTATAGACATCCTATATATTGGTCATTTGAGAGCCTACATTTTGAATCGTGTTTACGCAACCTACATGCAATCAACCGTGTGTTATTTAATGCAAAGTAACTTTTGATCCATTTGTACAAGAGACATATTCGGACATATTTATAAGGAGTCTCTTTTTTGTACAATAAAGGTCAAGATCATATAAAGAGGTCAAAGGTTAAATATAGAGGTGCCATCTACTGAATCTTTACATTTTGATTTATTTAAAATCGCCAAAATATCTTAACACGCCGGTTCAAATTTCCATTTTTAACATATTTTAAACTTGGTTCCATTAAAATTATTCTGTTGATTTTTTGTGAAAATTGAATCATACATTTTCTTTAAAGGGGACTTAAAGTTCGGCAAATTTACATTTGAATTTTCAATTCTCAGGCTATGTTTGTTCTATTTTTACATCAAATTTTACTCAAATATACCAGTAACAAAATATTTTACTAACCGGTTGCCTTTATAAATAGCATCACACAAGTTAGCAATAGATCATTTTAAATAATGCACAATCTCAGGTCGGCTGTATGATTGCACAATCTTCTTACAGGGGTCTGATAGACCCATATTTCAAACTATGTGGGCAAAAAATGTATGGTTGAAATTCTTTCATATTACATATAAATAAAGATGTTTTATCTCAGAACAAAATATTAAAGTTTGAACAAAATTGAACTTGAGGAAAGAATTTTGCCTATCTATTGTGTGCTATCTTGAATTAGTTCTAATTTTGCAATATCTAGCCCTGCTGAGATACGGAGAGTTAGGGCGAGTTACGTCGTTAGTGAAATTTTGTATTTCTAAAAAAAAAAAGACACCACAGAGTGTGGCACATTTGCGTCATATTTGGATATTTTACTGGACAAAGACATTAGCCTTGACTAGCACATGTCTGTCACAGAGGTAAGGAAAAAGAATGATTGTAATGCAAAAGAAATTTATCTGAAAAAGAGAATTACATTTTATAAATATTGCATTTATTGGCAATTTTATGGGGATTCTTTACGCTTGTAAAATGACAAAAAATATATATATATTTACATATAAGAAAATTCACAGTTAAGATGTGAAACCTGTTAGATCAAGTGAAGATAATTCTTGTGAGAAATCCAAATTATAAATATTTTCTTTGCAAGTGTATAAAAAAACTGTGTTGGATTTCAAAATGATGATTAATCAAATATTACAATTTTACAATTACAATTTTTATCTCCCTTCATTAAAATTAAATAATTTGTTTAATAGTAACCATTTTTTTTTTGGGGGGGGGGGGGGGTTCTGGGTTCTGAGTTCTGTTTCTCGGAATTCCATATTTGAATAATTGGTTTATGTCAGGTTATTTTTTGCAGGGATGTAATTAATTATTATAATAAAAAAAAGTTAGAAAAATTGCTTTTGAATTTGTATGAGAGGTTGACAGGGGATGCCTTTCTTCCACTGCACCAGAATCCACCTCTGGTCTTTTCAAGGATTCGTGTATGCCCTACTTTCGAATTGTAATTTTCAGTTATATTTTTTAGCTTGAGTATTGTCTGTTATCTTCACCTTTCATTTAATGAGATGAAATGATAACAATGTGTACACAAATTCTTTAACGAGATTTTTATTGTGGGGAATGAATAACATGTTGTAGAAAGAGAATCATTAATTTGGAACACATTTTTTTTTCTTACAATAACAGAGGGAAAAGTAAAGCAAAAATGAGTATGCAATGGGTATCCTTCCATTCATATCACTATAGCATATAAATGAATGGTTTAAACTCAATGCTTTGGATGGGTCTAGAATTATTTGAAAAGGGTAATGAAAGTAGCCCAGTAGAACACATGTATATATGTCCTAAAAAGTATTTCTCTTGGTGTGCAAATGATTCTAAAAAAGTATTTTTAAAGATGATTACAGGATTTTTTTCTTTAAAAAACCACAAATAAAATTGATGGAGTGATGAATTCAGAGCCGGTATGTGCAGTACATAAAGGATAAACACACGTGATATTTTGGTCAATTTAATTACAATGAAAGATTATTGAATTCTGTATTATCTACATATTGAACGGGTCTCAAGAATAGCATTGCAGCAAATTTTAATCTGACGTCTGTATTATGAAAAGGAAATTAGCGACCAATTAAAATAGTGCTATTTAAAACATAAATCACTGAAAGTAAAAGTGAAGCATCAATCATCAATTAATACAAAAGATAAAATATTCCCCTAAAATTAAAAAAAATATGATAATATGTTATTCTCTTTCACAAATAAAAGTACGAGTGGCAGAACAAGTTCTATCATTCCAAAGTCCATTTTGACACAACAGGACACAATGTTCCTCGTTCAGATTGTTATCCGGCTCGGAAGGGTGCCAGTTTGAAAACGTGATGTTTGTAAGGCGATTCCAAGTAAAAACCCCTTCGCTATCTATGTCTGTTGCCCCAATCCAACTTTTGCAGCATGTGTGCCATATAGAACAGTCGACTTGAAAAAAAAAAACAAAAAAAAAAGAAAACCATATGACGACTTGACAACAACGCTTGTCATTATCAGGGTAGACATAAGTAACCGCAATGAATAATAAACCACAGAGATTCTTGAATATTACTTTACCTATTTGAAGCCTTGCTGTTCCATTAAAAAAATATTTAGAGCATATACCATGGCAATGCTGAATTGCCAAGGGAACGCTATGTGAACTTTTTAATTCAAAATACATGGAAATCCAGATAATTTACGGAAGGATATTTTAAAACTATTTCATAGTAATATTCCAGTGCTGCTATTTAGTTGGCCTATCCTTGTTATAAGGACCATGGTTTTAAGAAACTTGTTCCCGCACCATATGAGAATGTTTGCATATAATTTTGGATATTTCTCTTATTGGTCTTTAATTGAAGAATTTTTAGGAAGGAGTAATGTTGATTTAGGTATATTTATTCAGATGCACCTTGTCTTTGGGATAAACGCATGCACAATTTTGTTCCTTATTTGTGTATTGGAGAACATGTAGCCTTGTTTTTCTTTTGTTTTGTTTTTTTTTAACATAACTTTTTTGAAAATGTGAACCTAAGTATTTCTTAGGTAAAACTGTCTACATTTTGGAAGCCATTGGCCCTTGGGTCTCGAGAAAAATTAGAAAATGTATAAAAATAGAAAATAGTCCTATAGAGGGGAACAGGTGCAATCTTTGATAAAATGGAGTCTCAACTAATTTTTTATTTGTCTAAACTCTTTTTTTACTCAAATATCATCTTTTCAAGGTTTGATTATTAATGGCTCCTTCTTCAACTTACAAAAAACTGTCCTGAAGCACAAAATTGAAATGATAAAATTTCACTTTTCAAATTTGAGCAGAATGTAGCTGAATTGGTAAACAAATTTTACTGAAATTCCAGATCGAGAGGTTTTTACTGAAAATATTTTTAAAATTTTCTATCGTCTTACCTGCATTGTTTGCAATGCCATACAACTTGCACAACTAAATGCAAATTCAGATTATAAACATTTCTCATTTCCTCAATGCAGGAATTTCATGACTACGTAGTGTGAATGCAGACTTCATGTATGTTGAATTATTATGTGTGTCAATGCAGGCATTGACGGACTCCAACGTCCGTCAATGCAGGCATTGGCTTACTATACAGTCAGTCAATGCAGGCATTAGCCGACTACTTAGTCAGTCAATGCCTGCATTGGTCAACTACACAGTCAGCCAATGCAGGCATTGGCTGACTACACAGTCTGTCAATGCAGGCATTGGCCAACACCACAGTCAGTCAATGCAGGCATTGGCCGACTACACTGTCAGTCAATGCAGGCATTGGCCGACACCACAGTCAGCCAATGCAGGCATTGGCCAACACCACAGTCAGTCAATGCAGGCATTGGCTGACACCACAGTCAGCCAATGCAGGCATTGTCAAACACCACAGTCAGTCAATGCAGGCATTGGCTGACACTACAGTCAGCCAATGCAGGCATTGGTCGACTACACAGTCAGTCAATGCAGGCCTTGGCCGACACCACAGTCAGCCAATGCAGGCATTGGTCGACTACACAGTCAGTCAATGCAGGCCTTGGCCGACACCACAGTCAGCCAATGCAGGCATTGGCCGACTACACAGTCAGTAGAATGTTGAACAATTTCAGATTCATTTGAAATTAATAAGTTAATCATATGCAGCCAAGTAATTTTTAATATTAAAGAATAATGGACACAAAAAATATCTTGTGAGTGACACTTGAGTTTTTTTTTACACTAGTTTGATATAAATTCATTTCATACATTAAAAGGATGCCAACATGAAAATGATCCTAACTGCTAAATGTCTACAAAGTACTGTATGTGCTTAGTACCTGATAAAATTCACATCATTTCACTGCGAGGAACTTGGTGATATTTCAACATGAATGAAATATTTCCGAACAAACCGTACACAAATAATCAAAAACAGAAATATCAATTGGTAGTAAAAATGGTCGAAATTTTCCTGCATTAATTATAAAGATTCCGGTCATATTAAAAGAGATGTTGCTCCTCTGTCATTTTCTTTTCCTTTGGTCTGTATTGTAAGTTAAAGCCTGTGTATACCTGGAAAAAAAAAATGCAGTGTTGGTAAAGTTATCAAGAAAATTTGATAATAATTACTTTTTAAAAAAAATTATTTACGATAATTTTTTCAAATATATTCTGACAACCATTTATTTTGACTATGTTTATGACATGGAACAGTTGGATTAACAAGTTCTGAGTATAAATTATTGTTTAAACTATAGATATTATTGGAACAGGGGTCGCATTTTTTTTCTAAGTTGGATTAATTATAATTAATATGTATTTTCAAACTTTCAAAATTAAGACAGAATATATATATCCAGGATGGTCAGAGGCAGATTATTTATTTTCTCGCCAGTGGACATTATTAATTTTCATCATTTTTAAGGACAACTTATTTTTAAAATCTGCATGGACCCTCCCCCCCCCCAATATCCCTAAAATCCCTAATATTCAAACAAACAAACAAAAAAATTAAAAAAAAAAAAAAAACTCAACCAGTGTTTTCTTCTGTGACTTTTCCACCAGATCACTGTCTTCTGTATTTCTCTGGTTTCTGGGAGTTCATTATCATTTTATAGGTACCGCAGGTCGATTTCCAGTCTCTGTTACATTCATCATAAGGAAGAGATTACGCATCAATTTCACATTTACAGTGGCAAGCCTGGTCTCCTAAAAATAAAACAAAAATATTTATAGCCTTTTCAATTCAATCTTGGTGAAGGAAAAACTTTGAAATCACATTGTATTTAGGATTTTTTTAATTTCACGGTGGTTCAATCTTTTGAACGCCTCTGTATTAAAAGTGAAAGTAACATGCGTATATTTTGAGATTGTTTATAAGTAAGTCAAAAGCAATTTTATTTATTACTGGTTAATAAAAAGACGCAAGAAAAACTAACCCATGACGAACGCATACACTCAATCATTAAAATCTGCTGATCGGAATAATGCTTGGCCTCGATGGATATACATGTACATGTACATACAGCCGTGGTAAGTAAATGCATATATTTTCACTAAGATACACATAGATAAAAGAAAATGAAATTCCGTCCTTTCTTTGCTTGTATTTTAACGGTCTTCTACAACTACTAACGTTTCGCGGATTTTAGGCCTAGTTTCTGTTTGAACACGGTTGAATTCAATGTACGTGACGTCATAAAGGCACGTTGTGTTGCTCTCAACAGTTATTTGAAGATTGATCATTCACTCAAGTAACAAAGATGTGGGCGATTACAAAAATTTGGAATTATCATTATGCAGTGAAAAACAACACCCAGATGTGTTTTTTTTTCTTGAAGCAAAGCTCTGTCCTCCATCTACACGTACGAAATCCAACCTAGTTCCAAGACTTCTTGATTGTAAGTAATACATGCATCTCAGTAAATGTGTATATAAATATATATATATATTTGTGTTTATTTGACAAATGCTTATTTCAAAATAACTACTGTATTTCCGAAGTAATTTCTTAAAGGTGTTAAAGGTTATTTTTAGGATTCGGGATTTTCCAATGTTTAGATGTATGGCTTCTGTCGAAAGTACATGTATGTAAATCGTACAGTGTTCGTTTTCTTGTGCAGAAAAAAAAAATGTTCGATTTCTTACGTAGAGGAAAGAATAGTTGTTTTCAATTTCTTACGTAGAAAAAATATGGGAATAAATTAGGCTATGGCTAGTTTTAACTTTGAACTCAGTGTGTGATTTTTGAAATTTGCAATACTTTTTTTTTTTTTTTTTTTTTTTTTTTTTTGCCATTTTTGAACCACTCCTGGGGCCATGTGATAGCGATAGGTGACATAAACATACCTTGTGAGTGTATACAAAACTTGCAAGTGTATTATTTTTCTAAATACACAGATTCCATTTTTAAAGAATTTACCCCCCCCCCTCTCTCTCATATAGGCTATCTAAATGAAAACAAACCTCATGCATATTCATTTTAACTGCAAACATGTATTTTTCCATGGGGTTATAATTCCGTGGAATCACAATTTCTGCTCAATCCACGGGAAGAAAATTACTTGGATTTCTTAAATTGCCACTATACACCTTGAATATACGAACCTGAGTTGTCCCAGTTTCTTTGGACCTTATTATATTAATGATCAGAATTAACAAATATTTTTTTTTAATTTTCCACAGCAATTATATTTGAAGATGGAAATGAAGAAAAGGTTTGCATCAAGGAACGACTTTGGGGCTAAAAGGACCTCTGTAAAAAGTTTTATGCAGCCAGAAGATTGTGTTGATGCTGTGAACGACTATTGGTTAGTGAATCTAAAATGCATGTAAATAGTTTTTGAAGGAAAAAAATGCATGCAGTGGTAAACTTTGCAAATTCCATGTTTATTTTATCTAGGGATTCTTAAATACATGTCTATTTTTTTTTCTTAGCAGATTTGAAAGTGGTGAGTGAACACACAGATGGAATCTAGGGCTACACTACATTCTGTGATTTTTTTTTGGGAGATCTGAGCCTATCGGAATGGTGGCTAAGAACCATACCGTTAGGTTCTGTATTTTCAATATTCAATATTGTGACTTATCTGGTTGCTTGATTTCAATTTTATTTAAATTAGAAATATTTGATAGTTATTATTTATTACAAGATTTTCACTGTTATCATTGAGTCATGAGTATTTTGTGTATCGAACTCCGAATTTATTTTTCAGGTGAAGTACTGAGAACTGCACAGAAACATAAACATACAGTAAATGCAGAAGGAATCAGGAAGACAATGTTCCGGCAATGCAATAAGATTGTCCAAAACTTTTTTTTTTTTTTAAATCTTACTTTAAAATTACATCGTTTCATTTCAGCTCAGATTTCTGCTTATTCTTTTTTTTCAATATAAAAATAAAAGTTAAAATTGTTGTTATATATGATCTTGCAAGTTGTCAATGTAAGTAAACACAAGGGAAAAGGATCTTATAAGAACCTTCATCATTAAATGATTTCTGCACATCTGCATTAAAAACAAGGTCTGACAAGGACGATATATATATTTTTGAAAGGAACAGATTACTTGGAAGAGTCGCCTGCATTGGACTTTGAGAGAGTCGTACAATGCCTGCATTGGCTCTTCTGAGAGTCGCCTAATGCCTGCATTGGACTTTGAGAGAGTCGTACAATGCCTGTATTGGCTCTTACGAGAGTCACCCAATGCCTGCATTGGACCTTGAGAAGTCGTCTAATGCCTGCATTGGCTCTTATGAGAGAGTCTCCCAATGCCTGCATTGGACCTTGAGAGACTCTTCCAATGCCTGCATTGAACCTTGAGAGAGTCTCTCAATGCCTGCATTGGCTCTAATGAGAGTCGCCCAATGCCTGCATTGGATTTTGAGATAGTCGTATAATGTCCGCATTGATCAACCCTTTAGAGAGTCAGGCAATGCCTGCATTGCCTATTGAGTGAAAAGAGAGTCTCAATGCCTGCATTGGCCCTTTAGATATTCGTGCAATGCCTGCATTGGCCAACGATGAACAAATTCCCTTGACGGATTGTCATGAAATTCTTGCATTGGCTTTACTATAAAAAGATTTTAAATTTTTTTTAGACATTGGTGATTCTTAGCGGGAATTTACAAATAATATTTCATTTTCGTAATAATCGTCACTGCATTACAAGTTTATTTATTTTCCAAGTGTTCAAATAGATTTTGTATTCCTTTAACGCTAAATTGCATTAGTCTATTACATTTAGAACAATTTCAATTGCATATGTGATTAAGATAAAATTCAAATCAGAATGAGAAGAAAATTGCAAAATATTGAATGAACACATAGTCAATATTTCCGTAAAGACTTTTATCACGTGAATTTGGAAATGACCAATTTAAACCATAAAATGTGTTTCGGGATACTTTTGTAATCAATAACAACTTCCTTCATAAATTCGTTAAATTACATTCACTCTTGTAGTAGAAGCCAAGATTTCTTTCCACATTACCTAAAACATTGATCTTAAATTAAAAAAAAAAAATAATTAAGACAAATAAAATTTAGTTGAGACTCCATTATAAGTAAAGCTTATAAAGTTGAAATATATACATTGTAAGTTACATTCACATTGAACTCTAAAGTAAATAGCCACAAAATTTCTTGTTTATCATCAATAGAACGAAAGATAATTATCAAATTTTTTTTTTTTTTTTTTTTTTTTTTGATTGAAAGTAGATTGACGAGTATAATTTGATGTAATAGGTATAATATATTTGATACTAATACAATGATAATTGATATATTAATAGCGATTCTCTGTAACCACTTAAATTTCTTTGCCACGCATGGTCACCAATTTTGATGAAACTTTGCCCAATATTACAACTTGACACCAGAAACTATATGAAATGAAATTTTGCTGCTATGTGTCTTGGTTGCCATGGTAACAGCCAGCAAAGTTGGAAAAATTGAGATTTTCAGGTAATTTGAATCTTTATTAAGCCTTAATAAAGACTAAGAAAAACAAAAAAAAAAAACATTCTCACAAAAAAAAATGACACCTTGTTGCCACTTATGCTATAAAGAAACTATTTAGAATTATCTCTAAGTAAATGGTAACCATGGGTACATTTGGAATATATTTTAGATGCTGAAAAATGCTTAAAATGCTCAATATTCACTTATGATAAGTGTTACATGATCAAACTCAATCAACAACCTAAGAAAAACAATAGAAATATTTTACCTTAAGTAATTAGGTATTGGCAATATTATTCTTAAAATAACTCTCATGGTTACCATGGTAACACAGTGTAACCATGCAAAATCTGTTGCTAAGATTGGGTTAATACTACTATCTTGAGGAAAAACAATAACACTCATGACTAGCACATGTACATACTTAGCACCTTGCAACACTGATAACTTAAGAAAAAATGGGATTAATTGTTACTTTGCAGTGTAACCATGGAAACAATGTACCAGTAGTTTAAAGTGATATTTTTTTGCTGCCTTAGGAATTTACTAACCTTTAATTTAACAAACATATTATTTGACTCACCTTGAATAGCACTTATCTGGTAAAACTAAAGTTGACTATCATATATTGATAAAGTTTGTTAAAAACTACAACACTGTTGCTATGGTGATTGAGAGGGAAATTTGTTTGATTTTGTTAATTTTATATCAATATTAAACCCTATGTGCTAGCTTTTTGCATCCAGTTAGAGATTGGGTGGAAGTCATATTAAAAGTCAGGTTAGTTCTTCATAATCGTCAATCACAAAAGTTGTGAGATTCTACATACAAGGGTACGTATCCAAGGAAACAGAATATTTTTCAGATTTTTATACATATTTCTTCGGCTAATTTCCATAACAACGCTCTATTGAAAGAATTGAATTTGAATTTTTTTAAATGTGAAAATAAGGGTCACATTTGCACCTTTAAAAATTGATCATCAGTTATATAGAAATAAACTTTCTATAAAGATAGGATAAAAAATACACTAAGAGAGTGAATTTAAAATCCCTTCGTGGTATTAAAACCATGGCAACCATTGTCAACCTATAAGAAATATCATATTTCGTCCTTGGTATATGTTACAAAGATCTTTTGTCTATTATTTGCTTGTATTTCAACGTTTAATTGTTTTTATTCTTATGTGTATGACTTTATAAAATTAAATGAACAAAATTATTACTTTTGAAAAGTTTGTTTCCATAGTAACGTATGTAATAGTTAATTTACCAAACATGTTTATCATGCATTTAAGACATCAGACCTTCAACTTTCAGAAAAAGTCATTGCCAATTGTTTGCTTTGCTGCAAACGTTAGCTGGGGGACTCTGAACATGTTGAAAAATGCCATTTTTCAAACTTTAGGACATATTGTCAGGTAACCATGGCACATAGCAACCAATTTTTGATTGATTTGATTCTATGGCATCAAAGACTTTTATCATAGAGAGTATGGAGGAATTCTGAGACTATGCGTGCCACAGCTCTAATATAAAAGTTCGTCATTACAGGGAATGACTCTTAATAATTATCTTTGTCAGATAAGTTCATACTTCAAATACAAAGATTATCCAAAAAATTACAGTTTTGACAACAGGGAGCAGATAAAAATTTAGACTACTGTAACCTATATATTCTACTTCAAAGTATCTTACCATCACTCCAGGGAGGGAGAAAAGCTTCCGTGAGCCATAAATTTTCTGCTGGTGTGGCTATCTCAACAAGATGAGCTCCATATCGTTCGCATTCTTCCTATGATGATTTTAAATGCATCATTTCTTATATTGATAAGTAAAATTGCCTTGTTGTCAAGGAACAGAATGGTTCGAAATAAATGTAGTAATAAAATGATAATGTTAAGAGAGAATTACAAATTAATGGCATTAAGAAAAGATTTAAGATTGAAGTGCATAGCCTTATCTATTTTTGTAATCCAAGTAAAGGCTTCATCTTTCCATCTTTTTTAAAGGAACACAAATCAAAAGAATTAAAATGAATAAAAAAATAAATAAATAAGAGAATAAATGAATAAATTTTTAGAAAACTACATCTAAATTTCAATACATATTCCTATTGTTTTTTATTAATTAATTTATTTCATTTATTATTTTTCTATTATTATTTTATTTATTATTACATGTATTTTTAAATGTATATTTTCTCAAAATTGATAGGAAGCAGATAATTTCTTTCTTATGAGCATGATACTTATCTTGGTAAATTAAGAACTGTTCCAACTCTGGTTATACAGAATAACTCGAAGAGCTATCAAATTCCTTTTTTTTTCAAAGGTTTATAGATATTTTACCTTGGAATCGTTCCAGGTTTTCTTAGACGTGCTCAGAAAATAGCAATGGCCTTCAAAAGGTTCCCAGCCAATGGGGCAAACTGAAAAAGAAAATGAGTCCTAAACCGGTCTCGCAAGTGACAGAAAACGTTTTTTAACCCTTATTTACTCAGCTGTTTAGTCTGCATTTATATTTTTATTTAGTTTCCCTGCTACATGCAGCACTTCGGATGAAAAGGTCTTTACCTAAACGCTGACTGGCATTAATATTTGTATAATCGACACGATAGATCAGACGGTAGAGCTCGCTCCGTTGTTGAAAGGCTATTTGAACCCCGGCAGAGAAAAATCTAATCGGATAAAAATAGGTAGAGGTGTTTCCCCGCAGAGCAATCACCACTACTCAAGTGAAAGATGCGTTCCTTGAGAATTTTAAAGCTGAGTTCTGTTCCGTGCCACGACAGTTGTTGGCTCTTTAAAGAACCCTTACTTTTCTATGGTCCATAGTGTCGAGTATTGGTCTAAATTTGAAGCCCTTCGTCGATATCTGATGACGTCTCATTCAAATCTTTCAATGACAAACAATCAATCGATCATTCAGATATGGCTTGGAATTTATTTCATAGCATCGTACCTTCAATCACAAATGTTTTAAGTACACCTATAAGTGTATGAATTTAATAGCTCCTTCACGATTACGTTTCATTCGAAAGAAACGGTTGCTAACGTAAGATGCACAAGTGATCATGTCTTCAGAGCATAAAATATATGAACCCAGTATTACATAACGACGAATTTTTTTCAATCGATGGGAATTCAGGTCTTTCGGATATAATACTTTTAGTTAGTTCGTAAGCTTTATCACATATTGAATAATGAATAATGGTAACGTTCAATTTACCACTCAAATTTTAGTATCCCCTATCAGAGTTCCTTAAATAATGGAAAGAGAGGGAGAATATTTTGAAATAATTGTTTCCAATGGTTCAAGGATGTTGGTAAACATGCTGTTTGCCTTTGGTGACTGCTCTTTTTTGTTTTATATATATTAAAATATCATTTGTGGAGAGTTTGTGGGGGGATATTGACGTTGTATTTCATTTTGTCAAGGTTTTGTAAGTGGAGATGACTTCATTGATTATTATGAAAGCAACTTGTGCTGTCAGTATTGTCAGATCTCCTCTTTTCTTGTTTTTGTTATCATTATATAGAATGATAATATTTGATGTATATTGTCATCTAATAAATGACAATATTCACACAATACATGTGTTATGCTTTGTTTGGATGGTTGATCTGTATGATAGGGAACTTTGTCGGATCACCAATATTACATATTAAATATCTTTTTTCAGTATTTTTATGTTTTTCTGTTAACTAAATGTTTTCATAGGCGATATCACAGCATATATTTTAATGTTCTCTTGTACTTCTCATATTTTGGATATATTATTTCAGCAGTCTACATGTACTTTATATATTTCTTTTCATCCTTAACCCTCAAATGAAATTGTTATTTTGTTTTGTTATAGATATTCGAAGATTAGTTTTATGTTCAAAATTATTCAAATTCTTTTAAGAAATAACACTATAGTAAACACATTTTAAATTGTTCTTCTTCTAAATGACATATTAAAAAATATTAATCTTAATCAAAATTTTCATTCAGAGTTTACATTGAAACCATTGCAGTTTTTAATTAATTATAACTTTAAACGCAATCTAATAATCAATTTTTATTCTGAGTCATTTAATTCAAATATATCTTTCCACTTCCTTTTGATTGAGATTCGGAGACAAAATACCATTAATATTTTTTATTTTCCCTTCACAGCATAAGAAAATTTGATATATGTTGACATTGATTCTCCTCGTTTTCTACCTTTAAGTAAATAATTTTCAATCGACATTAATAAAAAGTCAGGTTAGTAACTTATATTAATTACTTGCATTTTCACTACTAGGTCAGAAACGTACTGACATTCCCATTTTTTTACTGATAAACTTAGACAATTACTGACAATGTGCTGTCTTTACTGCAAAACTTAGACAATTACTGACCTATTTACTGCCGGTGCTGATAAACTTAGAAAAGTGCTGACACTCTTAGTCGGTGCTGATAAACTTAGACAATTACTGACCCGTTTACTGTCCCTGCTGAAAAACTTAGACAAGTGCTGACTTTTACTGATAATTACTGTCCCTATTGTTCTCGCTCTCGGGGAGGCTGCAGCGGTGTGAAAATGTTTGTGTGTATTATACTTTCAATTTAGAAACAGTCTTAATTTAATTTTAAAAATATTCTGAAATAAAGTGCGAGTTCCAAGACAGTTAGAATGTTTAAACTAACATTTTTTTTTTATTGATATCTGTAAATAATTCATAACGAATACGATGTACAATGAATTATGCGTGAATCAAGTTTAAATAATTATTGTGTGGAATAATTGTACTTTTTCTTTATCCCTGTTAAATCTAAATAAATAATTCATTAATTAACAAATTGGCTTTCATTAATTCATACCATCGCAGGCGGATGCTAAATACGCCCTTTTTAAATGTATTTTAACGTACTGATTCCAGTTTACATGGGAAATACATGTGTGTAATTTTTTTTAATCAAGTAACAGGAAAGTATATTTTCCGACTTTCTTTGAACTTGTTGAAAAAAGCAGTTCCTCTTTAGGGAAGGTAACAATTGCTTATAGAAATTGTTAACAATTATGTCTATGATGGAAATTGCGGTGGCTAATGAACTAGAGTGCAGAAGGACTGATGGTATAAAAAAAAAAGCTTGAATAAATGTTCGATAAAATTTGAATTCTCAGTCGTATTCAATTAATTTTAATTATTATTATATATTTATGTAAGTGGTATTCAAATAATATTGAACGATATAATTTATTCATGTAATGAGTTAAATAAAATGATAGGCAGCACACACATTTATCTAATTATTTATTATTTATTTATCCTCGTAATTTTAAGACGTTCAAGGAATCGTGTTAATGCAACGCTTCTTCTCTTTCTTTTCCAATATTTTGAAACAGAGGCAAACTTTACTGTGTCGATCTCATATTTCAGAGGATTCTTAAACTGCTTTTGATTTACGCAATGAAACCATACTTTCTAAAATATCCTATGAAATAATGAATCGCTGATTCGTCCAGCGCCTTCTCTTTTATTCGTTTGCCTTACACATGCTGAAGCACTGAGGCGGAACCAAGTTAAAATATGTTCTGGTATATCTTAATAATATGAAAGTTGCAGTGGTCACTTTAACAATAGGCCCTCATTGCCTATTGGTCTATGTCTGCGCTTGACCACTGGTGTAAGGAGTAAATATACAATCTGATTGACCACTCTGCATGCTCAGAGCACAACTGAGTTTATGGTAGTTTCACAAAGTCTCTATCAATTAAATAATTATATGATAAATCTGGTTGATTGCTGAATTAAAAAAAAACATTGTTGAAATGAACACCGAAGTTCACTTATTACTGTTGTAGACTTAGTCTACTTAATCTTAACTTCAGCGGTCGATGTTGTTTTCTTCATAGTTTCTTTTAAGTAATTCCACTGTGTTTAAAACATAAAAATTTTATTCAAGCTATTGCAACATGAAATGGATCAATCGCAACTTCTCGGGCCTTTCCGACTAGCGGAAAAACAACTTCGAATGTATCACGTAGACGCCACAATACCCTCCCCTTTTCACAAACTTTGAAATAAATGTGGGAAGACCTCTTATCTGTAGAGTATAGAGTTTAACTTTATTGAATGTAAGAGAGAATTCACGAGAAAGGTCCCTCACTGGCCATGAGTGCAGAGTGCAAGGTCGAAATGTGCACGAAAATGATCCCTCGCTTAATGACCATGAGTATACAGTATACAGGTCGAAATTTACACGAGAAAAATCAATCACTGCCTAATTTTAGAAAACTAAATTGTTGGACATCTTGAAACAGGATAATGGCAGAATATATTTATGACTGTATATTTACACAAAGAAACTTGTTCTTTAGCAAATTTTGAAATCAATGGAGGGGGGGGGGGGGGGGGCGGGGCTATAATGTTTTGCGATTTTTTTTTCACCAAAAGGCGCTTCATACCTACAGTGTATGATTATTCTCTTTCATTTTATTTTAATTATTAGTATTTTGATTTTAAGGGGTATGTCAGTTCTTAATAAATGCAAATTTAGTTTCTGTGTACTCAAGCGCCAATTCAAGCGAATGAAAAAGTTATCTCGTGATTTACTAGAATTCCGTTAGGTACATGTAAATGTTAAATGTCGGTCATTTCAGATGTAAGGACAATTTTTGGATAGTACAAGCCCTAACAAAAAATACTATAGTAAACTATAGTTAACTATAGTAAATCAATGTTACAAAGTTTTCACTATAGTAAATCTAAGTTCCAAAGTTTTTACTATAGTAAATCAAAGTTCCAAAGTTTTAACTATAGTTAATCAAAGTTCCAAAGTTTTCACTATAGTAAATCAAAGTTCCAAAGTTTTTACTATAGTAAATCAAAGTTCTAAAGTTTTAACTATAGTAAATCAAAGTTCCAAAGTTTTCACCATAGTAAATCAAAGTTTCAAAGTTTTCACTATAGTAAATCAAAGTTCCAAAGTTTTCACTATAGTAAATCAAAGTTCCAAAGTCATTACTATAGTTAATTAAAGTTTCAAAGTTTTCCCTATACTTAATCAAAGTTTCAAAGTTGTTTTCATTAGTTTAACAACTTATGTATTTTCATTATTTTTTTTATTATTTAGCCGTTTTAGGGGAGGGGGTAGATATGGGGTTAGTTGGGGCTGGTTTTTCTTGTGCATCTTTATTTAAATATATAAAGTAGTTAATTCAATGCAATATTTACATTCA